>NC_133464.1:74239166-74875000 GCF_048565385.1 Saimiri boliviensis | reverse complement strand
TCTCTAATGATGAATATTTAGGTTGCTCCCAATATCTGGCTTCCACTAGTAATGCTACATTGGAAATCTTATTCATGTCTCTTCACGAGCTTGTGCAATAATTTCTCAGGATGGAAATACTGAGATATGGGACATATCTGGATGGCTCTCTGAATGACTGTACCTGCTTACTCCTAACAGTAGTCCATCAGAATTTCCATTGCCCCATGCCCTTGCTAATGCTTGGCACCATGTAACATTCCAAATTTTTCCAATCTCATGGATGTAAAGTGGTCTCTCATTATTTTAATTTGCATCATTTTGCAAATTAAAAGGTTGAGTTCAATTATGAAATTGAACATTTCTACATGTTTAGTCACTATGATTTTTCCTTCAGCTTATTGATATTCTTTTTCTATGTCTCTATTTGATTACTTCTCTTTATCATGTTGATTTGTAGAAGTTCTTTGTATGAACAAGTTATTTATTCTATGTTGATTTTGGGTATCTATCAGTCTGTTGTATACCTTTTAACTTTGCCTATGATTTCCATGGGGCAAAAGAAATACTTTCATTCTTGAATTCAATTGAAATGTTGGGATCCTGTTGTGGCAGGGACCAAGGGAGAGCACAGCACTTCATCACCATAAGAAGATGGGCTGCTCACCATAATGAATAGCAGAACTAAAGCAATAACTTTATTGGTTTTACGCACAGAGATTGTCAGCATTGCCTAATTATTCATGGTATCCTTAGATCCAAAATAGGTCTTACTTGATTTGTATAAGTAAAAAGCTGCATGTGTTTTTCTGGAAGCCTGACTTGAATCACCAAAGATAGTCATGATCCCTCAATTACAAGAATCAAGCCAGATGAGAGGTCCAGAGTCCCTTAAGTGAAGAGGAGACCAAGTCCCCTGTGCAGGGACACTGCAACATAGATAAAAATTTATGCTATCGTTTTGTTGTTTTCTCCAAGGGGACCTGTGGCCATTTGCTAGGGTGGTTATGCATCAGGAAAAAGAAAATAACCAGATCATTTAGGGATTACTATAGACTGGCTCTGAATTGATACCAATTCTAAGAGATTCTGATGTCACTTTGATCCACTAGGCAGAGTAGGAAATTCTGAAGTTCAAGTGATCGATGGAGTTTGGCTGGGTTTGTCTCACAGGGGGCCCACTGAACACATTCTGTGGTTATTCTCCAATTCTGAATGCGTAATTAGAATTGACATATGCAACAACAGTCAGAGTCTCCACACTGTTTCCATGACTCCAGGAGAGAGGGCTATTATGATAGGAAAGTGAAAGCCACTGGAACGATTCATCTTCTTAAATAGTGAATCAAAAGCAATACTATATCTCTAGAGGGGCTGCAGAGATTAGTACCACTGTCATGGACTTTAAGGATACAGGGGTGGTGACTCTCCCCACATCCCCACTAAACCTGTTATTTGGTTTATGCAGAAGACAAATGGATATTGAAGAATGACTATGGCTTATTGTAAAACTTGTCCAGCACTGAATTCAGTTGCAGCTATTGTTAAAAATGTGCTCAACTCTCTAGCCCTGTCATAACCTGATCTATGGCAGCCTTGATCATCTCCCTAACCCATAGAAAATCACACTGGACCACTGTGTGGGGGTGATTGTGTTGATTAGACCTGGTGAGTGGGAAAGTAGCAAGTATTCTATAATAGATGCCTAAGTAAGATATTTGCATACCTGAAGGTATAAAATAAATTCCACAAAAATCCAGCAGTTTGCCACTTGACAAAAATAATTTGAGTACTGGTGTTCCATGACTCACAGGCCTAACTGTGACACTGGTCAGAGGCCAGTTTTCATATAGCCTGTAGCTAAAATGTTTTTTACATATTTGAATGATTACATATTTTTTAAAAGACAACTACATAACAAAAATTGTATGTGGCCTGAAAACTCTAAAATATTTACTATTAAGTTCTTTTTAGAAAAAGTTTTCTCATATGGACCATGTTGAAATATTTTTCCAAGGTAAAGAACAAGCTGACACATTTGAATTCTCCTACTACTAAGAGAGAGGCATTAACCCTAGTGGGCATCTTTATATCTTAAAAGCAATATATACTTCATTTGAATATGCAACTCTGATACATTTACTCAGTATCCAGATTTCCGATTCTCAGCATGGTTCAGGACAAGAGTAGTCTCTGTAACAGGTCCTGCTGCTGTGCAAATGCTCTCTCACGCCATATGACCTCCCAGACCTCATGGTACTTGAAGCATCTGTGCCGAATAAGAGATGCTGTTTGCAGCCTTTGGCAAGTCTCAGTAGGAGAATGACGGTGCACATCTTTATGATTTGGGATAAAAGTTATGCCAATCTGTGCAGATAGCTACTCTTTTGAGAAACAGTTTCTGACTTGTTACTAGCATTCACACACACACATACAAACATACACACACATCTTACTGGCAGGTGGATACATTGAACTATTTTCATCATGGAAGATGCAGCACTTTCTTCTCGCTGGAATGCAATAGTTACTTTGCTTTCCCTAAACACAATGCATCTACCAAAGCCGCTATGCTAACAACATTGCTATATAATTGTATATATTATATATTCACATAACTATATATATATATATATAGTTATGTGAATATATAATATATACAATTATTATTACCTCAAATGTAATATAATACTGAGTTTAAGAAGGTCCCGAAAGTAATGAACAAGCATCCAGTTGTCCAAAACTTCTACACCTGCCTTCAACTCACATCTATGTCCTTATAAGGAGTTTTCTTTTCTTCTTTTTTTTTCTTTTTAAATTAAAGATGTGGTGTCACTATGTTGCCCAGGCTGGTTTTGAACTTCTGAGCTCAAGTGATCCTCCCACCTCAACCTCATGAAGTGCTAGTATTACAGGCATGAGCCACCGTGCCTGGCCCTTGAGAAGTTTTCTATGACTAGCTGACTGTAGAAGAAAACCTTTAGATCTGCATTACATATGGTTCTGCATTATTTGCTGTCACTACTGAAAGCAGATGTCTGCAGCACTGTAGCCCCATATAGGTGGCCCTAAAGGACAGTGATAAAAAAAATTCTCCCAGCAGAGTTTTGAGCAGTGCACTTGTTTTTTTTCCGGAAGGAAATACGGCCAAAAGTACAGATCTACATCATTTCATAGGCAGTGGTTAATGGTTTGGCTTGGGGGTTAGGGACTTAGAAGAATAATTAAAACACGGATGTAAAGGAAGTCTAGGGAAGAGGTATGTGGACTGACCTCACCTAATGGGTACGGAATTTGAAGATATTCGTGTCTCATGTGAATGCTCACCAAAGAGCAGAGAAAGAACTTAATAATAAGGTGGACAGTATGACATATTTTGTGGATATCAGTCAGCTTTTTTTCTTTTTTTTTGAGACGGAGTTTCGCTCTTGTTACCCAGGCTGGAGTGCAACGGCACAATCTCGGCTCACCGCAACCTCCGCCTCCCGGGTTCAGGCAATTCTCCTGCCTCAGCCTCCTGAGTAGCTGGGATTACAGGCACGCGCCACCATGCCCAGCTAATTTTTTTGTATTTTTAGTAGAGACGGGGTTTCACCATGTTGACCAGGATGGTCTCGATCTCTCGACCTCGTGATCCACCCGCCTCGGCCTCCCAAAGTGCTGGGATTACAGGCTTGAGCCACCGCGCCTGGCATTTTTTTCTTATCTTACCTTAAACTTACTCCAAAGTCTCATAATAAAGTGGTCTTAGCAGCAGACATAGAAGTTGTGCATAGACTCTGTAATGTAGACTTCTACACATCAAGGTGAATCTGGCTCAACTGCTGCTGAATGTCCCACCTGCCAATAGCAGAAAGTAGTGATAAGTCCTTAATATGCCATTATTCCTCAGGGGATCGTGTTGGCAGGTTGATACATTGAACTGTTTTCATCATACAAGAGGCAGCACTTTCTTCTCTCCAGAATAAAATGAGTGACTCTGCTGATACTAATCACAATGCATCTACAAAGGCCACTATGCAAACAACATTGCTTTTGACCGAAGAACTCATTTTCAATACAGCAATGGGTTTATGCTTGTGGAATGTCCTGATTTTAACATATCATATTAATATTACTCTGAAATATCTGATCTGATAGAAAGTGGAATAGTTTTCTAAAGATTCAGTTTTGGCACTAGCTGGGTTTCAACATCTGGCAGGTCTTCCAGCACACGACGTGTCCTCTAATCATCCTCTATTCCATGGTTCAGTTCTTCTATGTTTAAGACTCACAGGTCTGAGAATCAAGGGGTGCAATTGGGAGTGGCTTCTCTTTCTGTTACCTCTAGTGAGCTACTAGAAAAACTTTTGCTTCCTATCTTTGTGACTTTGGGTATTGTTGATCTACAGGTTTTAGTTCCTAAGCAAGAAAAACTTTCAACAAAGATATAGTCATGGGTCTATTAAACTAGAAGTTGAGACTACCACCTAACCATTTGGGGCTCTGAATTACTAAACAGAATAAATTGCCAAAAATTACTGTAGCAGCTGGAGTGATAGATTCTAATGAAGGAGAAGGTTGGTTGCTACCATGCAATGTACGGAGATAATGAAGAGTATGCCTGCAGTGCAGGAGTTCCTGTGGCCTGCCTCTCAGTCCTCCTCGGTCCTGTAATACCATCAATGCATCCACACAAACATTTGCACACAAAGGTCGTAGCAGCATTACTCATAGTAGCCAAAACGTGGAAACAACCTACCTGTAAGTCCATTAATTGATGAATGAATGAATAAAATGTGGTATATTTTATATATTTCATACCGAATGAAATAGTATTTAGGCGTAAAAGAAAAGAATGGGGTACTGACACATGCTATGGCATGGATAAACCTTACAAATATTGGGTTAAGTGAAAACAGTCAGACAAAGAAGGCCATATATTATATGACTCCAACTACATCTGACTTTAGCCACATGAAATGCCCAGAAAAGGCAAATCTATAGACATAGAAATTATATTAGTGGTTACCTCAAGTTGAGTGGCTTAGGGGTAAGTGAAGTGACTACTAATAGTCACAGGGTTTTTTGGCAGGGGATTGGGGAGGGATAAGAGTGTTTTAAAGTTCATTGTGATTAGGGTCGCACAACCTTGCAAAGTTACTCAAAAGCTGTACATTTTACACTTTGAATGGGTGAAGTGCATGATATGTGAAGAATATTTCAATAAAGCTGTTACCAATATGAAAACTATAGCAATGCAGTGTAGGCAGGACTATTAATAGGTTAGGTCCTTTAAAATGAAAGCTTTGGGCCAATTATCAGGCAAAGGACCATGGTTAGCCAATGCGAGTGCTTTTAGGACAAAGAGAAAATATGGTTATTTTATTTTGTTGCTCAAATTGTTCCAGTTTTGGCATTTGTAAATTAGCCATGGCCCCGTTTTTTTTTTTTTTTTTTTTGAGACAGAGTCTTGCTCTGTAGCCCAGACTGGAGTGCAGTGGCGTGATCTTGGCTCACTGTAACCTCTGCCTCGTGGGTCCAGTTCAAGCAATTCTCTTACCTCAGCCTCCCAAATAGCTGGGATTACAGGCATGAGCCATCATGCCCAGCTATTTTTTGTGTTTTTTAGTAGCCATGGGGATTCACCATGTTGGCCAGTCTGGTCTTGAACTCCTGACCCTGTGATCCGCCTGCCTTGGCCTTCCAAAGTGCTGGAATTACAGGCATGGGCCACCTCACCCGGCATGTATTTTTTGTTTTCTAAGCACTGCCTTACTTTCTGGCATTAGAAGATGCTCCAGGCTCATCTTGCATTTTCCCTGCTATTTTCATTTACTGTATTGATGGATTTAATTGGATTTATATTTACTGTCTCGATATTTGCTATTTTCTCATCTGTTTGTGCCCTTTCTTCTTTCCTTGCTTGCTTTTGCATTTAACAAGTATTTTCTGTTATTTCATTTTCTCCTCTGTTAGCTCTTCAGTTATATCATTTGTTATTATGATTTTATTGGTTGCATTTGAAATTGTAATACATACATTTGATTCATTACAGCCTATGTTAGATTAGTATTTTTCCACTTCCCAGACAATCAAAGAAGCCTAGAAAGTTTAGCTTCTATTACTCCTGCCCTCCCTTATGTTATTTTTGTTATATTCTACTTTCATATATGTTATAAATCCCACAAGATATTATTTTTGTTGTTTTAAACAGTTCATATATATTTCTATTTGCTCACCTGTGTATTCTTTCAGGGGCATTTTAGTCTTTCTTGCAGTCTTATGCTTCTGATGGTAACATTTTTCTTCACCCTGAAAATCTTCTTTTATTTCTCATGTACACACCTCCTGGCAACAGGCTCTTTGATTGTTTATAGTCCTAAAAACATCTTTATTTTGGCTTTAGTTTTGAAAGATACATTCACTCAGTAAAGAACTTGGGGTTGACAGGCTTTTTGTTTTTGTGGGGTTTTAAAAAAAATTTCAGCGTTATAAAGATGCCATCCTGGTGCCTTCCAGCTTCCATTTTTTTTGTGTGTTCTTTGCTTCTCTCAAGAATTATGTCTAGAAAGAATTGTTACAAAAGTTTTGACCCAGCTATTACAGTTGTTTACATGGGACCCCAACTACTCCATCAGAACTAGAACTAGAACACTTATTTCTTCTTCTTGACTTTTGCATTGACCATAATATAAGCAGTTTCTGTGATAGAGCCTATTCTTGTCTAACTCTTGAGTTTTAAAAAGAATGTATTGAAAGTGCTTCCCTTAAATATGAAGTTTACTGGTAAGTTTAAGAAAGTTCTTTTATCAAGTTTAAGAAAGCTCCCTTTTATTATTATCTTTCAGAGATTTTTAAAAATAATAAACAGATGTTAAACTCTATTAAATGCTTTTTCAAAATTTGTTGAGATAGTATGTGAATTTTCTCTTTTATATCATTATTGCAGTAAATGTCAATTAATTTCCTGGGTTTAAACAATCTTTGCATTTCAGATTAACCATGCTGATAAATCTACTTGATCATGACATTCTTTCATAGTTTAGTATTTGGTTTATATTTAGTTATCAATCTGTTTTCATTACTTTATTTTTATAATTCTTGTATCCTTAGCTTTTGTGCCTCTTTTGCGGACAGAATACTATAGGGTTTATTAAAGCCCAGTCTGGAAAATTGTTAACTCTATATTGTGGGCATTAAAGAATATCTTTTTGTTCTCAGACTTCTTAGAGGGCAAGCAGACCCTTCTCCTCACAGTGACATCTGTAGGTCCTCATGACCTAGGACCTCCACATAGAAAGAAGTCTTTACCCTCAGCTTCAGCAGAAGCTCACCTTCGTCTCTGCTGCATGGTAAGAAAGTGCACGCTACACTTTCTTATCCCAGAGATACAGGGAGAAGTTGTGCTCAGACTTATCTCCATTTTCTTTTTTTCATAGAAAACCTTCTCATGATTCAGAGAGTAGTTGGGAGGTGAAAAGGTAGGCTACTCTCAACTCAGAGTCCCTTAATAAATCTTCATAGATTTATATTATTAGTCCTGCATGAGTCTATTTTTGTGTTGCTGTAAAGGAATGCCTGATACAAAGAAGAAATTGAAAGTATTTATAATCTAGAGATAATCAATGTTATTCACTCGAAAGCACGTGTGTCTTTTTTTAAACCAGCTGTCAAGGAAAGGTTTTTAGACAACAAGCAAGACTTCTTTTCTGCCTGAGTGTTGAAGAGCTGCATTTGGTCTGTCAGGCCACCAGGAATGGCAATCAAGTTTGTGCAGGTCCAAACAATGAACATCCCCGCAGAACCACTTCCTGGCCACAGTGATGCTTTCCATTATGAGAATGTCCAGATTTCAGAGATGCTAAAATGTGAAAAAGAGTGTGCCTTAGATTTGAGGGAAAAGTCATCCTTTTTAATTGAAAAGTAGTAAGTAGACTAATAAGATAACTTGATTATTTCCATCTATATATTTTTATCAATTTATCCTATTTTCTCTTTGAATAGAAAAACACTTAAATTAATTTTGTCAAACATATTACAGTAGTAAAGCTTTCTATATTTTTAGAATAATAATTTCTATAATAAATATCTACACAAAAATAATAAAGGTATTATTCTTAAAATCAAAACAACAAGAAAACAAAAAGTCTAATAGCAATAAGGTAAAAAGGAGGCTACTAAAATGTGGGCTAATTTTTTCCCCCTGAACTTTATGCCACTCTTGCACTTACAAAGAATGTGCATTACATTTTTTGAACACAGAAAACTATTCCTACATCTCTATCAAAGTAGAGTCGCTATCATGCTTATCATCAGAAAGATCACTTACAGAGGTAGAAAGCCTGAGAATATGTTTGATAATTTAGGAAATTTGGGAGGAAAAATGGATTGAGATATAAAAAAGCGTTAAATAATATGAAATGATACTAAAATACTGGAACACATAAGACAGGCAGTTGAAAGACATGGATCAGTGAGGAGATTTGAAAAGCTGGGACAAAAATCTCAATTCATTAAATGAACAACTGATTTCTGTGTAAAAGGAAATTCAGAAAACTAGAAACAGAAACAATTCTAATTAGTATTTTCAGAGAGACATTATAGTTATTAGTGGATTTTCCTCTACTTATTTATTATCCCCTAACCATCTAATTTTGAGAAGAAAAATATTATAGACAACAAAAACAAATTATCTTCTCTGTCTCATAACCCTCCCACTCTACAGTTTTTGTGCTTTTTCCTTCCTTCGACGTAGTTACTTATTCTCCCGCTGAGATTCTTACTTTTTTCTCCAACATGTAATGTTATAAGGAGAACTTTTTGTTTAGAATTCTAAAATATGACTTATCTGGGGATCTTTGTTGAAGTTTAGTTTGGCAAATCCACTTTCTTCTTTCAATTTTCTTCTGATCGATCCAAAGAAGGTAGCAGATTTTTGTCTTTATTGAGGGCCCATTTACACACTTATATAATGTATTAAACTTAAAAACATGGAGTAAATGCACATTACGTGCTAAGCATACTGCTAAGTGTTTTATCTTTACTTAATAGAAGTAAAAACAGACCTAGACAAATCAAGAAAACAAAAAATAATTTAAAAAAACACTAGCCCAATGTAGCAGGAACTGTTCCTCACTGATATTCGTGGACTCATTGGTATTTCCTCAGTCTTCTTTGTATTTAGTTTAAACCTGCTGGGTGATGAAAAGTAACTAATTCTGGCCAATGGTTACATGCCAAAGTGCCTTGCATCCACATGCCCTCTTTTCCCTCTCATTTGTCAGCTGGGTCATGGCAGGACATCTTTGCAACAAGAATGTGGAAGCATCCTGGATCCCTGAGTCACTATGTGGAGGATATCCTTCCTACCTGTGTTATACTGTGATGGCAGCAAGAAATACATTTTTACTGGGTTAATACTCTGAGATTTAGGGAGTAATTTATAACCCAAATTAGCATTAATTTTGGTGCATTGGGAGTAGTACACTTTCTATCACATAGCTGATACCTGTAAAAGGTGCAGAGTTTGAACCTAGAACTCCTGGCTTCATTGCCTGTACTCTTAAAGAGCAGTACAAAGAAGAGAGAGAGAGGGCACTGACTTAATGTGATATGCGGAGAGCCAGGCCCTCTCACCCTCCCTGGAATGGCAGTGAGAGGCAATGATTCAGGCAAACCTGGCTTGTTTACCACTTAATACTGTGTTATCATAGGCAAGTTATTTAACTTTTCTGAGCCTTTCTTGCAAAATGAAGATAGCACAGTGAGTGGCAAAGACAAACAGTAGATAATTAAGTGGTAAAATATTCATTTTGAGTACTTATCTCTATCCTTGATCAAATAAAAAGAAAAAATAGGAGCTGTAAATATAAATGTAAAACTACCATGCTTAAGAGCAACACACTGATGTTTACTTTGTAGTAAATAGGAGAATCAGGGAAAATGCCATTGTATGTGGAAATTAATATTAAAAATAATAATCAGGAACAACCTGTGTCTTTACTAGGAGCTGCCTAAAGCCTTGCAATATCTAGACAAATTTAGATAACATAATAAAGTGAATACATCTCACACTGGAATAATTGAGAGTCATTATTTTCAAAAGCAATAGGGCAATCATCAAATGGAAAAAAAATCCTAGAATTATTCTGCTACTTTATTATAACATCAATACGGAATTTATGAAACACGATATATTTAGGTGGCATTGGAACATTTGAGAATCTGACTGTCAGGATGGAAGACATCTTAAGAGAGGCTTTTAAAAATTAGAATTCCAAGGCCGGGCGCGGTGGCTCAAGTCTGTAATCCCAGCACTTTGGGAGGCCGAGGCGGGTGGATCACGAGGTCAAGAGATTGAGACCATCCTGGTCAATATGGTGAAACCCCGTCTCTACTAAAAATACAAAAAAGTAGCTGGGCATGGTGGCACATGCCTGTAATCCGAGCTACTCAGGAGGTTGAGGCAGGAGAATTGCCTGAACCCAGGAGGCGGAGGTTGCGGTGAGCCGAGATGGTGCCATTGCACTCCAGCCTGGGTAACAAGAGCGAAACTCCGTCTCAAAAAAAAAAAAAAAAAATTAGAATTCCAAAGAATACTTAAAATGAACATTAATTATATGATATTCAACTTGTATTACCCTATATTCATAGTAAGAAGTGATTTGGAGTTCTGGAATGAATACAAAGGTGCTTCATCAAATCTCATTTTATTTTGTAATTAATCACAGTGAGCATAGAGCTATTTATTCTCTTTCTTAAATAACTTCTGCTCCTTTGACCTTGTCTGCAGCTTTTCAAAGTGAGGCAAGTTAGTTTACAGACGTGCTCTTGTGGAAAGCCTCTTACTGAGTTCTCACTGAGAATCCTTTTCCAGGGCAAGAGCCCCTAGCTTGCTTGGATGATTCGATCCCAAATTGTTATTATGGTTTTGCTCGTGATTCTGTCCATGTTATTCAGGTCAAACTTGGGAACTCTTGAATTGCCATGTGTATGTGCTTATGAGAACACTAGCCTGCAAGATCTGAAATTTCTCAAAACTAGAAAATCTATGAGTTAGTTTTTTTAGGAACGGGTGTTTTCTCCACATTCTCAACCTGTAGTCTATTCAGTTTGTGTTCATTGTTTGGACCCTCAAGTGGCGTATCTGCCGCTTTCTCTGGTTCAAGAGTCCTTAGTATCCTAGAAAGTGGCACCTTGAAATATATGGTTTTGATGATTGTTATCATTTTGAACACTTATTAGTGTCAGATTCCTCCTTTGTAAACTATGTGTAATAATACCAGTAACGGGGCAAAATTTGCACATTACAGATTGTGTGTGCAAAAAATGTAGAGCTCTCTTTTCCTAATCCAATTTCATCTTGCTTTGGATCTTCCAGTTCTGTTGCTAGCAGAACAGCAAACAACAAAAACTAAAACTAAACTGCTCATCAGTGGTAAATTCTTCACTTTTTTTTTTTTTTTTTTTTTTTTTTGAGACGGAGTTTTGCTCCTGTTACCCAGGCTGGAGTGCAATGGCGCGATCTCGGCTCACTGCAACCTCCACCTCCTGGGTTCAGGCAATTCTCCTGCTTCAGCCTCCTGAGTAGCTAACTACAGGCACACACCACCATGCCCAGCTAATTTTTTGTATTTTTAGTAGAGACGGGGTTTCACCATGTTGACCAGGATGGTCTCGATCTCTTGACCTCGTGATCCACCCGCCTCGGCCTCCCAAAGTGCTGGGATTACAGGCGTGGGCCACCGCGCCTAGCCCAATTCTTCACTTTCAGGCCACAAGCAGTCCCTTTCTGTTTGTCCTCTCTGCCTCTGCTTATGAGGCATCCATGACTTGTGTACCTCACAGTCTATAGATGGCTAACACAGTGGTTTTTAAAAAAATAAATATCCAATCAATTCAAAAGCTCTACAAAAAAGCTGTTCGTTCTCTCAAGTTGTTCCTTCTCATCCTGCTTTCCGAGATGCCACCCAGGTATCAGGGGATACTGTGTACTCTGAGAAACTGAATATACAAACTGACATGGGGCAGATTGTATCAAAAAATTAGAACTTCAACTAACAATCTGCAGCAACCTGCCCAGGAAACCAGCTCCCTTATCTACAATAAACAGGCCAGGAAGCCAGCCTGCTATATAAGTCAGCCTGCTATATGAGCTATTAAAGGAAGCCAGACTATCATCCTTAGTGCCAATCCAAGAATCTAACAATACAATCGGCCAAAGATAACCACAGCTTGATTAACAACTGACGGCTTTTTAAATTTTTGTACGAACTTCCAATTTAGGACCAACCCAGGGAAAGCCAAATATACCCACCCCTAATCAATGCCATAGCGTGCCTGGCTCTGGTTAGCCTGCCTACAGCTTTCCCACACCAACAGCCTTTAGTCGAGGCACACCTGAAGCCCCCTCCTTTTCTTTTTCTGCTACAAAGCTTTCCCAGTCCTCTGCCTGACTTGGAGTGTCACAAAACGAAAGTGATGGTGGCTGACTCCCTTGCTGTAGCACCATTCCATTGGTCTTTCCACAGCTCGCATAGCATTAGTAGGAGGCAGCTAATCTATTACCTGTTGTCCTTCTTTGTTGACCTCCCGCTAAGGCACAGTGGATGTCTCTGAGCATTGCTTTTGTCCTCTCCGCCACTGCTGATGAGGTATCCCTGGCTCGTGTGCCTCACAATCTATATCCCCTCGATACGGTGGGGACTCCATGGTTCTCATGCAAGCCTGCAGCAAAGTTGGCTTCATCTTGGCTCTTTTGGCATGTAGATCTTTGGAATCTTAGTGGGATATTCTATCTAGTCTTGGCCTAGGCTTGTGAGCTCCAAGTCTCTGCTAGGAGGTCGTCTTACCCCTTGCCTCAGTTGCTCTGTGGCGGAACAGTTTGGAACTCAACTGTCAGCTACCTCCCCATAACCCCTGGCATGTGGGCCTGTTACATTTGTGCTAAGAGGATGCAGAGGTGCTCTGCTGCCTTCCCTCTGCCACACCACCACTTTATTCTGCCTTAGCTGTCATGTCAGCTCTGCAGCAGCCTGCTAGCCAGTTCTGAAATACGAAATGGTAACAGATCCTTTTCACTTCTGTTGTCCCTTTATACTATCTGGGCTTTTGTTGTGCCTTTCTGTTCCTTTCCCTTTATTCTCTTCCCTTCCCCTTCCCTCCTCTCTCCTTCCCTTTCCTTTCTTTTTTCTTTCTCTTTAGGATTGCTCTCACTCCTGGAATCCAGTCCAAGAAGATTGAGATGCTAGTTTCCTGAGACTCAGGATATCCTTCCCTACCTTGCACAGTGGGTCAAATGAGATCTTCCCTGTGTTCTATCTTCATTTACTCCCTTGTGAATTTCTTACCTCGAGGTGTTTCATTTACTTCTCTTCCTTGGGACAATAAACCAAATGATAAGAAGTGTAACTCAGGGGATCACCAGCTCCATTCACCTTGACATATAGAAGGTCTGGGAAAATTTCTTGTTTTACAGCCTTCAACTTAGCGGGTCAGCCGTGGAAGCTGAATCATGTTCCTTATCACTCTTCATTGTCAAAGCTCACAACACCACTGTGGAAACTACTTCACAGTTATCACATGCCACCAATAAAATCTATAAATATGTATATGGGAAACAATGTTTCTATGGCAATGTAGTATTCGCCAGAGCAGTGATTATGATAGCACAAATGTGTTAACGGTTGGTTAGAGAAATCACACCTGTTTCTAAGTGGGTTGCAGTTACTCGCTACCTTTCCTTTGCTAAAATCCATTGCTCAGAATATATGTTTTTTTGCAGATGAGTTTACCATCAGCACTTTAATCATTTATTGTTTGCTGTGAGCATATAATAGGCAAAGGAAGTGATTTTTGTCAGGTTTTGAGTGAGCGGAAGAAGTTGACTTTGGAAATGTAAAACAGGAGGCTTTTCCAAGCATCAGACTGGTGTAGGAAAGAGACAAGGAGACAGAGTGTACAAAGTGGTACAGCGAACCCCAACTTCCTCTTCAAAGAATCAGTATGCCAGTAAGTTCAGCCCTCTTATTCTTTAATTCTCTATTTTAAAGTTTAACTTCCTTGTAATTCCAGTAAACAACCTTCTCCACAGGTTCTGATCAGTAGTTCACATCTGCTCCCTCTCCCCCGCTACCCATCCTGACTCATCCAGGTCACCTGATCACCCCTGGCTACCTGATCTACCTGCTCTGACATACCCATAACTGTCCTTCCTGCTGAAACACCCACCCTGCTACTCCAGCTCCAACCCCTATTCTTATTTTAAAATAGCCAATCCGGATTAGTCTAGCTTGCGCGGTCAAACCCTAGCCAATAGGGGATGACACAACGGTAGGGCCCACCCCCCAGTCAGGCATAAGTACCCCTTCCCCCTTGTCCAAGCATGCGCAGCCATCATTGCTCCGTCCATGCCCCTGCACCCTTCTATAGAAGTAAACTGCCTTGCTGAGAGGACGTATCTTCAAGTGCTATTTCTTTTGCAGCATTAAAATTTTACTTATAACAAAAGTAAATAAAGAAATCAAGAGAAGTGACTGCAGGTGAAAAGTCACAGCAAAGGAAACCGCTGTGTCATTGAGAGTGCAAAAAGAAGGAGGTAGGAGGAATATGAAGGAGTGGTATTAAATAAGAAAAGGCAAAGAGGGATGACGAAGTAAAATAGGACAGAGAGAGATAATCTTGTGAGATTCATTCACTCCGACGTTAGATAAAAACGGAACGTCTGTTATGAATTAGAAAATGTTGAGAGGTTAATATCCTCAGGGTAAGAAACCAAGTCTCAGAAGGTTTTGACTTCAAACCAGAGTGTTCTAATTCTGAGGTCAGTGTTCTTTCTATTATACAGATGCTACTATAATCACAAGAGGCATTGATTTATAATTTTTCTTGGACATTTTTGTATTTCCTGAATTAAAAATATGTTTGAAAAGAAACAGATATATGGAGTTCTCTGTGCTGGGGAGATTGAAAACAACTATTAAATTTGATTGGAAGGGAATCATTAGTCAGAATAACTTTGCACGTTGACTGGTGGAAGTGCTGGAAAGAGGGTCAGGATACGTGAAGGGCATCTTTGAATGAGTAAACACAGACTGTCAGACAGCTAGGCACTCTCCAGGGACTTGCTTGTTGTCTGGTTGTTTTCTTCCCCTTTGGTTCATCTGTAGCTACGCAAGATTTTTAAAGGAAATTATTATTGGCTCCATATTTTGGTTTTATTATTATTGTATCTTTCCTCAACCGTAAAGTGTAGAGTGACTTATTAGATCACCAAACTAACATTCAGTAATTTTATGAGCTAAAATCTTGACGAAATATTATCTGAACAAATTATAGTTATTTTTTAAAGCTGATAAAAATAAAATGTTCTCCCAAATGCATGATTTTCAACCTTGACACAGTGCATCAACCTGACAAATGAACAAAACACATCAAATAGCATAGAATTGGAGATTTAGAAGCACTGATTAGATATTCACAGCAAATTAGGTGATTTTTCATTTAGCAATTCAATATATTCTGTAATCTGCAAATGACCTTAATTTAGGGTTCAAACAAAAATAAACTTTCTTCTGAACTTCCTTATATCATTTTTAAAATTTTTTTCAGAAAGGGCCCAGTGGCCAAATGATGTAGTAAGAGTCATTTATTTAAATAAATCAGGTCTTCATTTCCCCCATGTCTGAATCATCATTTTTATAAACCGATGTTTTCTTCCCATTTCATTTTACCTGTTTGTAATTTCTTATTGTCTGTGATAGCTCCATGCTGGTGAGAGGCAAGCTCAACTCCTTTGAATCAAAGCTTGCCTTATACACAGTGGCTTTCTTGCCAACATGAGCACTTGATAATAATATAACAATTATGATTATGAGTAATAGTAAAAAAATATGTAATTTGTATATTTTCACATTCTATGTTTTGTTGTCAATGTCTGTGTAGCATTAGGATAAGTCAACATATTACAAAGATTCTATTCTCCAAGATGCAAAATTTTCTCCCGTGCATTGCATACTTACTGTCTTCTGTATATTTAGCATTGTGTACAGTGCAGTTGGAAGTCCATGGGGTGTTATTCATAACTGCTTAGGGTAGATTTAGTCTCATTTAGGAGGGACACTCAGTACCAATGGAAGCAGTGAGATAATGGTTTGAGCCAATGTATACGCAAATGTCAAATCATGTGATCTAGATGATATGTGCCAAGCTGATAACAGGAAAGGGAGCACAGACTGAAATCAAGTAATTTGTGGAGACTAGCTGGACCTGGAGAGAGCACATCCTGAAAAATGCTGAGCAATGACTCTAGGACATAGTAATGGCTTAGTAAATGTGAATTGAATGAGTAAATGAAGTACAAATAGGGAGAATGGGTAGGAAAGGCATGAGTAACCCAAGCAGGGGACACTTCCATCAGGCTTTTGATGCTGACTGGATGACAACATGAATTTCTACTTACCTGGGGCCTCTGTTTCCCCAAATGATTACTCTGCTTTCTTACCTGATTTCAAATAAATTTACAAACTCCTACTCGCTACTCAAGAGGCTTCCAAGGATTCCCATGTGCATAGTAATTTACCTTTTAGTAATTACCTCCATATGCATTTTCTTCACAGGGACTGACTTTATGAGAAGCTATGATTATCCAGCTCTACCAATAAGGGAATTGGAACTCAGAGATGTAAAAGAAGCCAGGTGGAAAGTATATGCAGAGACTATGTCCATATCAGTTTTCAGTGGGAAGTAACTGAAAAAAAATCTCTGTAGTGATGTAAGTTTCATAAGCATTGCATATGCTCTTTCACCTTTCTAGATTTATAAAGCACATTGCCATATTACAGTCTCTGAAAAACTATATTATAAAGAAACCTATTAAAGTTTGCTTAATGCAGCATTTTCCTTAATTTATGGTCAAAAATCTTTTCATCCTACCACCAATCACCAATGTTTCCCAGAAGATCTGAGCATATATTTCAACTTTCTTTACCCCTGAGCATGGTTCTAGAATGGCTTCAAAGCCTAGCCTTCAACTTTCTTTCCTACCATTTAAAAAAAATTATATATGCTGCCACCTTAAAAATGTCCCCTTCCCCATGTGCTAATTTGTCTGACTGCTCTCCAGGGTTTTATGGATTGAACTGTGTTCCCCCTCCAAATTCATATGTTAAAGTCCTACTCCACAGCACTTCAGAATGTGACCTTATTTGAAAACAGGGTCATTTCAGACGTAATCAGTTACATTAAGATGAGGTCTTATTTCAGTAAGATGGGCCCTTAATTGGATATGACTGATGTACTTAGAAAAAGGAGAAATTAGGATACAGATGTGCACACAGGAAGAATGCCATGTAGAGA
Organism: Saimiri boliviensis; assembly: GCF_048565385.1. Classification (NCBI taxonomy): domain Eukaryota; kingdom Metazoa; phylum Chordata; class Mammalia; order Primates; family Cebidae; genus Saimiri; species Saimiri boliviensis. The sequence goes on along the minus strand of NC_133464.1, from coordinate 74,857,684 downwards.
TGCAGGCAGATACGAGAGTGATGCAGCTAAAATCTGTGAACCCCAAAAATTCCAGAAAGGCAGAGAGAGCTCAAAGCAAGGAGCCTGACTAGGGACTTCCAGGTCACATACAGGTGACAGACAGATGGTTGGATTCTTTTGAATTTTGGATAAGTCTTTTCAAAGAAGGCAATCAGAATATGCATCTATCTCTGTGAGTCCAAGGGATGACTTGAATAGAATGGGAGCCAGATTTGCCCTGAGTGGATCCCAGCTTGAAAGGTTCCAAGATACTTTCCTTTTATAGAGCCAATGCCAAAGATTGCCAGCAAACTCCTAGAGCTAGGAGAGAAGCATGGAACAGATTCTCAGTCATAATCCTGAGAAGGAGCCAACCATCATGACGCATTGGTCTCAGACTCTAGCCTCCAAAACTGTGAGACAATGAATAGTTGTACAAGCTTACTGGCTGGAGGTGCTTTGTTACAACAGGTCCAGGAAATTGTACACAGGGAATATCCTACACCCTTTTCTAGAAGAGGCGCCTCTCCTCCCTTTCTGTTCTTCCACTTGCCGCTTTTGGATTCCTCAGGACCCAACACAAACATCATCTCCTTCATGGTGTTCCCCTTGACCTTCCCAGAAAAAGTAATTGCCCCCTTTTTACTCTGATAGTACTTTATTTCCCCATTGGTTTGTAAAACCCTTGGAAATAGTCTTATTCCTCTCTGGGCTCACAGCCATTAGCAGAACCAAGGACATCCTTAGTTAGGTGCCCAACACATGTGCATTTGAACGAACAAGTGAATGTTTTCGCTCCTGACTTATTAGGTGTCGCAGAGCAGTGGAGCGGTGGTCATGCTGACCTTCTGAGATGGCACAGATAGTTTACCACAGAGTAAGTCCAAGAGGAGGATAAAGTGGTCATTAGCATCTCTTGACAACCCTTTGCTGGAGGATGAAATGAGATCAGCATGTTATGAGCCTGTTTTGATGTTTTATGGCACATGCTCTTAGACGAAAGCACTCAGGCTCCCAGCATCCAGTTTTAATTTTGTACTGATGCCCGAGGGACTGGAACTGAATATTGTACAGCAAATGCTTCCTGGTTTTAATTGGAACATTCAGTACTCTTAATACCTGCCATGACTCTAATGTGAGGTGTAGGAATATTTAATTAGCATCTTTGTTATGGATTTATTTCTTTCTCTCCAAAATGATAAAAGAATTGTTGATTTCACAATTATATTGAAAGGAAAATTATCCAACTGTTTTTTATGTAGCATTTGTGAGTTTAAGAGCAGAAACTGTGACTATAGCAGAAATAGAGTTCTGATTAGAAGGACTAAGACTTACGTATAATTGTTTCTTGTTATTTTAGTCCGGTGTTCATGTCTATTTTGTTTTTGAGAAGTGTATTTTGTCAGGGGTATATAGTGGAGTTGTAAGCTGAAGCGCCCATTTTGCTTTAGGATACTACATTTTACACGCAGGATATCTGCTTGTCTTGGTTTGCCCAGTATGTCTCCTTTTTGCAGTGGACATCCTGCATCCCAGGACATCCCAGGAAACCCTTAGCCCTGGGGGTCTGGAGAGTTCCTCACCCTCTTTGCACCCCAAATTCCGAAATTTGGGATTTATGTATTTTGATGATATCACAGCTTTTATCAATAATATTTTTGAGTACTTATCTTGTGCTAGGTACCATGAGACACAGAGAGATAAAATGTAGACCTTACCTTTTGGCTTCAAATTTAGTGAGCATAACATACAGCCAAATATACTGAAAATCCCAAGTGAGCGTAGTCTGTAATTGGGTTTAGAAGGGAGTAGCTTTCTGACTGCTGAGCAGGGCAGGAGGCAGCATTTGAAACTGACCTCTCAGGATATGTAAACTGTGGAAAAGCAAATTATTTAGCATAGGGAAGAAAATAGAATGAAACACTGCATAGGTTATTATAATATAATTTGTGATCAATTTATTTATATAGTGCCTTCCATCACCAGATTGTAAATGCCTTCAGATGTTCATATGGTATTTTGTAACTATAAAAAATAATACTTGTTTTTTGGTTTTTTTTTTTTTTTTTTTTTTTTTGAGATGGAGTCTTGCTCTGTCACCCAGGCTGGAGTGTTAGCGGTGCAGTCTCTGCTCACTGCAACCTCTGCCTCCTGGGTTCAAGAGCTTCTCCTGTCTCAGCCCCCTGAGTAGGTGGGACTACAGGTGCATGCCACCACACCCAGCTGATTTTTGTATTTTTAGTAGATACAGGGTTTCACCATATTGGTGAGGCTGGTCTCGAACTGCTGACTTTAGGTGATCCACTCACCTCAGCCTCCCAAAGATTACAGACTGGGTAAAATATATTGTCTTACTATCTTGTGTGTGTGTGTCTTCTTTTTCAAAAATTTCAGTTGTGGTAAAATACACATAATGTAAAATTTATTATCTTAACCATTTTCAAGTATAAATTTCAGTAGCATTAAGTACATTCACATTGTTGTGCTAACATCATCACTATCTCCAGAACGTTTTTCATTTTGCAAAACTGAAACTCTGTACCTATTAAATAGTAACTCTCCCATTTTCCTTTTTTCTCTATGAATTTGGCTATTCTAGGTACCTCAGATAAGTAAAATCAAACAATATTTGCCCTTTTGTGCATAGCTTATTTCCCTTAATATAATGTCATTAAGGCTCATTTACATTAGTACGTGCCACAATCTCCTTGCTTTTTTAAGGGTGAATAATATTTCACCGTATGCATAAACCATATTTTGCTTATCCTTTCATCTGCTGATAGATATTTGAGTTGCTTCCACCTTTTGCCTATTGTTAATAATGCTGTTAGGAACACGGATGTGCAAATTTCTCTTTAAGACCTGGCTTTCCATACTTTTGGCTATATAACCAGAATATAAATCTGTATTATCAGGCTTGCAGTAAGTAAGATTATAATTCAGTGTGTGCCAGTGATCCAGGTGTTATCAATGGGCCATTCCTCAATATTCTGCCTTGCAATGCTGGGGCTGGGATTCTGCAAACTGACTTGTTATTGTGCTTTCACTGTTATCACCCATATAATTATTATTTTTATCCAAATATAACAGAGTTCTCTTAGTCAGGATTTATATACTTACAATGTGCCCACTCTCTGATATTAGAAAAGGATCCTAACGAGAACTTTTTCCTGAGCTGCATTCCACTAAACAGAAATGGAAACACTGAGCAGGATGTTTCTGAGCGCTACGAAATACCTGCAGTGTTAAATACATGTCAAAGGCACACACTTCACCATATGTCACTAATGAAGGACAAGGCAAAATCTCACCTAGTGCAGTAATGGGTGCAGGGTTTGTAATTGTGCAATGAAATACTCTAAGCACAATGACAGTTTTTATCATCTAACTTTCTATGGAGTAGGCACTTTTATTATGTGTTTTATATATAATGGTGCTGTATGTTTCAACTTAATATATATTATTCTCATTTTACAGAAGGTAAATGAAGCTTAAAGAGAATCAACTTTGTATATATTACAAAACCAGAGCCATTCAATGGTCCTGAGGCCCTTTTTGTTTTCATCTCTGATACCTAAGCATCACATATGACATCAATGAAATGGTTTAAATATTAAGGTTTTCTAAATAACTGAATTATACAGCTAGGCTTTTGTAAAAATCACAAAAGTTATGGAGTAAAGTTTACATATAAATATATACACATGGCCGGGAGCAGTAGCTCAAGCCTGTAATCCCAGCACTTTGGGAGGCCAAGGTGGGTGGATCACAAGGTCAAGAGATCGAGACCATCCTGTCAACATGGTGAAACCCCGTCTCTACTAAAAATACAAAATATTAGCTGGGCATGGTGGCACGTGCCTGTAATCCCAGCTACTCAGGAGGCTGAGGTAGGAGAATTGCCTGAACCCAGGAGGCGGAGGTTGCGGTGAGCCGAGATTGCGCAATTGCACTCTAGCCTGGGTAACAAGAGTGAAACTCTGTCTCAAAAAAAAAAAAAAAAAAAATATATATATATATATATATATATACACACACACACAAGATATAGTTTATATAAAATTATATAAATTATATATAAAATATAATTATTTTATATATTTAAATTTTATTTTATATATTTAATTATATATAAAATATAATTATATTTATATATAAATTATATATAAAAATTATAATATAATACATATCATACATATAACCAGATTATGTGTGTGTGATAAGGGTGTGTGTGGGTGTAAGTTTTTTTCTATGAAAGGGTCCCAGACTGGTCTGTGTGATCTTAAACAGAATAGTTCCCTCCAAGTAAGTTGTCTCATCTGTAAAGATAGAAATAATAGTATCAGTCTCATTGGGGTGTTGTGATGATTAATTGAATTAATCCTTGGAAAGTTCTTGACACAATGCTTGGCACATCATCAATATTCAACAAATGCTAGTTCTCTCTCCTTCACTTCAGACCCTCAGCGTATAAAGCAAAATGGGATGATGCCCGTGACCGTGTGCTGTAGCTGTAAAGATCTATACAAATTTAACATGTTCTTATTACAAATCTGTATTATTTGTAAAGTCAGAAATCTAAGAAGTCAATTATTCTGAAAACCATGAGGCATAACTTTCAATTATTCAGGATGATGAGGAAAAGCTTTGAATGAATCATCTAAAACCAAGGGCCGCTGATTTAAGCCAATTAGATTGCATTGTATTAATATGTTATTATCTATTTCAATTCTGCTAACCATCAATTAACACACAGTTGTTTTCAGAGAGGAGACAACAGAGGACAGTCAGAGGAGAGATAAGGTCTCCTTAACCCAGAGTTCCTTATCTTTGGCAAGTGCAGACTTCCATGACTTCCGTGGACTGAGGCGTCTGGGGTGTGACTTGGCTGTTTCTACCCTCTGGTGGCCTTCCTGGGTAAGGGTGTTCAGCTTAACTCACCTCTGTCCACCTGGTAGTTTTCACAACGTATTTCAATCAAACATGATGTGCTGGCCTGTTTGCTCTCATCAGCTCCATTCTGTTCCTTTCCCTGGTTTTGCCTTGTATTCTAGGAAACCAGTTTTCCTAGGCTCCCTGAAGACTTGCTTTCCAGTAATTTTGGCCAATGGGAGGCATTGGCAGAAGCCTGGATGGCTGGAAGAGGGGGAAATAGGGGAGGTTTTTCCATCTTGCTCAGCTTTGGCGGTATCTGCAGAGCTGGCAGCAGCTGCATCTTTACGGCTCTAACACCGGCCAGTGGTACTTCCCTCTAAGGTTCTAACACCTACCACGTGCCACCTGTCCCGCGGCTCTGTTTCCTGCTCTTGGACTCAGGGAATGAAGGCTACCCTATCCTCTTGTCACTCCGCCCTTAGATTCACAGTGGTGACTGGATGCTGCTATTCCAAGTTTTATTAGTCTTCTGTTTGCCATCTCAACTCCTCATCATGTTTGTAAACCATTTCTTTTATTCAATTCTGTTTGTTGAAGGATTTGGAGAAGATTTTGTTTTCTGACTGGACCCTGTGAAATGCAAATGAGGGGATCCCTCCCCACCTTAGATTGGTGGGAAGCAGCTCCGTTGTCATTAGCATCTCTGTCCCAGGCCAGCGCCCACGGTGCCTTCTCCCATTCACCCTCCACAGGGGCCGGTTCTCGTCCCAGCTGTAGGAGACATCATGTCCCTTTCCACTGGGTGGATATTGAGCAAATACATCCTTTTATTTCTCAAATTCATGAACAGGTGGCCATGCTACATGAGCAGCAGAAGGCTGAGTATTAATAACAGACTTTAGTGAAGTAATCAAATTAAACTTACAGCAAAATGAATCTGTTATGTATTAATGATATGCAGAACCATTTCTGGTCTGCACTGGGGGATATGACTAGTTAGAATTAGTAGCTAGCTGACTGACACTATTTTTATTTACTTTTGCAGAACCTGATCAATGTTTTCTAGAGTTTCTTGTTGCTGCTATTGTTGTTCATCTCTGTGGGTTTTATGGCCTTTGTAAACAATGTTCATGTTAATCTTCTTTCTTTAATTCACTGCTTGTTTTTCTTTTTATTACAGACACACCCGAGTCACCCTAGTCAGCTTCTGGTGCTGCCCACCCACCTGTGCCTACTCCTTCTCTCCCATCCTTAAGCACAAGATGAAGGACCCTTGGATCCAGAGAAGCAGCCATCACAACAGCAGTGCCAACGTCTCTGCAGGGCTTAAACAAAGCCACATCCAAGGTTATTCCTGTCTTGGGCATTATCTCATTTAATCTTTTTGTTTTGTTTTGTTTTGTTTTGTTTTGTTTTGTTTTTTGAGACAGAGTTTCGCTCTTGTTACCCAGGCTGGAGTGCAATGGTGCAATCTCGGCTCACCGCAACCGCCGCCTCCTGGGCTCAGGCAATTCTCCTGCCTCAGCCTCCTGAGTAGCTGGGATTACAGGCATGTGCCACCACGCCCAGCTAATTTTTTTGTATTTTTAGTAGAGACGGGGTTTCACCATGTTGACCGGGATGGTCTCGATCTCTTGACCTCGTGATCCACCCACCTCGGCCTCCCAAAGTGCTGGGATTACAGGCGTGAGCCACAGCACTCGGCTTTATTTAATCTTTACAGCAGCCCTGAGAAGCAGGTAACATTGGTATTTCCATTTTCAACCGAGTCACTGAGAGGCTAAGTAATTTACCCATAGTCACATACTCTGTAATTGGGAAGAGTTGTCCAACTTTGTCTGACTCCAGTAGAAGATGTTCTTAATTTCTAAAGGGAAAATGGCATCAAAGGAGGTAAAACGTAACAACGGTAGATAAAAGATAACTTACAGATAAAATGAAACAACTCTTTTCCTTTCATTTTCTCTGCCCAGTCTCCTCTCCAGGTCTTAGTTTCCCAGGTGATCCAACAGTCACGGCGTGACTTAGCACCTGAAGTCTGATCGCTAGCATCCATCTTTATATGCAGTTTCTTTCTCCGGTGGAGTCGAGGCTGCATAGTAATATACTTTGGAGTGAAAGGCAGTTCTTCATGAGCTGTGTCCAATTCCACACCCCTTGGTGGTCTAAAAACCATTTCTGACTCTTTCTCCTCTTGTCCTTTTCAGAAGCAGTCTACCAGGGAGTGGGGGAGCTGCCAGCAGACCCACACTGTTCAGCTATTCTCAGAATCCATTATTGAAGGCAATCTCTTTCCTCCCTCCTATTCAGAGCCTGCCTGTTAGTTCTAAAGAGACGGTGGAGGGCTGTAAGTCCCTTGAATTACTTGTTTCTCAGTGAACACAGTTCAGGGAATACTTATGGCACCTTATCTAAATATCTTTTACAAGAGACAGCGTGAACAAAAGCTCGCAAATTCTAGTTCTCAGATGCTTTAGCCATGCCTGTCAAAAGGTAGATTCAAAGGACACCATCCTCTAACACCTGTAAAGATATTTCCTAGTAACTGGATTTCAACTCCTTTTTTTATGAAGACTTTTTCCCTAGCTAAATAATTTTCTTTATTGATTTGTCTTTCTCTCAGCTTTTTTTTTTGGGGGGGAGATGGATTTTTGCTCTTGTTGCCCCCATGCTGGAGTGCAATGATGTGATCTCAGCTCACTGCAGCCTCCACCTTCAGAGTTCAAGAGATTCTCCTGCCTCAGCTTCCCAAGTAGCTGGGATTATAGGCATGTGCCACCACACCCAGCCAATTTTGTAGAAACAAGGTTTCTCCATGTTGGTCAGGCCGGTATCGAACCCCGGACCTCAGGTAATTCACTCACCTCAGCCTTACGAAGTGCTGGGATTACAGGCATAAGCCACCATGCCCGGCCCTCTCTCAGCATTTTTTTCCTAATGTTTTCTCCAACATTCTAAAATGTAAATGTGATTTTAAAAATTTCTGTTCTCTAAAATTGTAGTTATCATTCCTCTCTAGTCCATCAATAAACTGAGGTAGAAAATATAACAAAATTATATTTTAAGAGTCAGTTAGTGAGGCGGTACTTGAAATACATTTTTTCCCATTTTAACTTTAAATTGGGGAATTTATATTTTTAGTCTAGTTAAAGTCTTTTTATTTCACTCTTCGAATCTTACATTTGTAGGATTCAGGGTAGAAGATGCTCTCTCTCCAAGAGATGTAAAAGTCCCTGTTCAAAACCAGAATGGGACTCTAAACCCTCTTGCCTAGGGAGAGAGGCAAGGCAGAGAGATTTATTTCTTCTTTTTCTTCCCCCTCCTTCATTTTTCCTCTGCCTTGTTTCTTTTCCACATCTATTCCCCTTCTCTTTTCACCTGATTATATTTTTCAAGAACATTATTAATAAAAACTTTAAAAAAAGGACTGAGATATAGCATCAAATCTGTCAACAGTGATCATGATATTATACATCCTCAAATATGACTTCACAATGTAATTGTAAGGCTGGGTGAATCAAAAATAGTCTCTTGTTGGGACAAATAGAAAAGAAGCTCAATCGTCAACACAATTCAGACCTTAAGTGTTTAGGCCACTACTTCTAACTCGGAAAAGCCCTGTAAAACATGAATGTAAAACTCAGTTTAAGTGAGTCCTTATCAAGCATCAAGCATTCCTATGTGTTTCAGAATCTACTGTCTTATGAAAAACTGAATTTCCTTGTGATCATTCCCAACTATTCCTCTGAAGAATATTCTTTTCTGTTTTATTTGGTTAATAAATATAAACTTCTTCACCAGAGAAAAGGTTCATAAGAACTAAACGATTTCCAAGTAGTTAGTGTCCATTTCTAAAGCTGAATCACTTACTTTAAATATGGAAATGGGATTCTACTTACTTAGAATTTTTACTCACCCCTTTTATAGATTTGGCAGGTAGGAAAGGTCTCATTTCTGGTTCTGTGGCCCCCATCCAGACTCCTTTATGTGATCTTTCACCAACAGAACCAACAGGCCAACAGGGCCTTGCTACGACGATAGTCATACCAGGTCCAGAATAAAGCCTGTGTGAACTGGGACTAATTTAGATGTGGGCAGCATTGTTTGACAGTCAACCTTCACCTTTCGGGATGACCTCTTTCTCCACAGCATACAAACCCAGAGTGTTTATCCCTAGGTCTTATCTTCTCTGATTTTAGTTTTTCTAGGTAATATCCAAACGCATTTGATTTATGGACCATGCCCCGCCACCCTTCAAGGGAATCTATGGAGTAAATTGTGTCTGCAGCTTAACAACAATTAATGCATTTCCACTTACAAATAACAGTTTCATTTTCATTCATTTTGACAAATATGTATTGGCACTTAACAGGTACCAGGCACTGTGTTGGGTTTGATTATGTAGTCGTAACCAGGTTTATCATCAATTGTTCTGACACAGAGGAAAGTCTGAAGTCAAGGCTACACATGAAACCAGAAGTACACAGTAGATAGATAAGAGCTTTGAGAAGGGACATTGGCCAGAGTATGTGACTGGTGGAGCCAGATTTTGGAGTTAACATCTTCTGAAACCTGAAGAGCAGGTACGAATTAGTCAAGTACCAGAGGGCTTTAGGAATGGAGCCCTCTCCGTTTTGACCGAATGAAAAGGAACAGAACATGTGGGAGAAGCTAGGAGGATGCAATGCGGCTGCAAAGCAGGATGAGAAGGGGGAGATGGTGAGCACAGAGGCAAGCAGGGAACCTCCTTATCATCTCCTTTAACCCAAAGTCGAGGTAAGACATAGTTACAGCCAGTGCGAGACAAATTTGGGAAGAAATGAATCTTTTGAGGTCCCTCAAACCCGCTATATAAGTAAGTCCTTGATCTCCATACATCATAGCCAGGCTCTGATACAGATTCTGAAGGCTGCTCAGTGACAGTATTCATGCATCTCTTAGCCCAAATGTGAGCAGGTCCCAACACACATCATTCACATGCGAATGGCCAGAAGGCTTCCCAGATCGTAGGTCAATTTTGCACAGGTATGAAATCCTGCTTCTTCCCCTGACCCTAGTGCTGTCAATAGTACCTATCCCTCCTACAAGTCCTTAGCAGGAATTCCACCCCGTTCACAGGGATAGCTGGTTTTGCTCCCACGTTCTGAACAAAGGGAACTGCCTGCAGTTCGTAGCTGAATGCTGCAGTGCAGTGCTTTGTAGTGGGCAGAAGGGAAGCTAAACTTCAGGATGACTTTGTGTGTCATGGCCCAAGAAATAAGCTGGCACAATCAGATCTTTGCTTTCTGTAATTTGAAGTTGGAAATGGAGAGGCTGGATGAGTTACTAGTGAAACCAAAGATAAAATTATGTTATATATTTAAATCTGGATCAAGATGAGACCAATTTACATGCAAGTCAAAGTTCAGCAGCAGTTGTTGCAAGGATCAAATAAATTAATTTGTGTAAAATACTTAGACTATTGATGGGCATTCAGGATATGCTTAAAAAGAAACAGCCAGCATTCGTTTTGTATCTTGATACTGACAACATGGCTAGAAAAATGCCTTTGGTAGAGAGAGGCACTTGGAAAAGATTCATAGAGAGGACTTTGATGCCGTGAGGGAAAGGCCAGGCCCAGATCTGACACCATTTTAGTTTTCAAAAAACATACAGCCCTGTATGTAAGCCCTGTCCCTTAAGGTGACTTGGGAGAGATTCTGTTTTGTTGTTGTTTTTTTTTTCCCAGGTAAGTAAGCCCAAGAAACCCCCTAATTCAGAGACTAGATTAGACAAAATGAGTTATCTTCCTAACCCATTTGTAGTTTATAGGCGCAGAGTGTCATGTCAAAATAATGAGCTATTGTGAAATCCTAAATGCCCTGGTGCATTTTCTTGTACCCAAGTGTATGTTAATCTATCAATTAATTGAAATATTTTAGTGCCTTTCTCATGACACACATGAGCTGATAAAATCTGGCCCATGAATTTTCACAGATTCTGCTTATAAAATGTTGGGATAATGACCTAATTGAAAAATTCCCGCCACAGGCCAATTCTGAAACAAGTCCCTTTGTTAGCTATGTTCCAGGAGAGGTTAAATATGTATTTGATTGTGTGTGGATATAACCAAGACACAAACAATAGGTTAAATCCTTTGAAATTTCCAATTAAAGAGAAATAAAGTCAGCAAGGAATTCACAGTAGTTATGACACTGTGCAATGCTTTGTTATGAATGGAAATAAAAATAGAGTTTTATTAAAACTGAAATAAGGATTATGTTCTCAGATTAGAGTCAAAATGCAGTGATGAAATAAGAAAAGTTACTGGCTTGGCACAGGAGTAGAGCAACAGAGGAGGAGAACCAGCTAGCTCAAGAAATAACTGAGAACGATGTTTCAGTCAATATCACCTGCCTCTGCCTCCAAATTATTAAGTATGCTTTTGAGTCATGGAATCAGCTTTTGGTATCTGAAATCTGTCTTCTTTTTTCAGTTTATCTTCATTTAAATCACAATGTTGTCATTAAATTTTAGACGATTTCTTGAGGACATTCCTCTTTTCCTGTTGCTGTTGGTTACCATCTTTAAGTGGACTTACCTGTTGAAAAAGTTCAGGGTGAGTTTCTTATCACGGTTCTTAGAAATGAGCTTCCTCAGTTGTACAGACTTCTGCAGCAATTACACTTTCTTTGAGAAGGTTTGAGTATGGAACTTTTCAATCATTTACAAAAGAAAAGAAGATAGAGCATTGAACTCTCATGTAGCAAATAATTTGCACAGTTTAAGTTACCATAAACCTCTAATAGCATTTTGCCAATATTGCTTAATCTATCCCCCCAATGTACTGATTTACTTACTTTTGCTTGAATAATATAAGCAAACCCCAGACATCTCATTCCATCCATAGATACTTTGCACTGCATAAAAGATATCAAATACTATTAAAAAAAAAAAAAAAAGAAAGAAAGGGAAACTTGAAAAATACTGACCTCCACCACTGCATTCAAGGTATCCAAATCTTACCTTTCCTTCAAGGCCTACTTCAAACTTACCAGGCTTCCTCTCAATAGGAACTGCATCATCTTACTTGCACATTAGGCAATTTATTTTCTACTGTCTTGTAGCATGTCCTGAATTAACTTGATATAACATTAAATCTTGTATTTTTATTTAACTTCTCAAGAATTTATGTTGTTTCTAAAACTAGAACAGGGAAGCAATGTGGTATAAAAGAAAACACTCAAATTTGGACTCAAAGGCTCAGTTCTAATTGGGATTCTGCCATTTTTACTTAAGTTTTCTGAACTTTAGTTTCTACAGCTATAAAATAAAGAAGAAACTGGCCCTGTTACATTGCAAGCTACTCACAGTCTTACATTTTAATTTGCATTTATTTTAATTCATTAATTTTTAAATATGGGATTAAATATGTTTACCTGCATGACTATATTTCAACAGAACCAGAGGCATTGACTATGATTTTTTAATCCAGTAAAATAGCATAAATCACATACACATGATTTGTTCATTTAAATGATTAAATAAGATAATGAATGTGAAATGGCTGGTTCACAGCAGACTGCAGTAAATGGTACCTTTTATTAGCTTGGGACCAACTATCTGGAAGTAAGACCTGCGTCTTAGAAAATTTGTTTCTTTTCCCACAGAGCTTAGTACTGTGACTCACACACAATCAGAAGAAGGACAATTAATATTTGCATCTTTGACTTGCTGATATACCAAGTACAGACATGTTTTAAAATAGGGGAGTGGGGAAACCTTACAATATAGAGAGTATTTTCCACAATATCTGGAGAGAAATTCAATCTGATTTAGAATCATAGGTTAAAGGGCTAGAAATGACCAGGATGTGTCCTGAGACTCAGGGACAAATCCTTATTCTAGCCACATGTAAACGGGATTGTGAAAGCTGCCTCCGGCAATATAAAAGAACCTCAGAGCTGTGACTCAGCACAGGGTTATAACACTCTGATTTATCTTTCTCTAATCTCTTCCTCAAGGTGTGAAAGGATCTACTGGGCAATTTAGCAGAAAAAGTAGATGACCTCTTCGTGGGCAATTTAGCAGAAAAAGTAGATGACCTCTTCGTGCTCTTGTGTTCTAGTCATCCTCTCTCAAACCTGTGAGCAGTTTCCAAAATCCTGTCTCTTTCTTCTAGCTCTGGTGTAAATGTCTTAGAAAGACTTGTAAACCAGAACAGGAATTCAGATAATCTACCAGCTCAGCGTGCTTTCATGGACTTGTGAAGTTTGGAAAGACGTGTGTATGACCACAGCCCCAAAGAGCCAAGCAAGGTGAGTGGAGGTTGCTCTGTTTCCAAACACCACGTCTGCACCTAAGAAAAATGTAAGCTGGTTTAATTGTCAGGATCTCATGTACTCTGATCCCGCCTACAGTGGATCCTCTCCCCAGAACTCAGAACCCTAAGCTCTTTCTCCAGAAACTGCTGGGAGGGGCCCCTGGATATTCCTTGGGGATGGAAGGCCAGCATGGCCAGGCTGATGACAAATTGCTTTTTGGTATCATTAACAGGTATCAGCTGAGGTTGGCAAAACCTCTCTCCTTCCTTCTGCTTTCTTGCCTGTCGATATTTATTGATTCTCCACAGCATTTAGAGCTGAATTGAATTCCCCATTTTTTCTCTTTTTAGCCTCTCCCTGTTAACAGGGTTGTCCTCCAATTTCAAGTTGAAAAACGGATCCCCTTCCCTTCCAAAGCAGGGAAACTTGACTACATGCGATCACATTTTCTAAAAAGTGTTAAGAATCACAGCAGTTGTCCACTGTTGACAAAATGCTCAGAGGACAGAGAAGGGTGGGGGCTTGTGAGAAAACGACTCTGAGACTGAAGTCCATCATGGCAATTAACTCGAAAACCAGGGAGGACAATGTGGGCGACACCTCCTTCTTAGAGTGTCCCATCGAAGAGAACAGAGGTGGCTTGATCTGTTTGGCGTCCAGCATTATGGTGGGGCCTATGGAAAACATTCGGAGAAATAGAGGGAGCATGCAGCACCATAGGCGAGAGGCGAGATGAATGAACTTTCTGTTCGTTTTAGAGTGCAGACAGAGGTAGGAGGAAGTAGGTGGAAATGAATCAGTGAAATAAACCGGCATCTGCTTGCACACGGAGCATGCTGTTTCCTGACATGACTCACTGCCCAGCTCCTCCTGCCGCCTGTGACTCACTATGCAGAGAGGCTGGTTTCTAAGGAGACCACTGAGGGCTGGGCAGTAGCCACCTGTGTAGACACTGTGCTCACGTGGCCGTGGTGCCTGTTGTCTAGAAAGCCTCATTTTTTTAAATGTCATTAGAGAGAGAGAAAAAAAAAATATTTCTTAAGCTTATTCTTGAGGTTATTTATAGACACACACCTGCTAGGAATGAAGTTCTTTGTTTGACCACAATAAGCAATTGATCCATGCTCTGGCCAATGGAGCTGTGCTCTAGACTGGGAACATTCGGAATGACTGGGGGAGAGGGGAAGGGCCCAAGAATGAAAAACAGAAAAATGAAATTGATATTTCAAAAGAAAATGCAGGCCTATGAGGTCTAATTACACAGTAGTGGCTCACATGTTTAGTGCTCACTGTATGGTGGACCCTGCTAATAAAAGATCAATAAAGCCCAGTTCCTCCCGTCTCAGAGCTAGTGGGACCCACGAGGGTGGAGAGAACGAGCTTCTCAGAGAGCAGCTTTTCTGCAACTCGCGGAGAATAGAGAGAGAAGTTAATGTACCCAAAGTAAGAGACAAAGATGGCACCTACAGGGGTCTTTCCACTCTCAGGCCACCCAGATCTCAATGAACCACACGCAACAATGTGGAAGTTCTCATCGAACTTGGTTCATTGAATGAGTTTGAAAATACTGATAATACTGTTTGTCGGTAAAGAGGAGCTGACAAAATACTCTAGAAGTTTCTGCTTTTGAAGAGTGAACTACTTCCCCGGAATACCTATTTGTATTTTTTAATAGCTTCAAAATACTTTATCCTAGACAATGGAAAAAAAAATCAACCTTGCCAATGTCAAAATTATCATAAGTTCCAAAGTAGTAAATTTTAAATTTGAATGAGCTTTTATTAGGTATTTTGTTCCCTTAATTTTTATGCCACTGACACTTTTCACCAAAAGGGCATGAAAACATTGTGTGTTTTTAAAGGGTAAGACAATTCTGAGGTCTCATTTTTCATTTACCCTTATGTTCAAAAAGCTCACATCCTGGCAAAGGAAGTACATAATTCTACCATAAAAATCAGCCTTTCATGGATTCAGAGTTTTTAAGAAAGTCTAAAGTAAACTTGTCTGAAAATAAATCTTCCTGAGAAAAAATACATTTTTTCCTGGAGTCATTTTAAAAAATATGACTTGATATTACAGCTCTATGAAGGAGTATCTGAAGGACCCACTTCTTATATTCATTACTTTACATTTTCCTCAGAGTTTTGAAATTGCTCCCTATTTAACAAACCTACTCTCTGTGCAGAGGAAGCTTTTTACACCTTCTACAGGCCTGAAAGGCAGCAGGAATAGAACTCTGGGTCGGATGGTTTCTTTTCCTCCCTCCCTCCCTCCCTCTCTTCCTTTTTTCCTTCATTCCTCTCTTCTTTTCTCTCTTCCTCCCATGAATAAGCATTTTTTGAACCCCAGAGTTGACTACATATTTGCTCTTCTACCTTTACTCTGGGTTTCTTTGGAAGATACATACAAAGACTGTATCTCAAGGTCCCTGAAAGGGTCAAGGCAGAGAAGATCCTCTATACACAAAAAGGAGGTAAAAAAAAAAAAAAAAAAAAAAAAAAAAAGACATGGAGAAAGATGATACCCTGTTCTTAGTTACAAGTGTCACCAAATTAGTAGTGAGAGGATTATATAATTACAAGACCTGAACTGGTAGACACTCCTGGGGATATAGGAGGGTGGGCCTGGAGGAGTGAGGCAAGTCAAGACTCGAGTACATGTCTTCAACACATTTAGACTTTAAAACTCCATTTCAACTGGCAGAGTTTGGCAGTAGGTATGGTTTTGTGAGAAATAAAAAGACCAGAGTGGAGCCAGGAAAAGGAATAAAATTATTGGAGCTTCCCAGAGCTAGATCGAGGCTTTTAGGTTCGGGGATAAAGGGGAAGAGATAATTCTTCACATTCATTCCTTCATTCTTTTATCCAGTTCAGAAGTTGGGAAAAATGAACCAATTGAGGGCCAAAGACCAAATCTAGAACACAGGACATTCACTCTATTTTTGTTAGAAACATGAGGGTAGAGAATGAATAGCTTAACAAAGGCTCATCTGATGATCAAGAAGTAGGTCTTAATCCTACTATCCTCCTGGCTTTGTGCTAGCTAGGCATTCTTCATCTCTAAGGAGTTCATGGCATAATCGGGCAAGCAGACACATAAAATTAAAAAATAACGGAGAATGCTATGAGGACAGAGAGAGGAGGCATGTTCTTTCGGAAAAGTTGGGGGAAGATTTCACGGAAAATT
The DNA here is from genome assembly GCF_048565385.1 of Saimiri boliviensis. Taxonomy (NCBI): domain Eukaryota; kingdom Metazoa; phylum Chordata; class Mammalia; order Primates; family Cebidae; genus Saimiri; species Saimiri boliviensis. The sequence goes on along the minus strand of NC_133464.1, from coordinate 74,841,320 downwards.
GATAGATTTTGGAGTATGGTTTTGAACTAGGTTTTGGGATAATAGGTAGTTTCACCGCTAAGAGAAGAAGGTTAGGTAGAAGGAGAGTTATCAGGAACTTTTATTAAAGGAGAGAGTTATGAAAATGTACAGTTTCCATAAAACAGGGAATAGGTGCTATAATTAAAAACACAAGTTATGGTGGAAGTTATGGTAAGGTAGTAAAAGAAGAGGCCAAAAATATAGAAGCTGTGATGCAAGGCGTCTTGATAGAGACTAACCACGGACAATAGAGCCATTAATTTACTTTTTCTTTTTTAGGGGGTGGGTGGGGTTAGGATGTGGTGGGAGGGAGAATCATCAGTAAGGATCTGGTGTCAAGCGTCTATTTTAGACACCCGATTACAGGAGTGTGAAAGATGTCTGGGAAGACTCCCAGCTCTTTAACTGCAGCTCCCTGTTGTAGGCTGAGCTCCTAGAAAGTAGCCTATGAAATTGGGATTTGCAGGAAGGAAGTTTATTGGAGATTGCTCCAGGGTGCAGGCAGCAGGATCAGGCAGAGGGAGAAGTTGCTGCTACCATCACAACAAAAGTTTCAGGTTATTCCAGAGAGCTGCCCAGAGCTGGGACAGCATACAGAGTTGTATCAAATTGAGACAATGAGGTGATGCTTCATCCCCTCATCACCTAGTCCTTAGGTAAAGAAGAGGGTGTGACCTTGGTCAGCTGAGGTCAGTCATCAGGAAGAACTCAGCTGCAAGCTACCAGTTGTCACCATGCTCAGCAACTGGGGGATTGAGTGTTTCAGATCAATCCTTAAGCCACCTTTCCCATCTCTAGAAATTGGTACCACCAACTACCCTGTTAATCATACCCAAAAGTGGGGGCTTGGCTTCTTGCTTTTCTTTTACCCAGTGCCCACTCCAGTGGTAAAATCCTGTCCGCTCTTCCTTGATGGTTTCATCTATTTATAGTCAGAGTAAGTTAATTCCAGTTCATGCCGCCTCATCTGCCACTGGGACAATAGACTCCGGAATGGGCTACCTGCTTCCACTCTTGTGTCTTTACAGACTTTTCCCCATATAGCATCATGTCAACGCTTGGGACCTAGGAAACGTGCAGTATGTATGAAACGTGTGCTTGAATGACTTCAGAAGGTGCAATTTCTTCAGCCACAGAGGGACCACTCTTACGGAGAAATGGAGAATGTGTTGGCCCCTGGATGTCCTAAGGAAACAAAAAAAGAAGACTATAAATAAATTTTGGATATTAGGAAATTTTTTTACAGGGTAAGACCTATAAATGTCAATGCATGCCAAGTACATGTCAAAGATTTTAGTTCATTTATTAACGGGGACCCAGTCAGAAGGTACAACCTGTTCAAAGATGAATTCAAAGTAGTGCACATACATAATTTATAAATAATGCTGAAATGAGTTAATAAACAGTCACAAAATTGGCTTATTGGAGAGAGAGAAAAAAATCAATTACATTTCCACTAGATACAATTTTTTTGTATCTCTATAGACAAGAATCATCTCCACCGCTATTAGTTATTTCACAGAGATATACAACAGATATATATATGCATATATATATCTGCATATATATACACACACACACAACAGATCTATATATATGTACAGATATATATATATAGATCTGTTCATATACAACAGAGATATATAATTGTTCAAAGATAATGAAGTTGCAGAAACCCTGTAGAATCAGCGAATCCAGAAAGATGTGCTTATGTAATACCTGGTTTTCCACTGAAGATACTCAGGAATCTTTCTGTCTCATTTTAAAGCCTTCCATAGTTTTTTTTCTTTCATAGGGAAGAAGAAAGGAAGAGAGACAAGGTAAATAAAACCGAGATTTCATAGACAGTGCTGGTCTATGTGTTTTCCTTGAGAAATAATTAATAGCAAGTCTTTTTCCCTCAAAAATGTCCTGGTTGGAAGTTAGGATGCATAGTCACCCTATTTGAGATTCACTGACATTTCATTATTATTTACGTAAAACCCCTTATAATATATAACAAAAAGATGGATGTAGTAGAGATAGAGCTAAAGATTCAAAACAATTTAATAATTAGCACTTTTCATTGAAGTGATTAAGGCTATGGCAGCAAGTCAACCATGTTTTGAAACAGGCACAGGCAGGAACAGCCATAGCTACTTTCTAGGCTGTCTCGTAAAAACGAACCCTAAACTATCCATCTGGTTGAATTTAGTCAGTCTCTGATTCCACTGGTTATTGGATCTTCTCATAGTGGAAGATGGTCCCAAGGCTTGGACAACACCACTTTCTAAAACGCTGGACATTTTGTGTTTTCTGGTAATACTCCAAAGCAAAAGCCCACAATAATATATGTGAGTATGCGCTGATCATAGAATTAGAGCAGAAAAGGACAGGCTAACGAGCATCCAATATCTGTAGTGGTCTGTATTCAGTTTCTCAAAACTAGACGAACTGAATGAGTAACTGACTGAATTTGCTTCCGATTTTGTTTGTTGCGAAAACACACTGACCTACTCCTTTATTTCCACAGCCTTTGACAGCTATGGAAGCCATAAATCTCCTTTGCCCTCTCTTTCTCTTGGTTTATACCGTAGAGGGGTTTTCAAATTCTATCACCTCTGGCTTCCCCTACATGGCTTCATGCTGAGAAGCAGGCAGCTTAATCAGGCTCTAGGAATTTTTTTTTTTTTTTTTTTTTTTCCCAAGACGGAGTTTCGCTCTTGTTACCCAGGCTGGAGTGCAATGGCGCGATCTCGGCTCACCGCAACCTCCGCCTCCTGGGTTCAGGCAATTCTCCTGCCTCAGCCTCCTGAGTAGCTGGGATTACAGGCACGTGCCACCATGCCCAGCTCATTTTTTGTATTTTTAGTAGAGACGGGTTTTCACCATGTTGACCAGGATGGTCTCGATCTCTCGAGCTCGTGATCCACCCACCTCGGCCTCCCAAAGTGCTGGGATTACAGGCTTGAGCCACCGCGCCCGGCCAGGCTCTAGGAATTTTTAAGAAAGCTTACAAGATAGAAAGGGCTTTTCTATAAATCTTAGAGGATTTGCTTACTTTCCCCCCTTCTTTCAAACTAGGAAGTCACATTGTGAAGCATAAACAGAACTCATTCCCGAAGGGATTAAAGCTAAATTTAGAACCAAGGACTTAAGAACTGTCTGCAAACAGAACCACATGTGAATCAGCTCTATGGAACAATAGTTTGAACAAATGTAAACACAGCTACGAAAATGTTTGCCAATTGCAAGCTCTAATGAGAGTTTGCTTTATTCTGAGGAGCAACAGAGAACTCTGGAAAGGGTGTCGGTTCATCATTTGGAAGCCCTCTTTGAAATGTTAGGTCAGAGTGAAAATTCTAACGTCAAAGTCACTTGAGTGTCGGCCTCAAGTATCATCGTATTTTGGCCGAGCGTCTGATTTGTGCGTGGTGCGAATCTCTCTTTGAAACATTTTTGAATCATTGACATTTACAAAACAAGTCATTTGCCACTGAGGGCAGGTCCCTGCAGTCCGTTCTTGAATACAAAATGAAAACAAGGAGGGCAGCACCAACTCAGGCATACCAAACTCTCCTTCTCGGATTGGAAGATTTCACGCCACAGGCATTGTGCAGAAGCATTCTCAGAATAGGAATCATTATAACTAACATTTGCCTTGCCCTTTATGGTTTGCAAAGTGCTTCCAACTCAGGACGTCATTTCAGAAGCTCTCAGCATGGACCTTGTGGGAGTGGGGAAAGGGAGAGACTGTTCAGGAGCAGGCATCAAAAGACTGCCATTTTAAGCTACCATTTTCCTGGCCTTTGCTGTTGCAAATTCCTACAAATAAGATTCTCCTGGAAAGGAATGTAAAATGTGATTGTTATAGTACTTCAGAGTACCTCCCTTGCAGTACCCGTTTTACATAAATACTCATCGAGTTATATACTATGTCAGGACTGGTTTCAAAAAGTGAGTGCTAATTAAACTTGGAAATAATTATTTTAAATCACAAACTAGAAGTTCGTATCTTATTTTGGTTTCACATTCAGATCAGCCCTAAAATTGGTCAGCTTTTCAAGCAAACAGTCAGATGTGCCTATCTGTATATTCTGAAAATTAGGTGAATTTATTTATATATTCAGTAACTATTAGAGTACCTATTTTGTCAGCATCTCCCATTTTTAGCTAATGCAAAGATTCATAAAACCTCTGCCTTCCATAAGCTTATACTCTATTAGAGAAGAAAAGGTATACACATAACACTTAAGATGTAAAATATCAAAAGTCTAAAGAGATAAGAATTAAAATTTATTTCTGAATTAGGAGAATTCGAGAAACCCTCACACAGTAAGGTTTGACTTGGGCCTTACAAGGATATATGAGAAAAGGTATTCCGAGGAGAAAAAATAGCTTGCAAGATGGGAATATACAGAATGTGTTTGGGAAGTGCTAAGTTACCTATTATGGTAGGAGCAAAAACAATAATTAAAAAAAAAAAAAAGAAACCTAAATGAATGGCATTCTTATGTGGCTCTGATAATGTTTTCTGTGCACAGCCTAAAAATAACCTCAGATCAAATTGAATTTTAAACCTATACCACATATTGACATAACATTATAGTCATATATAGAGACAAGTATGTAGTGCTGAGTATAATTATATATGTTCACAACTGATTCACACTCCTATTTTTATAGTTATTATATTTCCTTTTTTCCTATAAATGAACAAGAAAGTTTTCTTATTTAGCAATAATGCATTTTATTTTATAATTAAGCAAAAAACCCCACAAAAACTAAATGAGCAACCAAAATCTACTGCCCCAAATCATTGTTCATGTTTTATGTATATTCTTTCAGCTTCATCATCTACTATATATATGTGTGTTTTAAAATATTAGGAACATTTTTCTTTTTACCGATGATTTTTCATGAGTATTTCTGTTGCTACATGATATTCCATTATATGGAAGTGCCAAGATTTTTTAAACTAATTTCCTACTGTTAGACATCTGGGTGGTCTATGGTTAGCAATGAACAGCCTTACAATACACCCTTGCATGTATCCATGAGCATTTCCTTAGGATAAATAACAAGTAGTGGCCTTCCTACTTCATGGTGTGTGTGTGTGTGTGTGTGTAGTCTAATTCTATTCCAGAAAACTTAAACCTTTCTTGACTCCCACCTGCAGTAAAGCTATATTACTTCTCAAAGAAAATGATATAATCTCTCAGAAATATGGGATAGTCAGAAACACAGTACACCTTTTACATTTGAGCAGAGACGTTAAATCACTAAGACCTGTGTGTAGGGAGTCTTCCAGCTGATATATCTTTCACCCAGAGAAGCCCTCCTTTATCCATGAATAAGCATCAATTGCTCTTCTCTGCATCATGGATTCCTCTCCATTACCACCTTAGCCTTGAAAACCCTTCTATCTACTCCTAATAGAAGCCATGTGAAAAGCTAAGGTTTGTTGCTATTTTTCATTATGCTGAGGCTGATCACGGAGGCATACCATGGCAATCACAGACACTAACCAGGCGGGATGTCAGGGCAATTTCATTACAAGTGCACGCTTGCGTTTTATGCCCCTTAATCACCATTACTGCTCCTCCAAGCAGCACATGCTTTCAGCTTGGATTTTGAGAGTACCTTCTTTGTCAGAGGAATGCTACAAAGAGGGTGAAAGGGGCTGCTACTGCCAGGAGCAGTTCCCTGGCTCCAGAGGCAGAGGCGCTGAAAAAAGCCTCCGCGTGCATTTACACTTGCTCCATTGGTTCACACAGCCTTACTCAAGAGAATAATGATAATGCAGGTAACAGTCTTATCTAGCTCAGTGGTTTCATGTTTTTCATAGCCTCCAGATGTTTAGTGGAGTTTTGCTTATGCCCACTTCTTCAGAGAACCTACCTGGTTGTGTCAAGATCAAGGGTACAATGCAAAATGCCCTGAGACCTGAAAAGCAGCTCTATCTGAGATGACTGAGCAGTCCACTGGTGACACTGTACCTCTTCTCAAAGCATAGATTAGCCTGGAATCACAATTACTGAGAAAGGATCATAAATTAAATTAAATGACATATAGAAAATGTCTGACCAGTCAGAAATGCAGCCAAATAGAAATTCCTGAACTGTAGTGATAAGGAAATCCATTTCATAGCTGGTGGTTGATTAAACCCAACTTCAAGCTGTCTTCCTGACATCCAGCTTCCTGGTATAGCATTTGCAGAGAACCCAAGGTTGGCTCTAAATGGGTAGTGTTATACAGATTGTGAACAGCCTTTGAAACCATGTTACCCTACTAATATTATTTGTGTGGGTGGCTTTTCTGTGGCCAGTGTTGGACGATGGAGAAAGGTAGAGTCACTGGTCTTGGGTAGTTACCCGCACCGGCTAAAATACTTAAACAATGCTGCCACAATACTTATGAGCAGAGGTGTTGTGCAAAACATTTTCTAACACATATGGCAGGAACTGACCAATCAAAACAGACACTGGCCCAGTCAGAATAGGCATCAGCTATAAATAATTGGTAATTGTGCTGAAATAGCTGACATACACTGCCTGGATATCAGCCTGACTTATAGATAAATGTGTAGATACCAAAAGCAACATCCATTACTGAGAACCACCATGCACTAGGTACTTAGGTTGGGCACTAGGGACATGTAACAAGCATAGAAGCCTGCGAGATCGGTATAGCAGTATGGTCATAGTAGAAGGAGGAGTAAGAGTAGTGAAAGCCATGATTTATTCAGGTCCTATTGGGCACTGGGCACTATTCATTTTATTGAGCCTTTCCAACAACTCTACAAAGTAGGCATTATCATCAGATGACATGGTTGAAATAACTGAAGCTCTGAGATGTTGAATAACTTGCCCAAACCATGCAGATGGCAGTTGCCAGAGCTGGAATAGAAAGTTCTATATCTGTAGAAGCCCATATTCACTCCACTATGCCATGTGGCACCTCCTTGGAAATTTCACTGGTCTTGGCTCTGCCTTTAGCAGACCACTTAGTCTCTTCAGTCTCAGTATTTCTGTCACGAAATTAGAAAAAGTATATCTATATGAATTTTAAATGTGTGCTTCAGGCTTTTAGCATATGTGCTTTATTAACAAAGCAAATCCCATCCCTTGAGAGATTTGTAACTTAGGTGGTTAGATAAGGTATATACATTAAACATTAATATGTATATTTAAAATATTAATATAATGTGTCCCTCACTTTTACCTGGGTAAGTCTTTCTGTTTGTCTCTCTCTCTCTCTCTCTCTCTCTCTCTCTCTCTCTCTCTCTGCTTGCCTTCATCTGTGTACTCTGTCTTTTTGCTGAAGTAATGGTGAGAATTATATGGGTCTATTATATAACATTCCGAGGTAGCATATTCTAAGTTCCAAACAAGTGGTATGGGTGTCAGGTATGCGAAGCATTTCTGGAAGTAGGTGGTTTGAGCATCTAAGAAATCAGGTTTCAGTGGGGGCTTGCTTTGTGCCTTGTGGGGAAGGTTGACACAAGCTGTGGATGTGTGGAAGAAAAGAAAATGGCATTTTGGATAAAGGAAAATGTATGATCACAGGCATGAGATTGGAATTGTGAAGTTTGTCTGGAGATTAGTAAACAAATCTCTTTTACTAGATTTAAAAGTTATTTTTCATAGCAGAAAATGCCAAAAAGAATAAATGCCTAAGAGTCAGGTAGACATCGCTCAAAGCAAATATGCCCACGTCACCAAACTTGGTATCCTAAGCATTTCCAAAAACGATATCAGTTTCTCTTATTCTTTTCTCAGAACAATACTCTTTGATTTGAATATACTGAAAACCATTCAACTGTACGTTTAAAAATGGTTAAGATAATTAAAAAATAAAGCAAAGAACAAAAAGCTCATCAATACTCTTCAGGGAAATGTCCATTCCGAGATAAGTGTTCCAAGCCTTATAATATTTTGCATTTTCATTGGTTCTTTTCCGTCTTCTGCATTAGCCTGGAATTTCCTTCTTATTGGTCTTTGTAATACTAGGATTCAGTGTCTGATACATAGCATTTAGCTAAAGATACTTTAAACAAATTAAGGGCTTCAAGTCAGAAAACATTTTGAGTAAGTTGCATTAAGTTTACAAACTTAAAACCTTAATGCTATTAAGAATGAAGTTTAGGGACAGTCAGCATTAAGGAGTATATACTATCTACATGCTCTGGGCATGAAATGGTTAAACAGCAAAGCCCAAGACCTCTGCTGCCACTGGAGCTTTTTGATCAGACCATAGGAAGTACAGCAGCATGGTCAATAACTTCTGTGCAGATAAGAGTTTTTTTCAAGTAAATTCAATCTGTAAATTGTTCTCTTCTAGGCAAAAAGCCAGGGAGATTCATATAATTCTCACCATCACTTCAGCACACAGACAGAGTACACAGACGAAGGCAAGAAGAGAGAGAGAAAAATGGACAGAAAGACTTGCCCAGGTAAAGGCGAGGGACACATTGACTCTTCAGTCTTTATTAATCTATTATAAAACTAATTATAAAAAGAAGAAAGACAAGATAGAAACAGAAATAAAATTGTTAGAGACATTGCTCTCACAAGAGAGAGATGGTGAATTTCCTACATGACATATTATTCCTCCTGTAAGGAAGAGAATATTTCAAAGCAGACCAGCTAAGGCCAAAGAAAGCACCTTATTTTCTGTTCCGTCTTTAACTTTGCTTTGATATATCCGTAAAAACATACAGAAAGCCTTAAAGTTATACAGCATTAGTCACTAAGCAAACTGATCAATGATTTGAAAACATTTGGCGAAATTTCTTTGAGGTAAAGTGTATTTGGGTTGGATTGAGGATGATGTATGAATGGCTCATTCGGAGGCCTAGAGTATTTCCTGAGGTATATCCCAGCAAAAGGGATGAAGACAAGAGCTGGCTTCTGCTACCCTGTACTGTATGCTTTGTAACACAGGTTCCAGACTCCCAAAAGAGACTGCAGTCATCAGTAATACAGCATGGCACAGCATGCAAGGGTACTAGGACATTGCGTATTACATGCTCTTCTTAGAGGTGGAGGCAAACTCTTTATTCATTAAGGAATTTATTCAATCAATCATTTTTTAATCCATTGGACAAAGATGGTCTAAATTTCCTCATATTTGATGTAAGAGTGACAAAAATGTGCAGGATTGATTTGATCTCTGCTCTTAGGACACAACAGTCCAACAATGCAAAAGAGTCAGTTAAATATGAATAAAAATAAGTGTAATAGGTGCTTTGTCAGGAAAAAAAAAATACACTACAGAGCGCATCTGAGGAAATATACATGTGGGATTCTGGGGGTGGGAAGCAAGGACCAGGAATGTTTTTGTAGAAATTAACTTTTATACTGATACTGAAGTCAATGTTAAAAAGTGTTGGGGGTTTTACAAGAAAAAGAAAAGAAATATGAAAGCAGGAGTGTCTTAGTCCATTTGTGCTGCTATAACAAAATAGCACATATCTTTATGGTTCAGCCTCTACTGATTACCCAGTTTCAAAGTCACTTCTACATTTTTAGGTATTTGTTACAGCAACACCCTACTCTCTGTACTAATTTCTGTCTTAGCCTAGTTGTTCTGCTACAACAAAATGCCCGAGACTGGATAATTTATAAAGAACACAGTTTATAAAGAATACAGTATGTCTCACAGTACTGAAGTTTGGAAGTTCAAAATATGATGCTGGTGGTTTTGGTGTCTGATGAGGGCTTGGTCTCTAATTCCAAGATGGTGCATTGTTACTGCACCTTCTGGAGGGGAAAAGTGCAATGTCCTCACATGGAGGAAGGGATAGAAAGACAAAAAGAGATCTAGATAGTTTCCTCTAGTTTTATTCCTAAGGTCGCTAATCCCATTCATGAGAGCTCTACCCTCAGGACTTAATCACCTCTTAAAGGCACCACTTCCTAATACCATCACATGGCTATTAAATTTTAATATATAAATTTTAGATGAGACACAAACATTCAGACCATACCAGACTTCTAGAAAGAATTGTTGCCAAGTGTGTCCACCTCTAGAGGGGTGAAGTACCACAGTCTATAAAGAAGGCTGCCATGATTGGAATGTTTGCCTCCTCCAAACTCATGTGGAAATTTAATTGCCATTGTAACAGTATGGTGGGACCTTTAAAAAAATGATTAGGCAATGAGGGCTCCAGCTTTACAGGTGGGATTATTGCCATTATACATGGAGAAATTTGTTTACCACTTGCTCTCCTGTTGCTCTTGTACTCTTCTGTGATGTGAGAAATAGCATTTGTCTCTCTGGAGAATGCAATGTTCAGCATGCCATCTTGGAAGCAGAGGCTGGGCCCTCACCAGACCTGGATCTTGGACTCCTCAGCCTCCTGTTCTTCATAAATTATCCAGTCTGTGGTATTCTTTTAGAGCAGCACAAAAGGGACTCAGACAAAGGCCAAACCTGAATGCTGTAATTAATAGCTATTTCTATCAGAAGTTCTGTTTGATAAGGCCACTGATAGGTTTTAAACTAAATATAAGTTTGGCCATCCAGCTTTTGTTGCTCAGTCATTTAAAATGGGTTAGTAGTATCTGCAGAATATGAGATTTCTTGATAGTGTATTTTTGTTCTCCTGGAACATTAACACTGCATTCAGAATAAGTGTTCAGTATTGATCACAAGAGATCAAACATCATTATAACCAACATGTTACATCTGATGTTTCTCAAATGCCTATTAGAAAACGTTAGATTTAAAAGATAAAGTGCTGTCAGTTCTCAATTCCACATGTGAATTATAAAAATACGTGGAGATAAAAATTCTGGAATACAGCATTTTTGCCACAAAGCCTGTAACACTCTAATAAACGTGTTACCTGGATTTTATCTTGAAAAGATGAGATCATTGCAACTCAAATAAACAGCATCAATCTTGAGCAGAATGAGCTGAAAAGTGACTTACAGTATCACATATACAAATTGCACATATCGTTGGCAAAAATGAGAGCATTGCTTAGTTAAATATTCATAAAATAATGTCTTCAAATGTTCATCTTTACATGCTATATTACATCCTGCAAATAAATGTGTTATGAGAATTAAGTTTTCATCTCTAGGAGAGAGCTCAAGACCTCTTGGATGTAGTAGTGGTGTAAATCTTAAATGAATAATGACATAGTTAAATAATATCATGTGATCTTCCATATATCTACAATTTTGTCCTTAGTTTTGCCCCAGTTCTGTTAATGAGGGAATGATATATTCATTCAATAGCCAATAACTATGGAGTGTCTGTTACGTGCTAATTACTGGGGATTTGATGCTGAACAGGATGCACATGGTTCCTGACTTCCTCTGGGTTACTTCCTAGTGGGGAGGACAGACGAACACAGGTAACAGATGACTAAAATAACTACCAAAGATTATAAACATGATGAAGAAATGACTAGAGTCAGTTTGGACTCTAACTTGATGTGGTCCTAAGCACTACACTGGGATTTTAGAGATATTTCCTTTTTAATAGCCTTGCTGCGTTTCACTGAGTGTGAGGGACTCCGAACCCAGAGGCTAGAGTCTCATATCTAGCTGAAATTTTCACATGATTAGATTTGTGCAGCAGCTTGGTGGTTTAGTTTGAGGTAAATGAGATGTCTGGAAGCTGAATTCCAGTGCAGGTTCTAGAATATTGGAAATGACATACATTCTGGCGATGCTTTATGGTGCTCTAAACTTTAGGTCGCACTGAGGTTAAAACCAGAACAAGGACTGGATCACACTCTTGGTAACCAGACTGGTTTTCTTTTTCAGTGCTTACTGTTGAGTCTGACGCTTTGGTTTGTGCCACACACATCAGATGGGTCTAGTTTAGCTCCAAAGGCTCTGTCTTTTGCATTCTCTTAGATCCATCCATGTCCAGCTGAGTCTGCAGATATGCCAAGTGCTGGGACTCTGTTATTCATGTTCTCCTCACCCTATTCTCTCCCTTCTGCCTACCAGCTTGTCAAAATAACAGAAGTTGACCATCTGGTATTGTCTTTTTAAAAGAGAGATTCTTAGCCTGAAATTCTAGAACCGTGGCTTTGAAGAAAGGGAAGAAGAGAAAATAGAATGGAGAGCGGAATGGAGCAAGAGTAGAATCACTGGGGTGGGGGAGAATATTAAATCTTAATGAAGAAGATTATGATCCTTCCATTAGTTCCCAATATCCAGTAAATGAAAACAGAGTGTCTACTACATGCTAGATAATTCTGAAACATGTGACTCTTGCCTTATACAGAAAAATCACATCCCTGGTTCAGATTAAAATGTCCAAGCATCACATCTCCACCTGGCAAGGCTCCTTTTTATTTTTCCATCCCTTCTGTCACGTGAGGACACAGTGCTTATTGCCTCTAGAGAATCACACAACAAGGCATCATCTTAGAAGCGGAGCCCTTACCAGACACCAAACCTGCCAGTACCTTGGTCTTGAACTTCCAGCCTCCAGAACTCAGAGATATAAATTTATCTTTGTTATAAATTACCCAGTCTCCAGTATTTTTTATAGAAGCACAAACAGACACAGGTCCCTTGATTTCTAGCATGGCTTCTAGATACATTGCTATTCAAGGCCCTGACCCTTTATCCCACAGTTTGTTTTCAATCTCAGTTAACCAGCAATGGCAAAGCCTCTGTATCCAACTGCTTCTCCTGAAGTCAGCTTTGGTCCTCACTGCCTATACCTTTCCTCATTGGAGCTGAGCTGTATTACCTGGAGGTGCTTAGCATGAAGGAGGTATTTCTGGATAGATCTACATGCTGTTTGCCAACTTCCATTTTTCCCTCTTTCACTTGTTTCATGTCAAAGGCCCTTAATGAAAAGAGTAATGCTTTGTAATTTTATGGCTGCTTTTTTTTAAACCAAATATCATTTTGGGAAAAATTTTTCCTGTGCTATTAAGGGTCTTCTAAAACCTAGTTTTAAGTGGCAGCACATATTGTTCCTGGGATGTGTCATAATTAAACCATCCTCCTATTGTTGTGGCTATTTACATTGCTCTGAAAGTTTTACTGTTGTAGCAGCCTCATCTTTTCAACATAGATTCATTCATTAATAAAAAGATAGAAAAAATCCTGTTGTCTTTAATATTTTTTTGCGCATATCTTTTTTCACAGTTCTAATTTTTTAAAAGATGATCTTTTAGAAGGATAATCTCTGGATAATAATCACTGGATAAGAAGATATAAATTTTCGTTGCTACTTGATAAATTCTGGGCTACTTTTCAGAAATGTGAACTCCCACCAGTACCATTTCTTCTTCACTATGCCCTTGCCAGTACTGAGTGTTACCTTGTAAAAATCTTTGCCAATTTAATAAATGAAAAATTTGATTTTATTTCAATGCAAATTGAGCAACAATTCACATTTCACAAGTGATAAGTTACACGCACTTAAAGAGGTTTGGGATCTTTTCTAATCTATCTACTATAACGAGGAGGTCACTTCTGAGTTGCTGACCTTTATCTGGTCTTCATGTTCCATTAAATACTCTGATTTAAAGCCTCAGGTCACTTTCAGTCTTAATTGTATTTTATTATTCTCCATTGTTGCAGAATGTTTCAGTCAATTTAGTCAGCAGGGTCTCTCTTCACCTTTTCCTCATTGGTTCATTTCCAGTTATAACAATGACAGATTCCCTGGGATGCTTTATTAATTTTATTATCATCACAACAACTATTTTTACTCAAATGAAAGTAAGAATCAGAATTTGATTTTAGGCTTAGAGGAAAACGTATTTTTGTTGTTCACCGAGGACAGATAAATTCTTACTATTTAGCAAGCCATGGTTGTGCAGAGGCTGAAAGTCAGATATTTTCAGATTTAGCAACAACTATTTCCATTCCATATAATGTCAGAGAGCACATAGAAGGTAATAAAACATCAACTAAAACATTTACTGAGGAAGTTGCTGTTGCACTACGTTGAGTTAAGCAAATGATGGCTTGCCCAATGACTATTTCATCCCCACCCTTCTTCAGGAAGACAAATGGGTCCTCCAGTGCCCAGTTTTTCCTTTTGTTTATTCAGTGGGAACCTGGTTTCTGAGATGGATATGTGGCATCTTCATGTTCTCTTTCCCTCTATCAAAATTGACTATTGGTCAAGTTTTAAAAAATTGCTTCATGTTAAAATGTTGCTTTTATTTTTGAATAGTTACTTGTATTTTTGAATAGTATGAGCACTTCTTGGGTACCCAAGAGCAAACACGCCCTTCAGTAAATATTTAGCCATAGCCAACTTGACTTTCATGCACTATTAAACACATTAACCAAAGGAATGAATAATGAATTTATAGTTATTAGAGCTTTTCACAGTAGAAGTTTTATCTCTCCTGTAGCATGACAAGTGACTCTACCTGTAACAGTAGCACCCATAGTGCCAAACACTGTGTATATCTTATTTAGCCATCACAACAGCACTTATTTCACAAATGAGGAAAGTAAAGCTCACAGGAACTGGAGTTTAGTTCCCAGGTAGTGGTGGAGCAGAGATCTGAGCCCATGTCTGACTGACTCACTCTGAAGGACATGTTCTTAAACATTACATTCTTTGGATGCTTTTGGCTGTACAGTACTTGAAAGGGTCCTAAATGCTCTTGTACCTGTGTTCTTGCCACAATCCCTTCAAGAGGTAAAATACGTTTTCTCTCTTCTTAGTTCTGAGCTGTCCTTGTGATTATTTTGATGAATAAAATATGGCAAAAGTGATACTGTGTAACTTTTGAGTATGATTCTTAAGAAATCTCCAGCATCTGCTTTGGCTTCTTGATACAGTCTTTCTGGACCTCAGCTGCTATAACATCAGAAGGTCTATATGTAGAATAGCAAAGACACTCCTACCCATCCGCACTATAGCCAGCAGCCATGGCTGAGCTCCCAGAAGGAGGCCAGCACCCACTACCAGCCACATAATTTGCAAAGTCTAGTGCAAAAGAATAACCTGAACCCCAACTAGGGGCAGGGGAGTCAGCCTCACTTTCCTTAGGTCCAATGCTTCTGTGCCTGGGCTGGCTCAGAACCTGACTAGCTGTAGTCACAAGATATCTATCAAATATGCCATGCTGTTGCCAGCCCAGGTGAGACTGAAGCCCCTTTGCCCTACTCCAAGATATTGAATGTCCCAATATGCTGTGTATCTCTTACCTTGATCTGCTCCCAGGTTCCTGCCAGGGCCCATGGGCAGTAGCAGAATCCTGGCCTTCCACCTACTGATGTGACAGGGTGTAGGAGACTGGTCAGGGTGGTGGGAAAAATTATAGGAAAGAGGTAAACCTTCTTGGAAGGCTGGGAGGTTTTTGAAAAGCTTTGGGAAAGAGTTATGGCTGAAGGCGGCCTAATCCTCTTACCTTGAGCTAACAGCAAAGAGCAGATAACAAGGGAATATAGAGGAGTTTATCTAAATAGCTTGTTTACTCAAGTTGTCCTAAAACCAACCTTTGATCATTGCGTGCAGGACTGCTCTCTACTTTGAGGGGTCAACAATATCAGTTGCCCACAAACGGTATTTGATGTAGGCCTTTGTCATTAAATTTGTACTAAATAAATGTGAGTGTTGCCGGCTTATCGTAGCTGTTGTTGACTCTGGTAGGGATTTCCTAGCCGTGCTGACAGGCAAGCCTGTGTCTGCATACTCCATTCATCCATCGCTCAGCCAGAGTATGGGACAGACTCGGCAACAGGGCAGAGAGCAGCAGTGGTCATGGGGCAGGCGTGGGGAGGGGAAAATGGTGTGGGACCCAAGGAGTCAGAGAGCAGGAGAGAGCAGCCAGGAAGCTATCTTGGGGCATTAGGGAATGGAGGCTTCGAGACACCAGCACCTGATTCATTATCACCTCATTATTCACCTACCAAATACAAACTTAAAGATGAAATTACCAAGAATTTCAAGATGACAACTGCATGAATGAGGGCCTTTTGATACTATGACTGTCCCAGAGCCCCAGCAGAAAAACCACCCCATCACCCCCTAGATCCATGAGAAATACAAAAACAGTTGGTGCTTTAAGCCACTAAGTGTTGGGTTTGTTTATTACAAGGCACTTGATAACTGTAAAGTTTTGCTCAAGGAGTTCAAGGCTGCAGTGAGTTATAAAGTTTTGCTGTCTTCTTTCTGTGGACAACTATCAGACATTTTAAAATCAAGAAAGAAGAGGAAATTTGGAAAAGTAAAATGAAAAGACACTTAAAAAACAGAAGGTCCCTGAGGAGGTGAAGAAATCCAGGGGAAGCTTCCTGTAGGAGGAGAACCTTGAGACTGACTTTGAAGTAAGCACATTATGTGGACTGGTAGAAGTCGACAGACCCCACTTGGCTGTGCAGCACACACACACAGAGACAGTAAGCACGCACATGAATGCACAGAACATCCAAGTCCTGGATTAAAAGCCTGAACCACCGAGGCTAACCCACGTTATGCTTCACTCCTCCCTTCTTGCCATCTCATGATCCAGCCTTCATTTTTGCCTTTGGCTAAGCCCTTTAGGTCTGATGCAGAAATCGGATTTTGTCAGCCTCTGATCTTATTTTAGCTTGCCAGTTGCAGGTTTTTCATTTTGCTGCAGCTCAGAGATGCTAAATCTCTAGGATCCTTCTCTCTCAGGGCTGTGTTACCTTTAGGACTCTTTGTCTTAGTCCTTTCTGTTCAACATGCAAATCTGAAACTTATTCAAATATAAAACCAACTTGTAAGATTTACACAAACGCTATTTCCCATCCTTGTTTGTCCATGAAGCCCTCCTTTCCCAGATCATATTTTAGCTTCTCACATTACAATTCAGGAAATGCTAACTTAGGCTAAATTCTTACAAGTTGATTTATAGCAGCTATCTCTTTAACAAGCTCCTCAATGATTCTGGTGTGCACCAAAGTTTGGGAAACACTGTTTTAGACATACATAAAATTGAAGTTATAATGGTGCTTCGTAACTTTTGATCAGTCTCACTTACTCCTTCTTTAAGGCTCAAATATAAAACTCCTCAAAACTCCATAACCTTTTATAATTACAACTGAATTTATTAGCTGTTTGACAGTTATTATACTTTAAATCTAAGGCATATAATCTTTGCCAAAGCATTTTATTATTTTAAACTCTTATTTCCTCTACCTCTTTATAGTGTTAAGATTCAGGAAGCCTGAATTCTTTTAAGGCTATTCAACTAAGTAGTTTACTCCTTTTGGGGGCACGTAATTTATCGTTATATTTAAATAACCTGGTATAGGAGATTTTTGAATCATACTGACATGGGTTTTTGTTTTTCAAGGCTGGATCTCACTCTGTCACCCCAGCTGGAATGCAGTGGTATGATCATGGCTCACTGCAGCCTTGAACTCCTGGGATCAAGCAATTCTCCCATTTCTGCTTCTCAAGCAGCTGGGACTTTAGGCACACAGCACCATGTCTAATTAATTTTTAAATTTGTGTAGAGATTGGGTCTTACTATGTTGCCCAGGCTGGTCTCAAACTCTTGAGCTCAAGAGAGCCTCCCACCTCAACCCTCTAAAGTGCTGGGATTACAGGTGTGAGCCACCATGCCTGGAGCCGACTTGGATTTTAACTCTTGTTTGCAACACCTACCATCTGTGTGACATTGGGCAAATAATTTAATATTTCTGGGACTCAGATTCTTTTAATATCCACTTCATAGGCCAGTGTTGAAAATTAAAAATGATTCAATATATAGCTAGTAAAAAACAATGGTACCTCAGTAAATACCAGTTTGCTCTCTTCTCAGGTATCTCTGCCTCCTGAAGGGAAAAGTGGGCTAATATAATTTTATCTATCTGCCAGAGAGTCATAGAAATAAAATAAGATTACATAGGTTAGAAATGCATTGAAAACATTAAAAGCATTTTCCAAATGGCAGTAACAGTATTTTATGTTAATAACATCTGAAGTTTCTTGAAGAATTATATCCATTTCCATTTTTAAAGTGTTTAACATTTTGGTTTCAATTATAAACCAAAATAAAAACATTTAAAAGCTGTCAGTGTTTGTGTATTCATTTAGTTCTTATGAGTGATAGTGCTAAATTAAAAATTCATAATTCCAGCTACCTGTACTCATTGCTATCTTTGTTTATTGCATTTTCCACTTTCCTTCTTCAACACAAAATTTAAAGAAATACATAAATATGCCCCATACCCCAACATATACATAGAAAAGAAGTTTTCCACAACCCCACTACCCATTTTAATTGAAGTTAAAATACAAATGCATATCTCCAAGGGCCTAGCAGGATTCATCAAGTTCTTCTGTGAATCTCACATATTCTAAGTCAGTAGAGAGTCCCAAGAATGCAAAATAATAGTAATATTCCTAAAATTGAAAAACCAAGGACTAAAAATTTCATTACCCCAATATATCACCTAATGTCAAAAACATAATGCTAGTTCTCTGAGTAAGACTGTATTGACTGCATGTACAATTTGTTCTGTTAGACTGCTCCATTATTTTGAATTTATTTAAATTCTTGAATAAAAATCTCTGTGTTAGCACTTCCTGGCTAAATTATACAAAGTAATAACAGCTGCATTATCACCTCCCAGGGAGAAAGTTTGTCACAATGAGTAATGCTCTTCCTGCTGAGGCACGATCAAGCATACTTTCCACATTTCCTGTGCCAGGCTCTGATTTGATTATCCTTTCACAGAAGATACACACACACACACACACACACACACACACACACACACACACACACTCTCCAGCTTCTGCTGAGACAAGGGACATGGTCAGTGACTTCATTTATAAAGTCCAGTTCAGGGTCTATGGGCCTCATCAATCTATTAACAGTTAGACCTGTAGCAACGTGCATTGCTCAAAGAATATAGGCTCTAGTGTTTTCTACATACTTTGTCTAACAGAGAGATACTATTTTTAGTTCTGTTTTACAACAGAATAAGGGATATCAAGGGCAAGTCAGTGAAAGAGGTACAGAGTTCTAACTATTTCTAGATTACATAGATTAAAAATGCATTGAAAACGTTAAAGGCATTTTCTAAATGGCAGTAACAGTATTTTATATTAATAACATCTAAAGTTCCAAGACAAGGCAAAGAGCAGGACCAGGAGAAACCTTGACGCTGGGCTTTTACCTAAAGTAGAGTGGGGTAACCAAGACTGTGCTTCGGTACAATCTGATGTGTCTACCATTTCACAAAGCACCAGTCTCTCCAGGGGACACTTATTTAGTCTGTGTTGGCTGAGGCTCTAAGGAGCTGAATCAAGAGTGTTTTGGGGCGGGGGAGGGCAGGGCATGTATCACTTGCATTTCACCCAGGGCACTCTGCAAGTGTTCTCTCTGCATGACCAGGGTTTAGACCTCTTTGGAGAAAAGAATTCAAGGAATTTCAGACTGAGACTCAGGGCCTTGGGCACCAGGATTATGATTATTTAAAATATTGATTGAGAACATTTAACATGAGATCTATAGTCTTAAAATTTTAAGTAGAAAGTGTAGCATTGTTAACTACAGACACCACGTTTTACAGCAGATCTCTAGAAGTAATTCATCTTGTGTATCTAAAACTTTTTACATCTGAAATAGCAGCTCTCCTTTTTTCCCTTCCCCAGTCCCTAATAACACCATTCTATTCTTTGTTTCTAAGTTTGACTATTTTAGATACCTTATATAAGTGAACTCATACGGTATTTGCCCTTCTGTGCCTGGCTAATTTCACTTAGCATAATGTCCTCCGTATTCATTCATATGGTCTCATATGACAGGATTTCATTCTTCTTGAAGGCTGAATAATATCCTATTGTATGTATTTACCATATTTTCACATCCATTCATACATTGATGGATACTTAGGTTGCTTCCATATCTTGGTTATTGCGAAGAATGCTTGGTTATTACAATGAACATGTGTTAATATCCCTTTGAGATACTGATTTCAGTTCTTTTCATGTAACCCAGATTTAGGATTGCTGTATCATATGGTAACTATTTAAAAATTTTGAGGAAACTTCAGTTTACATTCTTATCAACAGTGTACAAAGATTTCAGTTCCTTGACATCCTCACAAGTACCTCTTATCTTTTGTTTTATGATATCTCTTGGTTTTTTGATAATCTTCGGGGTTTTAAAAATATACTTTTGCTTTCTTGATGTATAATTGTGGTTTACATTGTCATTTTTCTTGATATTTAGTGATGTTGAACACCTTTCCATTTATCTGTTGGCCATCTTTGCAAATAATTTCCACCATTCCATCGGCCGTCTTTTCACTGTGCTGTTCATTAGCCTTTTAGTTTGAGTTAGTCCCACTTATTTTTTGCTTTGTTTTTTGTGTCTTAGGTATTATATCCACAAAATTTTTGTTTAGACCAACATCACTGAACATTTCTCTAATGTTTTCTTTTAGAAGCTTTATAAATCCAGGTCTTTTGTTTGAATCTTTAATCCGTGTTAACTTATTTTTGTGTATGGTGTAAGATAAGGGGTCACTTTCTTTCTTCTGCATGAGTATCTGGTTTCCCTGCCATCATTTGTTGAAGATACTATTCTCTCCCCATTGTGTATTTTTGGCACCTTTGTTGAAGATCAGTTAACTCAATATGGCTGCTCTCTTTGTCTTTGACTTTTGACAACTTCATAGTAATGTGTCTCGATGTAGACTTCATTGGATTTATCCTATTTGGTGTTCTTGGGCTTTATTCATCTGAATGTCCATTTCTCTTTCTAAATTTGTGAAGTTTTCCATCCGTATTTCTTTAAATGATTTTTATGCCCCTTTCTCTTTCTTCTTTCCTTCTAGAACTTCCAAAATTTGTTTATTGGTTTACTTCATGGTTTTCCATACATTCTTTAAGATTTATAAACTTATTTTTTATCATGTTTTTCTTTCTGTCCCCTGAGAAATTCAAATCACCTATCTTTGAGTTCACTATCCCTTCTTCTTAATCAAGTCTGGCTTTAAAACTTCTAGTAATTTTTTCAGTTTACTCATTGTTTCTTCAGGTCTGGATTTCCGTTTTTATTTATTTATTAATTTCTAACTCTTTGTTTATATTCTCATTTGTCCATGTATCATTTTCCTGACTTTGTATCATTGTCTATCTGTGTTCTTTTGTAACTCACTTAAATTCTTGAAGACAATTATTTGGCATTATTTGTCAGGCAAGTCATAAATCTCTATTTCCTCAGTGTAATTTACTGGAAATTTATTTTATTCGTTTAACTGTATCAGGTTTTACTGATTCTTTGCATTTCTTTTTGCTCTGTCTGGCTTCATCAGGGAACGACCTTCAAAGTCAAACCAGCTGAGATTTTGGGAGTCTTTTAATTATTTGTTATGAATATATCTTCTTTGGACACGTGCATGTAGATTCCTAATTAGAGGGGATTTACTGGTTTCTTTTTTCCCTTTTTTCTTTTTCTTTTTTCCCCAAGAGCTTATAATCTCTTGCTACTTCTGGTGTCTGAACTAAAGGCTGGGATGTGGCATAATCCTGTTTCTCTCCCTTCTTCCCTATGGAGAAGCCTTGAGTCTGTATCTTCTTCCAATCTTGTTGAGCTGTGGTGGGTGCTACAGATTACTTGCCCCCTTTCCCTTTGTTGTTAGCTGCCCCCACCAAATTATGAGAATTCTGTTGGCACACTAGATGAGGTAAGACAGAGGCCTTTTGGGCAGTGCACGGAAAGGACAGAGATGTTAAAGACATGCTCCCCTCCTCCCTCCTCTCTGGGGGAAGAAGTCTCAGATTCTGTGCGTTTCATCAATCTCTAAGAGCTCTGCTTGCCACCGTAAGATGTCCACCTCCACTTCTTTGTTTTTAACTACCCCCAGGTGTTTGATGTGTGCTAGTTCAGTCCATGCTTCATGTGAGGCAAGGTAGAAACCGGCCTCTGAACAGTGAGTGCACTGTAAGGTCATAGACATTGCAGGCGTGCTCCACTCCTTCCCATCTTTCCTGGAAGAAACCTCAGGGTCTCACCTTCTCTCAGTCTCACAGAGCTGTGTCAGCTGCAGCAAGCCCCTACCCTTTCTGCTTTGGACTCAACTGCCCCCAGGCATTTAAGCTATGTCAGTTCTTTCAGTGTTGTGTGTGGGATGAGACAGAAACTCACCCCTTGGGCAGTATGCTGGAAAACCAGAACATTAAAGCCATGTTCCATTCTCTTTCTCCCAGAGGGAGAACTCACAGGCAGAGGTGATCTCTTGGTACTGAGCTATGGCAGGTTGCGGGAGGGGCTGATGCGAAATAAAATTGCTCTTTTTACGACTTTCATAGAGCTGTCTTCCTTTTGTGCATGACTGCAAATTACGGGATACTCATAAAGATATTTTTGTTCATATATTGTTGCTAAACTGGCATTTTGTGGAGGATGAAGGGCGACATTTTCTATTCCACTATCTTGCTAATGTCATTCCTAAGATTAAGAAACTTAATTAAGGAGAGAACAATCACTGATCCCAACCCTCCAGAAGTATTATGAGTGGGGAGGAAAATTAACTTTCAGGTAAGAGTGAAAGCAAGGGGACTTCAGTTCACATTCTCTGCTTTGACTCTGAGAGATCATGTTCCCAGATGCTAAAAAGAAATTGGAAGTTATAAGAAAGTTGAAATGCCAGGCCTTGTTTTGTGAAGTTTAACAAAAGAGATGTAAAGACTCCCCATATGGTTGGAAAACCATCCTCTATCCCAGGTGTCCCCAAACTACGGCCCCGCGGGCAGCATGCGGCCCCCTGAGGCCATTTATCCGGCCCCCTGCCGCACTTCAGGAAGGGGCACCTCTTTCATTGGTGGTCAGTGAGAGGAGCACAGTATGTGGCAGCCCTCCAGCAGTCTGGGGGACAGTGAACTGGCACCCTTTGTAAAAAGTTTGGGGGTGCCTGCTCTATCCCATTTGAATAAAGAAATGTAATGCTTAGGCAATGAAAACGGACCTATGTTATGGTGGTTAGCAGAAGAAATACCTGTCATTTAAAGAATGACAGAGAGGCAGGATGTTTGGCACCAGAGAGGAAGTTCTGATGGTCACTGCAGAGAGGCCCAGCAAATGGACACCTTAGAGCTGCTGTATATAACACCAGGGCAGTCAGATGTCCACCCACACTGTAACACTGTCACATGGTCAGTCTTCCCAGTTTTGTTGTCTTGGGAAGAGCTATTTTTGTCCAGTCTTCTGGGTACCTTGATTTTGATTGTCTTTCCTTTTCCTCCCGCTGTTCCCATGATTGTGTGACCTACAATTGTTCCTTTTGAGAAGGAAAGCTAGAAATATATTCAGCAAGAGCATTGTCCAGAATCAGAGTTACTCACCTACAGAAATCTGACTAATAAATACACTTGATGCACTGCTTCAGGCAAACTTGTGTCCTATATCCACGGTCACAGTTACATGTTTGGCCAAGGTACTACTCCAGTCCGGGTCATGCTGGTCCTCAAAGGCTGTCAAATAAGCAAGCAACAATCAATGGCTTTACAGGTTTTTGTTGAAAATCCCGTTTATCTTGTCCTTAATGAACCTTATTCTCTCAACCCTTTAGCACACATACAACATATCAGGACCAACGTTAGCCTTTAACCATATACTCTATAGCGTATAAAATAGCATAGCATCTGGCTTTGGAGTCAACCAGAACTAGATTTGAATGATATTTGTACCATTTTGTCTGTGATCTTAAATGAATTTATCAAACTTTGTATCTCAGATCAATAACTACTTTATAAGGTTGGGTACACATTGAGTGAAATACTATATGTTGTATTTTTTTTTCTTTTTGAAATACTATATGTTAATAACTTAAATGTCTGACACATTGTAGGCATTCAAATAATGTTAACTCTCACCATTATTATTATATTATGTCTGTTATCCTTTCTGCCACCTAGATTGTAAGCACCTAGAAGGCAGGGTCACATTATATGCTTTGATTAGGACCATCACTACATCAGGACCACCACTATTTTGCTACCAAGTGAGAACATGAAACCAAATATTTTTACATTTTAGAGGATGTCTTTAAAGGAGTACTCTAGCTAGAAGCAGAATCATTTATCTCTAGACCAACTCTTCATTTCTGCTTTCCATCATTGCTTTCTGTCTCTCCAGGTACCTGATCCATCAATGTTCTATCCCTTTCAAATATTGAAACTTTCATCCTTTGCAAGATTATTTTCCTTAATCTAGATGGGCTCATCTCTCCTCTAGATCAAAAACATTATCTCATCGTTATTTTCACCAACATGTCATTCAATTTCCCTCTTGACTTGTACCCTCAGATATCATCGGTGTTTCATAGGTATTACTATTATTTTTGTACCACTCAATTACTCCTTAATTCTGTTATTTGGAAGCTCTCTAACCCTGTATTGAAATCCCTTATTCATCTCTCACTTGTCATCTTTGATGGATTCAATCTAGAATTCTCGTTCTAATCCTTCTCCTTCAATTCTCTGAATGCATAACTCTGTTGACTTTCATTTTCATCTTATGATTTTCATTTAGTTTAATTTCTGTGTCACTATTTCCTCCAAATTCTTCTTGAGCTTCAGGGAATATTTTTTCCAAGGCCATACATCAAATAATGATAAATGGTTCTTTCTTCAGACAACTTCTATTTTTTCTAAACAATATCTCTAATTTGGTAGATCCCTTGCACCAAAGCAGATCAAATCTAATGTTTTCATTTCTTACTTGTGTTTGTTATACAAGTTTTTAATATTTTTTTGTTTTCTTCTAATTTCAGTAATAAAATATTGGCATATTTGTTGATTTCATGCCATTATTTTGGTATTTTAGAAATCTGAATTGTTTATGCATTAAGATATGCTCATAGAGATATAAACTACATGAAAATTTGAATCAAAGAGAAACTGATATAGAAAGCATTAGGGCACCAAAGATCACGTATGTTAATTATCTTGATTTTATCCATACTCAGGATTGAGCCCTCAGTATATGTCCAGAGGTTCTTCATGAAACTGTCTTAGAATGGGGGATAAATAGGTTGGAAATCAAGAAGAAGGAAATCAAAAGTAGAAGGTAGAGGAAAATAAATAGGGAGTAAAAGGAGTGGGGGCAGCCTTTCCCTTGGATTCTGACCTCGTTTCTGTCCCAAGAACAAGAGTCCTTCCATAGCACAGAAACGTAGCCACTTGGGATAGTGTTAGAGGCATTATTTTCAAAATGTTAAAATCCAGTTTTAATGATGTTCCAGAAAGAGGAGTAAATTTGATAGTCTTTCAGGTTTCATCCACAAGTTCAGAGGCCAGTACCACTCTGTTGCCCAGGCTGGGGTGCAGTGGCACAATCTCAGCTGACTGTAACCTCGACTTCAGAGGTTCAAACAATTCTCATGCCTCAACCTCCTCAGTAGCTGGGACTACAGGCCTGCACCGCCACACCTGGCTAATGTTTTCATATTTCTAGTAGAGATGAAGTTTCCCCATGTTGGCCAGGACGGTCTCAAACTCCTGAGTTTAGGCAATCTGCCCACCTCATCCCCCCAAAGTGCTGGGATTACAGGCATGAGTCTCCGCCCCCGACCATCCTATCATATTATTTAAGGACATATCCGCAGTTCCACATCCCTTTCTTTTTCATCCAGAGTTATGTGTGTTCTTGTAGGGCTTCACTTCTCCCCTAGGTTAATTTATTTATTTTTCTCCAATCGAGCTATCTGGAAAGACTAAAATTCACAGAAGAACTTCAGACGTGCTCCCTAGACATCTTTTGGTAGCCTCAAATACCGAGTATAAAGATAATATTTCTCCCTCCTAGAACACAGATTCCATGAGCTACAAAAGAAATGATGCCAAGAGAATAAGTAGATTTTAAAACTACTTAGGAACTGCTTGTATATTAAATGCAACTTGACATATGTCTATGAAACATATTTGGTGTGTTTCTATCTACTGCAGTTAAGATCCATTTGAAAGCTCAAATTGCCAGATCTTTGACTGGCACAAACCTCTTCAGGTTTCTTCTGAGTTTTTTAGGCACAGCTCAATGTTTTTGAGCACTCATTGTTGTATGTCATGGGAACATGTCCCAGGCTCATTTTGCACATTCCTTCCACGAAATCTGGAATAATCTATTTCTCCAGAAAATATTGGTTTCTTTTGTTACTTTCCTATCTAGAAGATAAAATTTCAGGAACAGAATCTGTGTGGTAGACACATTCATTGGTATTTGGCCATTGTTTTAAGCCATTTCAGTACACCTCACTGAGGAATAAGAAACTTCCAACCCATACTCCAGACTGCAATGGTTTTACTTAACCTCTTGTTTTTTTTGTGACAGAGTCTTGCTCTGTTGCCCAGGCTGGAGTGCAGTAGCACAGTCCCAGGTCACTGCAGCCTCCACCTCCTGGGTTCAAGTGATTCTCCTGCCTCAGCCTTCCAAGTAGCTGGGATTACAGGTGTGTGCCACCACACCTGGCTAATTTTTGTATTTTTAGTAGAAATGGGGTTTCACCATGTTGGCAAGGCTGGTTTCAAACTCCTGATCTAGAGCGATCCTCCTGCCTCAGCCTCCCAAAGTGCTGGGATTACAGGCGTGAGCATCCACACCTGGCCAACCTCTTTTATCTTGCTTTTTCCCACATAAAGCATTCTAGCTCTCAGAGACATTGAGGATGAGAAAGTAAAAATATCACAGAATTGCTTACTGATTCTTCCCACATTTGATATACAACATTTTCAGAATAGCAATACCAATACTAGAACCCATAGTGATGACTGCATATGGTTTAAACATTTTTTGCATATGCCCTCTTCATTATTTTATAGCTTAATTGTATCTTCATTGTCAGAGGGTATATATACTACCTTACTACATTCTCCACTCATTTGTCTTCATTCCACAAGTAAATGCATATTTAATGGCCGTTATTAGCCCTTATGCTTCTGTACCTATTTTTGCCTGAAGCTTGTTCTATAATAGATTTTTTGGGAAGCGTTAATAAGAATAATATCCTAAATTCTTACATGCTAATTACAGTTTGTCTATACCCTTTACACTCAAAAGTTGGTTTTACTACATATCTAGCTTACATTTTCTTTCCTTCAGTACTTTAAATACCTTACTCAATTCTTCTTTTGTCAAAAAATCTGGTAACAATAAGAGTTTCTTTCTCTTATAAATTACTTGGTCTTATAAACAGTGGGCCAAAGATTTTTGTTTTCTTTAAAACTTTAAATTGTGCAATTTTTTTTTTCTAGGAGTGTCTCAGGGTTGGTTATTTTGTTTCAGTTTTGTAAAGTGTGTAGCATGCCCTTTCAGTATGTAATTTCAAATCATTTTTGTATTTCAGAATAATTTCTTCAACTATAGTCTTAGCATTTGTTCTGTAATCTTACTTTTATTTCACCCAACCGCAATTTGTGGTACCCTATTATATGTATTTGGATCTTCTTTGCTTTTCTTTTGTATTTGCCACGATTTTGCAAATTCTTTTCATTATTTTGTTTAAATTTTTTGTGGGAGCTAAAAATTCCAATTACATGGAGATAAAGTGAGGAGGTAGATTACAGAGACCGGGGAAAATGAGTGAGGGAAGAAAGGAGGATGAAGTGAAGTAGATTAAAAAATACAAACCTATAGTTAGATGGAAGGAATGAATTCAGTGTTTGATGGCAGAGGAGGGAGGCTATACTTAACAAAAAATGCATTTTGATTTGGTGATGTACACTGTCAGTATTCTGACCTGATTATTCCGCATTTTATGCATGTAACAAAATTTTACATTTGCTCCATAAATTTGTACAAATAAAAATACACTTTTACACTGTTGATGGAACTGTAAATTAGTTTAACCATTGTGGAAGACAGTGTGGTGATTCCTCAAGGATCTAGAACCAGAAATACCATTTGACCCAGTAATTCCATTACTGGGTATATACCCAAATGATTATAAAAAATCTACTGTAAAAACATATGCACATGTACATTTATTGTAGCACTATTCATGATAAAGACTTGGAACCAACCCAAATGCCCATCTATGACAGACTGGATAAATAAAATATGGTGCATATACATCATGGAATACTATGCAGCTTTAAAAAAGGTAAGTTCATGTTCTTTGGAAGGACATGGATAAAGCTAGAAACCATTCCCAGTAAACTTACACAGGAACAGAAAACCAAACATTGCATTTTCTCACTTATAAGTGGGAGTTGAACAATGAGAACACATGGACACAGGGAGGGGAATGTCACACACTGGATTCTGTCAAGGGATGGGGGGCTAGGGGAGGGATAGCATTAGGATAAATATCTAATGTAGGTGACGAGTTGATGGGTGTAGCAAACCACCATGGCACATGAATACCTATGTAAGAAAACTGCACATTCTGCACATGTACCCCAGAGCTTAAAATATAATAATAATAATTTTAAAAGGTGAAAAAAATGTCAAGTTTGTAAAAGATAAAGAAACTGTTCTAGATTAAAGAAAATTAAGGAAACTGGGTAAATAAATGCAATGTATGCTGCTTAACTGGACTAAGAAGAAAAGTATATGTTTTTATTTTGCTTCAGAAGATGTAAGTGAGATAATTGGGAAAATCTGAATACGGTTTATAGATGATATAAGTGAGCTGTATCAGTTATAATTGTACTGTGATTCTGCAAAATGATACCTATAATTTAAGAAAACTCACACAAAGCATTTAAGAATAAACGGGTATTATGACTGTAATGTATAGGATAGTCAATTCTTGTTTTTCATTGTAGTTGTGTTATATAAAGTTGCTGAAAATACTAAGTTGGTGAATATTCTCCTGTAACCATTGCTTCAAAGAGAAATACAGGGTTAGATTCATGTGAGCCTCTGATTACACAATTTAATTAACCCATTGTGTTAGTCTTTTTATGTTTCTATAACAAAACACCTGCGAATGAGTCATTTGTAAAGAACATAAACTTATCTTTTTGCAGTTTTGGAGGCTGAGAAGTCCAAGATCAAGGCACCAGCAGATCTGTCTCTGGTGCGAGTTGCTCTCTGCTTCTAGGACGGTGCTTTCCTTCTTATCCTCCACTTTAAATATACTCCACTTCTTATCCTCCAGAAGGGGCAAATGCTGTGTCCTCACAAAGCAGGAGAATGGAGGAGTAAAGGGGCAAAAAGGGCCTAACCTTTTTCCCTCCAACCTTTTTGTAAGGCACTAAACAATTCGTAAGGGCAGAGCCCTCTTGACTTAATCACTTCCCCAAAGGCCCACCTCTTAATACCACAACAATGGGGATCAAGTTTCAACATGAATTTTGGAGGTTATGTAGCCAAGCCACAGCACCAATTAATGCATAATATTCTTTTATGTGTGCTTTTGTTTAAAGACACCTTATTTGGGCTGGGCGTGGTGGCTCATGCCTATAATCCAAGCACTTTGGAGGCCAAGGAGGGCGGATCACCTGAGGTCTGGAGTTCAAGACCAGCCTGACCAACATGGTGAAACCCAGTCTTTAAAAAATAAATAAATAAATAAAAATAAAGACACCTATCTGATATACATTGTTGATTCATCAACATTGGACTCATGGCAAACCGAGTCATAATTCATACCTAAATGAATCTTATCTAACCTAAGTATTTTCTTCATAAGGCAGAAATAAATATATATTATAAGTACATTACATATACAATGTTATATTTTAGAATATCATTAAAATATATGTAAATAGAGAATGGTAATGAACATATAATTAATATTAGTACTTGGGTAATCTGGCCGAAAAATATACAAAAGAATTTTTGTACGAATTTTTCAATTTTTTCTCTAATTCTGAAATTATTTCAAAATAAAAAGTAAAAAATAAACCAGTAAGGGTTTTCCTCTATTGTTTGTTGATAAAATCCAAGAAGCAACTAGGCCTGGAATGTGCTGAATAAATACTTCTTTAAGGAATGAGTGATTATTTTTAAGCAAAGTATCAAATCTACAGAACTATTGTTAGAAATATTTACCATGAAAATGACGGTAGAGTACATGGGAATTAATTATCTCTGGACATGAAGGAAAGTGTTGTGGTTTTCATCATTGATTAGATGAAGGCAATTAAAAAATATTTACTTTATTCTTCCTCCTATCGTTTCCCACAATAATAAATTGTGATTGATATGCTTATAGACTAACATAATAATAGTAATAGTAATTGTGCAGGAAGTCATGTTACTGACATGCCCTTTTTTAAAAGTACAACTTTGTCAACTATTTATTAAATGTTATAGGCATTCAACTGACCTTTGTTTGATCTCTGATATAACTTGCTATGGCTCCAGGTTTGAAATAAACTTGGCCCAGGATTTTACTTATTTAACGCATGTCATTTAGTATTCTGCCCATCTAAGCATCTTACTTTAGAATCGACCATATGGAATTTTGATGCCAAGGCTTATCTTAATTCTGAGCTATCTAATAGCATGGTAATTACTACAAAGCCATCAAGTACCACCAAACAATTTGCATTTCCTTAGGGAGTAATTTTCCTACAGGACAAATAGCAGTTGTCAAAGGACTAAGAATAATTTTGTTTACAAGCACAGATTTAGAAACCACTAAACAAGTATGAACATGCACTGAAGATATGACTTTCACTTTTAAGTATCTGACTTTAAATCATTAAGCTTTAAATGCTTGTAATGAATTTTTTTTTTAAAAAAAGCCGAGATCGCGCCATTGCACTCCAGCCTGGGTAAAAAGAGCGAAACTCCGTCTCACAAAAAAAAAAAAAAAAAAAAAAAAAAAAACAAACAAACAAAAAAATTTCAGCTCTTCTGAAGAGTAGTAGAAAATTGGGCCTCTGTGGTTCTTCTTGACCCATTAATAAGAATGTGTGTTAAGAAATCTTATTTATTCTCACCATCTTGGTTATAAATGTATTCAAGACCAGAAAAGCAAATTTTTTCTTAAATTAATTCTATTCAGTTCAAACTGATTCAATAACCATGAACCAATCATGTATTTGTGCAAGACGCTATACATAACGCTTTAAAAATATACTTACTGATTTCAAAATATTTTAATTTTTTTGCCCCTCACGGTGCAGCAAAACACCAACTCTTATATGTGCCCCTTTGGACTACTAATGTTTTGATATTACTCAAATTCCTAGTTGCTCTTTCTTACATGAGATATTTAAGATCCAAAAAGTTTAATTTGTTGCTTCAAAAATCATAACTTATTTCATCATAAACACCAATATTATAGTTCTGTTTGATTCTATAGGAAAAACTTTGGTACTATAAATAATATAAATTTGTCAATTAATAACTTACCTCACTAGAAAGAACATAGAAGATATATCTCATCAGAGCCTGTTATGTTGCTGAAACGGCACTTTCATTATTATTTTCTGCCCTAGTATTGCCTTCAAAATATAAATTGGTATTTAAATTATGAATGCATATAAAATTTTTTAATGTTTCAGATTTGAGAGAGACCTAATATTCACCAAATTATTAAATAGAATTTTTAAAGTGAGTCTAGGTGCCTCCTAGTAATTTAGCTTCGTCATTGGCCATAATTTTTTGTCTTACAACATGAACTAAAACACCCTCATGCTGAGAGGTTTTTGCCTCCTCTGGTAACTTTTCCTGGAACCGATGTGCTTTGACAGAGTAGTACCATATTGCAATAGTTATAGGTATAAAACTGAATCAGATGTGTTCATATTCCCTGAAGATTTTTAATAGCTCAGCACTTTATCTGAGATCACATAATAGCCGTCAACAGGATTGCTACCTGAGACAAAGAATCGCCTCATCAGTACAGCCTATAAAACGTAGTTAGTTAGCTAACACTCAGCTTTATTATTTTTTAAATATCAAGCTATATAAAATGAGGGACCATATTTTTTGTCTCTAAGACTAGTAATAAATGATTTTACAGAATAAGCATTTGTCTATATGATATCAAATAGAGATATGCCAGTTATCCAGAAAAAAAGAGGGATAAAGGACTAGAAAAAAGAATGAATAAAGGAATGAGTAATTTATATATCTGAAATACCCATGAGAACTGTAATTTGACCTTAAATGATCATAATTATTTATCTAATTGGCACATTGTAGATAACGTTTATGATAAGATTAGGACTAGACTTTGAATTAACGGTAGTTGCTTATCAAGTTAGTGAGTTTATCTGGTTTCCATCATGATTTTGCAGCTATCAACTGCAGTGGGATCTCCATCAACTGTGAAAATGTCTCCCAAAGAACAAAGATGTCACAACACCACCCATTCATTTACTGTATAGAGAGCTAAGAAGGCCATTCTTTTTAACTCAGGATCTCTCATCAATTAGTCTCTCAATTCGAAGAGAAATCTCTTCCTTCCCTACAAAATTAAGTTTCTGAGGCTTTCTGGTTCAGGAAATTGTATCTATTACTCGATCAACACTTTATTGTTTGGTCCCAAATCTTCTCCAGATAGTTATTGTGCCACCTTATAATCATTCGCCTTATAATCATCACAGCAGGATAGGGTCATGCTACTAAAATTGCTATTTGGCCAAGGTGGCATTTTATAATTAGTCAGAACCTATCAACACAGTTTCAATTATCTGAAAAAGCACCTTGAAGGACAAAACTGTATGGGAATATGCTAATTTTCATATTCGTATTTTGATGCATGGTTTAAAAATATTACTGTTTACATATCTTATAGATAAAGATATTCTCTTAAATAAATTATTTTACGATAACTACAACACATAAGGATTTTAAGTGAAAACAGAGTGGTGGTTCATTAAGTAGCCTCCTGGAAACCACCAGAGAAAATTAACAGGGCCAGCATAAGGCAGCACAGACGACAAAGATTTGGAAAAGGATACGTCAAGTTAAAACTCTGCTTTGTGTCCTAGAACAAGTCACATATTTTTCTGTACTCTTACCTATACAATATATGGTTTGGACCTACTTAAAATCCTTTTGATAAATTGTATCTTTTTAAAAATAGAAATTGTTCAAATGTAAAGTTTGTCTTTCCTTTCATGGATATTAAAAATCGTAAAGAAAAAGTGAAGGAACAGAAGGCTGTCTTCTCAAAAAAAAGTAGAGGTTATTTTGTTGGGAAGAAAATATGAAGCCGAAGAATTGAAATCCTGTGATAACTACCCTATTTAATAAACATGATTTCTCCTTTAATGGATATCGAGACAGTCTATCAAACACTGGTCAGTCTAGGTACACGGAAGCACCCATTCACAGCATGAATAAATTATTTTGAAATCACTGAAAAATGTTGATGCTTCTACAATCTTCTTCCTTGAGTTCTAATGGTGACAGGAAGGGGCCATTCATATAATTTCTTAAGGATTCAGGGGATGCTGCTGAATAGATTCAGCTACTATATTTGCCCAGTGAACTTTCAAAATCACCATAGGTATAACTGCCTAGGAAGCCCACTTAGACTGGTATCTTCCATTAAATCTCTTTCCCCAAAGGTTTTTTTTTTTTTTTTTTTAATATGGAAGTAATTTTCCCATTCTTCTTTCATTCCCTCTTGTACTGCATTTTTGGGAATAGATTATTTTATTATCTTTACAATATTCTATGGTGGTCGAAAAAAGGAGTAGGAAGGCTGGTTGTGTACCAGGTGGGCACTGAGGGAGAGGAGAGGTCCATGGGTGAGCCTCACCTGGATGCAGCATGTAGCTACAAAACTGCACTCACATATCCATGGCTGTACAATGTGATCGCACACTAGTACCGCTGGCAGCAGGGTGAATCCAAGAGGGATACAGAGGACAATTTTTTTTCAGCTGAAGTTTGAAGCCAAATCCCCAGACGGCAAAGGGAATAATCCAGCAGATGAATAACAACAATAAATGTTTATGGTCATGCTTAAGACTGCATTCTGTGGGAATGTACTGTATATATCAGAAGAGTGGAGCTAAGCTTCCAAAAATTCAAGAATGGGAGAAGACTCTCTTTTACTCACTAACATAATATCTGAGGGTAAATCTTTTTGTTCTACCATGTGCACTAAGGCATAACACACAGCTACTACTGGGAGAGGAAACATGTTGCCTGTTATGAATTATTTGGGTCAGATTCTTTCTTAATGGCACATTTTGATGAAAAGAATGAGATTGCAAGAACACTTGGTTTGGGAACAGTGATTCATATAAAAAGAAGAAAGGACCAAAAAGTGGTATGTGAGAGCTGAGTAGATCGGTAGAGATTCTTCTAAAAATTTGGTCTGTATATAACTGTAGATGTTTTAAAATAAAATACGTGTGATTTTCCATGCAGCATAACTAGTTATCAATCTAGTGTATTACTAGAACATGGTTAAGAGATGTATGATTTATCTGGGATAAGCATCTAGAAAGAATAGAATAAATTACCTACCTAAAAAAGAATAATAAGAGAATTGTCAGATATTAAAATGTATTCTAAAGCTACAAAATACAAATTTTTATTGTAGTACTGAGGCCACAGATGCTAGAATTGACAGAGTGGTATAAGAACTTAATAGTTGAAAAAATTGACCTTATATGTATAGAAATGTAGTATATGTATTACAAATACATCTTAAGCTTATTAAATATTCAAAAAGAAGTGATTAGCTTATGCATGGTCTTAAGGTAGTTAATATATTCAAAATAAATTAAGAAAATAATTATTATTACCAAACATAGGCGAAAAATAACAAACATCCCCTCAAACGCATAGCTGAGCTCCCAAGAAGGTAAGGGTATTCTCCAGATGCTGAAAATTAAAGCAAAGCTAAAAACTGAAGTGCTATTACCTGGAGTTGATTGTAGACCAGGGAAAAGAAGATAATTATTTTTTTTATTGCCACAGAAAGTCAGGAAATAAAGCTGTCAGACATCTCCTGGTAGAGGTTCATATGACGATGCCATATAAATCTAAAACTTTTGATATTTACACCTCTAGAGAAAGGGTGGACTAGAAAAAAAATAATAATCTTTTGGTATAGGAGTGTAACAGAAATTTGTCAGATTTTGCCTGAGTTCTTGGTGAAAAAATTCCCCAAAGGGAGTTTGTAACTACCAACATGCTGGCTTGGAAGTTCTTACTTCCTAAGTGGCCCAAGAAACGCCAGGCTGAGAACATAATAAAAAGTGACTATTTGCATGCCCATGTTTGTATCAGTACTATTTACGATAGCCAAGAGGTGAAAGCAGCAGATGCGTGCATTGATAAATGAATGGAATAAAGAAAAACATAGCATATATACATATAACAGAATATTATTTGGCCTTGAAAAAAAGGAAAATTGTGACACATGCTCCAATATAGATGAACTTTGAGAATATTATGCTAAGTGAAATAAGCCACTCACGAAAGGACAAATATAGTATGAGTCTACTTAGATAAAGTATCTAAAGTAGTCAAATTCATAGAAAGAAAGAGTAGACTGGCGGTTAACAGGGCTGAGGGGGGAACTGGGGAAAGAAAAATTGTTTAATTGGCATAGAGTTTCAGTTTTGCAAGATGAAAAAGTTTTGGAGATCAATTTCACAGCAATGTAAATATTCTTAATACTACTAAACTGTTCACTTAGAAATGGTTAATACGGTAAATTTTATGTTATGTTTTTGTCATAATTAAAAAAAGAAAATATGAGAAAAACAGTGACACAGTTTGAGAGCAACAAATATCAGGGAGAAATCAACCCGAATGCTCTCTGGCAGGGTATGTCTTCAACACAGGCTGCTCAAAATTCCCGTAAATATAAATCACAAATGAGCAGGAGCTCATAATTTATAATTACAAAGATCATAGGAAATGAATTAGATATTATCAAGATCAAACAGAAACAACCAATGACAGAATTTAATATATTCAAAACTTTAAAAATCATCAGATTATTCAATAACAATGAAACTGTTGCAGATCATGAAACAGATACATTGAAATGCCTAATAAATTATAGGAAAAAATAGAAAATGGGGAAATATTTATGAAAGCAAAGTAATATAAACAACAGAATGAGAGCTTCTAGACATGAAATACATTATCATTGAAATTTAAAATTTAATGGGTAACCTTAACAGAATAAGATAATATAAAAGAACTGGAAGATTGATCGGAGGAAAATTTTAGAAAACAGGACAAAACCTCAAAGGGACACAAAATAGAAAAACAGAAATTAAGACATGAATAGTAGAATAAAGACTAATATATGTAGAATTACCTTTAGAAGATGAGATCAGGGAGAATTGGGAAGAGGTAATATTTGATAAGATATATGTTGAGAATTGTTCAGAATTGTTTATCATTTACTGAAAGGAAACCTTACTGAAGACTCTCTTACCCTCACTATCTGTCTAAATAATTTGTATCTAGCTCTGGTATCAATAATTCCAATGCAAAATGCAAAATGCAAAATGCAAAAAAAAAAAAAAAACTTCCACAAAACCATACTGAAAGAAATTAAAAGAAGTGTAAATTAACATATAGGCATATCATGAATTGTAAGACAATATTGTTAAAATGTCAGTTCCATTCAAAGGACCTAGACAGGCCAAAGATAAAGAACCTAAAACAACCAGATATTAAAACTTACTATAATCTTAATGTAATTGTTATTGGATGAAGATAGGCAAATAGAGCAATAAAAGAGAATAAAGAGTCCAGAAACAGACCCATACGTATATAAATTCATCTCCTTTTTTTTTAACCAAGTTAGTGCTGTAAAAAGAAAAATGATTTCTTGTCAATAAATAATGCTGAATCAGTTAGGTATTCATATAGAAAATAAATAAACTCTACTCCCTACCTCACACTCTTCATAAAAGATTGAGATGGATCATAAACTCAAATGTAAAAGGTCAAACAGTGAAGCTTCTAGAGTTAAATGTCCGCCTTTATTAATAACCGGCCCCTTCCTCACCTCTTCCTAACTCCATAGGCTGGGAGAGAAACTCTCTCTGCTTCCCTCGCCCTTGGAGCTTGCCCTGTCCCCCTGATTTTATATGAAGAAATAGAAAAGTGGATTGAAGTCCCCGTCGAAAGTGCCTTTTTGCATGACCTGCCTTAGCGGGTGTTGTGGGTCCCTCCTCCTTCACAGCTGCTAAGCCCAGAGGTCCGGCTGGCCCCTCCTCTGAATTTTATGATGTCATTAAAAAGATGAATCTAAAAAAAAAAAAAAAAATTGCAGTTTTAAAATATCTTGGAAGGTTCTTCAATCCTTCTCACTTAAAAAGGTGAAGTCTGATTCTCCTACCTTCAAATGTGGGCCAGACTTACTATCTTGTTTCTAATGATTAGAATGTGCTGGAAGTTATGCTCTGTGACTTTTACAGCAAGCTTTTTAAAAATCAAAGTAACTTCTGCTTGCTTCCTAAGGGGACACGTGTCTTTTGCATACTCAAGCCTCCACATAAGAATCCTGGCTACCAGGAAGCCATCATGCTGGAGAGACCATGTGGAGAGACTACACAGAAATGGGGGAGATGTCCAACTCAAAGTTTCAGCCCCAGCTGTCTAATTCCTCTCCTTTGTGTTGCTTTCCTATAGCTGCTGTCACAAATTACCAAAAAATTTGGTGGTTTTAAACAATACATACTTTTCTCATACAGTTCTGGAGATAGAAATCTGAAATTAGTTTTACTTTGCCCCAGTAAATGTGTCAGCAGGGCCCTGCTGCCTCTGGAGGCTCTAGGAAAAACCTGTTTCCTTACCTTTTCCAACTTGTTTTTTATACATATCTATATAGTCTCACTCTGGCACCCGGGCTGGAGTGCAGTGGTGTGATCTTGGCTCACTGCAGCCTCTGCTTCTTGTGTTCGATTCTTCTGCTTCAGCCTCCCAAGTGGCTGGGATTACAGGTGTGTGCCAACTCACCCAGCTGATTTTTGTATTTTTAGTAGAGAAAGGTTTTTGCCATGTTGCCCAGGCTGGTCTCAAACCTCAATGATTTGCCCACCTTGGCCTCCCAAAATGCTAGCTTTACAGGTGTGAGCCACCATACCCAGCCACCTTTTTCAACTTCTAAAACTGCAATCCAGGCCGGGCGCAGTGGCTCAAGCCTGTAATCCCAGCACTTTGGGAGGCCGAGGCGGGTGGATCACGAGGTCAAGAGATCGAGACCAGCCTGGTCAACATGGTGAAACCCCGTCTCTACTAAAAATACAAAAAATTAGCTGGGCATGGTGGCGTGTGCCTGTAATCCCAGCTACTCAGGAGGCTGAGGCAGAAGAATTGCCTGAACCCAGGAGGCGGAGGTTGCGGTGAGCCGAGATCATGCCATTGCACTCCAGCCTGGGTTAACAAGAGCGAAACTCCGTCTCAAAAAAAAAAAAAAAAAAAAAAAAAAAAAAAAAAAAAAAAAAAAAAAAAAACTGCAATCCCTGGCATGTAGCATCTTATTCCATCTTAAAAGCCAGCAGCATAGCATCTTCCTTCAGGGCCCACATTACCTCCTTCTTCAATGCAGATCTCCTTCTGCCTCCTTTTTATACTTGTGATTATGTTTAGGACCCAATTAGATAATCCAGCATAATCCTTCATTTTAAGAGTTTTGATTTAATCATACCTGCAAAGTCTCTTTTGTCTTGTAAGTTACATTCACAGATTCCAAGGACTAGGACCTGTGTAACTTTGGGGGCCATTGTTCACTCCTGCTAGGAGATATGAGTGACATGCCCTTGAGATGACCCTATCCCCAGTCACTACCTGGCTCCAATCTCCTCATGAGACACAGAAGCCAGAACTGCCCAGCCGAGCCACCAAATTCCTGTCCCATGCACCACGAGAGATAACAGTATTTGCTATGTTTTATACCTCCAAAATTTTAGTAAAAACTTCCTGGTGAGTTTTTCTAGGCAATATGAAGAAAATGAAGATAGAGCAAATGAGCTTGACATAAACTTAAAATTACGTGACTATCTGTGTCTTAGCATTTAAGTTTATTGACATAAACTTAAATTATTTCTTCTAAAACAATGTTCTAAAGAGTATATTCTTTCCATTCTGGTGAAAACATATTCTATTAGAAAATTATACTTAAAGCACACTATGTCTTATGCTTTCTTAATAGTCTGACTTGGAAAAATGCAAAATTAATCATCTCTGTCCATTTCTCATTTTAAAAAATTTTGGTTTAAAATTTGGAAGTCGGGTAACTACTGTTTATAGGCTAAAGTCTCACTTTATCTGCCCGAAAGCAAAGCCCCCTATAATTCTCCTGTCCCTCCTTCTGTGGCTGCTTCTCCTGTTACAACTCTCTACACTTATGTCTCAATATTTGTACGTCACTGATTTCCTCACACACAACATTCCATTTTGCTAGAGGACGTCTTTGTGTATCCCATTTGTGTGCCTGAAATTCCCTTCCCTTTTGTTTTCTCATCAGATTACTTATCCCCAGTCTGAAAACCTTAATTTTAAGGAAACTTACTCCTTTCCTACTCTGTGAATATCTGTATCTTAGCATTTAATGTTTTTATTGAAGCGATCTGTTTATACCTATGTCTCGGCTACTAAACAGTGCAGTCATTAAGGACCCAATTTTTAAATCCTTATTTTTTTTTGTATTTAATTTGCAGAAGATATGGAATAAAATAGGTACTACAGAAATGTTTGCCAATTTATAGATAAGTTCTGAAATGCAGATAGAAATGTAGGTCTGCTAAGTGTCCCCATCTGGTTTAAATTTCAGTCCAACAGTGTAATCCCCACTTTATTTATGGTGATGCTTTAACTGTTTCTCTTTTTAGGTAGCTTTATGTCTCTTGACAAGTCTTTCTTTGATAAGTCCAATCTTCTTTTAACTTCTACAAGGAGGCCCTACTCTGCCCTCTGACATCATGAGATAAAGTCCGTCTTATGTAACAATGTTTCAGATAGTTAATGGTGGTGAGTGAGTTTCCATTAATCCCCTCCTCTGCAGCCTACAGGTACTCTGCTTGTCCATTTTTCACTGCCATCCTTTCTCGACCTTCCGTACGCAGTCGCCATCTGTGTTGGTAGGTGTTGTTTTAGGTTGCCAGTAAAGAGAGCATAACAACGGTGACTTAAACAAGATGGTTGCTTACATTTTTATGTAAAAAATCCAGAGGTAGGCTGTCCAGGTAGTGCCACCAAAGACCCAGGCTCCTCTCATCATCCTTACTATGGGGCCTTTCTCCTTTTCTTATTGTTGTCCCATGACTTCTACATGGTGGCTCTGCCTTGAACACAGTGTGTCTATCCCATCACAGAAGAGAAAGAACAAAAAGAAGGTATTTTTCTGTGAAATACAAACTCTTGAAAGGGCTTTCTCAGAAGAATCACAGTTTCACGAACATTTGATTGAACAAAATTATGTCACAGAGTTGCAAGTGATATTGGGAAATATCATATTTTAGCTGGGCACATTATCTTCTTGAAAACATTATAAATGAGAAGAGGAGAATAAATATTGATATTGATAGGCAACCAGTAGTGTGTCTCAATGAGCAGAACTTTGCTATGACTATCTTAAAAGAAAGGCTTCTAGATTAGACAACACGAGATCAGGAGTTCATGATCAGCCTTGCCAACACAGTGAAACCCCATCTCTACTAAAAATACAAAAATTAGCCAGGTGTGGTGGTGGGCTGCCTGTAATCCCAGCTACTTAGGAGGCTGAGAAAGGAGAATTGCTTGAACCTGGGAGGCAGATGTTGCAGTGAGCTGAGACAGCACCATTGCACAGCCTGGGCAACAGAGACAGGCTCTATCTTAAAAAAAAAAAAAAAAAAGCCTTCTAGATTAGACAGTACAGCCAGTGCTCGACTTAAGACCATGATTGGTTCCGAAAGACCGGTCGTACCACGATTTGGTCATAAGTTAAGTAGGGTATATATACAGTACTATGAAATGATGTTATAAAAATCTTTAAGTCATATTTTATCATAATTTTCTTTCATTATTGCTATATATCATAATTTTCTTTGTTCATTTTATGCCATCTGGATAATCTCTACACCATTTTGTTTCTTATATTTACATTCAACAGGTTTAAGTAAAACACTGCATTACCAGTACAACTGGTTTAATATTTGCAAAACATACAAAATTACAAAATACAGGTGCATACAAAAATACAAAATACAGGTGTAAAAAATACCATAGGAAACATTTTCCCAATTGTGAAACATATCAAAATATATAAACATGTACGAAACATTTTATTGGCCGCTGGTGCTTGGCTGCGGATTGTTGATGTCATCATCTGAGGCAGCAGTTGGGGTTACCGGAGTTGGTTTTTTCATAAACATGGTGAGCTTTGTCTGAATTGTATGTTTCTTTTTTCTTCATAAATTTCACGATATGGATGAAACATGTCGTGTGCCATCTGTTCAATCCTTGCAAATTGTTCGATGTTTGGGTCCATTGCTTTGAAATGTATAAGTTTATTCAGTAAAGATAAACCATCTGATAATCCCCTAGTGATGAACTTTCTTTCTGGCTCCTCCTCTTCTTTCTCTGCTTCTCTTCTTTCTTCTTCCGCCACTCTTTCTTCTTCCAGTTCAATTAGCTCTTCATTTGTAAGTTCATCAACATTGAAAATCTGTTCTGCGAGATATCCCTCATCTGTAATGAATTCATCCAGACTATCAACAAACGTACGTGCTCCTTCCTCATCCGCACTCGCTGCTTCTCCAGTCACTCAAACACTATGCATTTGGAATATTTTCTTGAATCTCTGGAACCAGCCAGTGCTTGCTACAAATTCTTGACTGTAATCTTCTCCAGCACGCTCCTTCAGAGTCTGAAATAGACTTCTCGCCTTCATCTGCACAGTAAAAAGACTTAATGGTGTCCGTTTTTGAATTTGATCTTCCATCCGAATATATAGCAATTTCTCCATTTTGTGGATGGGCCCGCTTCGTTGCTTTGTTATAACTGTTGATCGCATGGGTGCAGAACCTTTCACAGCTTCACGAATTCTTTCTTTATCTTTCAAAATCGTCGACACAGTTGAGTGTGATAACTTCGTATCACGTGCGATCACATTCACTTTCTTTCCTCCTTTGTACTGCTTAATTACCTTCATTTTCGTGTCGAGATCGATGGCCTTTCTTTCCTTCTTGGCAGGCCGAGGTGTAGACAAAGACAATTTCCTCTTGGTAGACATCTTGGGAGGGGTTTGATGAAAAATATCCAAGACACAGAACACAAATTGCTGTACCGAGTCTGGGATAACCATTAAAATGGTGCACGCGGAGATGGTAGTGCTGCCAGAAGCTGGTCCGCACTGTCGTATGTCCAACTGGGCAACGTTTGCACTGCCAGCCGCGGAGCAGTCGTGGCTAGGGATTGTGGTGGTAAAGTCGAATGGTCGTAAGTTGCATAGGTCGTAAGCCGATCAATACCTGTATATTCTATTCCTGATGAGCCCAACAGATTGTGAACATAGGCTCTCTCTGTTTATGTAAATGTATTAGGGTAATTGAAGATTGAGTGTATTTTTTAAGGTGACTCATGACTGCTATAGATTTGTCTCATTCTTAACAATGAACAAAAATTTATTTCTCTCCTCTGCTATTCAGCTAGGTCTACACTAAAACTGTGCAATTGTATTCTAAAATTCAATGAAGAATGTTTCATTTACTTGACAGAATTTCATCATATGTATCCTGGACCATCATTTCAATACTTTGATCTTTTTTTTTTTTTGAAACTTCATTTCATCATCCAACACATTCATTAATCATCTAAAATTTGCATATCTGCGATTTTGATGAGCTTATATATATATATATATATATATATATATATATATATAGCTTATATACATGTAAGCCTATAATTGGGTATAAATGAGAAAAGTGTGTTAGGAAAGCTATGTATAGTGTATAAGAGGAACTTTGGAGACCATGCGTCTGGCTCACCTTGTAGATTCTAGAAGGTACAGGAACTGCAGAAAAGTTGATATTGATGTTTATTAATTAAGAGGAGATGAACTTCTCCTGAGAGACCACACTGAAATAAGCATTCTTAAAAGAAGAAATAGGATAAGAAAGGCCCCGAGATGTGACAGGTTGAGAATTACAAATGCTGTGACCTGGCAAGTCAAATATTGGGAGCGGCTAGCAGGAGGGGAGGCAAGAAGTGACATGAGTTTATCTGGGAGGTTTGAACTTTACTTCTGAGTGATAATCTTTAGCGACAGACACTAACAACAGAAATGTGTTTTGGAAAGATTTTTCCCATAACTGTCTTTTAAATTTACAACTGCAGTTTTATTCTCAACTATGGTTGAGTAGAAAATAGATGAGAGGAGATGATTCAAGCCCTTCCTTCTTCTGTACCATGTGATCCTATTTCCCTTCAGATGTAATGACCATATGTCTCATATTTTTCCAAGAATCATTGAATTTCAAATAATCTATCTTGGGCTGCCTAAAGTATTCTCAGACTTGTCAGTCTACGTGTCCTGATTTTTTTTTTTTTCCAGAAAAGGTAGTCACTGAGCCTCCAATCACACAAGTATTGCAGTGTCACATAAGTGGTTCTTTCATCATTTTTTTTTTCAGGTCTATCTAGGGAGAGATCAGATCTGCAGTGTGAATTAGAGAGCCAAAGAACACCATGCTCACCATTCTTTGTATTTAATGACGAGAAATTCCGGTAATGAAAGGGGTAAGCAACAGCACAGCCTGTAAGCTTGTATTTTTAGCCTGTGTACAAGAGGCTCACAACCTTAATTTTCACAGCAACATAAATATTATGACTATAATTAACCATGAATATTTGATGAAGTTTGAGAGCATTATCTACACTTGCTTAATATCACTGGATGTCATTCTAAATTCTGGATGCTTTTTAAGTATGGAAATAGTCTCTGTGTGCTGCCAAGTTTCTAAACAAATGCCTGGTGGAAAATTACACCTTAGCCAGAACAATAACCCAACTAAATAGGTAATAATGGGGATGTATTTTGCACATTAGCTTGACATACAGCATTAAAATGTCCCAGGACATTAAATACTGAGTTTTTAT
Source organism: Saimiri boliviensis (assembly GCF_048565385.1). Lineage (NCBI taxonomy): Eukaryota > Metazoa > Chordata > Mammalia > Primates > Cebidae > Saimiri > Saimiri boliviensis. Next base: position 74,797,405 of record NC_133464.1, on the reverse strand, counting down.
AAAGAGAATTAACATAGGTAAAATAGCCATGATTTATCCAAGAGATTGATGCATTATTGAAGAGTGTTTTTCATATGTGAAAACGAGATTTGTGCCCTGTTGAAATGCCAGGTATTCTCAAGTTGAAAATGCACTAATTTGCAGAAATCAACTGAATACTTACAGGATCTGGGGATGCAAACCCTGCTGGTCCACTATGTGTCTAGGGCAACTTACAGCCAATCAGGAATCAATATGCATGCTTACTGCAAAATATTTCTTGATTTTGCTTTTTTGAAAATAAGAAAAAATGTCTTCTTCAAACAATGCATTTTCTTTATTTGCACATTTTGTGAGTTGCAGTAAGAAGGGAGTGGTCTCCAGCAAAATGTGTTTTAGATGTTAAGGTAAAGTACAGCCATGGTGCACTACCACAGGCTTTCTTAGTCTTCATAGACAATTTTCTTCTTTGTGTCCATTGGTAGACTGCTAAGCCTGTTGGGTAGGACTTGACGCTTCTCGTGACCCAGGCTCTGAGGATGTCTTAGATTGGCAGACACTGGTAGATGTGGTGGCTTAAAGATGGCTGCAGATTCTTTGCTAGTTCTCCCACTGAGAGGAAGAGCCCAATTCTCCTCCATCTGAATCTGGACTAATCTTTGAAATGCTTGATTAATAAAGTATAGAGGAAGCGAGGCTATGCTAGTTTCAAGGCTAGTGCTTAAGAGGATCAGCAGCTTCCACTTTGCCTTCTGGAACCCTGAACCACTGATTAAGCTGAAACAATCTTTCTCTAAGGACTCACAGGCCACATGGAGAGGCCACACGTAGGTGCTGTTGTGAACAGGTGAAATTGCTCCAAGAGTCAGCATCAACTTCCAGCCATGTAAGTGAGTCCAGTGACCTTGGACATCCAGCCCAGTCAAGCCTTCAGTTGACTCTGCCCCAGCCACCATCAGGCAGGCATAACATAAAGACACCAAGCAAGAACTGCTCAGCTGAGCCCAGCCTTGCCACAGAACCATGGGGATAATCACAAATTATCACTGTCACCATTAACTTGTGTAGTAATTGCACTGTAGCTCTAGATAACTAAAGCAGTAGGGGCAATGGAAATGTATCATAAATCTGAGAGATTTTTGCCTCCTTTCCTGCTTCCCTCCCATCTTCCCTCAGTCACAAGTGAACAGGAACATCTAGTCCAAGTGTGATCAGAGAGCAAGCCTCAGAAAAACACACTTCAAAGACAGAGTAGAAAATTAAGAGACCACTGTTACCCATTGGTGTCCACAGCTTGCAGCACAAAATTTTGTAAGATCCTGGACTCTGGAGTCAGAGCTACCTTAGTTAAAACCTAACGCAAATCTCTACCAGCCATGGAGACCTAGGCAACTTACCTAATCTTTCTGTACCCAGTTTCCTCACCTAAACCGTAATGGACAAAGTGTACGTAAATCTCTTTAGAATAACAGTGCTAACACATAAGAAGACCTCTATAAACCTTAGTTATTATTGTGGTAGTTGTTTTTGCTGCGATAGTGGTCATGATACCTTGACACTCATAATTTGTATTTCCTATGCCGATTTCTGGCCTATGTCAGACTCAGTCTTCTTTGAATCAAATAGCAAACACTTCATGTTACCTTGTGGCCTTTGATTCAATTTGATTATATCAGTGTTCATATAATGCTTTTTAAACATGTCATTTTGTATACCATATTGCATATATATTTTTATGTTTGTTGTTTTTATTTTCTAGGTGACCAAATACCAGAAAAATAAAATGCTTATAATGATAATACAGTAGAACTTTCAACTGAATCTGCTTAATTAATTAATGAGATTAATCATCACTCTCCATGATGTCTGGGAGTTATAATGACTGATGCTCCTAACATTTTGAATATTTAGGGCTGAAGCTGGCCTGTGATATACTTAAAATTCTGCATATTAAGAATCAGTGGTATTTGTTCACGAACCTGTTTATGTCAATGTTCCTTATCATTATAATCACATAATTTAATCAAACATTATGAAATTTGTGATCCAGAAGTGTTAAAAGAGTATAATTTATATAACAAATACATGGAATATTTTTAAAAGAATATAGACAAGTCACTAAAATAATATCAAATTAGGTGAAAGTGACACAACTGTAAAAAACTGGAAAGATAATCCAAAAGGAGTTGGCGTTCAGTTTTCTTTCAAAAGTATTTTTAAGTTCCTGCTGCACTTTAAAGAACCAGAAATGAAATTGTGGGGGGTGGGCAATATAGATATGATTTAGAAACAAAGTGAACTCATTCAGTGAAAAGTCTTGGCTCTATACCAAAAGATTGGCAAGTTCATGTAGGTTTTTGTTTCAAGCTATTTTTCACCACTTTAATCAACTATGTTTATTAAAAGATTAGTCACTAATCCTAGTTGTGTCTGATAAATGGACTCACCAGTGGCATGTTGGTTAAATGCTCAACGACCAACTCTCTGAGGATGGGAAGGATGCCTTGATTTGTAGCATTTACCAGTTCCCATGGTGTAAATATTCTCACCATGGTTGATTTCAAGCTGTCATTGTGATATCAATCAGGTCACATAATTCCTAAAAAGTTAACAATGACTCTCTCAGATTGGTATGATTCTAGAAGAGGAGTCATTAGAGGATACTGAGAGTAGCACAGGTTTAGAGTCAATGTTTATTTGAGTTCAGCTACCTGACCAGTGTTATTTAGTAAAGGGAACTCACAAAACCTAAAAGACACGTATGAAACATATTATTGTGGAAACATATTATCAAATGTTATAAAATGATAAGTTGAAAACCAAGCTACATAAAATTTCTATGATCCAGACACAGAGTAAATTTCCATTGAAATTTGATCGAGATTCTGCTTACCACAAAGAATAAAACCAGTATTCAACCTTCTTTAGCAACATTTTTCAGCATAAGAAAATGTATTCACTTATCTGGCAAATGAGGACTGGTATTTTTTCTAAATCTCACCTCTGATTAACTTTGGGAAGTTAATTTATATTGTGGATGCTAACATTCGATTTATTTTTTTATATTTTAAGTAATCACGTAATACTGTATGACACTTGGGGGTTTTATTATATTTTTAGAGTTAAGGTATGGAAACCACTCATGAGAATATCTACTTTTTATATTCAACATTCATATATACATATTTTCAGGAATGAATTATGTACAAAAGTAAGCAACTGAATGTAATATTGTGAAAGGTCCTTTGTCTTTGAAGAATTAATTACTATGCCCTTGGGTTCTGATCTAATAGAGCACAATGTTCTGATTTAATAGAGTACAGTGATCAAGGAAAAGCAAACAAGTTCCATAGAAAGAAAACCACTACTATGAGGTTCTGCAAAGCCATACAGTACCTTGTTAACGGATACTGCTGACTCACCAGCCTTCTTCTTTCATTTATTCTTCCATAAGCATATGCATTATCCAAGCTTGCAGAAGAAATGTAACTAACAAATATTCTAACTGTGTCAGTCTATGAGAGTTTTCATATAAGAAGTCCTCAAAGCTGGAGATGCTAGAGGTGGCAATTTTTAAAAATTATTATTGTACTTTAAATTCTGGGGTATATGTGCAGAATGTGCAGGTTTGTTACATAGGTATAGATGTGTCATGGTGGTTTTCTTGCCTCCTTCCCTGGTTGTGGTGACATGGTTTGGTTGTGGCCCCACCCAAATCTCATCTTGAATTGTAGCTCCCTTAATTCCCATATGTCATGGGAGGGACCCATCAACCTGTCATCTACATTAGATATTTCTCCTAATGGGAGGTGGCACTATTTATCATGACATACTTCTGAAACAAAGTGATAGTGGGCTGCCTTACTGAACTCGAATGAACAACATTCCCAGGGCAGGAGAGCTCAGGGATTACGACTCCATGGCTAAACAATCCCACTCCACCATTGCTAAGCAAAAGATGAGATTGTGCTCCTTTTCCACAGATAAGAAAACCCTCTGTCTACAACAGCCCTTATTCCTCTCTCCAGGCTCAAACCGAAGTGAAAGAAAACCAGTAAGAAATGCTAACAGTAAAATACCTTTTAATATTTAAAGACTTTTTGTCAGTAACATGCAAAGACAATGTGTGGAGTGGAGGTGTTGCATCCATAGGAACACAGGGCTGAAAGAAGCATTATGGTTCATTTCCTTTGTTTTTTAGACGGTGCAGTGGAAATCTAGAGAGCTGGAGTGACCTCCTCCTTCATGAGTGCCATGTTTAGTAGCAAGGTGTCTTAATACTTAGTATAGTACTTGATCTTACTTTTTTTTTTCCAGTGGAAGAGATGGCCACTTAGGTGAACTACCTGGTCCTGATTTTCTTCTCTCTTTTTCATATTTTCATGGAATAAGGGTTCTGCTATCCCAAGATGCAATTAACACTCAGAGAGGCTTTAACTTGTACAAGTTGACTCAGATTGTCAGTAGCAGAGCTGAGATTTCAACCTAGGTTTACCTGATTTCAAAGTCCATGGCCTTTCAACTACACTTATAATCGCTAAGAATAACCATTGTCCTGGTGACCTTCCTGCAAGCATCTCAGGGTGGGTTTGCAGTCATGATAATGTCTAGGCACTGCCCACTGTCTCCATCATGTGTACAGGCCTTGCTGTTCTGTCCAGGTCTCCCCAAGTTAAGCCTCACCTCACTAAAGCAACAACCACACTTCTTTCTCCACCTGTGTAAGTTTTAAATGGGCCTGCACAGAAGTTTAAGGTTTGAACTTCCATTTTTATTCCATGCCATATGTTTCAGTCTGTTCTCAGGCTGCTAATAAGGATAAACCTGAGACTGGGTAATCTATAAAGAAAAGAAGTTTAGTAGATTCACATTTCCACATGGTTGGGGAGGTTTCACAATCCTTGTGAATGGAGGAAAAGGAGACAAGTCAAGTCTTAGTGGCAGGTGGCAAGAGGGTGTGTGCAGGAGACCTCGCATTAATAAAGCCATCAGATCTCATGAGACTTATTCACTACTATGAGAACAGTATGTGGGAAACCACCCCCACGATTCAATTCTCTTCCACCAGGTCCCTCCCATGACACATGGGAATTATGGGAGCTACCACTCAAGATGAGATTTGGGTGGGGACACAGTGAAACCATGTCACCACAGCTTGGGAAGGTGGCAAGCATGTGGCTGGGCTATGGTCTGAGAACAAAGATCCTTGCTTTCACCCCAGATTTCATGAGGATTTCCTGCATATCTTGCCATGAATATTGGCTTTGGCCACAATCTAGAGAATTTTTCTCATTGCTTTACATACATAAAATTACAGCTCAAGTTAGGGAATAAGTGTGCAAGTCTAGGCGAATGTATTTTGGAAATACATAAAATATTTCCCAAATATTTGGAAGTCATTCCAATGTTCTTTTTACTGGTTTATTTCTCTGCAATTCTTCAGAAATAGAAAGAAAGTATTGAGCATGTTTCAGAAAAGTAAATAAGGCAAATCAAAAGGCTTTGTGACTTCTAATACAACATGGCCAAGAAGGTGCAGGGGCACAAACTAGGCCTTCCATTTTTGTATCCTCTGTAGACTGCATTCACTGAAACACCCCAAAGCTCTCTATTGTAACAGTAAAAAGAGTGAATTTAGTTAGAGTTAACTACCTTCCAACTAAACAGGATTTCCAGCTTGAAAACTAAGCAAGCATTCTTGATCAATTTGGAGTTTAATCAGGTCTTCCTGCTTTGGGAGTAGATTTTTGATGGAAGCAACAGAAATTGGTCCTACATCAGTGGCTGAAGAATGCTTCTTGGTGTGTGCGTGTGTGTGTGTGTGTGTGTGTGTGTGTGTGTGTGTGTGTGTGTACGTCTAGCAGGGGAGAGAGAGGAAAAGGGAGGTGAATGGTTGGGATGGGCTTTGCGTCTCCCCAGATCCTGCCTCCCATCCTGTTCCCTGTCCATTTTGTGCTGGAAGCACAGGCGCAGGACAGTGGCTCCCCTAACCAAGGTGGGGAGAGAATCAGAGCCCTCAACATGATTTGAGGAATGGGGATAGGTACAGAGAGCAAGGATGGAATGTTTTTCTAGGTTTCCCTGCATTTTGGAGAAACAATGGCTACTGATTAATCATAACACACACACACACACAAACTAATAATAAAACACAAATTACTGGCTTCATTTTTCTTTTTTTCAGCCTCTGTCAGCAAAATTGTTTATATCGAGGTGCACATGAGAAACACCCTAACTGTTTGCCTGCCGTGAGTCCTCTTGGGACTCGCTGGCCATCTGAATGTATTTCTCATGTTTCTCAGGAGGCCAGTGATTTGCACAACACATCCTTCCCCAGACCCCAAAACCAAACATTGACATATTCCAGCAATCAGCTCACATCACCTTCATCAGGGAAACGTTCTTTGTGCACTGAACTCGAAGAATCACTGAGTGCCCTCGGATAAACTTAACACTACTCATCGTTCTCAGTTTAAGATGTGTACTGTGGAACGGAAGTGTTTTGTTAATGCTTAGCATGACATGAAAGCTGTTTCTGCATTTCCCATCGTACATTTCTACTGTCTTTAGCTCAGCATCTTCATGCGATGGGGAGAGATCCCACACAATGCACAGATGGAATGGGAACGGAAGCAAATTTCTGTGGGGCTCAAAACTCATCCTGCCATATGCCGTTCTCTCTCCTTCCGAGTTGTGTCAAGCGCACCACCACTGGCTGGCACAGAGTGACAAAGATGGAGAGACTTTAATCAGTTGAAAGTCTTCCACTGCTAGCCATTTCAGTAACTTCTTTAGGTAAAAAGGCCAGTGTCAATTTGAGTTATTTATATGACTAAAAATCCTGTTTCTCTCCTCTGCAAATTAATTGTTCCAGGAATTCTGTGTGATCCCCAAAATGTAAGCACTTAGAATTAGCCCGGTTTATGTTATACAGACATGATTTTAAAAGTTTGACAAATTAAGATACAGTTTTATTACCCGTCAGTCAGTCTTTCTTTCCTAGAACGTTCCAGTGAGCATGACATTCTTTATGTCTCTGCACAACTTAAATTGCAGGCCTGCTTATTTTTTATTTTTAACATAAATAAAATTTATTATTATCAGAGGAGTAGTGAATCCCAGTTTTTAGTACTTATATGACTTGTAGAGAGAAAAAGAATTTTGTTCTTATGCTTTCTTGGAGCTTTTTGAAACCTTTTATTCCAGCTTTGATTTTTTTTTGTTCCTTTTTTATTTCCTTCTATGATTTTTTCTTTCATAAGTTATGTGTTAATGTAACACAATTACCATTAGTTTAACTCCAAACTTCTATATTTATATCCTTTTATGCACCACATATCCTCCATATTCATTGCTTTACTTTGATAGTTTCTTTCAGATAAGTTACATTTTGATGAATTTTCAAGGGATTGACTTTTAAGTTTCAAAGGGGATCCCACTCTTGTCAAACTAACAAGTTAAAATAACATTATTATGAGCCTCTGATACCCAAAATGCTTTTCTAGGCACAAGAGACAACTAATTAAAATAACTTTTGCCAGATGTTTTCAACTTTGTCACTGATCTGAGTTCATTTCTACAATCATAGTCATAGCCATTTTGGCCAAGGACAGTGACTAGTCCCCTCTTAGGCCATTTTCTGCTGCTATACTAGAATACCACAGACTGGATAATTTATAAAGATAAGAAGTGTATATGGCTCATGGCTCTGGAGACTGTGAAGTCCAAGAGCATAATGCCAGCACCCGGCCAGGGTCACCCCGCCATGGAAGGCATCACAAGGCAACAAGCTCAAGACACAGACAGAAAATTGTGTCGAACTTACCCTTTTATCAAGAGCCCACTCCTATGGTAACTAGCCTAGGACTGTAATGATGTCATTAATTAATCCATGAGAATGGCGGTTTTATGACCTAATCATTTCTTAAAGGCCTCAACTCTTAATACTGTTATAATGGCAAGTAAATTTCCAACACATGAGCTTTTGGGGAACACATTCAAACCACAGGAAGTCCCACGGACTAAGAGAGGACCAAGAGGTGTTTTGTGGGAAGAAGTGGTTGTTCTTCTCACAGACTGCAAAGTCTACTTTGAGACATGAGTGTGATTTCCCAGATTATCTTAATTTATAGCGTCTAAAAAAATTATCTGAGGCTTAGACATTGATGAAAGAAATCACTGTAGGTTGTTTCTGAGCTAGACTTTCTATGATTATTTCACATCTTGTAGAAACAAGAGTCAACTGATAAAATTTTTCCAGGAGAGATATAAATAATTTCCGTTTAGTGGAACAAATATTCCCAGAATTATGTTTATTGCTCTCTAAGACTTTAATCAGTTTTGTATCACACAGAGCAGTAAAGTTACCCTAGAAATTCTAGCTTTTACAATGCGTTTGGAGCAGATTTTACATTGTATTGGTTCTCTCTTTATTTTTTAAATTAGATTTAACTTTTTGAAACAGTGTCTTGCTCTGGCTCCTGGCTGAGCTTAATCGTCAGTCACAGCTTATTGCAGCTTGGACCTCCTGGGCTCAAGCAATCCTCTCACTTCAACCTTCAGAGTAGCTGGGGCTACAGGCACACACTCCATGCCCAGCTAATCTTTAAATATTTTATAAACAGGGGTCTGTCTATGTTGCCCAGGCTGGTCTCAAACTCCTGAAGGCAAGTGATCCTCCCATTTAGGCCTCGCAAAGTGCTGGGATTTAAATGTGAGGCACCATGCCTGGCCCTTGGTCCTCTCTTTAACTAATATGTTAAATAATATATTTAACACATGTTTATTATATATCTGCATGAGAGTCACGGTGTTACTTTTTTGAAACTTATGCCTTACTAATTATTTCACCTTATTATGGAGTCAACGTTTATTTATTTTGGCATTTTGCAAACCTACTTATATTTCTTTGGTCTATTTTCTAAATTCATATTTTATTTTTGTAAGTTTTGTGTATATTTTTTATCCCTGCATTATCTCCTCAAAGTTTAAAGGAATGCTTCAAAATTCTGTTTTTCTGATATTGTGCTGTTGAATTCATATCATGTACCACATCATACGCAGTCTTTAATGTCAGAAGAGTTTGAATGTTTTTTATTTTGACCCCCTTAGGAACTACCTCTTTCTCTTGACTGTTTTTCACTACATCTTCTCTAGCTTTGTTATTTGTTTCTGGAGGGTATGTGAAGAGAATGTTTTTTTTCTGGACATGGCCAAGAACAAAATTACCACAGAGAAAAAAAAAAAAAAAAAGAAGGAGAATCATTGTGCTGTCTAGGTACTTTAACACACCTACCTTTATCAAATATTCGCAGTACCCTGGTGGGTTCTATGCAGTATCACCATTCACAGATGAAATAATTGAGACCACAAAGGTTTAAGCAACTTTTCCTGCTCCTGTACATCTGGTGAGAGGTAGAACCTAAATCCAATCCTAGTTCCTCCCAAGACTACGTGATTTCTGTTACTCAATGTCACTTGAACTCATTCTACATTCACATTGTGATTAACCTGCTGTAGACACTACAGGATGAGGAGCCCCTTTGTAGACTGAACAAGGCGCTGAACATTGATACCCTGTGACAAAGCTGCATAAGGTGCAGGATTCTATTTTCAAGCTTACTGTTTTTGGGACACAGCAAACTTTGCCTTTCTTTTTTTTCTTGTTTTCATATTGACGCTCTTTGACGAGTACCTAACTTTCACTCTTACGCACATGGGCTGGTGTATTGTAGCAGTAGGAAGGGCCCCTGCAGCGGCAGGCAAGTGGGCATTGGTAGATGTGGACATTGACACCAGGTGGTCCCAACAAATGGGCTGGTTTGAACATAAGAAAGGTATTGAAAAAAAGAGGGAAATGGCCAGGTTTATTAAATACAGCAACCCAAAATAACACCACTTGTAGACATTATTCACATCTGTTCTTAATCTGTCAATCTGATTGGATTTCTGTGATATTCTAATTTTCCTTTTATTTCTCTTTTATATGAAGCAATCTTTACTTGCTGAAAGAGACTCTGCAAACTTAAATAATGATCAATTAGTTAGGTCCACTTTCAGCACCACCTATAGTAAAAGAGATCAACCTACTCTTCCTCAGTTCCATCCAAATAAAATCATGACATTGTGGAATTTAAAAATTGAGGTAAGTAAATTGAAGAATGCAAAGAATGAAAAATATTTTATATAGTTTAGTATCTGTGTTTTTAAGGAATTCAAATGGAATTTTAAAATCAAATGTCTTTTAACATTCACATATTTTGCCTCACTACTCAATTTTTTTTTTTGGCCTAAGAAAAGATTTCTGTGCTAAGGACAGTAAAGTACAGATAATGTGCAAATTTCCCTCTTTCAGGAAATGTGAGTGGATGAAGATATGTTTCTAATTTTCAGAACAAATGGGCTTCTTTTTCAAGACTTTTAGTTGTTACTAACCCTGCAACTTTGCTTAGAGAAGATATTCAGGGCAAAACATTTCTGTGAGATTCATGAGAAAAATGATGAATCATTTCAATTCCAATGTGGAAATTATTTTTCTCTAGCTTTACTTGTACCGCAAAGAGAACCTTACACCTGCTGCACAATGTATTTTATCTTGTGTTTAAGAGAACAGAAAAGATGCTGCTATTTATTTCCCCAATACTACTTTGCATCTGCATTCCCCTCCCTAACAGGATTTCAGCCCAGCCTGAAGTGACGGTCACATCAAGTACCAAAGCTATTTCAATTCCAGAGATGGATAATCACATAAGCTATTCCTGTTATGAAAAAGTTTTGCATGAAATAATGCACTCATGTCTTGGACTAGAGAGAAAGCTTACTAGTTGCCATCAGGTATTTAGGCAATATTTTATTGCTATCTTAAGAGGATTAATATCTTAAGATATTGCTATCTCAAAATCTTTAGCTCATTAGCAAAAATATGATGATGTTAAGTGATTTAGCACTAACAAAAAATAAGACTCCCTGTAGAACACATGGAAAATTATTTGTTCCCGATCTTTGCAACTGAGTGAAATTGAAGGGTCTTAACTTGAACAATGACTACATGGTGCTATCAGCCATTAATCTTTTGTTTTCGTGTAGATTCATTCACCCACATTATCAGAACAATCAAATCCTAAGCAGGCTTAACTTAATTAATTCTTGAAAATATTTAGTAAACACCTACTTCATCCAAGAGGTGCTCTTGTGACATAAAGGACATAATTCAGCACCCTTCCTGGGAACTACCAGGACCTAGGTGTCTGGTGCCTGCTAAATTTTGTCTCTGTCTTTCTCACTTGATGTGCTCCAGTTACATCATTTCTGTCCTTAAAAACCCCAAGACTTTTTCCCACCTCAGAATATTCATATTGGCCATTTGTTTGTCTGAAACACTTTTTGAGGCTGACATCTTCTTATTTAAGATTCATCTTGAAACTCAACTGTCTAGAGTTCATGGCCAATGGAACTAGATCCTTCCAAAGTCACCCACAGTCATCCTGTTATCCTTTCCTCTGTTTTATTTTCTTCTTATGAGATGCCACTATTTAAAATAGTCTCATGTACTTACTTTCTTACATGTTGCTTATTTTCAAACTAGAACAAAATTTGCAGAAAAAGGAGGGACCTCATGTGTCTGGTTTACATTTGCATCTAAGACTATGCCTCACTCAGAGTGTGCTCCCAAAAAGACATGGAAAAACATGGTTGGGAGCTTATACATTTAAAAAAAGAGAGAGAAAATATACATTTATTCTACAAAGTAGAAGTAGAAAGTCTTAAAGAGAATGGAAATGCTAGCAGTAATTCCAATGAGCGAAGAATTATTTCCAGCTTCAGAATCAGATGGCTTTATCAAAAACAAAGGTATCATGATTTCAACTGTGCAGTGAAATGGATACACCTTTTTACATACAGATAGAAGAGAAAGGTGGTAGGAGTCTTTTCAGACCAGCCAAGGTTAGAGGAAAGCTCTGAGGAGAGGCTAGGAAGAGACAATAACGGAGGTTTGCTTAAGTGGGTAGATGACTTCAGATGGAATCAGAAATGTTTTATATTCTGGCTCCAACATGCTGTCATGGGATGAATTGCATCTCCCTCCCACAATTCATATATTGAAGTCCTAACCCCCAGGACCTTAGTAAGTGACTATATTTGGAGATGGGGCCTTTAAAGGAGTGATTAAGGTCAAATAGGGCTCTTAGGGTGGATCCCAGTCAAATCTGACTGGTGTCCTCACAAGAAGAGGTGATTAGGACGCACAGAGAGAGGCACCAGGCTGCACAGGAACAGAGGGAAAGCCACGTGAGCACTCAAGGAGAAGGCACCTGCCTACGAGCCAAGGAGAGGGTCCTCAGAGAAACCCACCCACCAACACCTAGATCTTGGACTTCCAGCCTCCAGAACTGTGAGAAAATAACTTGTTGTTGTTGTTGAAGCCACCCAATGTCGTAACACAGTTACCTTTGAGAATTTTAACCTATGTTTGTTTTCCCATCTGCAAGGTATTGATAACATCACCAATTAGTAAAAGAATCAAATGAGGCAAGAGTCATTAAAGTTCTAGAACTAAAATAAATTTAGAACAAGAAGGCGTCTTAAAAATAGTCACAGTGGCCGATTTTAGTTTCTCTTGCTTTTTCTCCTGGCTTCAATAGCAGCAAGCACTCTGGGGTTGGTCTTGTTTAATGCCTGGGTAATACAGTTCACAATCTTAAGCCTTTTCCTAGAAGGAGATATCATGTCTGTGTTAGAGAAAGGGCTGGAGGGAGCGGTCAGGGTGGAAGTCAGAATAAAAGCAAACTCACTGGTCTATGCCACTCTTTGTTTCTGCTTGAATGTCTTCCATATGTGTCACTCTCAGCCATGAAGAGCACTGCACTAAAGACACATGGCATTTTTGTCTGTCCTCCTCTCTACACTGTGAGCTTCCTAAGGATCAACTCTCTACATTCCCAGCATCCATACTTGGATCAGGGTTGGCACTCACATGAATGAGAGTCACTGAAATACTTGCTTTGTACTCTCTGATGGTTTACTGTAAGAGGAAGTGTGCTGTAATGAAAAGCTTAGAGTCAAACAAGCCTGTGTTTGAGCCCAAATACACACTTTTTCACCCCTATGACCTTGAGCACTTGCAGATTCTATTGGAGATCTAGTTTTCCCCCTTGGTAATTCAAGATGGTGACAACCACCTCATCACTGGCTTTAAAGATTAAACTAGATAATATACGTAAAGCACCTGCTACAGCCCTAGTATCTAGTCAATGTTGAATATTGCATTTTATTATTGTTGCTTTTGGTATTATTCCTGTCTGCTCGTTCTATACCAATGTGATCTGCTTACATGTCAGATCTTTGAGGAAAAGGTCTATATAATTTTATTTTCCCTCTACTATGCCATGTGTAACCAGCACTTTTCATTGATAAGTTGATTTTTAAATCTAGCAAGATCGTAATGAGACTAATGAGAGCTCATTCCTCCCTGTAAATAAATCTATAGGTAATCAGGAGCTAGTGTCCATTTGGCAACAAAGCTTTCCTTGATCAAAGTCACTGATCAGAATTACAATGACAACCCATGTTTCTGTTTCTCTTTATGGTTCTTTGATTACTTACATATAAATTGAGTGAACCAAACCAGACACCCAGATCACAGTGAATTTTCTTTAATTGCATGCAGCTTGTTCACGTATACATTTTCGTCTGTTGACACAATCCAGGAGCTACTCAGGGTACCTATTTGCTTATTCCTTTAATCAAGCAAAGCTATCTATAGCCTAGAATGCTAGTCTCAGATCGTATTCTGTTTCTGCAGCAATGACCTCTGTCCAACTCCACAGCACGTTCCAGCATTTGCATGGTGTGGTAGAAGCCACTGCATTGTGCATGCTGCAGGCTGTTTGTGGACAGTCACGTCACTGTGGAGTCAAGCTCATTTGTCATCCTTGCCAGGCACTCGTGGGGCTGCCTGAAGAGAAAAATATCTGAAAGCAGGCAGTGACGCAGCCACACAGGAGACTCAGGAGTGGAGGGGCAGAAAGGGAGGTGCGGGGGTGGATGTGCAGAACCAGGTCCATGGAAGGACAGTCTCTTGCATCGTAATTCTGCTTCTGATGGGATGCCTTCACAGGGACAAACCTAGGCCTTCCGGCTCCCATATGTCTTAGACCACATTTTGAAACAGGTTATTGCATTAATGGCCCCTGATTTATTCACATTTCCCTGTATCCACACCCTTAGGTAATACTTTCCACACTGACTCTGAGTTGGGATGGTAGCAAATATGATTCAAGCAGAGACTTGAAAAGGGCTTGTGGGTTGCAGCTCAACTTGCTTGTTTCTCTTTGTACTTCATGACTCTCACGTGAATAAGTGTGGAATACACACCTCTAGAATGAGAGACTACGTGGAGGGAGGCCCTTATCATTCCAGCCATCCCATCCCAAAGCCTTCACAAACCAGACAACTCCAGACAACTCAACAGTCTCATTAATAAACCTGGTTAGGAACAGCCAAGCCAGGCCCAGAGCAGAAGAACTGCCCAGCTGTGTTCAGCCCCAAGGTACTGAGCTGCACACTTAAAGTGCTGAATAAGTGAGATGGTATGTTACAAGGCAAAAGGTAACTGATAAATGCTCTAATACTTGGCTTGTCTATCATTTCAGAAATAATTCCAATTCCATCTTTCATGAATGTTTTCATGGTTTCAGTTGGAAAATTCTGCCCTAAAAATTAGAAAGGGGTTTAAAAAATAAGGTAAGTTAGTATACTGTCACCATTTGAGAAGGGTATTTCCTAAAGCAGTCTGTCCTTGTAACTTTCAGAGGTATTTGTGAGGTGAGATAGAAGTGGGGAAAAGACTTTTAAAATGGCATTGCTAAAAGAAAGTAGCATCATTTAGCAGCAATATTTCAAAACTAGAGAATCTTAAAGTACTCTAGCTCATCCACATATTTGTGTATCAAAAATATGACACGACAGACAGTTTGACTGTTGCAGAAAAATCAGCCCTGACTCTCTTACCTCAGTACTTATTCTTGATGTACCTACATTTCAAACTCTTGGATCCTTTCTCAAGCTACAAGTGCCTTGAGTTGAAGTCGTGAGTATGGAAGAAAGTAAGAAACGTTAAATACTGCAGTTTACACCGGGAGTTTCCAAAATTCAACTCATTCATTTTTTTTTCCAGCAAATATTTCATTAAGTGCCTGGTCACCAGCTTGTGTGCTGCTCTGAAAACCTTCACTAACTGCACAAAAATGGCAGAGCACCTTGCTCTTAATCCCCATGGCTTTCCTGGGAAACTGTACACTACTATTGCAGACATCTTCACAGTAGGGTCTTCTCTTCCCAGCTACCCCACCCATACAGCTACCTGAAATAAGGGCCCATTACACATTTTCTGATGGCTTTTCCTCTGTGGAGAAATGTAGATCCTGGATAGAGACCCTTGGCAAGGACCTTTTTCCTCTTCCTAATATTTGTATTCAAGCAAAATGATGATAGTAAGAGTAAGCATTTAGAAAGCGTTGACTATGTAGCTTAGCATTGCTCTGACACTTTACATTTATTAATAGATCACTGAGGCTAGCTTTGATCAATAGAATCACGCGAGTAGGCACATTTACCACTCAGTAGTACAAGAAGGAGACCCTGTGGTATCGCATGACTGTCCATGGAGTTACCTTGGAGAAAAGTGACAACTGATGCTGTGAACTTCTGGTTTCCAGAAAGCTGCTCTAACTTTGTCTCTAAGGTATCTAAACAGATATTTCATTACCTTTGGGGAATTCTGATCCTGAAAACTAAATCAAGGATTGCAAAACCTAAATCAAATTTTTGTGGCCTTCAAAGCTTAATATGAGAATTACTAGTGATGTTTTTCTTTCCCTATAATATGACATTAGAGCTTAGTAATGCATACCTAGAAGTGAAATGACATTTACACTTGTTATTTGTTGGGGCGGGGGTGAGTGTACTTCATAATTTATGTGTATCAAATATCTTCATTTGTGTAAAATCAAACAGTTACTAATAAAAATACTAAGAGAAGCTGGGCATGGTGGCTTATGCTTGTAATCCCAGCACTTTGAGAGGCCTAGGTAGAAGGACTGTTTGAGCCAAGGAGTTCAATACCAATCTGGGCAAGATAGTAAGACCCCATCTCTACAAAAAAATAAAAAATTAGCTAGATGCGGTCATACATGTCTATAGTCCCAGCTACTTGGGAGGCTGAGGTGGGAAGATCACTTGCGCTCAGGAAGTCAAGGTTGCAGTGAGCTTGTGAGCTGTGATGACACAACTGCACTCTAGCCTGGGTGACAGAGCAAGAACCTGACTTAAAAATTAAAAAAAACAACAAAAAAAAAAAAAAAAAAAAAAAAAAAAAAAAACAAGTGAACCATGTAGGTCTAGGAGATATAACTTCAAACTTTCCTCACTTTCTCATTTAAGAACAAGGTCACAAGGGCATCAGAAATTTTCCTCCCTGTGATAATTAATTTTCTGTGTCAACTTGACTGGGCTACAGGATGCCCAGATATTTGGTCAAATATTATTCTGGGTATGTTTGTGAGGGTATTTTGAATGAGATTAATATTTGAGTCAGTAGACTGAGTCATGCTAATTGCCCTCCCTAATGTGGATGATTGGAGCTTATCCAATTAGTTTAAGGCTTGAAAAGAACAAAAGTCTGAGTAAGAGAAAACTCCTCCCACCTGACTGTATGAGCTAGGACATCATTTTTTTTCTGCTTTTGGATTGGACTGAGACATTTGCTCTTCTTCAGTGGTAAGACTGCTGGCTTTCAGACTGGAACTACACTATCAGCTCTCCTGGGTCTCCAGCTTGCTAACTGGGTATCTTAGGACTTCTCGGCCTCTAGAGTCATGTCATCCAATTCTTTAAAATAAATTTTTCCCTACATATATACACACATGTGAAATTGTATGTTATTTCTGTTTCTCTAAAGAACCCTGAATAGTGCACTCCCCTTTATCCTGTTCCTCAGAGGAATCTGACGTCTGAACTTTCCTCACTTCTTCCCTATATCTGCAAGTATTCTGGTGTTCACATTTCTTTTTGCTTACTGCCTTGGGCAACTCACTTGGAACTTCTCCTTGCAGCCCACCTAGCCCTCATGTACCTAGGAAAGCTCAGAGCTGTACACCCAGGCCTGCTTCTCTTTCATTGCTGACGATTGTAGCCTGGCTAGAGCCCACAGTCTTGCTGAACCCAGTAGGGAAGGTTTAAAGTTACAGCAGTGACGGAAAGGCTACAATATTAGAACCAGACTCCATGGAACAGGGGCAGAGCCCAGACAGTGATTCTGGTACATATGCAGCAATGTCTCTATGTCACAGAAAAGGAAATCAAAGAAGCCTCTGAACTATTTACCAATTTCTAGCGAAACCACTTCTTCCCAATTATTATTACAAGAGTAAGTGGGCATTGTATCTTAGCCTGTATCAGATTCTGAATAGGTGAAATTAAGATATATCATATATATCATGATATATATATCAGATATATACTATATATAAGATATATACTCTATATATCTGATATATATCATGTATCAGATATCAGATATGTATTATATATCATGATATATAATACATCATAATATATGTCAGACATAACTTATATATTATATACTCATTGACAGTTTTTCTGGAAATGTATTATTTCATTGTTTTTCTTCACGACATTGTTTATTTTGCCTTAGCTTTTCAACTTGATTTTACTGTATATAAAATTCTAGGTCAACAGAAGTTTCCTTTTTTTGCCAGTTTTATCATGGTATAATTAACAAATACAAGTTGTATATATTTAATGTACATTATGATATTCTGATATTGACACATTATGAAATGCTTGCCTAAATCAAGCTAACTCATATAACTAACATATCAATTACCCTACATAGTTATCGTGTGTGTGTGTGTGTGTGTGTGTGTGTGTGTGTGGTGAAAACATTTAAGATCTACTCTTAGCAAATTTCAAGTATGCAATCCAGTATTATTCTGATCCTAAATAGGTGGAATTAAAATCAATGAGTATATGTATATATATATAAACATATATCTGTGCATTTGTGTGTATGTATGTTCCCTGACACTTATGGTGGGATTACGTGTTGATAAACCTATCATAGATTGAAAATATCATAAATTAAAATTGCATATAATACACCTAATCTATCAAACATCATAGCTTATTCAAGCCTACCTTAAACGTGGTCAGAACACTTATATTAGCCTAAAGTTAGACAGCATCATCTAACACAAAGCCTATTTTATAATACACTCATATCTCATGTAACTTAGTGAATACTATGGTGAAAGTGATAAACTGAATGCCTATATAGGTACTCAAAGTATGGTTTCTACAGAATGTATATCATTTTTCAACATCCTTAAGTACAAACATCATAAATCAAACTAAAACACACACACACGCACACACACACACACACACACACACACACACGCAAACACTCACTGGCATATACTGCATGATGAAATATATCTACTAAACACCTTATATTTTTATTATGAGCCTTAAGTCAAAGCTCCTTCTTAGAATAAGAATATCTGTGTGAAATATTTTACCTTTCATGAGGTATCAAGCACCAAAGGGACAGCCTGGCAGTAAAATTACTCTTTTTATCATTACCATCATCATCATCATCATCATCATCATCATCATCACCATTATCCATTATCAGAATAAGTTAGTGGTATATTCAGAATAAGTTAGTGGTATAATCTCAGCAATCATAATCAGAATAAGTTAGTGGCATAATCTCAGCAATCATATATTTTTGGGGGTTTGAACCCTGCCTTTTAAGCTATGTAACTGGAAAAGTGACTTAGTCTGAGTTTTTGCATGCACAAAATGTAAATACAAATAATACTTAGACCTCAGAGTTCTTATGAGGATTAAACAAGATAAAACATTTAATTGGATTAGCAGAATTTCTGGCACGTGATAAACATTTGAAAAATCTTAGCTGCTATTTTCACCATCACTGAAGCTTATATTTGCAGAATGCTTTATACTTTAATCCAATTATTGATATCATTGGTATATTTGATTTATATTTGTTCCAACTGTTTTGTGTTCTTTGATTTTCTCTCTTTAACCTTCTTTTGGACCCACAAAATATATTTAATATTCCATTTTTTATATTCTATGGGATTTCCAGATATAACATTTTGTGTGACTTTATTTACTGGTTGCTGTAGAGACTACGACATGCAACTTTAGCTTTTCACAGTCTATGTCCAAATAATTTTATACTGCATCATAAAAAATGCAGAATCTTTCAACAGTTCAATTCTATATCCCTTTCCTGCCCTTTTTGTTTTGTTTTATAATTTATATCTATATATACTATAAAACTCGACACATTACTAATATTCCCTCAAACTGTTAATAATCTCCTAAAAATACATACCTGTGTATATATGTGTGTGCATCTGTATAAAGTTTTAAAAAATTTACATAATTTTTATTTGATAATTTTAAAATAATTTATAATCTTTTCCCTCATATTTACCCTTTTTGGTGCTCTTTATTTTTCCCTATTTTAGGCTTCCTTTTCTTTCCTTTTTTTTTTTTTTTAATTGGAACAACAAGGCAAAAACACCAACTTGCAAAAAAGATACTTTCATTTTCTTATTTTCTTTATTTCTTCTGAAAAAGAAAAAGCAACTGGATACATGTGCGGAATATGCAGGTTTGTTACATAGGTCTACATGTGCCACAGCGGTTTGCTGCACCTGTTGACCTGTTCTTTAAGTTCTCTACTCTCATCCTCAATCCCCCAGCAGGCCCTCTCTGTGTCTATATGTTCCAACTCCCACTTAGGAGTGAGAACATATGGTGTTTGGTTTTCTGTTCCTGGGTTAGTTTACTGAGGATGATGGCTTCCATCTTCATCCATGCCCCTGCAAAGGACATGATGTCATTTCTTTCTGTGGCTATGTAGTATTCCACGGTGTATATGTTCTCCATTTTCTTTATCCAGTCTATCATTGATGGGCATTTGGGTTGTTTTATGTCTTTGCTATTTTAAATAGCCATAAACATATGCGTGCATGTCTTTATAATAGAATGATTTATAATCCTTTCGGTATATACTCAGTAATGGGATTGCTGGATCAAATGGTATTTCTGGTTCTAGATCCTTGAGGAATTGCCACACTGTCCTCTGTAATGGTTGAACTAATTTACATTCCCACCAACAGTGTAAAAGTGTTCCTATTTTTCCACAGCCTCATCAGCAACTGTTGTTTCCTGGCTTTTTAATAATCACCATTCTGACTGGCATGAGATGGCATCTCATTATAGTTTTGATTTGCATTTCTCTGATAAGTGATGCTGAACTTCTTTTCATATGTTTGTTGGTCACATAAATGTCTTCTTTTGAGAAGTGTCTGTTCTTTGCCCATTTTTGATGGAATTGTTTGTTTCTTTCTTGTAAATATGTTTCTTGTAAATTATAGATATTAGACCTTTGTCAGATGGGTAGATTGCAAAAATTTTCTCCCATTCTGTAGGTTGCCTGTTCATTCTGATGATAGTTTCTGTTGCTGTGCAAAAGCTCTTTAGTTTAATTAGGTCCCATTTGTCTATTTTGGCTTTTGTTGCAATTGCTTTTGGCGTTTTTGCCCATGCCTATGGCCTGAATGGTATTGCTTAGGTTTTTGTCATGGGTTTTTATGGTTTTAGATCTTATGCTTAAATCTTTAATCCATCTTGAGTTAATTTTTGTATAAGGTTTAAAGAAGGGTTCCAGTTTCAGTTTTCTGTATTTTGCTAACCAGTTTTTCCAGAACCATTAACTGAATAGGGGAATCCTTTCTCCATTGCTTGTATTTGTCAGGTTTGTCAAAAAATCTGATGGTTGTAGATATGTGGTGTTATTTCTGAGGTTACTGTTCTGCTCCATTGGTCTACATGTCTGTTTTGGTACCAGTACCATGCTGTTCTGGTTACTGTAGCCTGGTAGTACAGTCTGAAATCAGTGTGAATTAGTGTGAAAATCAGTGTGAAATAGTGTGATGCCTCCAGTTTTGTTCTTTTTGCTTAGGATTGTCTTGGCTATTCAGGGTCTTTTTGATTCTATATGAAATTCAAAGTAGTTTTTTTTCTAATTCTCTAAAGAATATTAATGATAGTTTGATGGGAGTAGCACTGAATCTATAAATTACTTTGGGCAGTATGGCCGTTTTCATAATATCAATTCTTTCTATCCATGAGCATGGAATGTTTTCTCATTTGTTTGTGTCCTCTCTTATTTCCTTGAGCAGTGGTTTGTAGTTCTCCTTGAAGAGGTCCTTCACATCCCTTGTTAGCTGTATTCCTAGATATTTTATTCTCTTTGTAGTGATTGTGAATGAGAGTTCTTTTATGATTTGGCTCTCTGTTTGCCTATTGTTGGTGTAAAGGAATGCTTCTGATTTTTGTACATTGATTTTGTATCCTGAGATTTGCTGAAGTTGCCTATCAGTTCAAGAAGTTTTTGGGCTGAAAGGATTTATATTTTCTAAATATAAAATCATGTCATCTGCAAACAGACAACTTGACTTCCTTTCTTCATATTTGAATATCCTTTCTTTCTTTTGCCTGATTGCCCTGGCCAGATCTTCCAATACTATGTTGAACAGGAGTGGTGAGAAAGGGCAACCTTGTCTTGTACCAGATTTCAAAGGAAATGCTTCCAGCTTTTGCCCATTCAATAGGATATTGGTTGTGGATTTGTCATAAATAACTCTTATTATTTTGAGTTATGTTCCATTAATACCTCATTTACTGAAATTTTTTTAGCATGAAGTGTTGCTGAATTTTATTAAAGGCCTTTTCTGCATCTATTGAGATAATCATGTGGTTTTTGTCTTTGGTTCTGTTTATGTGATGGGTTATATTTATTGATTTGCATATGTCGAACCAGCCTTGCATCCCAGGGAAGCCAACTTGATCGTGGTGGTTAAGCTTTTTGATGTGCTGCTGGATTTGGTTTGTCAGTATTTTATTGAGGATTTTTGTATTGGTGTTCATCAGTGATGTTGACCTGAAATTTTCTTTTTTTGTTGGGTCTCTTCTGGTTTTGGTATCAGAATGATTCTGGCCTCATAAAATGAGTTAGGGAGGAGTCCCTTCTTTTCAATTGTTTGGAGTAGTTTCAGAAGGAATGGTACCAGCTCCTCTTTGTGTTTCTGGTAGAATTCCGCTGTGAATCCATCTGGTCCTGGGCTTTTTTTGGTTGGTAGGCTATTACTTACTGCCTCAATTTCAAAGCTTGTTATTGGTCTATTCAGGGATTCAACTTATTCCTGGTTTAGTCTTGGGAGGGTGCATGCTTTCAGGAATTTGTCCATTTCTTCTAGATTTTCTAGTTTATTTGATAAAGGTGTTTATAGTATTCTCTGATAGTAGTTTGTATTTCTGTGGGGTCAGTGGTCATATCCTCTTTTATCATTTTTATTGTGTCTCTTTGATTTTTCTGTCTTCTTCTTTATTAGTTTAGCTAGCAGCCTATCTATTTTGTTATTTTTTTTTTAAAAAAAAAAAAACCAGCTCCTGAATTCATTGATTTTTTTAAAGGGTTTTTTGTGCCTCTTTTTCAGTTCTGCTTTGATCTTAGTTACTTCTTGTCTTCTGCTGGCTTTTGGATTAGTTTTCTCTTGCCTCTTTAGCACTTTTAATTGTGATATTAGGGTATCGATTTGAGATCTTTCTAGCTTTCTGATGTGGGCATTTAGTGCTATAAATTTCCCTCTTAACATGGCTTTAACTGTGTCCCAGAGATTCTGGTATGTTCTCTCTTTGTTCTCATTAGTTTCAAAGAAACTTACCGATTTCTGCCTTAATTTTATTATTTACCCAGGACTCATTCATGAGCAGGTTGTTCAATTTTCATGAAATTGTAATTTTGGGGTGAAAATTATTTTCTTTAAGAATGCTGAATATTGGCCCCCAATCTCTTCTGACTTGTAGAGTTTCTGCTGAGAGCTCCACTGTTAGTCTGATGGGCCTTCCTTTATGGGTGACCTGGTCTTTCTCTCTGGCTACCCTTAGCAATTTTTCCTTCATTTTGACCTTAGAGAATCTGTTGATTACTTATATTAGGGTTGATCTTCTCATGGAGTGTCTTAATGGTGTTCTCTGTATTTCCTGAATTTGCATGTTGGCCTGTCTTGCTAGGCTGGGAAAGTGCTCCTGCATAATACCCTGAAGTGTTTTCTCCAGCTTATTTCCATTCTCCCCATCTCCTTCTGGTACTCCAATTAATCGTATGTTCAGTCTTTTTATGAAATCCCATATTTCTTGGAGGCTTTGTTCATTCCTTTTCATTCTTTTTTTCTTTATTCTTGTTTGCATATATTATTTTATTCAGGTGGTCTTTCTTCAAACTCTGATATCCTTTCTTCTGCTTGGATTCAGCTGTTGATACTTATATATATGTTTCACAAAGTTCTTGTGCTGTCTTTCAGCTCCAGCAGGTCTTTTATGTTCCCTCCTAAACTGGTTATTCTAGTTAGCAATTCCTCTAACCTTTTATCAAGGTTTGTAGCTTCTTTGCATTGAGTTAGAACAGGCTCCTTCAGCTCATTGTAGTTTTTATTACCTATCTTCTGAAGTTTACTTCTGTCAATTCATCCATCTCATCCTCTGTCCAGATCTGTGCTCTTGATGGAGAGACACTGTGATCATTTGGAAGAGAAAAGGCACTCTGGCCTTTTGGGTTTTCAGCAATTTTTTGTTAATTCTGTCTCATCTTTGTAAGTTTGTCTAGTTTTGATCTTTGAGGTTGCTGACTATCGGATGGAGATTTTATGGGGCTTTTTTGTTGTATTGTTGATGCTATTGTTGTCACTTTCTGCTTGTTTGATTTTCTTTCAATAGTCAGGTCCCTCTTCCATAGGGCTGCTGCAGTTTGCTGGTGCTTCACGTCAGGTCCTATTCATCTGATTCGCTCCCATGCCTGGAGATGTCACTCAAGGCAGTTGAAGAGCAGCAAAGATGGGTGCCTGCTCCTTCTGAGATCTCTGACCTCAAGGGGCACCAATCTGATGACAGTAGAATCGCTCCTATATAGGGTATCTGACAACCCTTGTTGGAGGGTCTCACCCAGTTGGGTTGCATAGGGAACAGGACCCATTTAAAGAAGCGCTTTGTCCCTTAGTGGGGAGGCGTGTTTTGCTGGGGGGTGAGGGGGGTGGGGAGGGGAGCCCACTCCTCTGGACTGCCTGGATTCCAAAGAACTACCAGGAGGAGAGCTAAATCTGCTGGTCTGCCGAGACTGTGGCTACCCCTCCCCCTAGGGTCTCAGGCCCAGGGAGATCCAAATTCTGTCCCTGAGCCTCTGGCTGGAGTTATTGGAGATCCTGCAGGGAAGCCCTGCCCACTGAGGAAGAATGGGTCAGGGTTAGGTGTGAAGAGGCATTCTGGCCACGGACAGCCACAGCCAGTGTGTTGGGCTGTGAGGAAAAGTCTTGGGACCAAGTCGTCCAGCCTCCCTGGCTCCAGCAGGGGAAAAGCACAGCTATAGAAATGGGTGCTGCCCTAACCCCTGCCCAGGGAGCTTAGCGTGTTAGTGCTGGCTGCTGTCCCTCCACAAGGAGCTTAAGGGGCTTGGACAGCAGGCAGCCACATCCGGTACTGGTTGCCCCTTCCCCTGGGAGTTTGGTAGATTTAAGCAGATTCCAGCTGAGAGGTTTTGGAAATCTATGCATTCCAGGGATGGGCTGCTAGGCTCTCGTTGTGTGGGTTCATGAGTGGGTTCTTCTGATTCATGGGTCACACAGTTCCATGGAAAAAGCACTGTTTCCCTGGCTGAGTAGTACATTCACTCACCATCTCCCTTGGCTTGAGGGAGGAGGTTCCCCTTCTCCTTGTGGCTCTCTACCATATGGTTTTACATTTTTATTATGTCTATTTAAAAGTTCCGTTTGAAGGTTGTAACATATTGGCAATCTTTGAGTCTACTTCTATTAACTATTTCCTCTCTTGACTATGGCTCCCATTTCCTTGCTCCCACATGTGTCCTATAATTTTGTATTGTGTATTTGACTTTGTGTATAAAAGAAATGCTATGAATAACATTTAATCCCAGGAAAGGGCAAGAAAAGTCCTGACATGGTATTAGCATGTATTGGGAGCATATATCAATTCAATATGTAGTTGAGGTGAGGCTGGGCTCTGTTGCAGCTTTAGTTGAATACGGTGACTACATCTTCAAAGATTTTAAAGAGATATCAGGACTTTACTTTCATAAAGACTCGATATCTGAGCACTGGCAAAGACTCTAAATATCATTTTATGCTTTGTGGCTTGGCTATCACCTTTTTGGGTTGCTGAGAGCTCTTTTCTCTCTAGCCTTCTGCATCTTGCAAGACCTCTCTACCCTACTGTACTCTTTTGCCTTTGTAGAGCCACTGCAATGCACTTAATGAAACCTGGAATGCCTGAGAGGGCCTCTCTCATTTCTCTTGCCCTGCCCTGTCTAGCATACTGTCTCCATTGACTCAGAGAAGACCCAGAAGAAAGTTTGGGTATGTGTGAAAAGTATGTCTAGGGCTCCCTGGAATTTTTATCGGTATGGTATTTCACACGTAGGCATTAAAAATTTGTTAAAGTCCCTCAGTTGGCTTCTCTGTATCCCCTTCTGTGAAGGATTCTTTCTGCTTCCATCATTCTGCTAACAAGGAAAGCAGCCATGGATTTTTTTTTTTTATCCTCTAGGAAGAATTTGTCACCTTATGGAATATAGTTCATTTGAATTTTTAAATTTTTCATACTCAGCCATCTGGTGCTTTTATTTAATAGCTTGTTTTTGTAAATTAAATTACTTGTTCTAGTTGCTATCCCAATTTTTAAAATACCCACACCTCCTGGTAGATGTAAAGAGATTATTCTTCTTAGAAAAGACAGTAGCTTGCAGTACAATTTTTGAATGAGTAGTAAATGAGTGAGTGGATGAACACATGAATTAAGAAAGAAGCACACTAGTTTCCCAAACCAAAGGTGGTTTTGCTTGTTCGTTTGTTTGTTTTTTTGATAGAGTCTTGCTCTGTTGCAAGACTGGAGTTAATGGCATGATCTTAGTTCACTACAACCTCAGCTTCCTGGATTCAAGTGATTCTCCTGCCTCAGCCTCCCAAGTAGCCGGGACTATAGGCCCAGCTAATTTCTGTATTTTTAGTAGAGATGGCATTTCACCATGTTGGCCAGGATGGTCTCAATCTCTTGATCTTGTGATCCGCCTGCCTCTGCCTCCCGAACTGCTGGGATTGCAGGCGTGAGTCACCGCCCCTGGACCAAACCAAAGGTTTTTAAAATGAAAAGTATGTTTCTATTGTAAGCTATTTCCCTAAAATACAAAACAAATTTGGCTGCAGGGATCACCCATCACCTTCTTACCCCACAGAGTCATCTTTTCAGTTTGACTTGTTATTGTCTGCTCCAGATTCTTTGCATGATAAATTTGTCTTCCCTACAAGTAAGCCCTAAGCACATAATGATGGATTAGAAGAAACACCTTGCATACAACAGGAAAATATTATGTGGTCAACTCTAGGATATGTATGCATTTATTTGGTAAACTTGAGCTTTTGAAGTAGTCTCACTTTATATTTCCAACATTCACCAATGACTTTATAATGTACTGATTTTTATTTCCATTCTATAAGTAAGGAAAGTGAGAGTTAGAGAGTTGACACAGCTAGTAAGATACAAAGGTATGCTTTAAATATGTGCCCTTTTTACTAAGCCATGAATTCTGTTATAATTTTAATTCCTTATGTGGAGTTGATACAGCAAATATTTAAACAAGCATTGTCTAGTTTAATCCACATAGATGATCCTGTGAGATAATCTGGGCAAGCATTTTATTTTAGAGAGGAAGAAATGGAGACTCAGTCAGATTAAGAACATGCTGATATGAGTAGTATATTCAGCCCTTGGCTCTGGGAGCCCTGACTCCCAGTTCTTTGCTCCTTCTCCTATGTGCCACTGTTTCTCATGCTTTCTTGTTTAAGGTTTCAGTAATGATAAAAAGCTGGTAAATTTACTCTATCGTAACTCTGGTCTCATGAATAAAAAAATGGTAATGAATGCCCTTTTAATAAGCCATTTTCATAGTCCGGAACCATTTACCAATTAGAAATCTATATAGTGGTTGAAGTCAAGCCGCCAAAGTATAGTCTTAATTTTTATATTATTCAGCTAAAGGGAATCTAGTTTTGTTGGGGGGAAGCATATTAACCTCAACATTTTTTCTAAGGATTTGTTATTTTATCATGTGCAGGGTTAAAAAATGCCAAACGTCACATTAAGATAGCTGCAAGCAATTAGAATTCAAAGGTCACCATCTCACGCAGATTTAGAGCATGGTTTCAACACTTTCCTCTTCTGTTTCACTGGGACTTTTATTCAGCACTGAAAAAGCCATTCATTTTGTAAAGGTTAATTCGCAACTCTGGATTTGATGAAGTGCTCTGCCTGTATCATCTGCATTTTAACACTTGGTCGCTGTCAGTCAAACCCTCTTCCCTGATCAGGACTGGCCTCTCTGTCAGAGAGTGAAAATCCACCTCCCTCTCTGGGTTCTGCCGTCCCACAGGGTTCCATTAACGACTACATTTCATGAATTATGCCCCTCTCCTTTCCTAGTCAATAGGTAGACAGAATTGCTGCCTTTCACTTTTCTTTTTAGCAGTTACCTTTCAAATATGCACAATTTAATAATTAATTTTGACATTCTGTTTATAAATTCTAGTTGGCCAAAAAAATTCAATTTTATTTTATTTTTTTAACTTGAGTTAATTTTTATTTTTATTTACTATCTCACTGGGGAACAGAAACATCTCAGTCATTCTAGGTCTCTCTTGCTTCATTAGTGATACTTCTAGGTACCTAGGGTGGGACTTCATGGTGCTGAGGTGCTGGGGTAAAGGAGGCCTCTGGTCATCTTTGCTTCAAATAATTAGTGGCATGTGATAAGATGTCTACATACTTATCCATTTCTTAGCCACCTGTCTCGGCAGGTCACTAGTGTTGCTTTCTTGTCCTTTTCGTGACTTTTAGATGGCTATCAGTTTTCTGTGTCATATCCACGCCGTTCTTGGTTTTAATAGCAATCACGCTTCTCACTTTCCATAAGGGTTTATGCAGATTCTTCAAGGTCATATCATGATAATTAGCCCAGACTTCTTCTGCCCTCAAGTTTATGGCCTGAGAGCCAGGGCCCAGCACTTAAGACCTGGGTGGAAACATGTGATCCCTGGAGCTATCCCACCCATAGCATAGAATGGACCCTATTTTGCTAGTCCAGCATCTAGACTTCCTTCTGCTTTGGGGGAAATTCCCCAGACTATGTACATTGGAGAGCAGTAGTTCCTTCTCTCCCTTTAAGAAGGTAAAGAGGGAGATAATCCCA
Organism: Saimiri boliviensis; assembly: GCF_048565385.1. NCBI lineage: Eukaryota > Metazoa > Chordata > Mammalia > Primates > Cebidae > Saimiri > Saimiri boliviensis. Next base: position 74,768,991 of record NC_133464.1, on the reverse strand, counting down.
CTTTGCTGACAATACAAGAGCACATGACCTACCCACAGCCGGTCTCATCCTTCTGCAGCAAGTCTCTGTGGTTGTGGAGCTTCTGCCTCACCTCCCTCGTTTTGGCCAATTTCCCTGCATGTAATTCTCCATGTTATCCATTAATTCTGTGCATCACCTGCTAAACTTCTGATACAGGTTTATGAAATGTTTGGCACCAGAAGGGTTTCAGATTGGGGAGTTTTTGATTTTGGATTATTTGCACATATATAATGAGACACCTTGGGGATGGGACCTAAGTCTTAAGATGAAATTCAGTTATGTTTCATATATACCTTACACACATAGCCTGAAGGTAATTTTATAGAGCATTTAAAATGATTTTTTGCATGAAACAAGATTTGTATTAAGTACTTACGCATGGAATTTTCTACTTCTGGCATCCTGTCGGTGCTCACAGAGTTTTGTATTTTGGAACATTTGAGATGTTGGATTTTCAAATTAGGGATGCTCAACCTGTATATCCCTTTGCTGTTCAAATAGCCAGCATCAGTTTCAGTGGATTAATCTATAATCCAAACTATTATAGAACAGGGTGAATAGTCTCTGTTGCACGAGGTACCTAAGCAGATGGGTTGGAACAACCTCAGATGCCTCGGATGGGGGTGAAGAGAGCAGTAGCATATTTACAAAAACAGACATTCATGGCACAGATTATTGACACACCTGAAAGCCTTGCTTTTGGGACAAGGACTTGCATAGGTCAGTGCCTGAAGATGAGACAAGAATAAAAACCTCTCAGAGGAGGCCCCAGTGTGGAGCAGTGACAACATTTGATAAGCAGACACTCCTCCCCATGTGTCACAATATTCCAGGCACCTCATCATTTAGATGCAGCTCTAAAGAAAAAGTTTGGACCTTGAAAGAATGTGGGCTCAAAATAGAAATTAAGTTCAGTTATAGAAAAAAAGTTGTCAGATTTCTTGCATACTTGAACTTGGTACAAAATGACACATATGCTAGAAAGAATAAAGCCCATTTAATTCAGAGAAAGAAGAGTTCATTTATATGCACTAACCTTTTGCTATTGTATTTATTTATAATTTCAACCTGCCTACTTCCACAAGGGGCTTGAGGCAGCTGAGCTTTGGTTGACATTCTAATGAGACAGGAGCTCCATGAATCACCAGCGCCTGCCCGCAGCACTGTTCATTAGAGGCTGGAGGGAGGTGCCAGGGCTGCTCCGGGCATACCTAGCCTGACATGGCCATTAAGCAGCTCTGCACCTGTCTCCCAATCATTAGAGCCAAGCTGTAGTCACAGAAGCAAACACTGCTCACAACCTGTCTAGGTTCCAGAGAGTTTGATCTCCTAGGACCTTCTTCTCATGGCTTTGTGCCAACAGAATGAAGTTCATTACCTGTCAAAAAACCATCTAGGTCTGTGTGTGGTAATAGGGGCTTCCAATCATTCAAGGGGTTGTGAAGGTACATCAAACAGACTTTACATAAACAAATGGATTTTACATATGATTCCTTCCTGTTAAAGTGACTCTCGAACTCACTGGGAAAGAAAATCTATTGGACACGAAGCTGAGGAATGGACAGGAGATGGTGTATGGTTCATAGATATATGAGTGGACAGAGTACTGCGTAGCAATGAATGCTATGTCAGTAATTAATCTGGCCCAGTTCAGTGGCTCATGCCTGTAATCCCAGCACTTTGGGAGGCCGAGGCAGGCAGATCACCTGAGGTCATCAGGAGCTTGAGACCAGCTAGGCCAACATGATGAAACCCCATCTCTACTAAAAATACAAAAATTAGCTGGGAGTATCAGTGGGTGCCTGTAATCCCAGCAACTCAGGAGGCTGAGGCAGGAGAATCGCTTAAACTCGGGAGGCAGAGGTTACAGTGAGCAAGATCACGCCACTGCACTCCAGCCTGGGCAACAGAGTGAGATTTTGTCGCAAAAATAATAAATAAATAAATAGTAATAATCTGTGGCTGGCACTATGCAAAGAACTTAACATGCTTCACTCAGATGTCAACTGTGCTGAGCCTGCTACTTAAGCTACAGTAGAAATTTCTTTGCTACTCCATCCACTTTAAGTCCCACACAGCTTAAGCGTAGTTATCCTCCCAAAATGTTGGGAAGTCCAGTGGCTTGACAGTCTCAGGGCCCCTCTGCTCATGCTCCTGTAGGCATATATGCTACTCTAGGCATATATGTCTTTGCTTTACCCAACCCAGCATCAACCACACAGAAATCTCTCTGTTTACTGATTTTCACAGAACACCAACTCTCATAATCCATTTTAGAATTCTGTAAACTTTACTAAGATTTTTTTTATCTACTGTACAATATCATATATCTTCCTCTCCACCACGTTTTGTGTCGCCCTCTCACTCTTGATTACTTTTTTTTTCTCTTCCCTATAAAAGCATTTCCAAAACAAGGTCAGTCTCTTCCTTATAAGGAATATTGTACTATCTATTAAGAGAATAAAATATTCTTCATGTTGGTTTACAGAGATGATCTTACACAATCTTTAGGGTAACTCCATGTAGGAATTACTTTCATTCTTATTTTACATGAAAAACAACAACTTAAGGCTCAGAAAGTTTAAGTAACCTGCCCCTACTCATAGAGCTATATAATAAATACCAGAGAATAATTCCAAAAATTACAATATTCATTTAATTTTATTCCTTTTTTTGTTTCTTTGGTTTTTGTTTCTTTGTTTAGAGACGGGGTTTTGCTATGTTGCCCAAGCTGGTCTCAAACTCCTGGGCTCAGGCAATCCTCCTGCCTCAGCTTCATAAGTAGATGACACAAGAGTTTTTATTTTCCTATGAAAGAAAGTTTGTTGGGTTACACTCATGTTTGCTACTTTATTAGTATTCTAGTGCTGCTGCAACAAATTTCCACAAACTTAGGGGCTTAACCAATACAAATTTATAATTTCATAATTCTAGAGAAGTCTGAAAAGGACTTCACTGGGCTACAATTGAGTCAACAAAGCTACATTTCTTGTAGAAGGTTCTAGAGGGGAATTCATTTTCTTGCCTTTCCTGGGTTCTAGAGGCTGCCCAGATCCCTGGGCTCTTGGATCCTTCCTCCATCTTCAAAGTCAGCAACGTGCATCTCTCTGACCATTTTTTCATACTCATGTGGTCCTCCAGTCTCTCTCATTTTCTTTTCCACTTGTAAGGATCCCTGTGGTTGCATTGACCCACGTGAATAATCCAGGATAATATTCCTACCTTGTGGTCAGCAATTTTGATTCCATCTGTAACCTTAATTCCTCTTTGCTCTGTAACCTAACATATTCATAGGTTCCAGGAATCAGGACATTAATGTCTTTTGAGGAAGGGGTATAATTCGGCCTACTACTTATACCAAAACTTCTCTAGCATTATTTAGGTCAAAAATACAAATGACATTTTTTAAGAGCCAATAATAAATACAAATCTTAGTAACTTTAAAAGAATACCTCATTGGAACCGCAGAAGTGTCAAAGATCAGAGGATCCGTGAGCGCCAAACAAAATTCTGTTTTCAGTCTTTCTCAATAATAGGTTCTTCTTCAGCGCACCTTATCACTTCTTTGTGGCAGAGCAAAACAGGAGGAAAAACGGTTTCAAAATCAAACAAGTTTGGGGATGTGAAATCAATTCTATTTTTCAGAGACTCACAAAGCAGGTTTACATCTCAAAGGCCCAAGGAAGGCTCCCTCAAGAAAGTTGAATTTTATATAGCCACCAGATGCATTTCCCAAGCCTATTTTCCTGTTGGATTTTTAAAAAATAAAGTATCTCTCAAGATTCCATTTCTGGAAATGCTTCCCTGCATCCACTGAGATAATAAGGTGGTCTTGGCAAGGAACGAAGCATCACTGGAAAAGCGGAAAGATGTCTTCTGTGAAGAGAAGGGACCTCAAAAGTAAGCCATGTCTAAGGACAAAAAAGCATCAGGCAAAAATAAACTAAGAAATACTTTAAGGAATTTATGAACTTCCAAAACAAGACAAAAAAAAATGTGCTAAGGTAATCAATGTGAGCATTCTGGCTAGAGAATTAAGGCCACTTCTCGATATTCAGTGTTAAAGAAGTAAACTCCGGGGGAAAATGTGATGAGGGGGCTTAATATATTATTTTCTCCCTAGTGAATACAATTTGGGGGATATTCCTGCTACAGAATTGTCTTTCAAAGCAGAGGTCTTAGAAGTGATGAGATCAAAAAGTGGTTTTTTGTTGTTGTTGTTGTTTTTTAAAAAAACTCAACATACTCTAGACCTGATTGACAGACTACATATGAATCATTAGGTCTAGCTGACCACATCCAGAGAACTAAAAGGCACTCAAGAGCAAGGTGAGGATCTACAAGCCAACGGAAAACCCTCTCCGTTACAGGCCAGGGGATTAGCCAGTGTGAGTTTCAACTCTAGGTTTGTAGTAGTAGACCTCTTTGGTCACTCTGGCCTAGTGAGTGGGCAATTTGTCTAACATAGAAACAACAAAAAAGGCAAAGTAATTTAAGGAGAAATGATAACTGGTCAACCCATTAGAGTGTTAAAGAGGTAGAGGGGCAGATTAACACAGACAAAATAGACCTGATAGACGGAGGTCTTAACGTCCCATTATGAGCTTTTTACAAGGTTATATACAACAAGGTCTTTAAATTCGCTCTTCACAGGTTTTAGGAAAACATTGTTTAGAAATGAGACAAAGATTAGGGATAAACAAATATATTTTAGGAGAAAGATTCATTGACATTGAGGCCTCCAGGGATTCATGCAGGACATCTCATATGTTCTATTGCTAAAAATAATACAGAAAGAAAGCACACAGTGAAATCTTCAACCTTGCATTTGATATGAAAGCTTTCAAGGTTAAATACTGATTTCAAGGTAATTACAACAAAATCCCTCAAGGGTTTGAATGGGCAAAAGGGAATATTAAAATGAAGTCATTTAGCAAGCACTTATTGAGTGCCTACTATTTATGAAGTATTGCTAGAGTTGATTTGGGGGCCTTAGGAGATGAAATACAGTCTCTGATCTCATAGAGAGTCGTGATCTGCCAGTGGACATAAATCTATACACAAGAAATTCTGAGAGTGAATGAAGAGTTTAGTCACGTTGCTGGGATTCTGGACCGATTTTGACTGTAGACTGCATATGGAAAGAGCCAATGTAAAGATTATAAAACAATTTTCAGGTTGTGATGGGAAGGGCTGATTTAAAATACCATTTTTACATGGCCATTTTCTGAAAGAGAAAATCATAGTAACAATCTTTTTTTTAGCCAACTTCCTAAGAAGTTACTGGGAACCACAGGAGTTTTCCTTGATGCACATTAGACTCACCTGGGTGCTTAAAAAACCAAATGAGGCATAGATACTGGAACTCAGCAGCAGAGATTTTTATTTTATTGACCTGGGATGGGGCCTTGGTATGAGTGTGTTTTCTAAAACTCTTCAGGTGATTCTAATGTACAGAAGTAGTGTCCTAAAGAATCAGACAAACCAGATGTCTAATCTTGGGTTAGTTACATGATTGCTCTAAATCTTAGTCTTTTTTTCCATACATATAGTGGAGTGGATATTACCTTTTAGTGGGGTGGTATTCAGATTAAATAATATACCAAATCTCAAAGCCACAAAGAGAGGTTCTGGTATACACCAATTACATATTAATTACACAATAATTTCAGTTTTTTTCCCATGTGAGAGACCAATGGTAAAGGATCAAGACCCTGGACTCTGGACTGATGACCAAGGTGTGAATCTTGGCTCTGCCAAGAGCCAAAGCTACATGACTTTGGGGAAGCTGCTTCCCTGTATCTTCAAGTCCTCACTTATAAAATGATAGTAATAGTTATCACGAGAATCTAAAAAAAAATGAGAGTTGTATGTGTCTGGCTCAAAAGCACATCACCCTAATCTAATTATAAGGAAACATCAGATAAAACTCTCTACAAGATACCAAGTGTGTACTCTTCATGAACGTCAATAACACAAAATAAAACAGAAAGATACAGGAAATATCTAAGATTAAGGAGAACTAAAGATACATAACAACTGAATGCATTAAATGTTCTTGAATTTTCTTTTGCTGTTAAAGATATTATTGTGATAATTGGCAATTTCTAAATAAGGCATGTATTAGATAATAGTGTTATCATAATTTTAATTCCCTGATTTTGATAATTGTGCTATGCTTACATAAATTAATTCTTGTTTTTAGGAAACATGCCTGAAGTATTTAGAAATAAAGGAGTATTCTACCTGCTATATATTCTGAGAGACAGAGGCAGAGAGAGTAAAGCAGCAATAGTAAAATAGGAACGTCTGGGAAGTCTGGATGAGGGGCATCCAGAGATGCTTTGTACTATTCTTACAACTTTCCTGCACATACGAAGTTATATCAAAATAAGGAATTCTTAAAAAATTAAGTTCCTGGTCTCAGCACATACTAAACACTACATGTGAGATGGATACATGTGCCAAGTAAGATGAAGGACATGCATCAAGTTGAGACAGCCCAGGTGAGTGGAGCTCTGTGGAGACACAGGGCACTGGAATTAATCATCCATCTCTCTGTATACACCATTCTAGGCATGATACAGAAATTGTATCTTCCATTTGACTAACTTTTCTTTAAGGAAAGAGCAGTTTCTTCTGTCTTTTCAACTCACACCCCACAGGCCCCAGTAAATGCTTCATGAGCTCTTGGGAGGTAAATTGGAGTCCTACTGGGGTCTGAGGCCTGGAAGGGAGCTAATTCTGGGGCCCCAGAGACTGTCTCAGAGAGAACGGGGTAAACAAGTCCACAAGCTTAGCCAGCTGGCAACGATGGACTAAGGAGGCAATGGAGGAGATTCCAGAGCCCAGATCTGACAGCAATGTGGAGGTAATCAAAGCAGAGACCGGACAGTGGTGAGTGAGTCTCAGTGACCGAATAGATATTAGCCCCCTTAGCTTCCCAAACATCTGCCAGTTATTTCTTTCCTTCTCTGCAGGGCTGTAATTTTATTCTTAAAAGTACTTTTGTAAAACAGTACTGCTCACTTAAAACATTCAAACAATACAGAAGGAAATTTAAAATAAGGTTAAATCTCATAAAATCCCACTACTCAGAAATATTTTCTCTTCCCCTATTACTGAACACCCTTCTAGCTCTTGCTTTACGCATATTCACATATAGATCTATGTGTACAAAGTAGCATACATCGACTAATATCATACATACCGCACAGCACCTCTCACTTGCTTTCATGCCATGGACAAACATCCTCAACATAAGCATAGACTAATAGCATGATTTCTGTCGACCACGTGGTTGCTTTGGTGGATGTGACGTCTTTTATTCAAGCAGTCCCACAATGAGAGATATTTAGGTAGCTTCAGCCGTTTGACAATTTCTTAGAACCCCAGGGATAAATGTGCTTGGGCATATATCTTTTGGTCCTCATGTGATAATCCGATTTAGGAAGTTTCTGCAATTAATTAGGTAAAGGAGCTGGACATTCTGAAAGCTCTTCTGTTCCCCGGCATCAATGTTCCTTCTGTTAATATATTTACATTCCCACCCACAATGAGAGTGTTTGTGTCCTCCAGTTAGAGACAAAACATTTTTCCCCAGCCTTCTGATTCTTTGCCAGCTTACTAAGGAAGAAATGGAATTTCACATCCTTAATTTGCATTTATTTTCTTATATTGAAAATAAACATATTTTACAGCATTTAGTATCCACGGTTCTTTGAACACTCACTGTTTTGAAGGCAGAAGTCTTAATCAAAATGATGTCCCTTTAAACTTTCAAAAGCTTATATGCTTTACCCTTTCCAGACTTCAGAATTACTCCCCCTCACCTTTCTTTTAATATGTGAGTATGTATGTGTCTATAGCATATAGAAACTACTATTTGAAACATAGAATTTACAGCCAGACTATCCAAGTGCGGACACTGGCTCTGGAATGTACTAAATATAATTTTGCTTCTGTATTCTAATCTATAAACCAGGCATAATAGTGCTTAGCTCCTGGGATTAGAGTTAATTTGTGTGAAGTGTTTGGAACATGTCACGCAGATAGTAAGTCCCTTAAACATGTTAACCCTAATACTTTCCCATAGCAGTTTTACAGGAGAGACTTTGTTCTTACGTCGCAGTAGAGAATATGCTAACACAATGTAGGGTTTTGTTATTATAATTTTTTTTTAATTCCAGGATAAAAACCACACTGACCTTTCCTTTTTTTTTTTTTTTTTTTTTTCTTTTTTAAGAATTCTGAGAAAGTAGGGTTTGGCAAAATCTCAAATAAACCTGTGAAAAGAAAAAAACCACATCAGTAAGAGCCTATGTGCTAATTCTAGTGGGATAAAGCAGAAAACCCTCACTACGCTCATAAGCTATGACACTTCTGTTATTAAAGGTAACAGCCTCATTTGCTTATGGCAAACAGTTTATACTAAGTTGTCATTTCTTTGAGTACAAGGAAGAAAGAATTACTATGCTACTAAGTGGTGGGGATTGTTTTCTACACTAATCTTATTTTTTTCTATTCAAAATCATCTACATTTCTTTAACTTTTCATCTCAAAGCAGTATGTCAACTTCCAATCATGTTTGTATTCACAAAAAGCATTTTCATCTGAAGGTTTACACAAAAGTGGAATCCTTGTGGCCCAGAAAACATAAAGGTCTTGTTGGTGAAGCTACCCATAAATTGAGACCCGAGAAAGGAATAGATCTGCCCTCATTTCAGAAGTGAGTTCTGCCCTCTGGTAATGTACTGCACTGACATGTCTTGGTATCGCCTATTGAAAAGTGACTGTTCTAACCAGCTGAGTCCCTGCCATGTCGTACTGTGCACCAGAGCCCATGAGAGAGGAGCCGAAGAACAACAAAGAGAGAAAAAAAAGACAATGAGATGGGAGAAAAGGTGGATGAAAAACGAGGCTCAAGGTGCATTCAGCTTTCCATGGACAGCGGAAGAGATGAAAGAAAGGAGCAAAGGGGAAGGAGGCAGATACACAGTGCGAACATCTGGAAGAAGCAAGGGTCATGCAAAAATCCACCGGCAGCAGAAGGCGGATGTAAGAGGCCACATTTCTGTGCTTAAAGGTACGTATCCTCCTTTGATCTCAGGAAAGATCTATCTGTCCCCTGGTGAGACTGCAGGATCCACCCTTATAAATAGACTTCTTTTAAAATAAATATTAAACTTAAGTAAAAATGTTTGAAGTGAGATTTCTGTTTTTCTTTCTAATAAAAAATACATGTTGTTGAAATAAAATGAAAATTTCATATGATAAAAAATACCTTTGATGGAATATTTTAATTAAGGAGCATTGGAAATGGCCTCTTTGCATGTATCAGTAGTGAATCTCAGTTTAAACGTGTTTGCTGGGAAACGAGTTTAGTAGCAGTCGTAGGATATTAAATTTCTTTCAGAATCAATAATTCTTCCTATATATACATTTTAAATTTTCATTCACCTTAAGGCAATTTAGGCATCCTAAATTTAAACAACGTACACAGACTGGTTCTTAGGAAACCTACAGAATTTACTTGCAGAGGTTATAGGAAATACTGCATAATTTCAAAGTTGAGATTTTGAAATGTGTTGAAATCTCTTATTTTTTAATATTGCTACAGCTTACTATGCTCTTCTCTAGCCCTGTCTATGAAAGCTTAGAAGACAGTGTTTTGTCTTTATTTTGCAAACACTGAGCTAAGTATTATACTTTGTGTTATAGACTGAAATGTGCCTACTCCTCTGTCCCTAGTTATTATGCTGAAGACCTAGTCCCCAATGTGACTCAGTTTGGAGATAGGGCCATTTGGAGGTAATTAAGTTTAAATGAGGTCGTAAGGGTAGAGTCCTAATTCAATAGAACTGGTGTCTTTACAAGAAGAGGAAGAGACCCCAGGAGTACATGGGACTCTTCCCATGAGGAGAGGCCATATGGGGACAGAGTGAGATGGTGGCCGTCTATAGGCCAAGAAGAGAGGCCCCACCAGAACCCAACCCTGTCAACATCTTGATCTTGGACTTCCAGCCAAGAACTAGAGAACATAAATTTCTGTTGATGAACCCCCTAGTCCATGGCATTCTATTATGGCAACCCTAGTTGACCAATATACTTATTCAAAGAAAACAAACAGCCACTCCTTCCAGGAAATAATGATACTAGACAAAGTCATTATTTTTCTGTTCTTTGGCATAATAGAAAGAAATTTACATGTGCAAATACATCCTTCTTTAATCAAAGTGGGTGAGAATCTGCTTTTATTTTAAAAGACATAAGAAATGGCAGAGGAAAATCAAAGGAGATATCAGCAGAGATGGTGACTCCAAGGGCTAGGGAGAAAGGAGAAACAAAAAGAGAATGTTACCAAGAGGCTGCGGAAGATTAGGAGTCAAGAGAAGAAGCCATACTCCGGAGGCCTCTCTGGGCTGTCTTGTTCTAGGTATTGCCTCTGCTGTTTCCACTGCAGCTCCTACAGGGGTGCAGAGCAGGGTCCAGCCAACCGACATGCAGTCAGAGTTTCCTCTGCCTTTAAAGACTTCCCAATTCAAACCTCTCATTTTATTTGTAAGGAAACCTTGACCCTGAGAGTACCTGGGCTAGGGTACTCTTGAATGAAAAGCTGTCTAACCTCTCTGAGCCTCAGTTTACTCACCTATGATAAAAGCATAAAAAGTAACTTATAACATCATCACGAAGATTTAATGTAGTTGAGTCAAGTGTCTAGCATATAGTTGCAATACATTTTAATTATTGCATAAGGTCACCCAGTTAGTTAGGGATAGCTGGCGTAAAAGGATAATATGCATTTTAACAGCTTAAATATTGGGAGAATGAATATAGAAAAATAACTCATGATACAATGGTCTGGAAATATCTGGAAAGAATGAAAAGTATAACTTTCCCATCTGTCATTGAATCAGAATGAGTAGAGGTCTTGCTGGAGGAACATTGGGATAGCCAGATTTCTGCTGGAGAATAGGAAAGAATCTATCTAACAGCCATTTAGGTACACCAACAAGAAGCATTGTACATGTGGGACGAGGAGAAATGGGAGAAAACGGGGCTCAGAACTAGGCTGATTGAATAGTTATCACAGTGGCAAGAGTGGAGGGTTAAGCAGTTCTGTCTTAGCAAGCTGTGGTGGTGTACCCCTGTATCCTAGCCACTCAGGAAGCTGAGGCAGGAGGATTTCTTGAGCCCAGGAGATCAAGGCTGCATTGATCTATGATCCTGCCACTGTACTCCAGCCTGAGAAACAAAGCGAGACTTTGTCTCAAAAAAAGAAAGGGGGGAGGGGAAAGAAAGATAGAAGGAAGGAAGGAGGGAAGGATGGCAGGAAGGAAGGAAGAAAAAGGAAGGGAACTGAGCTATGGAAGGTCAAAGATTATTTAAGCTTCATTTAACATTCAATGTGGATTAACTTAACTTTCATAAAGAATCTGCACTCGATCTGGAACTAGGGAAATAGTATAGGGCTGGCTCTCATATTAAATGTCTACCATATTAAATATCTCCCATATTAAAGCCAGCTGCTCAGGCTTCATAGAATAGAAAGTATATTATTCACTTATTTATTCATGCATTCATTCCAGCAACATTTATTAGTCAAATACTACTTGCCAAACGAGGTGCTAAGAGATGATGATACAACTGCACAGCAAATAGTCATTTCCTTCGAGGACCTGCCCCCTTGGCAGAGGACACCAACATTTGTAACCCAGTCTCAGTTTTCAGTCCCCCAACGTGGGCCATTTTGGAAGAAAGTGTGTTAGTTGGGATGTGGGTTCATGTATAAGCAAGTCAGAAACTTATTTGTTTTTTATGCAATAGTTGGAGCTGGACAATCCAGAGTTGAAATGATAGTTTGGCTCCATGAGTCATATGGGAAGCCAGGATTCCTCTACGCTAACTTACCACCATCGCTTGGAGGTTAAACTATTATCACATTGTACATAGCAAAATGAAAAGAGAAGGAAAAGCAGGGCTATATATCTCTTATGGCCTCTCCTTCAGCTAAAAAGATCCTAGCAGAAGCTATGGACTTGCCACCTGTGAAAGCTTGAGCTTGATTAAATTCTTGGACAAGATGCTACACTCCTCAGGCTCTGTCTGTTTTTTTGTTTTTTTTTTTTTTTTTTTTTTTTTTTTTGGTGGGGGGCCGGGCGGTAGTTAGTTCTGCTTTTCTCACCAGATCAGATCATTAAAGCACAGAGCGGAACTCACCTATGAAACTGAACATACAGCTTCTGCTCACAACTCATTGACCATAATTTAATCCCATGGCCATGCCTAGCTGCAAGGGAGATTGGAAAAGTGTGGACACCGTGTGCCCAGCCAAAGATCAGGGTTCTCTTACTGAACAAAAGGAGCCAGTAGCAGTCCCTATGACAAAAAGCTGGCAGTGCTGTGAACCTGCCTATGGCCCTACCCTGCTTTTACATTTCTCCACAACCCCTCAGCACAGCGACTTCTCCCCGACTTCACAGAAGCTTTAAAAGAAAGATGACACACAGCAGAAAATATATTAAACTGCCTGCTGCATCTGACTTTTCCTAAAGCTCAGTAAAAAATAACAGCAGCCACAAACACCGCCCCCCAACCCTTTTTTCTTGAGATGAAGTTTTGCTCTTGTCGCCCAGGCTGGAGTGCGATGACATGATCTTGGCTCACTGCAACCCCTACTTCCCAGGTTCAAGCAATTCTCCTGCCTCAGCCTCTTGAGTAGCTGGGATTACAGGTGCCCACCACCATGCCTGGCTAATTTTTGGGTTTTTAATAGGGATGGGGTTTCATCATATTGGCATGGCTGGTCTCAAACTTTTGACCTCAGGTGATCCACCCGTCTCAGCCTCCCAAAGGGCTGGGATTACAGGCATGAGCCACTGCAACCAGACAACACCCAGGACTGTAAGCCCTTTCCAGATGTCTTCAAGCAGCTAAGCTTATTCTGCTGCTCCCTGCTCACTTCCCTTGCAGAGAAGATCCCTCTGCAGAACAGATCTCCTCCTGAACACAGGAGTCGATCTGGTCATCTGATTCCTCTCTGTGCTTGTCACTCTATCTGTGCAGACAATGTAATGGGACACTCTAGTTCTAGAACCACATTTCGCTGAGTCTGAGTTAGAGAGGGTGCTAATGGAGATGCTGCTGAAAAAGGAGAATCTGAGTGGCCATTGGCACACCTTGTGGTATTGTCCGTGACCGAGTCGGTCTTTTGAGTGTCTATCCAATGGCTCATTCTCGCTCTCTCTCATACTCTCATTCTTTTGCGCACACTCTCTCTCCATTCTTCCAAGGACAAATGTGAACTCGTAAAGACTAAATAGCCTAAACTGAGAGTCACAGCCATGAGTGCTTCTTGATGGAAGCACACCATGAGTGAAGCAGAATAGTTGGTGAGTTTAACAAGCTGTGTCCTAACGGGGCAGCCGGCACTCAGCAATGGTACATTTTGATCACATGGGTCTCATGTTTTTAATCTCCTGAGTTGTTTCTGTGAAGGAAGCTGGAAATTTGGGGATTTTTTTTTAGATGACAAGTCCAGACTTTCCAAATGACACCAATGTAAAAAGTAAATGCTACATAGCATCTAAAGGTGTATAAAGCCCAAATCCAACCCAAGAGGCTCCAGTTTGAAACTTCTGTGGCAAGCACCAAAGGAGGGAAGCATTCCCTGAGCTGACCAGGCCTTCATATCACTAAGTAGCATTTGTATTTCAGTGAGTATTTAGCATTATCTTCCAGAGCAATGTGCATTTCTGCTTTCATTTCCCTTATTTTAAATTGCATCTACTACACTTAAAATAATCAGCAGGATAGATTTTCAGTTATATGCCTCTTAAGGCCTCTCCTTCAGCTAAAAAGATCCTAGCAGAAGCTGTGGACTTACACCTGTAAAAGCTTGATTAAACTCTTGGACAAGATGCTGCATTCCTTCTCAGGCTTTGTCTAGTGTGGGGGCCAGGGTAGGTGGGGAGTTAGTTCTGCTTTTCTCACCAGATTAGATCATTACAGCACAGAGCCAATCTACCCTGGTACAGGAGCACTCTCTGCCCACTCGGTGGCCTTCAGCTTGCATTTGGCTTTACTTTGGGCTTCATATTTCTGGATTTGTCCTAGAAGCCCTGACGTGATCTTCTGAGTTTGACTTTATTACAAGGCAATAGGAAACAGTTCAAGGTTTTTAACCAGGGGAGTGACATTAAATGAAATGAATCTAGAAACTGTTGAAGTTGACCTGGAAAGGAGAAAAATTGGAGTCAGGGAGATCAGTTAGGGATGTTTACAATAGAATAAATGTTGAGAGGCCGGGTGCAGTGGCTCACACCTATAATCCCAGCACTTTGGGAGGCCGTGGCAGACGGATCACAAGGTCAAGAGATCGAGATCATCCTGGACAACATGGTGAAACTCCGTCTCTACTAAAAATACAAAAATTAGCTGGGCATGGTGGCATGCACCTATAGTCCCAGCTACTCATGAGGCTGAGGCAGGGGAATTGCTTGAACCCAGGAGGCAGAGGTTGCAGTGAGCTGAGATCATACCACTGCACTCCAGCCTGGTGCCTGGCCATGAAGCAAGACTCTGTTTCAAAAAAAAAGTTGAGATACTGAAGTAGATAAGTGGCAGTAGGGAAGGAGATATGAGAGCAGAGGCAAAAAATAAAAATGTGAAGACTGAATCTGCAATTTTCATAACTTTTTAAAAGGAGTCCTCTTTTTCAAGTCTGGGTGACTAAGATAATGATTGTCACCGAAACAAACCACATTATTAGCAATATGTGTTTGTTTGCTTATTAAATTTTTATATTTGCTTTTCTTCCCTTAAAAACAGTAGTACTGGCTGGGCATGGTGGCTCATGCCTGTAATCCCAGCATTTTGGTAGGCTGAGGTGGGTGCATCCCCTGAGGTCAGGAGTTCAAGACCCACCTGGCCAACACGGTGAAACCTCATCTCTATTAAAAATACAAAAATTAGCTGGGCATGGTGGCACACACCTGTAATCCCAGCTACTCAGGAGGCTGAGGCAGGAGAATCGCTTGAACCTGGAAGGCAGAAGTTGTGGTGAGCCAAGATCTCACCACTGCACTACAGCCTGGGCAATAGAGTGAGACTCCATCTCAAAATAATAATAATAATGGTATTGTCAGTTGATATTAACAACATTTTCTATTGGTCTGTAATTCTTACGTCTCTAGATTCCAAGAACTCCATAAACACAGTCTGATTAATCCTCCTGTAGCTTTGTGAGGTGGGTGGCACTGGTTTTCAGGATCAAATATATGAAAATGGCATTTCAAAAAAATTTTTAAAAATGTGAGCCTCTCTCTCATTCTCACTACAATCTCTCAGACTCTCAATAGCAATTAGTAGAGATCAAACTTGGCATGTACTGTGTTCCCAATTATTATCAATAGATTCTAATTGAGAACATGTGTTCATTTCAACTGGGATTATTGTCTGGCTGATCACAATGGTAAACATGAAAGGCAGCATCTGGCAGAGTTATTTTCTGACATCCACCTCTCAATCCCATCTTCCTTCATGACTGCTTTTATTTAATATGTGATCCACCAAGACAGAGGGAGATGAATACCAGTGCTAATGTTTCCATGGGCTCATCAGTGCAATCTCTGCCTTGTTACTCAAGCACCATGTACAGTTTCTTAAAGTAGGTGCTAGCTCCACTTATCTATTGTTGTATGACAAATCATCTTCAAACTCAGTGGCTTAAATTATTAATCTGCAGTTTGACTTGTATTCACTCCAGGTGGTGTTAGCTGGGCTGGCTTGGCTGGGGCTAGAGGATGCATTTCCAAGGTGACTCTTCCGCATGGCTGGCAAGTCGGTTCTGGCTGTCTGATGGGATACCAGCTGAAGCTCTTGTCAAAGGCTTCTATTTGTCCTCCGTTTGGTCCCTTCATGAGCAGTCGGGCTTTCTTACAGCAGGAACACTTGATTCCAAAAGCACAGGTTCTGAGAGATAGAAAGTGGAAGTTACAAGTCTCTTGAGGCTTAGATCTATGAGTTTTCATAGGGTCACTTCCTGTTGTATTTAGTCAGAGCAATCACAGAGCCTACCCAGATTCAAAGGGGTAAGATGTAGACTACTGTTTTCCAGGGGAGGAATGTCAAAGACAGGGTGGCCAAATTTAATCTGTCATAGTACACACGTAAGTTACACATTCTGAATGAAGGGCAGTTTGGTTTGGCATCTCTGAGTTGGAGTAACATATTAAATGGAACCACTGGCCAATAATTGGGGATGATAAATATAGTTTAAATAGATGTTTTTGTGTAGTCTTCATAGAGCCTCTGTTTATACTGATTCTATCATTTATCTCTAATTTGAATTTCTCAAGTGCCATCCTCTTGTACTGTCACAATGAATGCCCTCCCCACTCTTGTAGCCTGGCTACCAACACTCTGGAAAGCTCTCTTGAGCTCCAAGGCTGAACAAAGTACCCCTTCTGGGCACATCTATAGTTTTCGGGTGCTCTTTTTCAGAAGACTTATCACAGCATATTGGAACCTGACTGCTAGTCTGACTTCCCCTCTAGAGTGCAGGGCCCCTGAGGGCAGGAAATCTTGTTTGTTTGGTGTCCCCAGCACAGAAGATTGCTGCTGGTCAGTAGATACTCAATACATATTTGTTGAATGGTTAATTCACATTATGCCTTACATTTTTGCATTCTTGGAATTCTCTGGAATTCTCATTGACTTGTGGGTGTATTCAATACTGTTAGAATTCACCCTCAGCCTCCCCCATCTCTTAACTTGGGAGACTGGGATGTCTGTAGTGGCCAGACTGCAAGATGAAAGGAAGCGTTGCAAAAGTGCTGTGAGAGGTGACAATGAGAGAACTCAGATTGTATTAAAGATGATTATTTCCATGATGATTGTGTTAAGGCTACATTTAGCAGGGTATTTCTCCATGGTTTTCTAAGTAAAGAGAAGCTGTATAAGCAGCAGGGACATTAACCATGCCTCATTCATCTCCATTGGCCCCCTGGACATTTTGAAGCAAGATATATAAGCTACTCTTCAAATTGATAACAGGTGTCTGATTCCAAACAAATGTCACCCATCTTGCCCTTAATGCATTATGGCAGGACATGATGGAACATTAGTAGAGTGCAGTAGTGCACATTTGGAGAAAGAATGAACATGAAATTTGGTAACGCTATCTTATCAGTTGAATTTAAAATGAATATTAATCTTGCTTCTTAGGCTTCTTAGGCACAGGAACAGATGAATCAATGAAATATTTTACTAGACGCTGTGGGTGAGGCAGATTGTCTTCTATTTTAAACAATGAGGAGACATTGATCACTCCTGGAGAGGCTCTTGCTCAGTACGAAGCAACTGTGACAAGCAATTGAAGTCCTTAGGGGCTGATGTTACTAGGCTTTTTATTTCTATTTCATTTAACCACAAGACATGCATTAAGCTTTAAAGATGCTATGCATTGTACACAGAAGAATATGACACAATCCCTACCCTCAAGGATCTGTGGCCAAGGAGTGGGCATGAGGGGAAAGGTGAAGGAACAAGGTTGAGAAGGGCAGAATAAATGGCATGAGGGTCTGGAAACAGAGAAATCTGGAAGCTGCACTTCTTATCCTTAAGTCCTTGACTGAGTTATGTAAATTCAGCCTCAGTCTTCTCATCTGCAAAATAATGTTGATTACAAGCATACCCACATGCAGAAGTTTATGGACAGGATTGATGTACATAAGAAGTGTGGAGCTGTAAGCTCCATGAACATGAGGGACAAATCTCTGTTTTGTTGTGCTAACTACTGTAGCACAGAGCACACCACAGGTGATCAGCAATGATTTGGTGATTGGATTGAATGAAAGTGCCTAAGTACTGTACTTGACACACATTAACTATTCAATAAATGCTCACCATTAAAGTGCACAGTGGTATTGCGGTGGTCATGGTAACATCAGAGCTAAGTAATAGTACCAATAGATGTTAGTGGTGATGGTAATAATAACAGTGGCATTAGTCATCTTTAATTAGGAGCACAAAAAATAAACATATGAATAGCAAGAGATAAAGCAAAAAATATTTTAACAATGTTACTGAGGACCTAGAATAGAGCTGTGAGGAGTTACTACCTCATTCGGAAGGTAAGCCTGCTATTGAAGGCTTGTGAAGAAGGCACACAATGACAGTTGTAGGAAAAATGGACTAAGAAGCGAACTTTCTTAAGAAGCTTGATTTGGGTCTATTACTCAGTCTATTACACAGTCTATTACACTAAAGACATGGCGCTGAACTAGGCTGGAGGCAGGTGAGAGGAACAGGAGAAAAGAATAAAGGGAGAGAATTCAGAGGTAGAATTGAAAGCGGTTAATTGTACAAATGCAATATGGCAGTCAGAGGAGCCAAATGACCCCATCACCCACATGTGAGTTTCTCCTGCTCCCAGAACAGAACTTCCAAGGTCATAGTACTGTGTATTTTACTCTATTTAGCTCTTTCCTCACAGAATCACAGGAGCATCACTTCTGTTCTCTATGCCTCCTTTGCTCTATCCCCTTCTGCTCTATTTCATTCCACGATTTTAGCCGTTTTTAATACTAACAACATACATTCTTATTACTGGTCCACAGTTTTAAAATAAATAAAGGTGAGATGTCTAAATCATCTCCTTTTTTTTTTCACCCAGCTTAAGAGATGCCAACCCACAGGCCATTGAAGTCAGTCCCTGACTAAAGAGCAAATGTTTGATTCTGATTGAGATTCTGGTTTTGCCGTGTTAAAAACTTTACACAAATTAAACTTAGCAAAGTTTATTTCAGTAAAGAACAATTCATGAATCAGGCAGCACTCAGAACCAGAAGAGGTTTGGAGACCTCCACACGGCAACGCAGGCAGGCTGAGAGGAAAAGGAAGTGGCATGCAGAAACAGCTTGATTGATTACAGCTCAGCATGTGCCTTATTTAAACATGGTATGGTGAAGCATTTGCCTTGGACATGGTCAGTTGGCAGCCTCTGATTGGCTGAGACTCAGCTTTCTCTTATGAAAATATACTCTGAACAGAATTTATTCACACCTGTAATCCCAGCATTTTGGGAGGCTGAGGTGGGTGGAACCCTTGAGGCCAGGAGTTCAAAACAAGCCTGGCCATCATGGTGAAACCCCATCCCTACTAAAAATACAAAAATTAGCCGGGTGTGGTGACATGCTTCTGTAATCCCAGCTACCTGGGAGGCTGAGGCAAGAGAATCACTTGAACCCAGGAGGCAGAGGTTGCAGCGAGCCAAGATTGCACCACTGCACCCAGCCTGGGAGACAGAGTAAAACTGTTTCAAAAAAAAGAGAGAGAGAGAGAGAGAGAAAGAGAGAGAGAGAGAGTTTGCAATTTATTTGATACAAATTGAGGTAACCATAAGCCAAATTAAATTTAACAATTTCCTCATTTTTGTCAGTCTTTTAATTTTGAGAACTTGACCAAAATCTTAGACATGGACATCATTCTCTGTTCCCGTGATAATGGACTGGTTTTGCCACAATGTGAAATTCAGAATTTACCATGTCAAGTTAGTTGAATGTTTCTTTATGTTCTCTTTGTGTGTGTGTGTGTGTGTGTGTGTGTGTGTGTGTGTGTGTGTGTGTTTAATTTGAACCATAGTGAGGCCATGTTATGTATAACAGATGGCTCTATATGAGCATTTAAGATGCTTGAGAGACTATGGCACACCAGGGAGAATATTATGATGGATATTAGGAGGATAATACTAACAGACTGAAATATACTCCTTAACAGGAGCCCCCAGAAATCAAACTGATTAAAATCAAATTCAGTCAAGCACTGCATAACAATGTTCCAGTCAATGGTGGACTGGATATATGATGGTGGTTCCATATAATACTGTATTTTACTATACTTTTTCCATGTAAAGATATGTTTTGATACAAAAATACTTACCAATATACAATTGCCTACAACATTCAGTACAGTAGCATGCTGTACAGGCTTGTAGAGTAGGAGTCACAGGTTATGCCATATAGGCTAGTGTGTAGTAAGCTGTATCATCGAGATTGGTATAAGTACACTCTATTATGTTCACAGAATCATATAATGACACATTCTTCAGAATCTATTCCCATGGTTAAGCCATACATAACCTGTATATAAAAAACTGTGCCAGGAGAGGAACCTACTTGCTTTAGCCAAGTAGCTTGTATGTGGGTTTCTTGCAATTGAATTTCTACAAAACCAGATGTATTTATCCAAGTGCGGCAGGAGGAGTTAGCCATTGTACACATTCCTCCCACTGTTTAGACAATAGGTAGTCCAGAGAAATCATGTCATCTATTACAACTTTAGAAAGAGAATTTAAAGAAGTGTTGTGGGCAGCTGTAATAGCTGATACTTGAGACATGTTTCTAATTATAACTTTATTTTCATTTATGCCATAACAAGGAACGAGCAGTCTACCAAAAGATGACCATCAAAAGGGATTGTGTTCCTCCTGGCAAATTTCTCTTTATTTCATAGTGAAAATTAACAGGTCTAAACTAATGTTCAGTTTCCAATTGATTATGGAGTGATAATTATACTGTTAGAATTCCTTATCCACATTGGTCCCTTATTTTCCAGTTACTGAGACATAGATTTGATAACACTCTACACAGATTAAAAATATATCCTACATGAGCACAACAGACAGTTCTTTGTGGAATGCCTTGTACATTAGGAGTCGTCAGTAGGGAAGCACTAGTATTATTTGCTGAAGGCTTCGTTATTCTATAACCATGTGTTTGGAGGCTAACAGTTAAGGAATTGGAGTTTTCCATTTGTCTGCAAACTTTCAAATTGTCTTTTTTTGTTTTCTTCTTCAATTTATGGCATAATTTAACTACAAAACCCTCAGTAGATTTTGATTACTCTAAGAATTAGGGATCTAAAACACCTGAATCTAAAAACGTAACTCTATAGAAAGGACCAAATGTGCAATTTGAACAAATAGTCATACTTGAAATATCAGTGACATTTGTTATGGGGTGAATGAGAGAATCTCTAACATCATTTAAGCATTTAGGTTTAATATGACATATCCAACATTCAATTAAGTTCCCCGTGGAAGTTATAAATTATGAAATCTTAATTGTTGCATGATCTTGCCATGTATAAATAGAAAAGAAACATAGGGCAAAGAAAAAAAGGAACAGAGGTTTTACAGTGACAGAAGATGTAAGTCTTGATCTGTGATCTTGGGAAAGCTGTCTATATTTAGAATGCTGTCTGCTTCTGAAAATAAACATCATGATCATTTTTACCTTGAGGTCTCCAATGAGTATACAGTTTTAAGAGTCCAAAGGGTCTTTATTAAGTGCAAGGCCCTAAAGTTTTGCTGCAGAGAAGAACTTAGTATTGTACCTTCCAACAGTGTTTAAGGGCAACCTTTTTCTGATGTCTTTTCCAAAGGACACAGACTCTGGAATCTAGATCATGAAATGTCTGGTGTCACCATTTGGCAGGTCATGAAGGGTTTCTTTTACCTAGTGAAAACATACTTTGCCTTAATGTACTAAAGCTTTGGCATATTGAGTCATGTCAGAGTTTGTAAGAGCAGGAGACACATGAGAATCGGCCTTCTAATGACTATTGCATAAAAGGTCAGTCTGTGTTTACCAGTGGGAGTGAATCTGATCACCATCAATTGGTAATACTTTTGACCAAGGCAACCCAGTTGATTCAGTTAGCTTTGCCAAATGTTGTAGTTACAATACCTTGTTTAACTGTTTTACAGCTTGTTCAGTGAAACCAGTACCTCCATCACTGAAGATTTCTTCAGTCATGTTCCCTAAGAGAAACACATTTTCCAATCACCTTTCAGCTACTGTTATAGCACTGGTCTTCCCGCCTGAGAAAGCTTCACTACAACCAGAAAGCATGAATTGAAGACAGTAATTGAATGAAATCCATTTGTAACTGTTTAAATAATCCAGGAGGTACCAAAAAGATACCACCTGAGTTTTTTGTTGTCTTAATTATGAGTTTGAGAAACAAAACAATAAAGCACTTAAGCAATTTTAGAACAGTTACCACACTATTTTTTTTTCATAACTTGTATAATTTTATCTATCCCATGATAAGTCACAGAGTATGATGGAAGATTTAAGGACCAGTCAGCCATTCGGGTTCTCTATGAGTCCACACTTAACAGTGGATTAATATGCTTTTGAATGCAAGTTTTGTTTCTCCAATTCAGGTGCATAGCACTCTTTATCATAGGTAATTTGACTTGGATCAGTCTTATAAAGTTTATTAAAATTGCATATGTTAACAATTTCAGTACTGGCTGGGAGCATAGACATCTTCTGAAGCATTTCCTTGGAAGTCACTAGTTCTCATTCTGTTTGATGTTGGGTTAGCAGGTGTATGAACCAGTTTCTTCATTAAAGTTCTAAGAATTCTTACTGAGATGAGTGGTATGATATTAAAGTTATCAGAAACCTGTACTTGTCAGATTCCTTTCCATGAATCCCCTTGAAGACAAGGATGTCAGATTCACAGTTGTTTGTAATACAACAACTTTCAGGAAAAGTGTTCATTACAGTTCTAAGAATCCTTACTGAGATGAGGGGCATGATCTTAAAGTTATCAGAAACTGTACTTGTCAGATTCCTTTCCATGAATCCCCTTGAAGATAAAGCATGTCAGATTTACAGTTGTTTGTAATACAACAACTTTCATGAAAAGACTAGAGTAAAACAATTAATTCTTTGTGAACAATAATACTTAAAATTGCCATGGCTAAAGATCTGATGAGCATTTACTATAACAATGATGCAATTGATAAGGAGATTTGATTATTTCTGTGATGCACAGTGTTTTGGGGTAATACCTAGAATTATGACTCACTGCACACCAGGACTATCACATTTTTATGAATTTTATATAATTTATGAAGCACATATTAATAATACATCTATACAAATATGACTCAAAGAATGTTTAGCATTACTCATTATTTGACAGTGCTTCCCATATAATTTAATATATTAAATTAACCCAGTTAGTTTAACATATCTCTTTAGTATAAGGAAAGATATCCTTTTGAGATGTTCTAAGGGTCCATCTCAAAAATTCCAAAGTCAATTTGAAATCAAGAGAAAGAAAATTTATAATTTGATTTTTGAATGTTTGTCAAAATATCAAGGGTTTACAATACTTGATCAAACTAAGATCACAGGTAACTGTAAAATAATAATCATTTGTTTAACCAGATGTTTAAGTAAAAGACTTCAAAGGCAAATACAGAAAGTTACATAACCGGAGAAAAATCTTAAGTCTAAAGAAGCTGAACTGGTTCTCTAGAGAAGCACAGGTTCTGGGTCCATAGTTCTTAAACATAAAATTGGTTGAAGTTCCAGATGCAAGAGTTCTAGTCTCCTTCAATCAAGACAAACTTATGATTCCCTGTATTCCAGTAATCTTACCCGCCTATTCTGAACCCAGTCCAGTTTTGGTCTGATCCTGTTAGATACCTGAGGCCTTCCCTACCAGACTCAGATCTGTTTCTGTCACCACTTCTGAAGCCAGCACAGACTTATTTATTTTACGATTAAATTTGGAGGGTTTAAAACACATATTGTTGGAACTCAAATCTGACAGAGAACTCACCCATGACCCCAGAGGGTACTTTTGTTTGGTTACTTGCTGCTTCTGGGATAGGGGCCACTGAAGGTCTAACTTGGATTCTACTTCTTTTTTGTATTTTGGAGATGTAGTCTCTCTCTGTCACCCAGGCTGGAGTGCAATGGTGCAATCTAGGCCACTACAACCCCCGCCTCCTGGGTTCAAGTGATTATCCTGCCTCAGTCCCCTGAGTAGCTGGGATTAAAGGCTCACACCACCACACCCAGCTAATATTTTGTGTTTTTAGTAGAAATGGGGTTTCACCATGTTGGCCAGGATGGTCTCGGACTCCTGACCTCATGATCTGCCTGCCTTAGCCTCCCAAAGTGCTGGGATTACAGGTGTAAGCCACCGTGCCCGGCTTTGGATCCTACTTCTAATGATGAACTATCAAAAGAAAAACTTTAGACAAATTAAGCACTCAAAAATTTATTTAAGTAAAGAACAATTCACAAATCAGCCAGCTCTCAGAAACATAAGAGAATCAGAGAGCTCCATTCAGCATGTGGGCAGGCATTATTTATAGATACAAAAGGAAGTGACGTAAAAAAAACAACTTGATTGAGCCAGGCACCATGGGAGGCTGAGGCAGGAGAATCCTTTGAACCCAGGAAGTTGTGAGCCGAGATCACACCACTGCACTCCAGCCTGGGCAACAGGGCAAGACACTGTCTAAAAAAACAAACAAAAACAGCTTGATTGTTACAGCTCAGCATTTACCTTATTTGGACATGGTGTGATGAGACTTTTTTTAGAGACATAGCCTGATCAGTTGATAGCCTGTGATTGGCTGAGACTCAGGTCTCTGTTCCAAGATATGTTATTAAGTTAGTTTGCAGTTTGTTTGCATACTGTTAGGTTGCAGTTTTCTATGAACCAGGCAGCTTTAGGACAAATGTAACATAACGTAATAGCCGTAAAGAAACAGTGTTAGCAAAGGATGGGGCTATGCACTAAATTGCAAGTTAAAAGGGGATTAGAAGGTAAAATGGAAACAGAGAAATACATTTCCACAGACTTTATTCTGGGTACATTTGAATAATTATTTATATAATGAATAGTTGTTTTATGTAATATGAATTACATCATGCTAAAACATCAGTAGGTGGAAAGGTGTAATTTCACCCTTGTTAGCCAGTTATGCTTTAGCATGAGTTCATTTGTCAAATTATCAAGTTAGTCATTTAGTTTGTGCAGAGGAAGAGAAGAAAAGAAAGAACTAAAAGTTAATTTTTTCCATTTTGTAGTCATGCCTGAGAATGGCCTTAGATAGAGTGCTGGGCAAAAGGCCAATGAACACTACCCTCATATGTTCTATCTGGATGAGGCCAAAGAACATCCGTCCCTCAAGGCCCATGTTAAAGGCCCCAATTATGATCATCTCCCTCACACCCAATAAAGAATTCTTCTCCGAAATCCTAGGAGGTTTTATTCACATCTTTTAATATAACGTATAACCATCTACTTTGTATGATGATTATTTGCTTGTATGTGCTACTATCTGCGTGTATGTAAATATTTTTACATGGATTATGTGTCCTGTGAGAGAATAAGCATTGTAATCAGAATCCACCTGTGACTCCTCTTCATCATTTTCATAGCATCTTACATAGTCTCTTTATATACATGGGCTCAAAATATATTTAGTGATTGGCTAAATAAATCATATTTGAAAGCTCTATTCGCCCAGGAATTTCCTTTGCTTTATCTCTTTTATGATTTCTTTAGCAGTCAATTTTAAAGTCATACTCTAAAGACAGTTTAGATTGTAGGGCATAACAAATAAAAAGATTATACATTTACTTTCCCATTCATTTCAACTTGTTATGTGAAAATACACACAGATACACATACATCCTCTAAAATCATAAAACAAGAAAATGTTATTGGCTTCATTTTCCTTATTCCTGAACACCTGTGTCAATACCTATTTATTAAATAGAGGCAGGTGAAAAGTCACAAAGCAGCGATACACATTTGCACCAATGCCAGAGTGTAGACCCTGGGTATTACAAACTCTGAGTCAGTCTTTCAAGAAAAGCATCAGCTGGTTATCCAAGCCATCACACAAACTGGGCTTTTCCTTTTTTATACTTTTTTTTTTTTTTTTTTTTTTTTTTTGCGTTATAGTTTGAGGCTGATGCCCAGTGGGAAATGATAAAATTCAGGAGGACTCTCCTGTTGAATGATAAGCATATTTTCTTTGATTCACTCTTTGACAAAATTTTCAAATTCTTTTTTGAGATCAAGGTTTTAATTTCAATTAGTATAGAAAGGTTCTAAAGAAAGACTCATCCCATTTAGTTATTTCAGTTCATAGAATACGTCTCTGTTTTTAATGCAGTCTTTGCCTCTCGGCCCTATACTCGGAGGCAAAGAGCAAACCTCATTTCAAAGGTATCAGTGCTCCTCCAGGCTCTAATCCCTTCTGTGTAATGGGGCATTTGTTTCTCTTCATTGAACAGTAAACCTGTAATTCCCTTTAATCCTAAACGAGGCTTGAAGAGTGAGGATTTCAAGGCACGCCCACCTACCTTCTACAGGCTTTTCATAGTCACGGAAGACCCTTCAGAATTTTCACAAATCCCAGAATATCTGTCTAGTCAGTCACTAAAACGATGCATCAAATGGAGTTGAGTCAAAGTCAAGTCCATTATCTAGGGACTTATTGAACTGTGTTCAGATTTGGCTGGAATTTGTGACGAACTGATGCCTGATAACTGGTAACCGAATTTTAAAGCATTTATGGTTAGAATTTATCTAAAATTATAGATAAAATGAAATGTATCTACATATGGATATGGATATAATAAATATAAATATAGAGGAATAGCTTTTTTTTAATTAAAATGCCCTCCTTCACTCTAAGCTTTTGTGAAATTCCTAATGTAATAAAACCCAGAAATCTACTAGCAAATGAGAATAATTTTTTAACTGAATCCAGCAATAGCAGAAAAATAAGAAAAAATAAATAAAAACAGTATTTAAAAAGATCCTTTGCTTTTGGCAAACTTTAAAAGCAAATTGTCACTTTGTTTTGAAATAAGATTTCTAGGCCAAAGACATTTTTTACAACCCTATTTCAAGCATATTTTAACTGCATGTTAAGGAATTTTGAATATTAGAACAATCCAAATTTTCTACTCCTTTGGGGGCTAAGAGAC
Organism: Saimiri boliviensis; assembly: GCF_048565385.1. Taxonomy (NCBI): domain Eukaryota; kingdom Metazoa; phylum Chordata; class Mammalia; order Primates; family Cebidae; genus Saimiri; species Saimiri boliviensis. The sequence continues at coordinate 74,742,145 of NC_133464.1, read as the reverse complement.
TTAAATATTTGGCAACAATGTAGTTTTCATATCTTGCTCCTCAAATAGAGAGAGGCCTTTGTGTAATTTTTGATTTGATCCCTGCACAAATTTACCTTTCTTACTAGGAAACTTGAGAAGTTGAATAATGTGTGGAATTTATTCACCAGCGTCTTTATGTTACAGATCTCAGGTAATTCTTCCATTGAGTTCTTCAGTGTAGCAAATGCGCTATTCTACTCTAACAGTGATCTTCTGAAAATGATTTTTTTTCCTACATTGTAGTCCAAATTAATGACATTAGCAGTGTCAGTGAAGGATGAAGAGAAACATCTATTTTAATAATAATAAATTGCTCTCTTTTCCCATTATAGATATAAATTAAATACTTATTTCTGGTATCTACTAAAATTTAACTTTAGTGAAACACAACTCACAGAAAGACAAGGTGTTGTTATAACTGGAGAAGAAGATGGAGCTTGCTTTCAGTTTGATCTTTCTAGTTTCCTGCGCTAACCAGTGACTGATTTCTCTTGACGCATATCTAGACATGCAAGAGACTTCCGTTTGGGTGTTAATTAGAATCTTTGCCTTAAGTGTGCTTCCGACAGTGTTTGCATATAACCCTTTCCTAACGGAAAATGTCTGCAGCTTTAAAGCAATCTTACTTATTATAGATGAAGAGAGAAACGGGAAGGGGAAGAGAAGACCCACCAATGCCCAAGTGTAGAAGGTAGTTAGGAGGATTAAGAGGAAGGTGTCTTTGGACAGAGCTAAATCAGTAGTTAGGGAGTAAAAGAAAGGTGCTTTCTGGTCCAGGATGGAAATTAGAACATGTGATTTAATGACTCTGCTCTTACAAATGCTAATTGAAGTAATCCAAATAATAGGGGAAGAAGTGCAAATGAACCCTGCTGACAATGGAAGAGCCTCACTTCCCCTCAGAGATATTGAGGAATTCATGGAAGATGTGATGCGAAAAAGGACAAAGGTGAGAGGAGAACTAGTAAACTGGGGCCTTCATGGTTTTTCAGGGAAATGACTGCTTGTGTGTGGTGAGCGGATTCTTGTCTTGGGCAAACAATCCTAACAAATTTTGGATGGAATGGATTGCTTAAAAGACTATATAAGAGAATAAGATAAGACGGCACTTTTTAAATAATTTTCATTTTTAGTTTTGGGGCACTAAAGTGCAGGATGTGCAGGTTTGTTCCATAGGTAAATGTGTGCCATGGTGCTTTGCTGCACCCATCAATCCATCACCCAGGTATTATGCCCAACATGTGTCAGCTGTTTTTCCTGATGCTCTCTCTCCTCCAACCCCAGCCCCCGACAGGCCCCAGTGTATGTTGTTTCCCTTCCTGTGTCAATGTGTTCTCACTGTTATAAGAATAGAAAACAAAGCACTGCATGTCCTCACTTAAAAGCTCCCACTTAGATTCCTGCATTGGTTTCCTGCTGCATCCATGTCCCTGGAAAGGACATGATCTCATTTCTTTTTGTGGCTGTATAGTATTCCATGGCATACATGTACCACATTTTCTTTATCCAGTTTATCACTGTTGGGCATTTGGGTTGATTCCATATCTTTGCTATTGTGAGTATTGCTGCAATAAATGTACTAGGTGTTGCAATGAATGTACTAAGTACTGCCATGAATGTACTAGGTAGTATATTTTAGAAAACATTCAATAATTATATGGGCATTTATCTTTGTAATAGAATGATTTGTATTCCTCTGGGTATATACCCACTAATGGGATTGCTGGGTCAAATGGTAGTTCTGGTTCTAGATCTTTGAGGAATCACCAGATCATCTTCCATAATGGTTGAACTAATTTACATTCTCACCAACAGTGTAAAGGCGTTCCTATTTCTCCACAGCCCAACCAGCATCTGTTGTTTCTTGATTGTTTTAAACAAAGGCCATTCTGATTGGCATGAGATGGTGTCTCATTGTGCTTTTGATTTACATTTCTCTACTGATCAGTAATGTTGAGAATTTTTTTCATGTTTGTTAGTTGCATTAATATTTTCATTTGAGAAGTGTCTGTTTATGTCCTTTGCCCACTTATTAATGGGATTGTTTGTTTTTGTAAATTTAATCCCAAAATAAAGAAGGTTGAGAAATGTACTGAATGCTGAATCTCAGTGGGATACTATGTAATAGTAACAATAACAACATCTAACACTGATATAGTGTTCAGTATGTGCTGGGCACAGATTAAGTGGATTGTATAGATATTAACTCAATATTAACTCATTACAATAAACCTGTAGGTGAATACTTTGATTAGGCATCTTTAAGGATTAGGAGAAACTAACTCTTAGAGAGGTTAAGTGATCATGATAGGCTATAAGAAAATGATATGACTATCTCTCTGGACAGATAGATTCAACCCCAAATAATTAGAACTTAAAAGAGCTCTGAATTATATATCAGTTATTTAATAGATATCATGTAATAAGCAACCAGTTGGAAAATACTATGGGGAAAAGAACCCCTTAACACTAACAATTCACATAAAATGGTAAGAATAAATTTAATAAGAGTATGTAGGGTGCAGAATGAAATTATGCAATTTTACTGAAGGACATAAATAAACCAATAAATAAAAAGAGAGGGATAACAAGTCCTGTATGGGAATACTTAGTATTATAACAATATTTCTTCTCCTTTTCTATTTAGTCCATAAATTAAATGTACTATCAATCAATATCTGATTACAATTTTGAGGAGAGGACAGAATGTAATAAAAGTATCTTTCATTTTTAATTACAGAAATAATACACAAATACATAATCTAATAATTTAAAAGCTGGGTTATGGAAGTTGGCCTTACTCTTGCTCATCAGTCACCCTGCCTGTGAAAGTGCAGAGCATAAGTGCGTTATCTTACATAAGTGTAAGTAGTGAAATCATGAAGAACAGTGAGAAGCAGAGCGGTGGCGAGAAAGATGATACTCAAGGAGCTAAATTCAAGACTATATTTGATAATCACACCGAGGTACAATAGGGAGATTATGGAATTTGAACATATGATAATGGGCTTTGAAATAACTGGGATTTGTTTTAGGTAAGATGGCTGAAAAATGACATAAAAATTGCTAAAGAAGTTGGAGGTATTTATTATCTACCAGGAAAGGCACTCTGGGTCATAATTCATACTTTATGCTTCTTAGCTCTATCTTATAACCTATATATTCCCATTACTTTGATAAAAATAAAATTTAATTAAAATATCACTGGTGAAACAATGGATGCATTTGTCAATAGAATGTCATTATAATAATATTAGATGGTAAAATGTGGATAGATTGCTCAAAAAACAGTGCTAAAATAAATGGCTAACCACTGAGGTAAAAGCAGATATTTACTTCGAATCAAATCCCAAAGATCATTGCATATTAACCAAAAATTTAAACATTAAAATAATAAAATGAGTAGGAACAAATATAGCTGAATATTTTCATGATCTTAGAATGAAAAAGTCTTTCATCCACTTATTACCGTAGAAAGCAATCCAAAAGAAATACAATTAAAATTAAAATTAAAAACATAAATGAAGAAAATATATTTGCAATATAAGACAAATAAGTACTATTTATAGATTAAGAATTGTTTTAGATCAACAAGAAAAACATGAACACCTCAATTAAAAATCAGTGAAGAAAATGAATAGACAATTCCTAGAGAAAGAAATAGGAACAGCCAATAAGCATTATTTCCAAAAGTTCAGGATTGCTAGAACTCAAAGATACATAAAGTAAAAACACTATGTGCTATAGTATGCATCTGGAAAAATTTTAAATGTTTTCAAATAATATTTTCTAATGCTTGTAAGTGCAGGAAAATGGACATTCTTGTACACTCTGGTTGTAGTTATAGACAAAAGAAGAAAGAAAAGGGCAATTTTCTTTCCCAACTATTTTACATGAGCTTTAAATATTTGCTAAATCAATACATTCATTAATAAAAGTGTTTTCAAAGAATGAGAATAGAAAACTTAATATGAGTTTTATAAAAATTAATTTATAACAGATCCACTGTATGAACCAGTATATAAGATTCTGGATATATCTTGTATAATCATTGAGATGAGGAGACGATTTTTTTTTCTCTTTTTGTTTTGCTTTGTTTTCTTTTCCTTTCTTTTCTTTTCTGGAGGTAGGGTTTCGCTCTGTTGCTCAGGCTGAAGTGCAGTGGTGCAATCTCAGTTCATGGCAACCTCTGTCCCTGAGCTCAGGTGATCCACCTCAGCCTCTTGAGTAGCTGGAATTACAGGTGTGTGACACCATGGTCAGCTAGTTTTTGTTTTTGTTTTTGTTTTTGTTTTTGTTTTTTGCAGAAACTGGTTCTCAGCAGGCTGCCCAGGCTGTCTCAAACTTCTGGGCTCAAGCGATACACCCACCTCAGGTTCCCAAAGTGTTGGGGTTACAGGTGCGAGCCTGTAACTCCACATCTGTCCAAGGAGATGGTTTTTCACCCACTGAAATTCCTCTCATGGAAAGCCCAGCTCATTTGTGTATTTGCTTTTTTCTTATCTGCTTTTAAGTTAAATACGTAACTGGTCACAAAATATAATCATTAAACACATCTGATGAGGCATCCTCTCATTTTTAACCCTGAAGTGAGCAGCAGGCATAGAGAAAGTGAGATGGGAATGAAGAGGAGTTGCAACAGTGATCAGAGACTGACAGGGCTCCACTAATATCAATTTACACAATGATGAACCCGAGAAGACTTTTTTAAACAGTGAAAGAGCCTGGGCGCAGTGGCTCACACCTGTAATCCTAGCACTTTGGGAGGCTGAAGAGGGCTGATCACTTGTGAAGGTCAGGAGTTTGAAAGCAGCCTAGCCAACACGGTGAAACCCTGTCTCTACTAAAAATACAAAAAAAAAAAAAAAAAAAAAAAAAATTAGGGCCAGTCTTGGTGTCTCACACCTCTAATCCCAGCACTTTGGGAGGCCAAGGTCGGCGGATTACCTGAGGTCAGGAGTTTGAGACCAACTTGGCCAACATGGTGAAACCTCGTCTCTACTTTTTAGTATTTTTATACAAAAATTAGCCAGTGTGGTGGTGCATGCCTGTAATCTCAGCTACTAGGGAGGTTGAGGCAGGAGACTCACTGGAACCCGGGAGGCAGAGATTGCAGTGAGCCGAAATTGCACACTCCAGCCTGGGCAATGGAGCAAAACTCCCTCTCAAAAAACAAACAAACAAACAAACAAAAATAAAACAAAAAAGTTAGCTGGGCTTTGTGGCTGGCATCTGTATTCCCAGATACTCAGGAGGCTGAGGCAGGAGAATAGCTTGAACCCAAAAGGCAGAGGTTGCAGATAGCGGACATCATGCCACTGCACTCCAGCCTCGGCAACAGAGTGAGACTCCATCAAGAGAAAGAAAGAAGAAAAGAAGAAAGGAAGGGAGGGAGGGAGGGAAGGAAGGAAGAAAGGAAGGAAGGAAGGAAAGAAGGCAGGAAGGAAGGAAGGAAGAAAGAAAAGAAAAAGAGAACCGTGAAAGAACTGAGCTTCCAATGAAATGACGTAAGAATGCAATATGAGAGTGTGGAGTCTGAGGCAGGAAGCTTGTGAGGACACGACCTGGGAATTCCCAGAAATCGTGGGAAGGAGTTGGGGATTTCAGTGGCCCTGGATAATTATCCAGCTCTCCAATGCCACAATAACTCAGACTGCATTTTGTAATCTTAACATTTTTATTATTCTTGTTTTTCATTTGGTATGCACTTTTTTTTTGCATCTAAATAATGTTGTTTACCTTGAAAAAGTACAAAACAGCAAGGAAAAACATTTACACAGGAAATATTACATGCAGAGCATTTTATAAGCCACTTACATTACTAGATGCATTTTCCATTTTTCTGTATAAAGATTTCATCTAGCACCCTACACCTACTCCCCTTTCTTAATACTCTCCCGAGTTTAACACTTGGCCTCCTTAGCTCATTGGTTGGCTGTGGTTTGTTTTGTTTTAACAAAGTGGAACCCGAGTCCTACATCCTAGTGGTTGCAGTTTGATTCCATAAGTGGCTTCATACTGTGAGGTGGAGTGAATGCTTTACTGCCTTTCCATCAAGCTGTAGTTAGCCAACAAACCCCTTACATGCCCCAGCTGATTACCTGGCAGTGTGTAAACTCTGAAGTTAGTTAGACACCATTCACTAGGGAATAATCATCAATTCAGGTGACCGTCATAAACAATTCACATCCTTCATTCATTGGTGGGACTCAAAAAGCACTATTTGGTTTCTCAGATTAATTCAGGTCCTTGATTCTTAAAATCCTTCATGGTTAGTTTGTAAATTAATCAAACTTCAAGGTCACTTTCCAATTATCTTTTTTGATTTGATAGATTACTTGATTACTTGAAGATGCTCAAAGACCTAAAAAGACTTATGAATACTAGGTGCTTTGAAAAATATAATAATGGCAATGAAGGGTGTAATTTCTGTAGAAAAAAAAGCCACATTCATGCATTTTTAAATAAGGAAACAAAATCTGTTTTTTAATTAAAGAAAAAGAGTGACTATCCCAGAATAAAAAAGGCCTTGAAAGAGGCGAGCCAAACCTGAACTGTCAGAATAGTTCTCAAGCAGACTTTGTTTAATTTATACATTTATAAATTACAGTCTACTCACTGCCCCTGCCTTTATTTTCAAGGCCACAGTCAATGCCTCTAAGATAAGAATCGTAAATTTCCACACGGAATCACAAGCAGCCAGACCTTTGGGGATCTCTTTCTTTTCTGAGATCGGAGTCTCTGCGTGCTTACGGGAAGTGACAGGACGGGTTTGTGGAGCCTCCGAGATAACCTTGCTTTATTTCACCTGACATGCTATAGATGTAAAACCATAGCTGCTCCCCCTGCAGTAAGACAGCCTACTCGCTCACTTTCCAACATATATTTTCCCACTTTCTAGCATTTATCATCCTTATTCCACAGTGTACTATAATGATTGCATCCCAGGTTGTATAGATAACCTGAATAAAATACGGTAGTTTGACAATCTTTAAAATTATGACTTTCAGGTGACACGTGTGTGCACATATTCTAGCATCTTACAGAAAGTAGGCCTAGATGCAGAGAAGCAATGTGTCTGACTTTAATTTCTTTATACACTAGTTCTTGCTCAGAATGCTACCTGTGTATGCATAGGCGATATTGTTTAGTACAGAATTCCCTTTTCTGGTCTTCCAGACATAATCAGGCATGCCTGAATTCTAGAATGAAGACAGCTATGACCACATTTACCCATTCATTTAGTTTTCATTCAATTCTTCATGGCATATTTATTGAGCACTTACTATGTGTCGGGCAGGATGAAAAGTAAAGGGGACATAGAAAAAAAATCAAGGAGGATGAGAAGGATAAAGCATCTTCCCTAGAAGGGCTTACGTGTCTATGCAGGAGTCAGACAATTCAAAAGTATGGAAATAAATCGCCAAAAATAATTAAGCTTACAGTAAGGGGTAAGAAAGCAAGAGAGTTTTAAGGCAAAGGATATCTTGGATGGGCGGAGGGTCAGAAAAAACCTTTCCAAAGCGATGGTATTAAAGCTGAGATCTGAGGAACTAAATAAATAAAAAAGCCAGTCACACTATTCTAACATATTTGTGTAACAGAACTCGTTTTGAAAATGAAAGCATTAGTGAAACACCACTCAAAAGCAAGCAAAACAGACCTGCTTTGATAGAAGTTATTTAGGGCTTCTGCTCTGCTCACTCAGCCTCTCCTAACCCCAAGGAGGCTCTGGATATTCTTGGAGATCTTTTTCCAGCATCAGGATGAGTTGTCCCAATAAATAATCCTCCAAAAAATAATCCAGGGCTCCGTGGAACAGGGATTGAAAAACAATGGCCTGGGTGAAGCCAGGAGGCAACTGTTTCATGTTGTCCTGCCTGGTAATTCAACACAAACATACGTACCTTTCACTCAGCAGTTGAGCCTGTGTTTGGCCCTGGCACAGATTTTAATCTTTCCCTTTTATGTCCTGAAAGTTTAGATACACAAAGCACCACCGCTATGTTCTTTGTCTAAAGCGTCAGTGATTAATACCCTAGCTAAATTGCTTTAGATACTTGAATTAACATGAGATCATTAATGATAATAATAAATGGCTCTTAATTGTATTTAAATATAGTGAACCTTAATTAAATATTGAGAGAAGAAGCACTTCCCTTGGACATCTCCTTTTGGATATAATGGAAGAGGGCTTCACTTCCATACCTCTGCTTTCTGTTCATTCATTCTCGTTCTGTACTGCATAAGACAAACCTAAGCAATTTATACTTTTGAGTAGTCAACATGCTTTCTTTTTTTTATTTTAATTTCATTAACATATGTCAAAGAATGAAATACTTCAAAAAACATAGTACTTAATTTCGGCTGGTTGTTGTTAATTTGTTATGGTAGAAGTATCCGAGCATAAAGAAAGAATAATTTAATCAAATCACTCACACTAGGTTTAAGAAGCAGTATTTGCCTTTGTGCACTATATAGCTAATTACCTTACACTGCCATTTAAATAGTGATTAACAAACAAACATCCAGATTTTTCTTATAGAATCCAGTCAAACTACATTTCATTTGTACTGAAACATTTTTAAGTCATGAATGACTAAAGTCCATCAAATACATGATAACTAAGGATGCACAATTTTTCTTCAGGATCACTGGAATTTAAATAAGACAGAGTGCTTTGGTAAACTGATTATAAAAACATCATAAGAAGCATCATCTTTTCAATGTCATAAAGAGCTAATGTTCCCCTGGTGAAATCCAAATAAATATAAGCTATATCCGGCTTTGATCTATGGTTTTATTTTACTAGAACTCCATTTTAAAAGTTTGTGCCTATCATTTTTAGCATTAAGTTGCCAGTCACTATATCATACATGCAACATAGAAGATAATGCAATGAATTGAATCACTATTCCAAGGCCAGGAGACTTAGGAAGGGAAAGTGGTATGTAGTGGGTTATTAGAAAGCAATGGAAGAACCGGGCGCTGTGGCTCACACCTGTAATCCCAGCACTTTGGGAGGCTGAGATGGGCGGATCATGGGGTCAAGAGATTGAGACCAACCTGGCCAACATAGTGAAACCCCGTCTCTACTAAAAATACAAAAATTAGCTGGGTGTGGTGGTGCGCGCCTGTAGTCCCACAGGACTCGGGAGGCTGAGGCAGGAGAATTGCTTGAACGTGGGAGGCGGAGGTTGCAGCTGTGATTCATGTGACACAAGTTTCTTCCCAAGCCTAAGCTCTCCCAGTTTACACACACACACACACACACACACACACGCACACACACACACATCCTCCTTGCTCTCTTCTCAAAAAGCTGCATTCCTTTTCAGACCAGAGAATACAATTTGTACCTTTGTGCAGTGCCCTACAAAATCAGGGATCAGTGACCAACAGCCCCTGGGCTGGAACTGGAGCTCTTGAAACTGCACATAATAAGCTATAGTGATTAAGAAGGTAAGGAGAAATGGGACTGAACTTTAACTGAGATTCTCCTGCTGTGTATTTGCAAAAGCTCTTAGGGGCCACCACTTGAGAGGTTTTTTTTAGCAGCTGGAATTCACTGACACAGAAAGAAAAATCTTCAGAGCTTTTTATATTGTCCTGAGGAAGCCACACAAGGTTCAAACTGGTTACACCAACCCTTTCTGAGAAGTTCAGAGCATCTCAGTGAAGGACACTTAACCATGAGTTACAGCCTCCTTCTCACAAACATCCTTACAGGTCATCGTGCTTGATGGTATGTGACTCTGTCCAAGAGATAAATTAAACTAGATTGAGTTCTTGACCACAGAACAAAATGTGTATGCTGGTGAGTGGCCTGAAGGATGGAGCATGATAACACATATACCCAACTAGAATCTTCCCTATTGGATGGTGGCTGTCTAATCCAATTGTATCTCCCGTCTCTTAAGGAGTCAGAATACAAAATTATAAATAACACAAAGAGCAGAGTATTGTATAAATCAGCACACACAGCTATAAGAAACAAACAAAACCCGATTGCATAGGCTAAAATAATTTATTGGAAGGATATTGGGGCTCCCAGGATTGATTTGAGGCTAGAGGACTAGGCTGGGAAAATAGCAGGATGCAGGGATCTGTGGAAGACTGGACGGCAGGAGACACAGCAGGAACACAGTGTCCCTGAGGCGTTGTGTTGTAGCAGTGGTGAAATGACCTCCAGACGTCTCGTACAACATAGAATGGTTTTCTCTGAGATTCAAGGACCCCAGGCTCCTGGACTAACTCTGTATCAAATATTCATTCCTTGGTTATCCGGGTAGGGAAGGGGCCAGGTTAGCTCCAGTGGACTTTGCAGCAGGAGCTGGGTACTAGCACCTTTGATGATCACACACAATGAAAGATTATTCTGAAGGATCGAAGTGCCATTTGGAAGAGGGGCTTGGAACATTTGTCAACTACAAATTCTGTATGTCAAATGCCAACTGTCTTCACTCCATTTTACTGCTTAACATGCACACTTACACCGTTTTTCCCAAATCTACATGAAAAGTAGAAAACAAAACAAAAATAGAAAACTCCACTGCCTATACAATGCCATTGTGCTTTACAGTTCAGTGAACTGCTTCCCTTTGCTTTGTAAGAATTATACTCAAATTCCTATAAATTACTTGCCTCAGCTCTGAATTGAGGATTTCTGGGCCATTCACCAACTTTCCAGAATTATCAAACCAACTTTATTTTATAATATTCACCTACATTTCCTGTGTCTAGTAGAAGAAATGAAAAGGAAAGTCAAGGAAAATTAGTTACAATATATAAATATATTCATTAACCATTGAGGAAGGGAATAGGGTGGCAGAGTTTTTGTTTCTGAAATTACTGTGAACTGAATTTATGACTCCCATCTTGCCTTACCACATTCCCCCTGCATTTGGCAAGAACGTTAGCTGATCAGTGTTCTTTGAGCATTAAAATATCAATTTAATTTCTGATGGATCTTGGCCACAAATGGCCAAGAAGTGTTGTCAGCTTCTTAATTCAATAGTATCATGGCTTTGTTTCCTGTTCGAAGCAGTTTTTGCTTAGGGACTAGAACATCTAAACCAATGGAGTCCAGATTCGTATGCTAACTAAAATTCACCATGACTTAGAACTGTTTCTTGAAAGAATATGACATATTTGCAAAAGGCCATAGCACTCCCTTTTCTCTCTATCAGGGACTCAAAATACAGGAAAATTAGGCTATATACATGTATATGGAACTTGAAGCTTTCCCGTAGGTCACTGATACTCTGCTCATGATTTTTTTTTTTTTTTGCCGTTTTCTTCTGTATTTGAATGGTTTCTATTGCAACGTCTTCCAGTTCACAAATCTTTGCTTATGTAGTGTCTTATCTGCCATTAATCCCATTTACTGCATTTAAAAATCTCACTGTAGTTTTCATCTTTAGAATTTTAATTTGGTTATTTTAAAAACATTTAATATGTCACTCCTTAACTTTCTGAATACATAAAAGAGAGTTACAATAAGCGTTTTAGTTTTCTGTCTGATAATTGCAACATCTGTGTCAGTACTGAAACAGTTTTTATTGATTTTTCTCCTCCTTTGGGTCACAGTTTCCTGATTCTTTTCATGCATTAAAACATTTTCACTGGATGCCAGACATTGTGATTTTACCGTGTTGGTTGCTGGATGTCTTTGGATTTCGAAAAGTTATCTTCACTTTTGTACTAGAACATGTTAAGTTACTTGGAAATAATCTGATCCCTTTTTGCTTTGCTTCCACTTGTAGGAAGAAAGCATTTGATACTCTACTATTAAGTATGCTGTTTTCTATGGGTTTTTCACAGATGCCTTTTATCGGGTTGAGAAAGCTCCATTCTATTTCTAGATTGCTCAGAGTTTTCTTCATGAATGTGTGTTGACTTTTGTCAGATACTTTCTCCATCTATTACGATGATAACATAATTTTTTTTTACTCTGTAAACATGCATATATATTTTCTTTTCTCTCATTTTTTAGTTTTGTTTTTTGTTTTTCAGATGGAGTTTCACTCTTGTCACCCAGGCTGGAGTTCAATGGTGCAATCTCAGCTCACTGCAACCTCCACCTCCTGGATTCAAGTGTTTCTCCTGCCTCAGCCTCCTGAGTAGCTGGGGTTTTCAGCTGCTCGCCACCATGCCCAGCTAATTTTTGTATTTTTTAGCAGAAATGGAGTTTTGTCACGTTAGCTTGGCTAGTCTTGAACTCCTGACCTGAGGTGATCCTTAGCCTCCCAAAGAGCTGGGATTACAGGCATGAGCCACCACACCTAGCTAACATGCATATATATTTTCTATTATAATCTGTTAATCAAGTGAGTTACATTTATCGATTTTGAAACTTTAAGCAAACTACATTTCTGGTATATTTTTTCTGCCATATTTTTATGATGTACTACCCCTTTTATGTATTACTGTATTTGATTTTTTAATATTTCGTAAATAAATATCTGAGTCAATATTGATGAGGTATATCAATATATAGTTTTATTTTTTTCTTACAATGTCTTTTCTGGTTTTGATGCAGAATAATGCTGGACTCATAAAATTAGTTGGAAATTGTTTCTCTCTCTATATATAAATAAACAATTTGTACATAATTGCTCCGATTTAGTTCTTAAATATTTATGGAATTTATCAGTGAAGACATCTGGGCCTATCGTTTTCTTTATGGAAAAATGTTAAACTATGAATTCAGTTTATTTAATATATACAGGGAAATTGAAGTTATCTATTTCTTCTTGAGTGAGCTCTGATAGTTTCCATCTTTCAAGTAGTTTGTTCATTTAATCCAAGTTGTAGATTTGGTGACACATTATTTAGAATATTTCTCTTTCTGTTATTAATTTTAGTTTAGTTTATTTCTTTTGTGGTCATAGAAAAACATAGAAAGACTTCAATCTTTTTAAATGTATTGAAACGTGTTTTATGAGCCAGAATATGGTCTATCTTAGTAGATATTCCATATGTACTTGAAAAGAATGTATATTCCTCTGCTGTTGGATGAATTCCATTGTGAATGAGTTAAATTTCATAACTACGTTGTTAAGCCTTCTATTTCTTTAGTGATATTTTGCCTACTCTTTCCCAAATTACTGAGTAATGACTGTTGAAATACAAAAAAATTGAATTTTTAATTTCTATTTGTTTTTGCTTAATCTATTTTGAAGCTCTGTATTTAGGTGCTTACATAGTATTATTAGGTCTTCTTGATGAATCAACTCCCGTAAATGTTCTTCTTTATTCCTGCTACTTTTTAAAATCTGAATTCCTTTTGGTCTGACATCAATTTAAAAACTTTATCACTTATTTAATTAATTTTGCATTTTCTAACATATTGGTTACTTTATATTTAAAATGGGTTTCTTATAAATGATAGACTTCTTGGAAACAATATATAATTGAGTTTTTTCTTTTAACGCAATCTAAATCTATATTTTTAAATTGTTGTAACCCATGTATACTGAATGTAATTATCAATATATTAGATTTAAATCTATCATTTTGCTATTTTCTTTAGATTTGCTCCATCTGTTCTTGGTTTCCGTTTTCATTCTTTGGTTCCTTCTCTTAAAGAGAGCTAAAAAATTCTCTTGTATCATTAAAAGTATATCATTTTACCTCTACTATTGACTTATAATTTATATTTCTTGTTTCCTTATTTTGTGTTTCCTGTGAGCTTTCTACTATAAATTTTTAAGTCATTATAGTCTATTTTCAAGCACTATTATACTGAATAATGTATAATTCAGTACACTTTTATTCCACTTTTCTGCTTTTTGTTGTGTTTTGTCTTGATTCTGTTCTTGTTCTTATGAATTTTACTTCTGCATGTGCTTTAAACCCCAATCATATTGTTATTAGTTTTGAATTATGATTCATCTTTTAAAGATACTAAAAATGGAAAAAACATATTTATGTAGATATTTACCATTTCTGATGCTCTTCATTTCATCATATAGATTCAAGTTTTTACTTGATAACTTTTTATTTCAGCCTAAATAATTTTCTTTAATGTTTCTTTTTTTTCTTTTTCTTTCTTTTTCTTTCTTTCTTTTTTTTTTTTTTAAGACAGAGTCTTGCTCTGTTGCCCAGGCTGGAGTGCAATGGCATGATCTCAGCTCACTGCAACCTCTGCCTCCTGGGTTCAAGTAATTACTCCACCTCATCCTCCCAAGTAGCTGGAATTACAGACACTCCTTATCATGTGCAGCTAATTCTTGTATTTTTTGAATTGTTAGTGGAAATGGGGTTTCACCATGTTGGCCAGGCTGGTCTTGAACTCCTGACCTCAGGTGATCCACCCACCTTGGCCACTCAATTCTTTAACATTTCTTGTAGTGCAAGACTGCTGCAATAAATTCTGTCTGCTTTTGCTTGTCTGGAGGAAACTTGATTCAATAGTTATTTTTCAAAGGCATTTCTATTGCATATAGAATTGTAGTTTGATAATATCTTTCAATGCTAAAAAGGTGTTACTTCATTTTTTTTTTGGATAACGTGCTTTCTGATGAGCTATCTACTACAAATTGTTCTGTTTCTGGATATAATGTATTATGGCTTTCTGATTGCTTTAAATATTTTCTTTATTACTCATTTTCAGCAATGTGATAATGTGTCTTGTTGTAGGTTTATTAATGTTTATTTTGTTTGTGGTTTATAGAGCTTCTTAGATCATGGGTTTACAGTTTTCAATAGATTTTACAGGTGACCTGTTATTTCTTCAAGTGGTTTTCTGTTTCAACTTCTCTTTCTCTCTGTCTCTATCTCTACCTCTATCTCTATCTCTATCTCTATCTCTATCTCTATCTCTATCTCTATCTCTATCTCTATCTCTATCTCCATCTCTATCATCTCTATCTCTATCTCTCATTCTCTTGATTGAATTACACGTTTATTAGAGTGACTAATACCCTATGCAGTACAAGGTCTCTCCAGTTTAAATGATGGGGGAAAATATGAGTGAGTCTGGGGAATTATTCAACCTACTTCTTTTCTATCTCCTTTCTCAAGACTTGTAGAATTTCATGCCAGGCAGGCACAGAAAAGCTTTGCTCAAAGATTCAAGAGCATTTCTTGCAGGTCTCTGTAGCCTTTGCTCTATGTAGCTTCCTTCTCTTCAATATTGTACCCTACAAATTTTAAGAATCAAAGTTTTTTAAGTTTCAATCTCAGTCTCAACCCAGCCAAGTCTTTGGGTGTGGCGATCCAAGCTGCATCTGTATTAAGGGGCACTTCAAGCAGAAGCAAGCTACTTGGCTCTGCTTGAGTGTCTCTTCTTGCATCGCAGCGTAGAAACTTGATAGCAACATAAACTGACATTTCATTGTTTAATTTGGTCATTTAACAGGCATTTATTGAGCACCTACTCTGTATGAAGTATTGCTTGATGTACTAAGTATTCACAGTGAATAAAGCAGAAAAATTTCCCAGCCTCATGAACTTGACATTGTAATACTTCACAAAAATAGTGGGGGGTGGGGGGGTGTAATTTACGGGACCAATATCTCTAAGAGGCACAGAGGAAATATAGCAGATGTTTAGGAAATGCAGAGAGTCTGGAAAATAAACAGGGGTAAAGGAACAGGAGCAATATATATTGCACTTGTGCCTGCTGTTGAGATGACTAGCCCTCTATCCATCTTCTAATTCTTGTACATTTGCTCAAGATTGGAAGTCTTAGAAAAAAGAGCCATCTTGACAATATCTAAGTCCATGCTCACCCCCAGAGTCCTCAAAGGCAGAAAGAGAAAGAAATCAGGACTTAATTTCTGAAGTGGAATGAGGCATTATTTCTACCAAGACAACACCAAATCAAGAAGTATTTATAAGGGGGATTAGGAGGGAGAGTTGTGGAGAGATATTGGACAGTCAGAAAATTGACAAAGTTCACTACAATTGCATGGAAGAGTTGAGACTCACAGAGATGACAGAAAGGAAGAAACAAAAAGAAAGTAGAAGCTAAATTCAAAAGCCAGAGAAAAAAAGAATAAAAGTCAGCTAGTCATTAGCAGAGACAAAATGAACAAAAAGGAGAGGAGAAGTGAGTTCTGAGCAACTGGGGTGGTTGTTACGTCATTCACAGTGTTGCAGGCTAACCAGAGCTACTGCCGTGTGTTGGACAGCAATGACTCCTGTTCCCACTGCTCGGGAGGACTGGATTTGTGACAAACATGACATATTTCTCTGCCTTTTTATTATCATATGTATTTGTGAACCTATCCTTGAACAAAGAAACTGGAGTATATCTTCTCCTTGATATCTGAAAGAGCTGAAAAAATCCTGCTCTGCTAAATAATGAGGAAGTTACGTAAGGGTCAGGAAATGCCAGAAGCTCTCCAACTGTGTGAAGTTTTTTTGGTCTCAGAAACTGATAGATCCTCCAAGGGTGTCAGCTGGGAACCTCCACATCTTTCCACCTACAACGGGCTTGCTATTCTGCTATTCTAGGACTTTCATTTTAAAGGATATAGCAAAAGATATCAATGTTTTACTACTGTTTCACTGTTGATTGCCGAACAAGCATAATTTACTCAAAATAAGTCACCGAGCGTGAAAGTTTTCCCTCTCATATTTAGAGAAATTAAGCATTCTACTTTGATTTTAGACTTTCTTTTTTTTTGCCATGTCAAAGGGTTGGACACAGCGGAAGTTCTCTCCCAAGAATCAACTCTTCCCTTAAGCACAATTGGCTGGAAATTGGGAGTTTGTAAAGTGGAGAGGACAATCAAAATCAATGACAAAATGCAGATCCTGCCAAGACTAGCTTGCCCAGTTAACAGACAGCACTAAGATGCCTGTGGTGCACCGAGAACACCCTGGGCTAGCTGGTTGCTCAGCTGGGAATGCACTAATTGCTTTTATTAATGAGGTGAGCTCCCCTTCCTCCACCAATGTTTCTTGAACTTCCATCTCATACTCAGTTGGTGAAGCATAAACCACTACAAGCCAAACCAAAATTATAATATCTCTCTCCTCATCAAAATCAGTGAGCATATTTTGAATGAAGAAATGGGGAAAACAATAAATTTGAATTCTTAACTATTCTTTTAAATTGTGGTCATTTTAGAGTCAAAAATCAAGGTATTATCAAATGAATTTAACATGACTGAGATGTGGAGGGTTCAGAGTCAGAGCAAGAGGGCAGAATAGAATGCTCAACCTTGCCCCTGCAAAGACACCAATTTTACAACTATCTACATTTTTAAAAAGCACCTTCATAGGGGCCAAAAATAAAGTGAGCATTCGCAGTGCCTGGTTTTAACTTAATGGTGTTGATAGAGGCACTGAAGAGGTAGGAAAAACAATCTTGAGTTGCTGATGCCATTCCTCTCCCATTCCCTGGCAGCCACTGCTTGGCACAAAGAAAGAATCTATGTGCTTAGAAGAGGAAGAGTGCAGCAATTGTGAGACACTGCATTGGACTCAGTGCTGCTCTATTATAGCAGTAAGTAAAACCAGACCAAAGTCACCAGATACCCACCCACAGGAGTATTTAAACAAGCTCTATCCAAAAGAGAAGAGCCTATGCCAGTGGTCAGAACTCCAGTTTCTACAACCCTGGCCACCTCTGATTAGAGTGATCTGGTGCCCTAAGTAAGTTTGAAAGGAAATCTGGATCATAAGGACTCTAACTCCTGGATGAGTCCTAGTGCTGAACGGATCTCAGAGCCAGTGCACTAGAGGGGCACATGAGCTACTGAGACACCAGCCAGGGCAGCCAGAGGAATGCTGGCACCACTCCTGCCTTAACCACAGGCTGCACAACTTGTGGCTCCAAAAGAGACCTTTGCTTTCCACTTGAGGAGAGGAGAAGAAATAATGGGGAGGACATTATCTGACATCTTTGACACCAGCTCAGTCACAGCAGAATAAGACACTAGTTAGCATTGTGAGGCCCTCTTTCCAGCCTCTAGCTCCTGGAGGACATTTCTAGATATGCCCTCGGCCAGAAGAGAGCCCACTCTCTTGAAGGGAAGAACCCAGTCCCGGCAGAATTCATCACTGGCACGGAAGAGCCTTTGGTCCTTGAATAAACAGTAGTAATATACATGAGCCTTGGGTGAGTCCAATACACAGGTAGTATGTCATGGGCCTTGGGGGAAATTTGCTGGCTTCGGGTGAGAATCAGCACATTCACAAATATGGTGAATACACAGGGAGATTCTGCTTGAAGAAAGCAAAGGAAAAAGTAAAGTGACTTTGTCTTGCACCTTAGGTACCAGCTCTGCCACAGGGAGTTAGAGCACCAAGCAGGCTCTTGGGGTCCCTGATTCCAGGCCTTGGCTCTTAGATGACATTTCTGGACCTGTCTGGACCAAAGGGGAGCCCATTGCCTTGAAAGGTTAGTCCCAGGCCAGGAAGCTTTCATCCCAACCTGACGTAACAGCTCTTGAGTCTTAAGGGAACAGTGGAGGTTGCTTGGCAGTGCTCCTATGTGCCTGTGGTGGCCAGTAGCCATGGGGTGTGGCTCCTCCAGCTTTGGAAAAGGGATAAAAGAGTGGGAAGGACCACATCTTTGGGTTTGTGTGCCAGCTCAGCCATGGTACAATAGAACACCAGGTAGATTTCTAAAGTTTTTGACTCTACTCCTTGGCTCCTGAATGGCATCTCAGGGCATGCCCAGAGCCTGGGATATCTTGCCACCTTAAAAGAAGGACACAGCATTGTCAGGCTTCACTATCTGCTGATTGTGGAACCCCAGAGCCTTGAGAAAACATAGGTAAATAGCCAGGGAGTGGTTACAACAGGCCTTAGGTGAGACCCAGTGCTGTACTGGTTTCAGATCTGACTCAGCGCAGTCATAGTGGTTGTGTCCACAGGGGTGCTATATTCATTGGCAGATAGTAGCCACAGTAGCCCCTAATGATCCTGTGAATTTCTGTGGTATCTTTTGTAATGCCTCCTTTTTCATTTATGATTTTATTTCAGTCTTCTTTCTCTTTTTCTGAGTTAGTCTGACTAAAGTCTGACTAAATTCAAAACCTGAACAGACCAATAACAAGTAAAATATGTAAGTTTTCATCAAAAGACTTCTAGCAATAACAAAAGCCTATCAGTTGACTTATATTCATTAACCCCAAGCTTCAAGTGGCTCAGAACAAAATGAGGAACTCCAATTTTGTGGGATAAAGTAAGGGAAGAGAACAAGAGTCTCTGGATAATAATCCAAAGAATTATTTCGAGTAATGCCCAAGACCACAAGACAATACCTCTAAAAGTTTGAAAAAAAACACAGCATTACTAGGCTTGAGGTGCCCCTAATTCAGATGCAGCTTAGATCACCACACCCAAGTCTTTTTTAATACCTGGAAAGCCTTCCTAAGAAGGACAAGTATAAACAAGCCTACACTGTGAAAACAATGATAAATACCTAAGTCTTCAAAGCCTAGACATAGAAGAACATGCACAAGTATCAAGGCCATCCAGGAATACAAGACCTCAAAAAATGAACCAAATAAGGCACTGGGCACCAAGAAACATAGATATGTGACCTTTCAAACAACAGGGAATTCAAAATAGCTGTTTTGAGGAAACTCAAAGAGATTCAAGATAACACAGAGAAAAAGTTCAGAATTTTGTGAGATAAATTTAACAAAGGCATGGGAATAATTAAAAAGAATCAAGCAAAAATTCTGAAGCTGAAAAGTGCAATTGAGACATTGAAGAAGGCACCAAAGTCTTTCAGTAACAGAATTGATCAATTTGAAGAGTTAGTATGAAGACAGGCTATTTGAAAAAGACTACTAGATGGAAAAGTGGTCGAATGGAATAAAAAAGAAAACTCAGAAAAAAATGGAACATCCAAAAACATGAAAAGTAAGGCAATAACGAAACATTTCATACTTTATAAACTGGCAATAATCTGATACCTAAATTTACTAAATGCTGGTGAGGATGTCTGAAATGAACTCTCAGATATTAGGGGTATGTTTAAATTGGTATCTATACTTTGAAGCACATTTTGGTAATGCCTAGTAAAGCTAGGACATTTGAGCATTGAATGCCATTGGATGCCTACTAGTATCCTTTCTCAATCTCTTACTTTTTTTTTTTTTTTAATAGAAATCTGATTTTGTTTGCCCAGCCATTCATTCCCCAGTACTATCCTGTGTTTCAATGGAAGAAGATATAACCCCAGTTCCAGGAATGGGATTGATTTTTTTTTCTTTTTTCTTTTCTTTTCTTTTTTTTTTTTTTTGAGACGGAGTTTCGCTCTTGTTACCCAGGCTGGAGTGCAATGGCGCAATCTCAGCTCACCGCAACCTCCGCCTCCTGGGTTCAGGCAATTCTCTTTCCTTAGCTTCCTGAGTAGCTGGGATTACAGGCACGCACCACCATGCCCAGCTAATTTTTTGCATTTTTAGTAGAGACAGGGTTTCACCATGTTGACCAGGCTGGTCTCGATCTCTTGACCTCGTGATCCACCCGCCTCGGCCTCCCAAAGTGCTGGGATTACAGGCTTGAGCCACCGCGCCCGGCCGGTTGATTTTTTTTTTTTCTAAAAGTGATTGTATTGCTATTGGCAGTGACACAATTGCAGCCAATGAATTATAAGGGGAGGTCTTCTGGCAGTATCCTGCAGAAAGGCAAAACAGCCTTCCCTCTTCTACTGGGCACTTTTATTTGGATGCAACATATGCAAATGTTTTCATCATTCCACTACTAGCCTGAGAAAAAGCTGCACCCAGCACAGCTGGGTGGAAGATGGAAGGGAATAATTCCTTGACAACCTTACTGAGTCTTGAATAAACCAACCCTAAAATGCCAACCCACCTTAAAACGTCCTTTCAAGTAAAATGATAAACACTTTCATTTAAGCTAGGTTGACTGAAAGTTTTCATTTTTATTGGCAATATCTAGGTCTGTATGCCTGAGAACTCCCACTCAGGTATAAGTGGATGTATGTAGAATGATACATTTTGTAGCAATCTTTGCGAAATCCCCAAACTGCAAACAATTAAATTGTCTATTTTCAATTGAAAATATACTCTAGTATAATTAAGTAATGGAAGACTATAAAGCAATTAAAAATTTATTAAAATGAACACATTTGATCTGTTTTTATGGACATAGGTATATATCAAAATGATAACATACAGTGTAAAAAGAACAAGTTCCTGAACAATATGTACAGCATATCATTTGTGTAAACTAGGTAAGCACACAAAACAATTCTATTTGGGGCCAATTTAATCACATCAAAAATGACCAGTAAGAACATACATACAATCATAATAAAGTGAGTGGAGAAACATGCTAGAGTTACAAAGACAAGTCTAAGTGTATCTGTAATATTTTATTTCTTATAAAGATGTAAACCATATATGAAGAAATGTTATCATTTGTTAATGCAGCTTAATGACAATGGAGTTTTCTTATACTACTCTAATTTTCTGAATGTCTAAAATAACTCCTATTTTCAAAAACTAAAATAAATATTAAAATAAAGCTAATTAGCAAAAAGACAGAAAAGAGATAAAGGGAATGGAATTGGGGATGGGATTGCCTTTCACTATTAAATTAAAAGAGTTCTTTATTGTTTGAATACTGCAACAAGCATGGGTTTCATTGATAATTTCTTCAAAGCAGAGGATTTTGAAGAGAAGTTCAGTCTGTTTCAGACCACCAATTCCCTCTGCGTTGCAACTCCTTCCCTAGTTTGACTGAGCAGTATGGTGGTTTGCTGTGATCCCTGCTTTACAGGAACTTGTAACTTTCTATGCGTCTTTGAGAAGTTTACAACATGCTGAAAATAAACATCAACATATGAGACTGCTGGAGAACACTACACTCCTGGCATTCCTTCAAATCTTCCCTGATGATTTTCTCCCTAGCTCAAACCAATAGTCAAATTTCTCTTTTCCTAAGCCTAGCTATTAAGAAAATAATAAGGAAATATAAGAAAATAATCACTACAGTGCTAATTTAGTACAGGACTCAGTCCATCCTCTGTGTGCTTTGGGTGGCATCCTGCATTCGTGCCTGAGATGTTCATTACCACCATACACTTTGTCTCTCAGATAGTGTAACTCCAGTCTGATCTCTACACTCAGCCTCAGTCTAGGCTTCAGCTTCACTATTAGACTTCTCTATCCAGTTATGTCAGGTAGAACACATCGTTTTACCCAAAGTAAGAATGGGCATGGTTAGGATCAGTACTGGTGATCTATAAATGGAAGCTGGGCAAGATACAGAATCACGGACTGATCAATGCAATTCGTTTAAAGATGGCCGTAACTTTCTGACACTTTTTCATTGGATCTGAAATTTTTGACCCTCTTCTCGTGAGACTTAGGGCCCATGACTCTTCTTCTTGAATATGTGTGGACTTTCTAACTGTTTTGATCAATAAAGCATGGCAAATGTTAGCACTGTGCCAAATTCTGAGCCTAAACCTTAAGTCACTGGTGGCTTTCATTTCCTCCCTCTCAGCACCCTGTCTCTGAGAGTTTTGCCACCACATCAGAAGTCTGGTTACCAAGACCGCCATGCTGAAGAGACCCTGTGGAGCTTCCTCTGCTGCCAGTCTTCCAACCACACTCCGAAAGTTACAGCTCTGTGAATAAATCATCTTGAGCACTCTGGACAAACCCACCCACCAGCTGAAGACCACTGGGTGACCCTGCAGAGCCATGTGGAGCAGAAGAATCATGCACTGAGCCCTGCTCACATCTCTGACCCATGAAATTATGAACTACAACAAATAAGTTTAAGATACTAAGTTTCTGAATTTGTTATTGAACAATGGACAACAAGACAACTTTCTCCTCCCCAGGGCTATTTAGGGGGCCTCCTAGAGCTATGCTTACTTCTCTTCCCAGAAACATTTTCCAATTGTCATGAGTTATTAAAAAATAATTACATATTCCCTCAATGCTAGAAAAAATTATATAAAATAAAATTTTAAGATTCTCTTTTATTCCCTGTTTCCATCCCTTTCTTCATCTCAAAGTTAATCACTGCTTCTATTAATGGATATTTAGATTATTTCTAGTTTTTTTTTTTATTAACTAAAACAAGGCTGCAGTAAACAGGCTTGTACATATTCTCTGTAAATTTCAGATCCACAGAAGTCAAATTACTAACGCATAAGTTATTAAAATTATAATATGTGATACCAAATTGCTCTCCCCCAAAATTAAAATGTTTGCAAATTTCTAATATTACCAATATTTCACAATAGTATTCATTCACCTAAATACCAGCCACAAATGGATGTTGTCATTTAAATTTTGCCACTATGAGTAAAAAAAAGTAGTAGCTTACTGTTTTAATTGAGATTTCTGATTATTTGTGAAGTTGGGAGCATCTTTTCATATATTTATTACTACTTGGGTTTCTTCTTCAGTGAATTCACTGTTGATTATCCTTTTCTAGGAAAAAAAATTTATTAGATTGCCTTTCTGTTTATTGATTTGTGGTAGCTCTTTGCATTCTGACTATTAATTTGTTGCATGCTCCATATGCCACAAATACTTTTTTCCAGTCTGCGATTTGTCCTATATTCATTGATTAATTTATTTAAAAGGTATTTATTGGAAACTTTGTGCCGGGCATTGTCACTGCATACTGGGAATACAGATGTAAGACAAAGTCCCACTCACCTAGACTTAGTTTCTTGCGGAAGATGTACAGTAAACAATGAAATGCAGACATCATGTTTTATAAGTGTTACAAAGAGTAACAGAGTTGTGTAAGTGACATACAATGATGAAGTGTGCTATTTAGATGGGGCAGTCAGGGAGGCCATCTGAGCACTGAAATGAGTTAATATCTGGAGGAAAAACATTTCCTCTGAGGATGTAGTATATGCAAAGGCCTTGAGATGAGAGCATAACTGTTGTGTTCCAGAAACTTGCAAGGAAGCTGGTTTGGCGAGAGGACCACAGGTAAAGACAGAGGTAGTAAGATGCCAGCCTAGAGCGACAGCCAGGGCCCAGAAAATTTAAATTGTAAATTGTGGACTGTGGATTTATTTCATTGGAGGATAAAAGCTATTCAGGATTTTGCATAAGGAAGTAATGCAATCTGATTTCCATCTGAGAAGGACCAGGCTGGCCACTGGGCAGGATAGGCTGTGTGTGTGCATGTATGTGCAAGGCAGTGTCGTGAAGAATGGGAGCTGAAGGATCACAGGGAAAGTCGTCACCTTACCTCAGAGGTTATTTCAGTTGTCCAGGCAAGAGATAACTAGACTGGGGTTTTGGCAATAAAGGTAGTAAAATATCACCAGATTACAAATATACTGTGAGTGTAAAGCTGACAAGTGCAGTTGATGGATGAGGAGAAAGAGAGAAAAGATCATTCTGAGATGTTTGTTTGGTCTGAACACTAGGTGAGTGGTGGTACCCTTTGCTGAGATGAAGCCTGGAAGGAAGAGCAAGGAAGAGCCTCACACATGTTGAACTTGAGAAGCTTATTTGCCCTCTCACTGTCTTCTAGGCAGAAATGTGAAGGAATCTGGAGTTCAAGGGGGGGGGTGGTGGAGGAGGTAGCAGGAGCCTGTGAGTCACCAGTGTATAGATGGTATTTAAAGCCATGGAACTCTAGAAATCAGTGTAGGCCTGAACGTGAAGCTATCCAAGATCAAGTCCCAAAGCACGTCAATGTCCATGGGGGAAGAACAAGAGGAGACTCATCATGGAGGCCTTAGAAGAAGTGACCAGTGAGATGGGAGAAAACACAGGAAAGTATGGGATCCCAAAAGCCAAGGAAAGCATTTAGAGCAGGGCCTGCTACACAGTAAATTCAAGTTATTATGTAGCTGTTAGTATTTATCCTTTTGAAGCTCTATGATCTCCACGTAGTCCTTTCTTCTCTGACTTCAACTAGGACTGGAATCTGTGATAGCTTTGACCAGTAGAATATGGCAGAGATATGGTTCATATCAGATTCCAAGCTCAAATATTAAGTGACCAAGAAATAGATTTAAATTGAGGATTTAGAAGAGACTATTGAGAAGGTCATTGGTTATTTTGAGAAAAGAAGTTTTAGTGGAGGAAGACAGAAATTCTAAGTGAATTGGTCTCTAGAGAAAATGGCAGAGGAAATGGGCATGCCAAGTCCATTTTGGAGAAATTTTGCTTTAGAGCACAGAAAACTCTTCAGAGCAATTTAATTGTTTTAAAGCAATAAGAAGATTTACTTTATTTTTGTAATATGGAAATGTTCTAAGATGTTTGCATGGTAACAACAATGAGCCAATAGATTAATGATGTTGAAGAGAGCAGATAATTGCAGAAACAACTTCGTTGAGCAGATTGGAAGCTACCTGATTAAGTGCACACGTGAAGCCTCTGAATTTAGCTAAGAGCACAGATTTTTCATCCATTTGTAGGAAGAAGCAACAAGTATAATATCCACATGCACATCAGGTGGACGGGTTGATGTGTTGGTCAGAGAACAAGGAAGTTTGCTCTAATTTATTGATTCTGTTTTCTCAGTGAAATGGGAAAGTCATCAGCCGAGAATGAGAAGGAAGGAGTGGGTGTTAGAGGTATGTAAAGAAAGTGGCATGAATGGACTACTTGACTTGGGTAATGTAACTTCAGTATGAAACTTTTCAGGGCACCCTGAGAGGCCGTTAGATACGTGTGCTCACATGAAAGTTGGTCTGGCTTGTTCTTATTCAACCATTGTTGTTTTCAGCTGCATGGTTTATGTTAATTATGACATCTTTAGTCACATGGAAGGTGTTTTTTTTTTTCCCTCTTTGTGCAGTTAACTCAGATTGGCTAATTTTTTCCACATAGATTCTTGAATTTCCACGTTCTTAAGAAGGCTCCACTTCCACCTCGAAATTACAAAACAAAACAAACAAACAAGAAACTTCCCTATTTTCTTCTAATCTTGTCATAATACATACATTTTATTTCACATGGCCTTTTTTTGTATTTATAAGTGTGTGACTTTATTTTTCCCGTAATGGATAAAATGATGTTTCAATATTATTTTTCAAAAATCCACCCTTTCTTCTCTGAAACGTCACGTTGGTCTTGTGCAGGGGCTTACTTTTGGGCTCCTGCGGCTGTTTCACTGGTCCTTCCTGCATTCTTACCACTTTGGCTTCATTTCTGTGGTATTTTTTCAGTAGCTATAGTAAAACTAACCATCCAGATCTCTTTTTCAAAAGCTTTATGGCAATCCTTGAGAATTTTATCTTTCAGGTGAAATTGAAATTTATCTTCCAGATGAGTACAATTCACTATAATAATTTCTTTGTAAAGCATCATTTATAATTCAGAAAAGATTTTGGTTGGGATTTAACTGAATGTATAGATTAGTTTGGGGCATATTGACATTTACAGTCTGCTATTTTTCCATAGAGAAGCCTGTTATTTACAATATTTATTTGGGTCTTCATTTATGCACTTTAAAATGGTTTTATAGGTTTGTTCAATGCAGAAACTTCATGGCATCTTAAAGGTATTTCTTGATTCTGACACCGTAAAACAAAACTCATCTATTATCTTCTATGTGGCACCTTAAGTACACTAACATGTTTGTGCCATAGTTTCCTAGTCTGTTGAAAGAAAACTTATAAGGAATAAACAAGCTAATACACATGAAATGCTTAAAACAATGCCGGGTGTTGCTATTACTATTTCCCCTTTTGAAGTTCCAAGTAAATCATTTGTGTTCTAATTGCATCAAACCACTGCAGTTACACAAAGAACATGCGCCTGAGCCTTTGCACACATTATTCCAAAGGCATTGGAAAAATGGAGTTTCCAGACTTTCAGCATCCGTAATACAGAAGAGAGCTTAGAAGGGCAGTGTGTCACTGAAAATTTCAGAGAAATGAGAAAGATTTTATGTGTGATTATAAAATTATGTAAAAAATTATTTTAGAACTGTTCTATAGTTGGCTATTTATATTTAATGTATCACATTTTTTCTTTGCGATGTTTTACATAATCTAAAAAAACCAGATAAGTTAAAATAAAATTCAGTCACTAAATGTTATTAAGAGAGGGGCACTTTGCAATAGATAAGTTCTGTAAATATCAGTATATTTCTATATATAACGAATTACGTACATCATTTGAAACAGCCGTACAAACACATGACATATTTAGTGACTAAATTTTATACCTTATTATGCTTTTTTTTCCATATGGGTTCAATATCATGACTTTACAAAAATAATAGAGGTACCAGCTAATCACCAAGAGGGGGAGGCCATGACACAACTCCTCTAGATCACTATATTTTTTTTGCCTGATGACTTGATTAGCAGAAGCAAAAGACTTACTAGATCCTTTATCTCTTAAAATATATTTTTCTATAAAACATCGAATGTTCTTAGTATCAGAAACCCCCCACAGAGCACTTTGCTAGGCAGAATGCACGTATGCCACATGAAAAGTCTTCCTATATATTATCTATCCCCTCTCCCTTCAGAAAGAAGTGATTTAAACAAAAATTCCAGAAACTTCTAGGCTGGGCTTAGAATTTCCACAGTGGCCTTTGACTGGGGAGGGAACAAATGATGGTAAAAAGAAAAATATCTGTCTTTCTCTCCCTCTCTCCCCCACTTTCCACGCTTACACTAAAACTAGAATATACAAGTAGTTTTAGAACATACTAGTTTCTCCTTTATTATTTATCAATATCAGCATAACAGCTTCAGGGAGGCATTATCATGGTGTTTAAATCACTGAATGTGACAGCTCTGGGATCATTTCTGTAGACATGTTCTGACTTCCAAGAGTTCAACACAAGCTACATAGCTAACTCAGTTAAGCACTGAAAAAAAAACCAACAACAGCCTCGGTCTCTGGAGAATGTCTTCAGAAGAACAAGGTAACTGGGGTACTAGGTCACTGCAAAGCTGCTGCTGAAAATAAGTAAAACAGACAGAGGAGAAAATAGTTCATGCAATATTAATGTATATTGCATTTAAAAAAGAAATACGCTCTGATTGCCCTGTCACTGTGACCTGGTGCCCTAATTGTACACACTCTTGAACTTACGCACTCTCAAACCATCTGCCTGATTTTTCTGTCCCTCCCTGAAATGTTTATTTCTCAAAATTCTTCACTTCATCTTTTTTAGAGAATGGGATCATCAAGATGTAAGCTATGTTCAAGTGAAAAACAAAACAAAGTTGAATCAAGGAAAGAAACTACTGTAGTTTTCCAGAGGACTGCAAATGCCTGAAAACTCATTGGGGATGGAAAGTATGACTTCCCTCTAGTTTCTTCATTCTGGGTTTGTCAAGGCTACACACCCTACAGAGAGACCCCTCACCTTTCCTCACAAACAGTACCTCCTTTTCCTGCCCCTACTCAGTAGGGATGTGCTCTTTGAGGATTCTGCAAGTGGAGAACTGGTGAGAAAAGTGCGTCAAAAAACAGAGCTATAGACTTCCATCCTCACACAGTACAGAGCACAGGCGCTGTATGTGAATACTTAGTATATTTCTTTTTATGTCTGTTATGATCAGAAAGTCATTACTGGCTTCACCATTATAGACAACGAAGCACCAAGCTATGAATGATGATTTACAGTGAAAATACGGCAGAGGAGTTGCTAAAACACCTTATACTGCATCATACAATAATGTAATAATCCCCAACCCAGCAAATACGCTGCCACGGAAAACTGGTAACATTTGCCAAGAAAAAAAGATGCACTGAAATTTTTATTCAGCTTAGGAGAGTGTCTACCATTTCTTTTGGTCTGTGTAATTTCTCTGTCATTTAGTTTCTAGGAGAGCACTGCTTGGCAGGTTTTGTAACTGTTTTCTTCAGATGGAGGACAATGATGATAAAGGTCACATTTCCACGGCTGAGTCCTCTAGGATATGATGGTCCTGAAGAAACTGCTGCCTGTGGAGACTGCAGTGATGGAACAGGGGAGCCACAGTCCATTCATTAGGGAGAGAAGGCATGTCCTAAGACAAAGCCAATTCTTACGAAATTTACATGATTTAGAATGTATGTTTCCATGTAAACCCATAAAATATAATCCACACAATTTCAGAACAACATTACACTCTAATTTACAAGGAACAGGAAAATCAGCTCTATAATTTGCTATTTCTTTTGCCTAAATGTGTCAATACTTACTGATCCTTGCCCTTCCTTTTTGGTTGAGCTAATCAAGATAAATGTAAAAGCAACAGTGCCTAAAAGAACAGGTACTCAGCATATATATAGTTGATTGAAATAAGTAAAAGGGAGATCCATAGAGAAACTATGAGCATGATGAAAACCATTGATCAAAGCAATATTGTCAGTTTGCTGTCTTTCATTTATTTATTTTTTTGTATATTTATTTATTTATTTATTTATTTTTATTTTTATTTTTTATTTTTTATTGCATTTTAGGTTTTGGGGTACATGTGATGAACATGCAAGATTGTTGCATAGGTACACACATGGCAGTGTGCTTTGCTGCCTTCCGTCCCCTCACCTGTATCTGTCATTTCTCCCCATGCTATCTCTTCCCACCTCCCCACCCCCCGCCCCTCCCCCATTTCCCCCCAACGGACCCCAGTGTGTAGTGCTCCCCTCCCTGTGTCCATGTGTTCTCATTGTTCAACACCCGTCTATGAGCGAGAATATACGGTGTTTGATTTTCTGCTCTTGTGTCAGTTTGCTGAGAATGATGGTTTCCAGGTTCATCCATGTCCCTACAAAGGACGTGAACTCATCGTTTTTGATGGCTGCATAATATTCCATGGTGTATATGTACCACATTTTCCCTATCCAGTCTATCATCGTTGGGCATTTGGGTTGGTTCCAGGTCTTTGCTATTGTAAACAGTGCTGCAATGAACATTCGTGTGCACGTGTCCTTATAGTAGAATGATTTATAATCCTTTGGATATATACCCAGTAATGGGATTGCTGGGTCAAATGGGATTTCTATTTTTAGGTCCTTGAGGAATCGCCACACTGTCTTCCACAATGGTTGAATTAATTTACATTCCCACCAACAGTGTAAAAGTGTTCCTATTTCTCCACATCCTCTCCAGCATCTGTTGTTTCCCGATTTTTTAATGATCGCCATTCTGACTGGTGTGAGATGGTATCTCAATGTGGTTTTGATTTGCATTTCTCTGATGACCAGTGATGATGAGCATTTTTTCATATGTTTGTTGGCCTCCTGTATGTCTTCTTTTGTAAAATATCTGTTCATATCCTTCGCCCATTTTTGAATGGGCTTTTTTGTTTTTTTCTTGTAGGTCTGCTTTAGTTGTTTGTAAATTCTGGATATCAGCCCCTTGTCAGATGGGTAGGCTGCAAAAATTTTTTCCCATTCTGTTGGTTGCCGATTCACTCTACTGACTGTTTCTTTTGCCGTGCAGAAGCTGTGGAGTTTGATTAGGTCCCATTTGTCTATTTCGGCTTTTGTTGCCATTGCTTTTGGCGTTTTGGTCATGAAGTCCTTGCCTACACCTATGTCCTGAATGGTTTTGCCTAGATTTTCTTCTAAGGTTTTTATGGTATTAGGTTGCTGTCTTTCATTTATTTACATGAATGTGCCAATAAAATCAATGTTTACTCTGCTGTATGGAAAATGCGGGTACATATAATTCATTTGAAAATCAGAATCTGTACAATTTCAGATAGAGCAGCAATTAGAGAGTCATTGAAAAGTTAGTAAGGGGAGTGGAAAAAGATAAAGTGGGCAAAGTATAACGTAGAAAGAGGTGCCACTGAGAAGAGAGTGAGGTATGATGGTGAAGATGGTCAGTGGGAGGGCGGATCCGACGGTAGTTTTCCAGTTCATCACTGGCTTCCTTGAAAGGTACCGTTTTAATTCTGGAAAGGTTTCTTGGATGAGGCGAGTTTTTACATGAAGGATGTGGAGGAAGTAAGGAGGCTGGCTCTCAGAGCGGAATATCATTCGTGAACAGCAGGGAAGAATGCCTGCATGCTAGAAAGAAATGAAGAATGAGGAAATGAGCTCAGTGCATTAGCCTGGAAGGAGAGCGGCAGAGGGGCTGAGAAAGGATGCACTGTGGCAGATACACAGCCACCTCGGGGAACAGCAGGCCTAACGATAACCATGTCAAAACTCAATTCCATATTAAGGAGAAAGATGTTGTGAGGAATTTAAATCAAACAAAAATAAAGGCCATCAAAGCATACAGAGAATAGCGTAGTGCAAAAATAATGATGCCCCCTCAACTACATCATCCTTAAACTTCCCAGCTCTAGAGTCTAAAGTCATTGTGACCAGAGGTACCACGCAGCAACCTTCATGTTTCCGTAAATAGCAGCAGATGATGCAAGGTTGTCCATTAGGAACTGGCAATTTTTAGCCTTCTTTCATCCTTAAGGAAATAATTAAAATAATCATAGCTTGTTTTACCAAGTGCTTCTGACTTGGCAGACGCTGCTCTGTGCGCTACATGCATGAACTCATACTATCCTTACAGAAACTCGATGCTATTATTATCCCCATTTCTCAGCTGAGAAAAACAAGTACAGAGACATTAAGCAACACTCCCAGAGTCACAGAGTTAGTAAGCAGGGAGGTGTGGGTCCTCCTGCGCCCATGTTCATGATCAATACACATTGGCTGTCTCCCGAGACACTGGCACCAACACGGAGTTTAACCTTGGAAAATCCTGTGCTGCCTTCCAAGGCCCTCATTTTCATAGGCAGACAAGACCTATAGGTGCACACTGAGTTACTCCATCTCTATCAGATGCATGCCCGTGGAGAGAGCGCATGAGCTAATGCCTAGGACCCAGGAAGAGTTTCACACATTTGTCCTTCACATTTTCATTCCTGAAAGAATCAACACAGTTTCTAGGTCTTAGAAAAATCATTGTCACTTGATGTCTCTTCTAAAGTTGAGCATACCATAGGTTGAGCTTTAAAAAAACTCCGAATTTGTTATCTGATTTAATTTTTAAAGTGCAAAGACCATCTTATAAAGACAGCTGTAAGAGATGGTCTTTTCACTTTAAAAATTAGCTGTCAGCTAACCAAGTACGCGGATGTTTGCCTAATATTGCCTGTATTGGTTAGATCTTAAGCTTATCTGGGATTTGCTAATTACCGCTATTTATTTTCCTATAGCATGATACCGGGTTTCTGGATTTTCAGATTTGTAGAAGGTGTACCTCCATGTTTGTCCTTGTGTGAGCAGTGTGATTCATTGCTGGTTTACAAGAGCAAGTTCTTTCACAATAATGGCAGTAGAATGGAGGAAGGTTAGGGAGGTGTAAAAGAGGGTGAAGAATAGGATTTGTGCACGAGGAACATACGTATACACACATATATAATATTTGAGTGGAAAAATATTATCTGAGCAAATCAGTTACATAAAGACACTCCTCTTTCATGAGAGAAAAATGTTGATAGGAATGCATTTTCTTTTAATAATCTGATCGAGGTCATCTCATTAAAGGCAATATTCACCGCTAAACAGCTTTTGCTGTTCTCCAGCCCTCCATCCATCCCTGTCTTGGCAATTTTGGAGCATGTGGCATCTTCTTTGTTGGCTCCAATAAATTGCAGTGTTTGCTGCTCATCTTCTTATCCTATTATGAAAATGGACATCTGAAGGTAATAGGCAGTCTAAGCCCCTGAAGATAGCTTGGTTTGAAGAAAGAGAGAAACTTACAAATGAGGCAATAAAAAATAAATTGCACAATGTTGCATTTACTAAGTAAGCAAGATAATAGTCTGGAAACCAAAGGTGCTGAGTGAGCAAGCTTTCACCCCCTTCAGAGCTGAGCTTTGATGTGACTCGCATGCTAATCCTGTCATGTGTAAGATGCATTATTGAGATGACGTTCGTTATTGGCATTAGGTATTCAGTTTGTTTGACATTTTTCATTACTAACCTTCTCCTTTCCAAAGCCGGTAACTCAGTGGTAAAAATTTATATCTTTTGTTATTTTTAAAGGGCCAAATTTGGCATCCAAATTCTAGTGCTTAAAATGGAATTTTATTCCAGGGGAAAATTGGGCTTCATTTGAGTGAGATTCTATTAAATATCACACAGGGTTACTAGCCAGCCTAACTGTTAAATCTAATGATGAGAAGAGCAGTGGATAGTGGATACCAAGGTGAATAATATTTTTATTTCTGTGTATATACTATAAACAGACTTGCAATCATATTAAAATCCTGGTCTAGCAAGTTTGAAGGCCCCGGAAAATAGAACAACTCTTGTGTGGCCAATGAGAGTATTTCTGGGAATGGGAGTCTAGAACAAAGCCTTACAGTACAGTCTTCCTGTTTAGAGGAAAGCCAGGAGACTTGTAAATGTAAAGAGCCCGCAAGTGACAACAGGGATGAGATGAAGACTCAGGGCCAGGTGCAGGAATGCTCATGTGCTTCTGGCGAAGACAAACTTGTGAGGGGTGTGGCCTCTCCCCAGTGAGCTGGGGATGGTGATGCTATCACTGGACGTCCGGCCATGGGCCCAAGACAGCATTTCTCAACATTTTACTTACCATACCCCCTTTAATATACTTGGTAATCTTGTCATTCACACACAATTATAGTTTTCCCCAGAGGGCTCCACATTGAGTAATATTAAAATGGAAATGTAATAGCTTCCCTAACACGTGACTCTTCCTGTTTTCTTTTTTTCTCTTTTTTATTATACTTTAAGCTCTGGGGTACATGTGCAGATTGTGCAGGATTATTACATACGTATACACATGCCATGGTGGTTTATATCCATCCATCCGTCACCTATTTTAGGTATTTCTCCTAATGCTATCCTTTCCCTGTCCCTCCACCCCCTGCTATGCCTCCCTTAGTCCCCCACCCCACAACAGACCCCAGTGAGTGATGCTCCCCTCCCTGTGTTCATGTGTTCTCATTTTTCAACACCCACGTATGAGTGAGAACATGCGATGTCTTATGGCTACATAGTATTCCATGGGGTGTATATGTGCCACGTTGTTGTTGTTTTTTTTAATACAGTCTATTATTGATGGGCATTTGGGTGGGTTCCAGGTCTTTGCTATTTTGAACAGTACCGCAATGAACATACGTGCACATGTGTCTTTATAATAGAACGACTTTCAATTCTTTGGGAATATACCCAGTAATGGGATCAAACCATATTTCTATTTCTAGATCCTTGAGGAATCGCCACACCATCTTCAACAATAGTTGAACTAATTTATACTCCCACCAACACAAATTTGTTGCGTTCTCCTCTAAAAAGCAGGCTTTGACTGGAGGGAAAGGAGTTAGCGGGAAAGTGCCTTTCACAGTGCCTGGTACATAGCAGGCTCTCAAAAAGGTTAGTCCTCCAGCTGGGCTGCTGGTAGTGAAAGGTGGAAAAAGGAAAACTAGTATTTTCAGTCCTAAGAGATTTTGTAATTACTGGGTAATTTTCATTCAGCCCAGGCCTGATTGTGGGTCTCTAACCCTGATGGAGAGTATCCCACCGGGCTGATTATCCACAGAAAACTGAAGTTGTTACCAGCAAAGAGAAGAAAAGTGATTAGAGATAGGGAGTTAGTAGAATTGTTGGCCCTAATATTTTGCATAAGGTTTTTTTTTTTAAGGTGTTATTATCCTGAGTCTTCATATATTTTCTTTATTTTGCATGCCTGTTTCTCTATGGTGTCACATGCAAGCTTTTTGAGGACAGAATTGGATGTTCTACTCGAAGGCCTCAATGGCAGCCTTGAGCTTCAAGCCCGTATGTGTCCATCAGACTGAAGGTCAGTCCAGGTTTGATACTGCAGCTTCACCCCACTCCCCTCCCTGCAGTTTCAAGAAATGCCAAGTACAAAATTACTGTTCTTACGTTGTTTTAGCATAGTTTGGGCATACAATAGATTGGTTCAAATTGTACTTCAAGTTGGGTGGAAACTAAACAGATACACTTTTCGGTCTATTTGCCCAACAGTACATACTTTTTGGATAAAGTGAATAACTCACAATACAAATCCTAAATAGAGCACAAAATGCTCTATTCAAAGCAATACGTGTTGATCAGATCATGAATAAGCTTTGAATCTTTTACATCTATGAATGCCTGGAGCTATAGGAAATCAGTTTCCTATGAATTCTAAAATAACAATTGCATTGCTATATATTGTTAATTTTTGTAAAAAAAAAAATGTGACAAACTTGAGGAGACTCTAATTGAAGGTATATAGTACATTTTATTCATGTTTTGCATTTCTGTTGGGGTCTTACCATAGACTCCAGCCACTTAAGTGTACATTTATTAATAAACATTTGCATTCCTAAGAGTTTACAACACCTAAAAACTTAAAACTATCTGTCTACTTCCTACAACATAGCTCCTAGATGTGCTAAATTTATTGTTCATTTCTAGCTACTTTAAAACTAGAAAATCCTATTCAACAAAATCATTTTACTTCTTCAGGAATTTAGAGTGAAAGAAAACATTGGTTTGATCTAAATGATAATCACCACACACATTCAGATTGACTGCATACCTTCAGGTTTACACTCCACAGGAGTCTGGGCTTACATCAGTCCCCAGCCACCCAGCAAGGCTCTGCTTGGTGTATAGAGAATCACCTTGGAAAGGCTAACCTGTCTGAGACTCAGAGAGACAAAGCTTCAATACACTGTCACACTCTATGTCTCTGTGAAGGCCTTCAGAGTTGACACCATGTGATATGGTTTGGTTCTGTGTCACCACCCAAATTTCATCTTGTTGCTCCCACAATTTCCATGTGTTGTGAGAGGGACCCAGTGGGATATAACTGAGTCATGGGGGCGGGTGTTACTCATGCTGTTCTCATGATAGTGAATAAGATCTGATAGTTTTAAAAAGGGGAGTTTCCCTGCACAAGCTCTCTTCTCTTGTCTGCTGCCAGGTGAGATGTGCCTTTCACCTTCCACCATAATTGTGAGGCTTCCCCAGTCATGTGGAACTGTAAGTCCGCTAAACCTTTTTCTTTTGTAAATTTCCCAGTCTTGGATATGTCTTTCTCAGCAGTGTGAGAACAAACTAATACACCTTATTTCTAGCCTTCCATGGACTGTCACATTGGACCTATGGCCAAAGCCTCATCAGTCTTCATCAAGGTTAACCAGGAGGCAGCAGTAACATAAAACAAGATGAGGTCACTGAGTTCTCTGGTATATTAGAGCTCTTCCCACTAGAGCAGTGTTGATAACACTGACATGAGCTGCCAACTATTAACCAGCATTCAATTGTGAAAGGTACCAAGTATTGAGTATGGTGATACCCATGTGAGTCTTCTCAACCTTCTTTCTCTCTCTCTCTTTCCCACTTTTCATGTTCTCATGCCTCAGCATGCTTTCTCATCACCAAGGAAGGCAAGCTTACTTATTTGTTTATTCAACATTTATTGAGCACTTAATGTATGCCAGGCTCAAAATTAGCTCTTTATTGCAAGGACCTCTTTATTTAGCAAGGTAGAGTGACATGAAAACCACTGATAAAACATTGACTTCAGTACTAAATTAGAGGTTTATTAAAAGCATTGATTACACATGGAAAGGAGTAAGCAATTGTGCCCAGTGGAGAGGAGATGGCGGATCAGAGGAGGATAAGAAAGAAGAGATATTAGAGCAGGTTTGAGAGGGAAGCACATTGTTGCTAGGCTTGCAAGAAATCATAGAAGTTTGCTAATAAATCAATTTACACTGTAAGTGACATAATGGTTTTTCTGCCTGTCCCATACAAGTTTGAAACTGAGCTAACTCACCTGAATCACACACTGATCCATGCCCGACTTACTCTCCTTGATTTCTCTAGGTCAGTTTTTGGTATCATTAACCAACCATATCTAGTCTTGGAAACTGAGGGTTAGCTTTGAATCTAGTTTTTCCTTTTTACCTTACATCACGTGATCACCAGACCAAATCCATCAAGAAATGTCCATTTGATCCATCTCCTCATCTTCTCCATGCCAAGTCCTTGTCAACTTTCTCCTGAACTAATTTCAGTACACTCTTTACTGCAAATCGCTTCTTAGAAAAGAACATATTCTTGGCTCTCCTGCTATGATGAATGTTCTCCCTCCACTGCAGTGCTGCAGGACCCTATACTGACCATGCTTCTGTGCTTCTGCTGTGGGGTGTGTGTGTGTGTGTCTGTGTGTGTGTGTGTGTGTGTGTGTGTGTATGAGAGAAAGAGAGAGAGTGCATGTGTGTGTGCACATATGTGCATTCAGGCACCCACATGGCCAGGAAATTCCTCTCCTTTGCTTTATTTCAGCCATATTCAGTGGTTGTTTCTTATGGAAACCTCCTATTCATAACTCTAAACCAGCTTAAATGCTTCTGTAATTTTTCTTACTCCTCTTACCCATATATTCTGTAGAACACAGCACAATGAATTGTAACAAGTTATCTGAACAAGCTGGACACAGCAGGATACAAGCAGAAAGCAATTTGATTTTTTGTTTACAACTGCC
The DNA here is from genome assembly GCF_048565385.1 of Saimiri boliviensis. Lineage (NCBI taxonomy): Eukaryota > Metazoa > Chordata > Mammalia > Primates > Cebidae > Saimiri > Saimiri boliviensis. The sequence goes on along the minus strand of NC_133464.1, from coordinate 74,704,747 downwards.
TGTTAAACTTGTCCATTGATACAGTTTTCTCCTCCATTCCTCTGTGTAATCTTGAGATCTTATAGCTTTTGTAGTCATTCTAAGATATTATTAAATTGTCTCTCCTTCCATAAATTAAAAGTCTAGACACACCTAATATCAACAATTATTCTGTGATTAAACCTAATGCTTATCCCTTCTCTATATAGCTCAGGCAACATGGGGTCTTAAAATTCTGAAGCAGGAACATGGTTGCTCAGTTTCTTCTCTCTTCTTCACTCCTCCTTCTCCTTTACTTGCTAACTGCCATCTTGGACCCTCCATCTTTGGGCCTGGGGAATACAGGGTATGAAAGTCATGGCAGTAGGAGAAAGGCCATCGTCTTAATGTGACCAACGTGGTGTGTCCTGTGGCCAAGATCAACTGCGCTTGTTCGATGACCAAATGTTGGCTGTTTCTCTTGAAGGCATTTGGCTGGTTCTTCAGTGAGCCACCCTGCCCCTCCTCTACCACCTAGGATGACTTACTGTAATTCCCTGAACAAGTTCAGCTACCTCCAGCTGGCCATGAGTGACTACCCTCCACCCCCATCTTCTGGCCATCTGCCCCAGAGAATCTCCCTCTGCTGGTGGTCGTCTTCTCCAACTGGACATGGTCACCTTCCACAACTGGATGGTCAGCTGGACAGAATCTTTTATACAACAAAATCTTTTATACAGGAAGCCTGCAGAGTTCCCATGTACCCCATGCCTAGTTTCCTCTATATTCACCCTCATGTACAACTAATTAACCAATATTGATACTTTGTTATGAGCTAAAGTCCATACTTTATTCATATTTCTTTAGATGTCTAATATCCTTTTCCTGTGTCAGTATCTCATGGAGGACACCACATTATCTTTAGGTGTTATGTCCCCTCAGCCTCCTCTTGGCTGTGAAAGTTTCTCAGGCTTTCCTTGTGTGTGTGTTTCGTTTGTTTGTTTGTTTGTTTGTTTTTTGAGATGGAGTCTCACTCTGACACCCAAGCTAGAGTGCAGTGGTGTGATCTCAGTTCACCACAACCTCTGCCTCCCAGGTTTAAGCAATTTTCCTGTCTCAGCCCTCTGAGTAGTTGGGATTACAGGTGCACTCCACCGCACCCAGCTAATTTTTTAAAACGTATTTTTAGTAGAGATGGAGTTTCACCACGTTGTCCAGGCTGGTCTCGAATTCCTGATCTCAGGTGATCAGCCCTCCTCGGCCTCCCAAATTGCTGGGATTATAGGTGTGAGGCACCTTGCCTGGCCCCTTTCCTTGTTTTGAATGACTTTGACAGTTTTGAGGAGTAGTAATCAGGTAGAATGTTCCTCAACTGAGATTCTTCTGATGTCCTTTCATGACTGCTCTGGGATTATGGGTTTGGGGAGGGAAGACCACAGAGGTGAAGTGCCATTCCCATCCTATTACACCAAGAGTGCACACCATCCACATGGTTCAGCACTGTGAGTGTGAACCTTGACCACGTGGCCAAGGTTGCCTTTGTCCGATTTCTCCACTGGAAAAGTTACTCTTTATATTCTTCCTTTTCAGACTGTACTTTTTAGAATTAAGTTACTGTGCACAACCCAGACTAAGGAACAGAAGGAAGTATGCTCTACTTCAGAAAGATCTATGGAAATTATTTGGGATCCTTCAGCATGGGACATTATTCTCATCAATTTATTTATTTATGCTTTCATTAATTTATTCAATTATTTATTTATGTCAACATATATTCATGGATAACTACTTTATATCTTGGATTGCAATCTGACAGAATCTTTTTTAAAGACAATTTCAGGCTAGTGGCCTTTTGCAGATTCATTTGACCCATGGGAATCTCACCCATCTTTGTCTCAGCAAGCCCTGGAAATCTAGGCTGTTCCAAACACAGCCTTTGCTTAGAACTCTCTAGACAGCCTAATACCTTTAAATTTTCCAGACCCGAGTCAGAGCATCAGTTCGTACCTCCTCCAAACTCCAAGGCACAGCTGTCAGGTAGATTTTTTGAAAACTGGCTAAATTTCTTCTCTTGGCCAAGGTACTTGCTGATACTCTCTCTTTTTTTTTAATTTTATTTTTTATTGCATTTTAGGTTTTGGGGTACATGTGAAGAATATGCAAGATTGTTGCTTAGGTACACACATGGCAGTGTGATTTGCTGCCTTCCTCCCCATCACCTGTATCTGGCATTTGTCCCCATGCTATCTCTCCCCAAAGCAGGCTTTACTGTGGGCCTCTCTGATCCATTCATTAACCTAACTAAAACAACCCTGAAGAAGATAGTGAGCTAAGATACAAAGACAGCTTTACATGCCCTTAGCCTCTTCTGCATAAATGGTCTGCCACTTGTTTCTCTCCAAATTTGTGACCTCTTCCCTGGAAACTATAGGGACAGTCATATTAAGTATCTTGTTATACTGTCATAATTTAATGGTTCCTCAAATCGTGTTCCTGATCCAGCAGCATCAGAATCGTCTGGTGACATGGAAATGCAAACTCTCAGGTCATACTCCATACCTACTGAATCAGAAAACCAGAGACCGGGGCCCAGCGATATGTCTTTTAACAAGTCCTGGGGACTCCCTGTTTGGATCTCCTTCCACAAACACTCCCTTCATGGAAGCCTCTCTTCTCCTCCTAAACTCCATCTCTCTCTATTCCCTTCCACTCAGTGTGGAAGCTGCGTTCCTTTCCTGCATTCCGTCTTTCTGGGTTCTCTCACTCAGTGTGAGAGTTAGCTGTTTCTTTCTCTCTCCTTCTCCTGTTTCTCTCTCTCTCTCTCTAAATAAATCACTTTCTACAAAAACAAACAAAAAACAAGTCCTGCATCTGATTCTGCTGCAAGCTGAAGTCTGAGAGCTACTGCACAGTTAGTAGCTTGTGTGCTGTCTCCCCACAACTTACCCACAGGCTCTTTTAGAACCATCAAATAGCCTAGTGCCTGACTTGACACAGGGTAGGGGTTCAAACAATGAACTGAAGTTGCATTTTTATTATTAACTCTATTCAAATTGAACCCTGTTATTTCCAAAGGGGAGTATGAGTTCTTACTGTTGGGTGTCCTGGGTGCCTCTCCATTCCTGATGAGCTCCTTCAATTCTGTTAGCATATTTTGTTAAAATATTTCTAGTGAAAATGTTTGGAGCATGCCATCTGTTTTCTGTCAGAACCTTGATGAATACAATGTCCCAAGAGTATATTTATTTTTATGAAGGACCACAAATAAGAATGCTTATTCCAAAGAAGAAAATTGCTAATGGTGTACATTTAGGCTTTGGTTAATTGAGGGTGAATAACTTCCCTACACTCTTCTAGAGATATAGCCAGGTTTTTTTCTACATTATATATGTCAGAACTATGCTAATAGTTTATTATAAATGGTTTATGTATAAATGTTTATTATATATTGTCTATTTAATTCTCACAATTAATAACCATGAGGTTTTAATTATTTCCATGTCACTGGAAATCAAAACTCAAAACAGTTATGACCTGCATCAGCTTACAAAGCCAGAAGGTGGGAGAACCAGGACTGCAGCATCTACCTGATGACAAAAACGGTGTCCTTAGCCCCTCTATAGGTCTCAAGCATTGTCCCTTTGTTTAGGTGATGCTGCTAGTAGATATACACTAATGGGGTTTCAGGTCAGGCCAGTGGGAGGCAGAGGAAGGGACACTAAAGATAAGTAGAATGTGACTTCCTTGTCTATGGCTAAGGGCAGAGAGCTTCAGTGGTGGCCTGACTGTCTGCTACAGTGAAGAATAGAATAAGAAAAGAGAGATAAGGAGAAGTCAACATTACTGGTGTGCATGTCGCAAAAAGTGTGCATTGTTTCAAGAGTTGGGCTGGAAAGACAGAAGGAAATTATACCAGTACTGATAGGTGAAGAAAAGGACAAAACTGATCATATTGCAATTAAATTTTAACAAAAGAGGCAATTATGAGAAACAAACACAGGGATAACACAGGTTACCATTTGGAGACTGAGTGTGATGAACCTAATATATCAACTCCACTTGCCAGTGGCTTTTCTGGCCTCATTATCCCAAGGCGGAGGGAGGTACTCACCGGAATACAGCATGACAGCTTGTCCAGGGAAGTGGTGACAGATGCTTTAACCATTATCATGCTAACTAACCACACTTCTCTTCTTTTTGAGAACAAATGCTAACCCCTGATATGAGCCTAGTAGATCTCAAATCCAAGTTTACACAGAGCACACCAAGCTGCCCTTGTCTTCCACAAGAAGTAACAATCAGAATCTGTCTTGAAAAGTGCCTTTTAGTGAATCGTTCATATCATGGTAAATAAATAAATTAATGCCTGTTGAATGAGTAGGAATGGGACTCATAACAAGATTGAAACATAGGGGACCACTTTCCTGTACATAGGGAACAAAAATGGTAACACTATCATCCCAACTGTGTTCTCAATGCTGGACACATCATGGCAAATGAGCCTTCCTGAAAGCTTCCTCCACACTGTAGCAGGAGGCTCAGACAGCACAGAGGTAAACTTGCAAACCAAGGTAGATACCATCAGGAAATAAACAATTAGTGGTAGAGAATATTATGGTGGTAACAGGCCTCTAAGGAAGAAACGTTTGAGCACAAATCTTGTTAACAGTCATTTTTCACACTGCTATGAAGACATATCCAAGACTGGGTAATTTATAAAGAAAAGAAGTTTAATGGACTCACAGTTCCACATGGCTAGGGAGACTTCCAGAAACTTACAATCATAGTGAAAAGGGAAGCAGGCACATCTTACATGGTGGCAAGCAAGAGACAGCCAGCAAGAGCAGAGAAAACTGCCTTATAAAACCATCAAATCCATGAAAATTCACTTACTATCATAAGAACAATATGGGGGAAACCATCCCCATGATCCAACCACCTCCCATCCAGTCCCTTCCTTGACATGTGGGGATTATAAAGAGATGAGATTTTAGTGGGGACACGGAGCCAAACCATATCATTCTGTCCCTGATCCCTCCCAAATCTCATGGCCTCACATTTCAAAACACACCCATGCCTTCCCAACAGTCCCCCAAAGTCTTAACTCATTCCAGCATGCACTCAAAAGTCCAACTTCAAAGTCTCGTCTGGGACAAGTCAAGTCCCTTCCACCTATGAGCCTGCAAAATAAAAAATAAAGTAGTTACTTTCAAGATACAATGAAGGTACAGGCACTGGATAAATATTCACACTTCAAATGGGAGAAATTGGCCAAAACAAAGGGGCTGCAGGTCCCGTGTCAGGCCAAAATCAAGCAGAGCATTCATTAAATTTTAAAGCTCCAAAATGATCTCCTTTGACTCCATGTCTCACATCCAGGGAACGCTGACACAGAGGATTGGTTCCCACAGCTTGGGGCATTTCTCCCTGTGTGGCTTTGCAGGCAAAGCCTGCAAAGGCTACTGCCCAGGCTGCTTTCATGGCTGGTGTTGAGTGTTTGTGGCTTTTACAGGTGCACAATGAAAACTGTTGGTGGGTCTAACATTCTGGGGTCTGAGGACAAAGACCCTCTTCTCACAGATCCACTAGGCTGTGCCCCAATGAGGACTCTGTGTGGCTGCCGTCCACACTACCCTAGCAGAGGATCTCCGTGAGTGCTCCGCTCCTAGAGCAAATTTCTGCCTAGACATCCAGACATTTCCATACATCCTCTAAAATGTAGGCAGAGGTTCCCAAACCTCAATTCTTGACTTCTGTGCAACCACAGGCCCAACACTCCCTGGAAGCTGCCAAGGCTTGGAGCTTGCACCCTCTGAAGCAATGTCCTGAACTGTATTTTGCAGGAGGCCATGTCCTGAGGCTGCACAGAGCAGTGGGTCTTGGGCTTTGCCCATAAAACCATTTGTTCTGTCCCTCCTAGGCATCTGGGCCTGTGACAGGAGGGGCTACCATGAAGACCTCTGGCATGCCCTGGAGACATTTTCCCCATTATCTTGGCTCTTAACATTTGGCTCCTCGTTACTCATGCAAATTTCTGCAGCTGGCTTGAATTCCTCCCCAGAAAATGGGATTTTCCTTTTGACTACATGGTTGTAGTAGGCTGCAAATTTTCCCAACTTTTACACTCTGCTTCCTTTTTAAACTTAAGTTTCAATTTCAAACCATCGCTTTGTGAATATATAAGACTGAACACTTTCAAAAGCAACCAGATAAACTCTCGAATGTTTGGTGCTTAGAAATTTATTCTGCCAGATACCCTAAGTCATCCGTCTTAAGTTCAAAGTTCCACAGATTTCTAGTGCCACCCAGTCTCTTTTCTAAGGTGTAGCAAAAGTGACCTTTGCTCCAGTTCCCAAGAAATTTCTCATTTCCATCGGAGACGACCTCAGCTTGGATTTCGTTGTACACATCATCATCAGCATTTTGGTGAAAACTATTCAACAGTACTCTAATAAGTTCCAAGTTCTCCCTCATCCTCCTGTCTTCTTCTGAGCCCGCCAAACTGTCCAGCCTCTGCCTGTTACCCTGTTCCAAAGTCGCTTCCACATTTTCAAGTAACTTTATATATCAGTTTACTGCATTCGTCCGTTCTCACACTGTTGTAAATAACTGCCCTGAACTAGGTGATTTATAAAGGAAAGAGGTTTAATTGACTCACAGTTTTGCATGTCTGGAGAGGCCTCAGGAAACTTACAAGCATAGTGGAAGGGTAAGCAGGCACAGCTTACATGGCAGCAGGCAAGAGGGAGCAAGCAAGAGCAGGGGAAACTGCCTTATAAAACCATCAGATCTTGTGAGAACTCACTATCACAACAGCATGGGGCAAACCACCCCCATGATCCAATCACCTCCCATCTGGTCCCTCTCTCAACATGTGGAGATTATGAGGATTACAATTTGAGATGAAATTTGGGTGGGGACACACAACCAAATGATAGTAGACCTAAAATATTACAAGAAACAAACAAACAAACCTGACTGTTCAAAATATAGAAGCAAAGCTTTTCAGATGGAGAGAGCAGCCAGGACAAAGGCCATGCGGTAGGAAGGCTCTTGGTACCTTCAAATGTGTTTTCTCAGTATAGACGGAGGAAGAGGAGAGTGCAGGGACGAATTTAGAAAGATGAGTCCATGCAGACCATGCATGAGCCGTGGGGAGCCCTCCGTCTCCCAGCTCCACGATCTTACGATTCCAACCCAGCCTTGTGTCTCTGTGAAAAAAAGAGAACAGCAGATGGATTTTTCTTTCTTTGCTGGGAATCAGGTTCTGCTCCTGGCAAGCTGTCCAGAGTGCTCTCACTTGGCAGGTATGGGCTCCTTGGACTTTATAAATGGGCAGCCTGTAGTCAAGAATTTCCAAACGTGATTAAAATGGAACTGCCATTGAAATCAGGTTTGGCTGCCTGTGTCTCTGGTGCTCAGAGAGAAGAGCCCCTCCTGGACCTGGCAGGCAAGCTCAGCGAGACTGTTTGGACTAGATTTAGGAAGGGCTGCCAGGTAGAGAGGAGATTTCAATAACTGTGAGGCCAAATTAGTAATTACAGCAACTGGGTACTGGGGACGCACCGTGAAAAACCCGATGACCTCTCGATAGTTGAAGTCATTGAGATAAATGAGCTTCGAGGCCAGGGCTTCATTTTAGAGAACACACATACTTTATGATTAACTCCAGATGACTGCAGTGCCCAGAGACTGACCAAGTGCCGTTCATTGAAATCAGAAAATGCTATAACTGCTCAATAGTTTCTTTTGGCCAGTTCAGCCCTCGAACAGTTCAAAAAAAAGGGAAGGGCTGGCCCAAAATGTCCTGTATCAGCAGAGAAATACAGATGAAATACATTTTCCTGGATGGTTTCAGATTGAATCCAAGGCCAGCAGACTAAATCTCTACAATTTCCTCTCTCAGTGGTGAGTGATGCCGTGGAAGAGATGGTTCCAAAACGATAAACGAAGGTAATGCTTTAAGTAAACGGACTGTACCTGCTCATGACAGCAATGGTGATCACAGGCACCAGGGCCTCAGCACACCTCCTCTGTGGCTTGTTTTAATTGAAACTGATGGAACTGTGGAGCTGACTGGGTTCTGCATAAATCATCATCGTAATATTCTTTCAAGGGTAATCACAACATTAATATACCAAGCAGGAAGTGCAATAATTAAAATTTAGCACATTGCAGTATTGAAGTTTCTAAAATTAAGCTAAAGCACCTTTTCTCAGTGCAAATGAGCAATCGCTTCAATCCACAGAAACAGGCATTTTGTGCAAACGTTACCTAGACCATTTGTGCAAACATTACCTAGACCACCAGCAACAAAGAAGTTCCACTTTTCTTTCTACCTTACAAATCATCTGCTTATGTTTAAAACCCTTTCTTCTTGCTTGATGCTAGATTTTTTTTCTCTTTTTTTGTTTTACCTGACTCTAGCTAAATATGTGGCATAAGGCCATGTAAAATAGAAACCCTATAAATCTGGGGATATTGTAAAGAAAATCCTTCTCACAGTACCATTAGGAAGACAACTCCAGCTCAGAGAGTGAATACGGATATGTGCAGGGGCGAGACACCTGTGGTGATGAGCATCTCATTTCAATATATCTGTACAGAAGGCAATAAAATATCCAGTCTAGGTTTCTATGGTGAGCCACAGGGGTAAGATATTCAGTAGCACTGAACGGCTCACTCACCCTGATGAAGTAAGTATCTTTCATGCTTGGTGTCTTACAAAAGATCATAAGCCAAAAAAGCTCCCTGTTGTAATATATAATCTCACATGCAGACAGCTTAAAACAGCAATATTTTGCAGAGAACTGCACCCTACTGTCACAAGGTTGAAAATACCCTGACCTGAAAGCACTAAGATAGTGATTTTGGTGCTTCCTCTTACCAAAACATTAAACAGAAGCTCCTTCCAATGGTCAAGATCCTCAATACCCAGACGGCATTCCAGCTAACAGCCCACCTGCCCCAAACTGTAAAGCTGGCAAAGTTTGCCTTTAGTGCCCCCTGATGCAACTCAGTATTGTTTCTTTTTTCCTCAATTTCACGTCTTCTATGAGAAGGTAGGAATTGCCCAGTGTCTGGAGAGAAAAGAAGGTAATGAGCCCTTGTCACCCTTGTAAGAGTTACTCAATCAGGCAATTTCACCTAGACTTACTTGGAGAGAGGGACCCCAAAGTAGAATTTTTCCAGTGGTATTTCAGACATTTTGGAAGGGGAATTAGCAGTGAGAGACAGAATAGGGCCCCAGTGTCTCTTTTATCACATTATTCAAGTCATACTTCCATGCTGCCTGTATGTGAAGTCAGTTCTGATAACTCATCAGTTGAGGCAGACACTGCCATTTCCTGTACTGAGAAATTTTCTGGCAGGCTTGGTCACCTTCAAGTGATGGGATATGTAAGAATAAATTTGAGTAAAGGGAGCTGTCAATTAGAGTCAGGTTTCTGAGGATTGCTTGGACAATAAGAATTCCCAGCAAATCGTGAGTAGAAAAACTGCTTCACTTGGAAAATAGTAAGGACTCTCACCAGATTATATTGTGCCTTTTTGAATGAAAATTTACTTAGATGTTTGAAGTGAGACTCTTCATGTTCATACCAGAGAGTCCAGATATAAGCAAGTCCCACTGAAACTCTGTAGATACAATCAAAGCAGAAGTAGAGGCCAGCATCTTTGATCAAAACATCAGTGTACTTAAGTGTATCTCTAAACCATACCTGGTACATAAACCAAAGCTTTCACATTCATCAGGTCAAGAGATGTTGACTGAGTGCATACGAAGATGGAAAAATAGAAGGAGAGAAGCAGGAAAGAAAGAGGTAACGCAGAAGCAAATGGAAGAGCAGGAGAGAAAGGAGGGAAAAGAAGGAAATGAAAGAAGAAGAACAGAGGAAGAAGGATGAGGAGGATGGAAGAAGAGAAAGAGAAAGGGAAGGGAGATGAGGAAGAGGAAGACGTGGAGAAGAAAGGGAAGAAGAAGGAACAATTTTTACAAAATGGAAATTGCCTTCAGCTTAACTAAGCACCATTATTGTGAATGTCTTCTTCATCACTTGACGCTTGCCTGTCGCCCTGCCTTCGTGTGGTGTTATTCCTTGGTTACACTCACCAATGCGTAAAAGAATCTATAGTATTTCTAAAACTTTCACCATTTAGTTACCAAAGTAGCCAACTCACAGGGTGGTTTTAACCATGGGTCTAGTTACTTCCCCTCCTGGAAATTTGTGAAGTGTCCTCTTTATAAATTACTGTGATGAAACAGCAGGAGACATTTTGCTCCCAGATTTTATTTTGGTTTTGAGCGTGTTGAATTTTGATAACTTTGTCATCCAGTATAATTAAGAAAATAATGCAATTAAGGAGTGCACAGCACAGGTGAAGCATAATTATTTGGGCTCCCAGGAAATCAGCTCTTAGAAGCAAAGCTGCAACTTGAGGGGGGATCAGGAAACCGTGTGTCATCCGCCTCTGAGGTAGAGATGCTGCCATCTGCACTGCGCGCAATCCAAGCAAACAGCCAGCCAGCCAGGAAGCTAAATGCAGGAACAGTGGGGATGCAACCCCAGGAACACATCTGATCCCTTGAGTAGCCAAGTTAATTCTATAAATGGTTAGAGTTGATAGGCATTCAGAGAAACATAAAAAAATGAAAATTTCAACCTGGATGGAACTGGAGACTATTATCTGAAGCGAAGTAACTGAGGAATGGAAAACCAAACATCACATGTTCTCACTCCTAATTGGGAGCTGAGCTATGAGGATGCAAAGGCATAAGAATGACTCTGGGGACTCAAGGTGAAGAGTGGGATAAAAGACTACTCATTGGGTAGAGCACACACTGCTCGGGTGATGGGTGCACCAAAGTCTTAGAAATCACCACTAAAGAACTGATTCATAGGCCGGGCGCGGTGGCTCAAGCCTGTAATCCCAGCACTTTGGGAGGCCGAGGTGGGTGGATCACGAGGTCAAGAGATGGAGAACATCCTGGTCAACATGGTGAAACCCCGTCTCTACTAAAAATACAAAGATTAGCTGGGCATGGTGGCGCACGCCTGTAGTCCCAGCTTCTCAAGAGGCTGAGGCAGGAGAATTGCTTGAACCCAGGAGACAGAGGTTGCAGTGAGCCGAGATCACGCCATTGCACTCCAGCCTGGGTAACAAGAGTGAAACTCCGTCTCAAAAAAAAAAAAAAAAAAAAGAACTGATTCATGTGACCAAACACCACCTATTTCCCAAAACCCTATTAAAATTTTTAAAAAAAATTAAAGAGAGAAAAAAATGAAAAGTTCAAAATTTTCTCCTGTCAGCTGATCTCTACTTTGACCCTCTCTCACAAGAAAGTGTAAAGTATAGCCTGCAATAAAATACTAACTAGATAAGTAAAGTTGTTTGGTTAACAACGTAGAACTTGAGAGCAGGAGCTTGCACAATACATGGCATAAAATAAGTGTTCAGTTAAATAAGTGTTGAGCTGTTAAGTCCAGACCAACCTGGAACTGCAATGGAGATTGACGTTAAAATAGACCTGACCCAGAGATTACAAATGGCTCTGGGATTTTTCTCTACTAAAACCAGGGAATTTTAGAAGCTGGTTCAGAACCCCAGTTCACAGGGAACAGCCTCAAAGAAGGTGAGCAGACAAAGTTTAGACAGGTGGGATCCCAGCTGTGCGTTTGCCAGAAGACAGGATTAACATTTGCACCAAAGGGTAAGTAGAAGCTTGCTTCAGTTTATGCAAATCGCAGACAGAGAAGGAATACAGAATAAGAACAGAGCACCAGGAATCTTTGGGATATACATTAACGTCTCCTCATGTATGATGCAAATGAGTTTTCCTTTGAAGTTTTGATCTTTATGTTACCTAGAAAAGAAAATGCCTTTTTACTAAGCTTGTTTACAATTTTTTAAAATTATTTTGTAAATATTTTATAATATTTAAAACAGTATATAATATAATGAGGGCTCTATGCCTCTTGCTGCAAAAATAATTAATAACACTTGGCAGTTAATGACACTTTTCATCATTAAATATCTTTGTAGACATTCATTAAGGGAAAGATACTTCATCTTTTTAAATTTGCTGTTATCCTGGTATCACTGCATTTCATGAATATCAGTTGCAATGGGAAGTAAATATGTAGAATCAAAACCACAAATTTACCGAAGCCTTGCTGGATAGGTAAAAATAAGCTTTTGTGTGCCTTTTGCTGTCCTTTGTCTGTGCAATTACATTCGTAAATCACTTTCATTCATGGCACTATTTTAAGGTCTATTTTTTATTGATTACAACTTCTGTGATATTATATTTTAAAAAACCAAATAGTTTATAATGTCTTTTGAATTTTCAGGTGTAAAACCTTCATGAATAAAGGCACCAAAGGTACTCAGATTTGTCAGAAAATAGTCCAACTGGCCAAGTCAGCTCAGACTCTGCTTTTCTTCTCTGGAAAGTAGAGGTTCATTTGTCAGGAGAGGGGATCCTTTCAGTCTTCCTTCTTCCTTGCTCGCAAGGTACAAAATCTTGTTCATTTCGAGGGCCAGAATTAGCCTTATTTCAATGCCCTTCTTCTTCAGAAGTCTCTCCCCATTTGTTTCCTATCTCTGGGATTCTTAAGATAATCCTTATACCTCCTACTTCTCACATAAAATAGCTGCCAGCAGGCCAGGACCCTCAGCATCTTCCGTTCCCTTCTTCCCCTGTGTTCACCTCCTTCAATCCTGTCTTGGAGCCTCACTCCGCCCCCCTCCAGCTCAGTCCTCTCCCAAACCTTGGTGCTGCCCTGGTGTTCCCCCGGTAACCAACTTCTTTTTTACATTTCTGTTTAACTTTGCCCTCCTTTCTGACTTGTCCTCACAGAAATTCTTTAAATGTAAATGACATGTGTTTTATGCATCCTTTCTAGGTATCGTCCTATCCTCTTTTGGGGGGGCTTCTTGTGCAAGAGTAGCCTTCTGTAAGAATAATACCTTAGTTCATTTGCGTTGCTCTAAAGGACTATGTAAGACTGGACACTTTATAAAGGAAATAGGTTTATTTGGATCACAGTTCTGCAGGCTGTACAAGAAACATGGTTCCAGCATCTGCTTCCAACGAGGAGCTTAGGCTGCCCCCATTCATAGGGGAAGTACGAAGCCAACATGTACTGAGATCACATGGTGAGAAAGGAAGCAAGGGGTGGGGGAGGTGCCAGGCTCTTTTTCACAGCTGGTACTCGCGGGAACAAATAGAGCAAGAACTCACTCATTACCGTGAGGATGACACCACACCATTCATAAGGCTTCCACTCCCATGACCCAAACACCTCCCGTTAGGCCCCATGTCCAATGTCGGGGATCAAATGTCAACATGAGGTTAGGAGGATCAACTATGCAAACTACAGCAAATAGCCTACATCAATGTCTGTACTTTCTCTTCTCCCAGCCTTCATAACTTCCTGAACTATGACCTTGCCATCCTGCCAAGAAAACTAGTGATCATCTCAGTGTCAACTCAATGGGTGCCTTCCACTCAACCTCTCCTTCCTGGGCTCCTTCAGTATTGCCCTTTGCTGGTCCTCCCCATACCTGTGGAATGCTCCTTTTCCATGTTTTTCAGGCTTCTCATCTCCCTGAATGTTAGTGTTTCCAAGAATTCTTCTTACGAGTTCATAATAACTGCCTTCTTTCTTCCTGTAGGACTTCATTTTTCCTGGGTATCAATTAACATTTTACAACTACAGGTTGAACATGTTATACCCTGTACGTCTCTGTCTTTCACAACCTATTTCCTCTGCCTGGGGTGTCATTCATTCCTAGACGGTCAGAAGAATTCCTTACCAATCTTCAAGACCCAGGTCCAGAAGAATTCTCAAATGCCCTTTCTTCTTTTCTATTCTTCCCCCTACCCATCCTTAAGAGAATACATTACTCTCTCCTCAGTGCTCTCATGGCATCTTACATGTATTTTTATGTATGTGTGGATGAGTGTGTGTGTTTGTGTGTGTTTAATTTATCAATATCTCAAGGTTTCTTAAGGGAAGGGACTCCTGCTAGGTGATCTTTGCATTCCCAGCACACAGAAAAGATCTGACCTAAGAGGACGGTTTCAGATTACAGGATGGGAGAGAATAGCAATGTGGAATCAGTTCAGGGTTACTTTTTCTTTGTTTTACTCCCAAAACAGCTAATGAGCATTGCATAAGATATAAATCAGGCAGGGGTGCTGGGAACAAGTGCAGCTCCCACTGATTCTCTTTGAGGCTTACAATAGCATGCCCAGAGTTGGTGGTACTGACAGACCTCCAAAGGGAGACGTTTACTATGTCAGGAAAGTTGAGATGTGTAGCTTCGCTGCCTTTTATAGCCACAACCATGTCAGCATCCAGAAAAGTTGCTTACCACTATATAAGAAATCAGTTTTGCAACTCAAATGGGTGAGCCCCATCCAGCTTGAGGACCAAGTTCCCTAACCTGAAAAGACTTACCGCATCAGCACTGGGTCAAACTTCCCTTATTTATACTTAACGTTTTAAGGCCTAGGAATTTTCTAGTATGTCCACTTCAAAATTTTTCATGGCCAAAACAGGACTATATGAATTTCATAAATATTTAATGAATATATTAGTCAATGAGTAAATGACCATTTGGTTAAAATAAAGCATTGACGGTGTGATTCATCACCCAGTCACCCACTGATAGTGCAGGCAAGACAGATTCACTGAGTATGATCAGAAAAAGTTTCTCATCACAGATTATTTGAGATGAGCAGTTATCTGAGACAACCCAGCATCATGAGTCAGGAAGACTTTTTGAGTTCGGATAATGGAGTCCAATTGTTCTATCTTCCACTGTAATTCCAATGTTATACTCTGTTTTAAACTGCTTTCCATCCAGTTGAAAAAGGTAGTAACATGAATTATGATTTATTCTGATTCCATTAAGAAAACTCCTTACGAAGGATCTGAGAGTAGAGTGGACGAATGTATGGGTGTATGTATATTGTATATGTCTTATTCAGCGTTCTCAAGAGGGACAGAACTCACAGGATATATGTGTATACAAAATGGAGTTTATTAAGGAGAATTCACGCACAGGATAACAGGTGAAGTCCCACAGTAGGGCATCTGCAAGATGAGGAGCAAGGAAGCCAATGGTGGATCGGTCCCCAAAACCTCAAAAGTAGGAAGGCAGACAGTGCAGCCTTCAGTCTGTGGCCAAAGGCCCGAGAGCCCCTGGCAAAGCACTGGTTAAGTCCAAGAGTCCAAAAGCTGAAGAACATGGAGTCTGATGTTCGAGGGCAGGAAGCATTCAGCAGGGGAGGAAGACGGAGTCCTGAAAACTCAGCAAGTCTGCTCTTCCATCTCCCCCTGCCTGCTTTATCCTAGCCATGCTGGCAGCTGATCGGATGCTGCCCACCCAGCCTGAGGGTGGGTCTGCCTCTCCCAGTCCACTGACTCAAGTGTTAATCTCCCTTGGCAACACCCTCCCGCACACACCCAGGATACATACTTTGCATCCTTTAATCCAATCAGGTTGACGCTCAACATACCATCACAGTATAAATGTTCATTCCGAGAAATTCAATATTCATTCTGTTTCAATCGAACTTTGTGTTCTAAGAACTCTATTTTCAACAGTATCCTTTACATATGAAATAGCAGCGTATATAGTGAGGATTTAATAACAATTTGGCTGATTGTCTCTAAATATATAAGAGAAATATAATTCCCTAAGTAGCAAAGATTTATAGAAGGCTTTCTGTGTGCCAAAAACTACAAAAGACTGTTCTTTGGACTCAGAAGCATATAAATGTATTGATGAGGTAAAATATCATGACAACATACATGAAATATCATAAAACACAAATGAAACATTAGGAAAGAGTATATTGAATCATGTGCTAAATGATGATTCCAGTCAAATGCTATAAAATAGAGATGGTGTGAGAATGACACTGCCAGCACATCATTAGATGAGCAGCGGGTCCTTTGAAGCCAATAATAGGTTTAAGTTCTGCCTCTGCGCCTTACCTTTCACAGGAAGTAGTCCTGAAAAGACCTCTCTATGCCCCAGCTTCCTTATCAGTAGAGATGATTCATCTATTTCATTGACTTGCCAATTTGCACCCTCCAGAATTTTCTTCCATGCAGTGTTGGCATCAGACAAATTAGTTGAGGCAATATGAATACAGAAATATTTAATTTGTTTACAATGCTTATGGTGAAATCAGAGAAAGATGCACATTCGGTATCCGAAAGAGGTTCTTGCACACTTGGTCTCAGATTAACTCCAATATACAAAATCTATAGTCACTGGCTTCCAAATCTGCTATTTCATCTGTCATTCAAACTCCTCCCAAACCCAAGTCCCAGTGTTCCTTAATAGTGGTGGGGTGAATGTGATAGCATGTTATTCCTTGTTGATTACTTTTTATTTTTCACTTAAAGTGTAAAATTATGACTGTGATGCATAGCCAATCGTGCGAAGATGGGGGACGTTTTTTCCCCAGGAAAAGAAACGAGAGTACAAAGCTCTGAGGTAGAAACAACAGGGATGTGTTCCAGATAGAGGGACGAAGGGCTGGCAAAGCTGGGACATAGTGAGGAAGGGGGGACAGTAATGGGGAGAGATCTGATAGGCAGGAAGCCATCAGATCACAAAGGCTAAGTTAGGAGGTATGTGTCTCTTCCAAGAGCAATGTAAAGTCATTGTAGGCTTAAGGCAGTGGGGTGATGTGACTGGATTCATGATTCAAGGCACATTCTTCTGCTGGATCTTTATAAAGGAACCAGAAAGAAATCATGCAGACAAATCAGGAGATTTTCCATATTCCAAGCTGGAGATGATAGCGCTTAAGCTAAGGTTATTTGAACAAAAAAGGAAGAGCTTAATGAGATACATTAAATATGGATTTCTAACAAGCAGGACTGATTTAAGGAACAGAATAGCCAGTGTAGCTGGGGAAGTGAAAAGAGCGATGGGAAGGTGAGATCTGAGAGATAAGCCAGAATCACATCAAAGAAGCCAGAGATTATTTGTTGTCAAATCCGGGGCAGGGGAAAGGGGCAATGGGAAAGAGATAAATCAAAGATGACTCATTTTCAAGTTTGAGATCAGAGCAAATTAGTAACTGGCATTACCGTCTACTGAGATGGGGAACTCGTAAGGAAGAATCGTTGTTGAGAGGTGAAATTTGGAATTTTGTTGTAGGCATAAGATAATAATAGTAGCCCCTTTGTATGATTGTTGGGTCAACTAAATGACCAAATGCAAAGAAAGAGCTTCCCTCAACAACCTTGCGCATAGTAAGGACTCAAAAATATTGATTGTTACTTTCCTTATCAACATTGTTATTCACTAGACTCTCTTCATCAACACAAAAGTTACCAAAAGGGACAGCCTCATTTTTTTTCCATGACCTACCTATCCCATCACTTGTGGGCACTGACAGTGTATGATACATTTGGTGGAAAAACAAAATGTCTGGTTGGGTTCTCTCTCATGCACATGCAATCAATTATTTTTTGAATGGAAAGGAAGTGAAGCAGAAGTAAATGAAATTTACAAAGCCCTTATGCATCTGATATTTTCCATGAAGATTAAGAGTTTTTCACAAACGGATTACATTCTTTCCATCATTAGTTAAGCCCATCTTAGTAAAAATTCTATTCGGGAAAATACCTGAGAAAGGGAGTCAATCTGGTTATGTAAAGAGCTTCTCTTGTTTTTTATATGTAAAATCAGAGTATCTGTTTAAAAGAAATTACAGCTGAAAGTGGAGAGGTAGGAATCTCTCACCTCCCTCCACATCTACCCTGATATCTGCCCCACCACTACCTCTAGATAATAAACAGTCAGCCTCTCGACACATTCATATGCTGAAAAAGGAGCATTGACATAGAAAATAATTGCCAAGCAGAACACATAGCTTTCATTTGCCCTCAGGATATAAAATGCACCAGGACACCTTCTGTGAGATGGCTGAGGGGAAGCAATTATTTAGATCTACACTCTTTATCAACATCCCTGAAGCAGAAAGCAAAATGAATAACCAGTAAATGGATGTCACTCCCAGACAGGGTGCCTCTAAAAATAAAAGCTAAAAGGACAAACATCTGTCTTGAGCTTGGTCTTGGATGTTCCTGGACAGAGGGTAGACAGAGGTGAATGTAGTTGGTCATTCTCACGAAGAGCAAGGAAGGAAGGAAAAACCAGAGAAATGTTGCTGTGACATTCTGAAAGCTAATGGCTCCTCGAAATACTTGCATACTGCATGCGACCTCCCAGACTTTCCCACGATGATGGTCATTTCACAGGGTATACCAGATTAAATTTTCAGGATGATTCCAGTGCAGCTGAAATCTTAGGTCATCATATGGTTGACACAGGCTGATCATTTGTCTGCCTGTGAGAAGCTAAATATATCATTTTTAATTGACAAGAATACTCTGAATTTAGTCAAAGCCAAATGTGAGGAGGACTGAGAATCACTGAAAATGCTACTAGGAAAGGTCTGTTTCCCAAAAGGGCGTTTTGCCCTTAAGGAAGCACAAATGAGGCAGGCATATTTGCGAATGTTTGTTTCTTTACACAAATGCACATTTTTTCTCATATCACCTGTGCATCATGTCAAGTGACATTTCCTCTAGTAAATATGCATTTTCTTTTGGCTGCAGAGGGAATTTTCACATGAAAGGCATGTAACTGTCAGCCCATGAAGTAGTGCTTTTCAGGAAGCTTAATCCCTGACGCCCAGAGCCTAAATTTGGTTCCTGAGGGTCATATGTTGTTCTTCAAATAAAATGCATATCCCAAACATAGGAGTCCATACAAAAACTAACGTGAAATCTTAAAGTTCTAAACCACAAAAATCCCAACACTTAAAAAAAAAAAAAAAAAAAAAAAAAACAGAGTTGAAAACAGCCACAGCAGGCCATTCATCCACAGCTGCACGGTGATGCTCTGCAAATCATGGCAACATGAGGGCAGGAAGGGAAGGAGATAATTTTCATACTTGATGTATGTGATTGAATATACACATGTGAATAAACACAAAGATGAAGGGTTGGATACAGTAAGACCCAGTCGAGTGTAAGCTAAGAAAATGCATTAAGAAATCTTTTTTTTTTTTTAATTAGAGAAAAAGTATTCATGTTAAAGTCTTAACCTGGGTCAAGCCTTTTTCCAGGGAGCTAACTAGGCCAATCTTCTTCATTATAATCATACCAATCTGGTGCAATACAATCTCTCCAGAATGCCTGCTTACGTATTGTTCAGTTGAGAGGAATGTGTTATACATGATTCAGTACCAAACCACAGGCTTATTTAAAGCTGTAAATAGTTTTATGCTCATATTATCACTTTTAAGAAGGACAAGGAAAAGATCAAACAGGGTCTTGTCTCCAAGCCCTCTCTGTGGTGATCCTTTCCCAAAGTTTTGTACACATGACTCTTCTCTGAAGTCACGGAATTTGATCCCAGGTTCCTACTCTACAGCAAAATGAACTGTGACCATAAATGGTATCAGGAATCTAGCAAAAATAGAGACACAAGTGACAGCCATGACATGTCCTCTAGACTCTCCCTGGCCTCTGATGGTCACTGTCTAGGCTCCGATTCTAGGCTCCTTCCACAGGTGCATGGAAGGAAATCACACAATTTTAGAATCTCACAAGTTTCTCAAAGACTGTCTAGTCCACATGGCCAGTGTCAGGGTAGACAGAGGCAAAGATACGTTCCCTCCTTGACCACGTATACCTTCTTGTTGCAAATTATGACCCAATAAGAGTCATTCAGGGAGACACAGGGGAAAAGGACCCTACACCCTTGCCCCTGTAGACCAACAAGAGCTCTCTGAGGAGCAGAGGATGGGCACTGCTGTGCTATTTTACAGCTTAAGTCACATGTCACATGTTCTTGCTCTGTCCCCTCTTAACAGCAAAGATCCTGTCAAATGTGTTCGGTAAGGGATTAGTAAACTAGAGCTGACACACACAGTTCTGGACCCAGAGGGACTTTCATAGAACCCTCTAGTTCATTCATCTGCCTTTACGAAGAGCTGTGGGGACATCACCTGCCTTGTTTTCTTAAAATAAAGAAAGTAGGGGGCATGTGGGAGGAAGGAGAGGAGCAGAAAAGATAACTATTGGGTACTGGGCTTAATACCTGGGTGACGATATCATCTGTGTGACAACCACCCCATGACACATGTTTACCTATGTAATAAACCTTTGCATGTACCCCCAAGCCTAAAATGAAAGATAAAAATATATATACATAAAGCAAGTGTCTTCAGGATGTATCTGTGGCTTTTAATCCATGTGCTCTCTGTTTTGTAAGAACTCCTTGTATCAAAGTCTAGCTTTGTGACACTGAAGGTGACCAGGTCACCCTTGCTGGCTTCAACTGATGACTCCCCTGTGAAGTCCCTTGTTTGCTGTATTTGTATTAAGCCACCAAGAACTTGAGTGACCGGTTTCAGAGGAGAGTATATATCCTGAATCACTTCCTGGACATTTGATTGAGGTCTTGTAAGGGAAACTGAAGGAACTGTGTGTTGAACAGGATGGCTTGGACCTGCTCAGCTTCTGAGAACTGAGGTAACTGCCTGACACCAGCGTGATTTCTGTTTAGCACAAGTGGGAGTCTTAATGAAACTGATCTTTGAGATAATAAATGTAAATGACTGATTCAGGTGTCATTTTCGAAAGTGTATTTTTGAATCCATATGGTTTTTGTGGCTGTGCACATCACTGCTAGAAGTTAGAGTTTAACTCGGGTCATATTTGCAGACTGACAGGGGGCAGATGGAAGCCAGCTGCCAAGTGAGAGAATCCACCTGCTTGCCAGTTGGCGTGTGATACGAGGCAAACAGCCCTGACAGAGACTCTATTTCTAGGCACACTGGCAGATCATTTGGTGAAGGGCCACTACACTTTCCTTCATCTATACCATGAAGCCAACCTGAAACTCTGTCAGGAGAGGGACCAGACTCTCCCAAGAAGATCGAGGGAACCAGGGACACAGAGCATCCTCCCTACTCAGGTCCCTATTGCTATGGTGAAGGAGAAGAGGAAAGATGGGTGAACTGAGGAGACTATTCCAGAAACTAGGTGTAAAATGGGGTGGTAAGACATTGCCATGAGGCATTGCTGAAGCAATCAGACATCCGAGTCTAGTCTGAAGGACATAAGACCAGGGAGACCTTGAGTTGTAGAGCATGCTGCCTGGGCTTGGAACCCTTGCAGAGAGAGAGCCCCAAACACTGTAGAATGTGCCTAGCAAGTCAAAGCCTCCTTTGTGCCACGTTTCTATGCTCCTGCTCTCTACCGCTCTACTTTCTACTCCATAGCAAAAAGTCCAAGAAAATCCTATCTTCCTCTTTGCTCTCCAGCCCTAATCCCAGCCTTCAATTTTGTTTTGTTTTTTGTCTCTGTTTATCAAAGGAGTGGAATGCATCAGGCAAGAAGGTACCTACTTGCTACACCTTATCCATTTTCTTCCTGCTCACCTCAAACCTGTGAGTGTCTGTAGCCAGTGAGGCACATCTCATTAAATGGATGAACTGAGACCTGGGGTGTGTGGCAAGCCACACACAATACTGAATAATCTGCGTATGGAACAATCTCCTGAGAAACCAGGGTATGACAGTTTAACCCTTGTGCTCATGTTTGCTCACCCAGGACTTTGGATGCCCCTAAAAATGCCTCACTGGGCAAGCCCATGGCCAGGGCAAAGGATATGAAGAGATGCCCCAATGGGAATGTGTACGCTAGAGTGTTGTGAATACTGGGTGCTGAGCCATCTCCAGGACTGTTTTACTGTTAAGCCAGAAGAGGCTATGTCCTGGAATGCCTGGTAAAGTCCTTCTTTGAGTTTAGTCAAAAACTATGGATTCTGCACTCTGGAAGTCAAGTGCGGTTTTATTGCACTCACCGATTTCCAGTGTGACTCATTTGTCCCAGCAACCGGACATCTGTGTCCACACAATCGAGGGCACCCAGCCAGGTGTGGGGATGTTTTGATGAAGTTTGGAATTTGTGCAATTTTTCATGCTCTGCTGAATTATTGGTAGAAAGCAGGATGCTGCCTGATGAACACCCCAGAAAGCACAGCATACACTTTCCTGGGATCGTGAGTGACTAAGCAGTTCACTCTTGCCTGTTATTCTAGCTGAAAAGATACAGAGATGATATTGTGTAAGGTGCATTAGCATCTTGCTATGGAATTGCCTTTTTATTTTAACCCTTCCAGAGCCTCTCCTTCTTTCTCGTTGTGCCTTGACAACTTTCCTGTGAGCAAGAAGTCTGGTGTTACACAACTTTCAGTGGAGAAAAACCACACACAAATGGGTTTAGACTTGCTTTAGGGTCCCATTACTTCAGTTGGTCTGTGTATCAGTGAGACCTTGGCATAAAATTGGGACAAGTTAAGGCTAATAAATGGAATTATTACAAAGTCATGAACAAAGGGTAGGAAAATCACCGGAGATCGTGCAAGAGGCTAGAGCTGTTAAAATCAGTTCCTGTTTCCATTCTAGGCCTGATGGGAAAAGATGAGGTAGCAGATACCCAAGGGGCTGTCATAGGAGTGTGTATTTCAGTCAAGGGGCGCAACCAGCCTAAAGCAACCCTTATGGAGAACCCAGGGGAGTACATATCCAGCCTAACTTTCCCCTAGACCCCTAGCCTGCTGCTTGTGTCCCCATCCCCCGATGGCTATTCCCATCACCACCACCACTGACCAAATGGAAGTGAAATCCAAAAGGCAAGAAAGCCCATTAATGGAGTTCAAAGAATGGGGCCACTGGAGAAGATTTCTAGAAAGGTAGAAGCTTCAAAATATAGCCTGTGGAATCGACCTCAGAAATAGGCCTTCTGGTTGCCATTTCTTCTGTCATTTATTATTGTCACATGGACAACTAAAGACAGGCACGTTATAAAGAATTCACTCCACCTTTGCTGGTGACTGAATGACTCAATTCCCTGGAGTAGTCCTGGCAAAGTTGTGCTCCTGCCTTCAATTTAATGCAACAATGCGATTCAGAAAGCATGTCTGAGTTCTGTAAAGTGAGCTACATGGTATTTAAATTCTTATGAGAGATGCGCCAATTAGTACAATGCTGCCTTTTCTTACTAGTCCCCAAAATATTTACTACACCTGATCTCATCCCTAACACACAGACACATGCACCCATACACATACACATGTGCATGAATACAAATATACACATGGAAGCATGTAGGTACACAGAAGCATGTGCACATGGGCACTGGCACACAGAGGCACACACACACATGCACACAGGCACATGAATGCAGGCTGGGAATGAAGCACAGCTTGTGTTTCTGGCTCAGATGCCAAAAAGTTAATTTTAGTTGGAAAACTCCTTGACAGACTTCCAGGAAATTACCACTCAGAACCACAGAGCTCCTGTTAACATCTGTCTGCTGTTTTCCCAGTGACACCCAATGCCAATCTTTAAGTTTCTGATTCTCAAAACTTCCTCTGAAATTAGTCACCTTGATGAGGCTCATGATTATATAGAAGCAGCTGTTACTAAAAGGAATTGCTACATTTTTGGTGATGGTGGTGGTAATCAGGAAGTAAGTAAGTATATGGAAGAGTAGATAGATGAGTGGATGGATGGATGGGTGAATGGATGGATAGATGGATTAATGAGTGGATGAGTGCAAGATAATGGATTGATGAATGAATAGAGGGATTATGGATGAATGGATGAGTAGATGGATGGATATGCAGAGAGATGGATGGATAGATGAAAGGATGTTTGGATAAGTGGAGTGATAGATGGAGGGAAAGATTAATGGGTGAATTGATGAGTGAAGGGGTGACGGATTATGGATGAGTAGAGGGATGATGGATGGATGGATGATTGGATAGTGGAGGGATGGCTGGCTGGCTGGGCGGGTGGATAAGTTGAAAGTACGTATGGATGAGTGAGTGTGGAAGGACGGATGAATGGGTGGATGGATGGAGAGTTTTAGAAGGAAGACAATTCTGTAAGAATTAATAAGGGGGAAGAATCTACCTAACAGTCACCTCATTACTTTTGGTGAAAACAAACCTGAGGGCAAAGACGTCTCTGTCAAACGCCACGGCATTCAGAGAGGATATATATCATAGGAGTTAAGAACACAGGGTCTGGATTCAGAGTCTTAGATTTGAATCCTGGACTTAACGACACCCTAATCTGTGCCTCTGTGATGCTGTCTCTCTGCAAGGAATTGCTTCTCCCACTGTGTAACTGGCTGGCTCTGCTAGTGATAACAGGAGAGCAGTGGAAAGGACAGATGCTGCAGGGGTGTCCGAGAGAGAGAATACAGTCATTTGTTTTCAGTTTCTGTTTCTGATTGCGCCAGTAAAGCCCCTTTCTCATCTCTCTTTTCCACTTATCACTAGAGACAGAAACTAAAAACCATGGCTTCAGACTGCAAAAAGCCTAAAACAAAACAAAACAGAACCACACAACAACAAAATTAGGCAGGTTGGACAAAATTTCTGGTATTATAGGCATGAGGATTACCCCATAACACCCAAGACATAGTTCTCTGAGAACATTTAAAAAATGAAATCATGCCCAGGCACATATTTCTCAGAAAAAAATATATTTATATAGGAATTACAGTCAAATATCTATGACTGGATTGATTAGAAAATAAAATAGCCGGGCGCGGTGGCTCAAGCCTGTCATCCCAGCACTTTGGGAGGCCGAGGTGGGTGGATCACGAGGTCCAGAGATCGAGACCATCCCGGTCAACACGGTGAAACCCCATCTCTACTAAAAATACAAAAAATTAGCTGGGCATGGTGGCTCGTGCCTGTAATCCCAGCTACTCAGGAGGCTGAGGCAGGAGAATTGCCTGAGCCCAGGAGGCGGAGGTTGCGGTGAGCCGAGATCGCGCCATTGCACTCCAGCCTGGGCAACAAGAGCGAAACTCCATCTCCAAAAAAAAAAAAAAAAGAAAAAAAAAGAAAATAAAATAATCTTATCACTTATGCATGACATATATATAGGAGGAAGCAAATTGTATTTAGAACTCAGAATTTAGAAACCCAGTGCAGGCATTGCCTTACCTAGAGCAATTTCCTTAACTTCCCTAAGCCTATGCAAGTGGTGAAAACTGGTTTTGCTGTGGCCAAAACTGTCCCACTGGTTTGATTCTTTTGGGTCACAAATTGTTTTAAGCACATGTGAACCACGATTTTAAAGTTGAGAGATTCCACTAAAGCATTTCAATTTCTAACTTTGTGGAAAAATTAAGGATGTCCAGCAACAGCAAACCTGCACTCATCCATCCACCCATTAATTCATCTATCGGTCCATTCACCCATCCATCCATCCATCCACTCATCTATCTATTCTTCCATATACTTACTTCCTGACCACCACCACCGAAAATGTAGCAATTCCTTTTAGTAGCAGCTGTTTCTCTTTAACCATGAGCCTCATGAAGGTGACTAAGTGGGCCCAGATTCCCAAACAGCACCTGTTGAGTGAGGCTGAGTCACGGCCGCTCCCTTTAGACTGGGCCAGGTCTCCATAAGTCCTTCCACTTTCTCTTGGCTACTGCCCACTTTCTCTTCAATGTTACCTGCTGGCTCTCAAAGCCCTTGGCGTTGTTATCTCTGCTCCCATATGTGAAAAGAAAAATAATATCTGAGCTGAGATTTTTGTGAAAAATAAATAAAATCAAGTAAGCGAAGGGCCCGACATGTGTATGACACACCATAGCATCGGAATACGTGTCATCTCCTTTCTCTCCACTGGTCATATACTCATTCAACAAATGCTAAGTGTTCACTATATGCCAGATAACGTGCTAAGTGCTAGAAACAAAAAGATCAATACGACACAGAGTCTGCCCATGCAAAAGGTTTGCCTTCCCATGAAGGGAGATAGACTTCTAAACAAAGTATAAGACCCATCTGAGCAGGCTACTCCATCTTTCCAACCTGCAATGTTTCCTGGAGGGAATCTAAAAGAGTAAGAATGTGGAGGAGAATATAAATGATTCCAGGTCGGAGGCATGTTCTAACCTGGGCTCAGGGAATCTCCTTACGTGGTTTTCCAAATCTATCCATTTTACCAAATTAGACACTTTCTTGGAAATTTCATTTACATTTGATACTAGAATGGACAATAATAGGTCTCACATGGCAAGATAAGGGCACTGTGAAAGAACACCTGGGTCCTGTTTCACCAACTGTAAAGAGATTAAAATAAAACCTTGTCACCCTAGTCAGATAGAGTCAATGAAAAGAAAATGGATTCATAAAAGCTCAGAATATTAATCCCACCTCAGTCTTCCTTTTAATATCATGCATCCCTGGATTTAGGTTTGCAGAAATTCTCATTGCTGTGTCACACAAGCTAAAATCTCCCAGAAGGGCACAGAGCGCTGCAGGGCACATCCATTATACATCAGCATTACACAATGCATTGCACAGCGTCAGTGCTAAAGTCATGATACGCCCTGTGCTACACTCCTCCCCTATTCCTCTGTCCTAAGACTGACTTCTGCTTACTCCTCACCATGGCTACGCTTTCATTCTTTTCAAAATCTGCGATTTCATCATTTTACCCCTTTTCTACAAGCTTCTGAGACAAGGTTGTTCATTTGTCTAGCTGGCCCCAGTCACAAAGCTAAAACTTCCATATTCACTGGATTTCTAGAATGTTAATGTTGGGTCTTAAACCTTATGCTCAAATAACATATTTTTATTTTAAAAGATCAGTGCAGTGTAGAAGAAAAAATATATGGCTTTGAGGCCAAATACATCCAAATCCAAATCCTTGCTCTCCCAGTTATTAGCTCAGTGACAAAGGACCCAGCCTCTCTGAGCAGTTTTCCCAAATATTATAGAGTTTGTAGTTAAAATCATGAGTAAATTGCATGAGATCACCAGAAGTCCCAACACATAGCAGGCACTCATCGAGATACTTGTCCATCATCATGAAATAAGGTGTGATTATTGGTTTTACCTATAGTAGCTGACCCTCATATGCTGCCTAATGTAAAGGCACTAGGTGAGGTGATTACATGTGTACCCCTGATCTTTACAAGAAACTATTTACTATTTGAGAAACCTTTGCTTGGGGACATTAAGTAAGTGCTTTGTGTGAATTAACCTATTTGATTCTCATGACAGCTTATTATTATCTTTATTTGATAAATGAGAAAACTAAAGCATAAAGAGTTCAGGCAACTGGCCCCAAGTTATAGTGAGTAAGTGGTGGAAATGACATTCAGTCCCTGTCTGGTTTCAAAAGCATGCTCTTACTGAGAAGGTTATTAAGAGCATAAGGTCATTCAATAGCAAATTTTGAGAAGAATGAAAGCATAGCCATGGTGACCAGTAGGCAGAAGTCAGCAAGGGAGAAGACAGCCAAGTCAGGACCACCTCACCCACATGCGCGCGCACACACACACACACACACACTCAGAACACACAAATGCACACACAGGTACAGTCTCCCCAGTGCTTTGGGATGAACCTGGGCATGGCTCACCCTAGGAACTGTGAGTCCCGGTGCAGGTGAGTGTGGAGTCTAGGGCCCTGTAAGGCACCCCACCGTGACTACCACGTTAAACCTCTCTAAGATTTCTGCAGAACTGCCCCAAATCCTGAAGGACTTCTAGAACCGAGCAGACCTCATAGATCCCAACCCCTGAAATGAAAGAGCAATGCACCGTACACACATATTTATCTCCCCTCTTCCAATATGCTTTGTATTCATTTACAGGCACCTTAGGGAAGCAAATGTTGAAATGGGAAACCTTATAAATTGTGTTGCAGTCTCACCAAACAGCTTGTCACTCACCACACTTTGAAAAGGAAGTCCCTCGATGGCACTGAATGTCCTAGAGTCCTACTGGAACTTCAGGGGGTGTAGAGCTTGGGAAAATGGTCTGCTATGGGGAAGAGAAGGGGCCCTGTGTGCCACCGAATTTGGAGGAGCCAGAACATATGGTGGAGGAGAGAGATGCAGCGGGGCAAGAGGACAGGGATGTTAAAAGCATCTCTCCTCATTGGTAACCACTTGTTTCAGCAGCGTTTGAACCGAAGAATGTGATCCCCTGATGGAAAGAGGGCAGAGCCATCTTTGCCGGGTGATTTGAGGAATACTGAGAATATGCACCTGCCCACCCCTGCCCTGTTCCAGTAGCCCATTCTCACTGGTGTTCAAATGTCACAGCTACATCATCTTTTTAGGCCCCCTTCTTTTGCAAAAGCATTGTCTTCTTCATTGAGAAAACGGTCGTTGGATGGATTATCATCTACATCTAATTAAAAGGCAAAACAAGAGTTACAGAGGAGATACAGCAATAGCAGACCATGCTTCTGAAAAAGTCAACAAACATTCCAAGCTTCAGCCTCAACAAAGCCCTTTCCCATCCTCACCACGCCCTGCAACCTCTTCCTAACTCCCTAGCATTGGCCCTGCCCGACCCCCTTACTTCACATGGTTGAGATCTCTTTTCCAAAGAAACGCTTCTCACGGGAGGGTTCTGCACTCATTCACTCTTAGACAGACATGACTACGCAACGGAGAATTTTTTGCTCTCTGGGAACCCTGACAGCAAAGAGGGGACAAAGCCTTGTGATAAGAAAGTCAGGGAGATGGGGTGGCTATTTCTTTGAGGTCAGATTGTTGTGGCCACAGTTTGCTTGCTCACCACTCTCCCTGTCTGTAGGCTGGTCTTGCATCTGCTGATGTTCCTTTGCCATTTGTTTGGGTGATTACATAAAGAGGGCAGCATTTCTGCAAGTTGGGTGGAAGAGGAGAGGAAGCTGAACTTCCTGGTCCATTCTTCCCCTAGCTCCCATTCTTTGGTGGAAACCAGCAACACAGAATGATTTGTACAGGGCATATCTGAGGATACGTTGAGCTACTGTTTTCACTAACGTTACTGCAAATCCACTTATCTGCTTAGCTTCAGGAATTGAACTGGGATGGTAGGGAGCGGGAGAAGCAAACTCACTCACACAGGCCTGGCTTGGGAGAAGTGCCCAGGCATGGAGGGGAGTTGAACACAGTGGCTTACATGGGAAGCACAGTAGGAAAGGGCTGTGAGGAGGGCTGAGCACGTGGCTCACACCTGTAATTCCAGCACTTTGGGAGGCCAAGGCAGCTGGATCACGAAGTCAGAAGATCAAGACCTTCCTGGCCAACATGGTGAAACCCTGTCAATACTAAAAATACAAAAAAAAAAAAAAAATTAGCTGGGCATGGTGGCACGCACCTGTGGTCCCAGCTACTCGGGAGGTTGAGGCAGGGGAATAGCTTAAACCCAGGAGGCAGAGGTTGCAGTGAGCCGGGATTGCACCACTGCACTCCAGCCTGGCAACAGAGCAAGACTCCATCTCACAAAAAAAAGAAAAAGAAAGAAAGAAAGAAAGAAAGAGAGAAAGGAGTGTGAGGAGGTAGAAAACTGGCCAGGGCCCAGGGGACATCTCTGCCATAGGATCTAAAGAAAAAGTGGTTTAATCCTCCCTGGGCACATTGTGGTTAGTGACCTGAAACCCCTCAATCAATATGCACCTGCTGAAATTCACCGGAGTTTTGATCTGCAGCAACATTCCAAAAACTGCGTTTGTTTGTTTTGTATTGTTTTCAGAAATAAGCTATCAAGGCATGAGAATATACGGGTGTCTTTCTTTCTGCTCGGTAAGCCCAGCGATGTCATCAAGATGGGGAAGTGACACATCATAGCGCCTCCTGACGTGCTGGAGCAGCTTTCTCTAAAGCTAGCCGTCTTCCGCCAGCTCGGTGTCTGGGCATGGAGACAAGGTCTTGCGGATGTGATTAATGATCAGCAGACGGTCTGCTCTTCAGGTGACTCTCCGTTCAGCCTGGGCAGGCGCTGAGGAGGGAGTTGTGAGAGTTGCCCAGGGTAGGAGGTTTGACAGGGGCCAAGGTTCTCCATGGGATGCTGCACACCTGCCATCTGCTCTCAGAGTTCAGAGCCCAGAGCCACACCAGTTGCAGTGAGCTGGGTGCTGCGTGAGCTCAGGGATGCGCTGTCTAAGGAGATTTTCATCTGCCCTCCCCACCTTCACTACTTACCCTGACTCTCTTTTTTGGACTGTTCAGGGAGGGTATGAAAAGGCATGGGAGTAAGCAGTAGGGTTAAGCCCTCTCAAGGGAGACTCCTGGGTTCAGGGAAGCCTGCAGAGGGCTGTGTCTGGAAGCCCGAGCAGCCATAGGAATCTGCCCTCCCCTCCGCCACTTCAAGCCTTTAGCAAAGTTCTCCTGGTCCCTGATGTGCAAGCCCTGGTCAGTGGACTACCACCAGCCTTGAAACAGCCTGAGGGCTTGATGGAAACAGAAAAGTGCAGTCCCCACCCAGATGTGCTGAATCAGAATGTACCTTTTGTTAAAACCCCCCAAGTGATTCACATGCACTTTAAACACTTTATGTTTGAGAAACCGCAGCTCTAAATCATCTTCTGATATAAACGGGGCAGTCATTTTTGTCTCAGGAATTGAAGCAGAAACACAAACCCACCCCCACCCTGCCCCAAATTACCTTTCTCACTAGTATCAAAACATCAGTTAGAGATTCACGCTTTTAGATCCTCGATCCTCTTCTTTTGTATAAACAGGTCTATTATTTATTAAAATTCAAATCTTCCAGGCTGGGCATAGTGGCTCATGCCTGTAGTCTTAACACTTTTGGAGGCCAGGGTGGGTGGATCACCTGAGATCAGAAGTTTGAGACTCGCCTGGCCAACATGGAGAAACCAGTCTCTACTAAAAACACAAAAGTTAGCCAGGCATGGTGGTGGGCACCTGTAATCCTAGCTATTCAGGAGGCTGAGGCAGGAGAATCACTTGAACCCAGGAGGTGGAGGTTGCAGTAAGTTGAGATCGTGTCACTGCACTCCAGCCTGGGTGACAGAACTGGCTTCATCTCAAAACAAAAACAGACAGACTCTGTCTCAAAAAAAAAAAAAAAAATTCAAATGTTTCTTGGGAGGGAGAACACGTGGGATCTCTCACTGAGTAACAAGGTTAAAATTTTTTTATTGAGCTCATATTAGGTACCACATATACAAGATGCTAGGGTGAATGTGTGTAATGTAAACCAATTACTTTTCCTTGGAGTCAAGAAAGCCAGGTTTAGGAGAATAGCAGCCTTCTTTTTAGGGGGAACGATTACTCAAAGGACAGAAGAGCAGGAACATCCAAGACAAACAAGTGTGACCTTCCATTCCATCCTGATGAAATTTGTCTCTCAAAGCTTTCCAAGTTATTGAGATGATGCTTCCATTCAAAATCATCCTCTGTCATTTCAACTCAATGGGAAAAACCAATGGCATTTTGCAGACAAGATGTCTGGGTGCACTTTTATTTTTAGAAGGAAACAGTCCACAGCACATTCATTCTGCAAGGAAGGAGCGAGCAAGTCTTGCTCTGTATACTGAATCAGTGAGCAGCACCTCAAAAGTGGAAAGATTAAACTCTGCGAAGAACGGGCAGTGGCCCCAGCTTACTTATTTTCTTCCAGGAAACAGCACAGAACTGGTGTGCCAGAACTGCAGAAGCAGCAACATAATAAACAAAACCTCTTCTTGAGCCTTCTGACTCTGTTTGGGTACCCATGAATGAATGATGTCTATTTCAGCTCCTCAAATGTATAATGCATGATGACTTGTTTGTATTTGCCTTTCAGTTTCACTGTAAGTGAATGAGACCATCCTTCCAGTATTAAGGTAGAATCATCTTTGTGACTCAATAATGGTAACAATCACAGTGACCGAGTCATTACTGTCTGCCAGGTACCATGACACGTGCTTTTCAAGCTGGGAGACAGTGCTCCATGGGTTGCTCACCTTGTTGCAAGTGATTCCAGCAGAGGCATTGACTGCCTTTGTTCTGGATTGTATTTTTCAAAATGTTTGTATACCAAACAGCTCTGCAAGATTGATACAGTGTCTCCCTCCTGAGCTAGGAGTATGTGTGCTTACTGCCCAGTTCAATAAACATAATATCTCACTCTGGAGCAATGGACAGTATACTTACCTCCTGTTACAAAATATTCAATTTTGCTAAGCTCAGCCTTCTTCTGTAACCAAGCCCATCATGTGTACAGGTATTTCCTGGCCTTTTTGTGTTGCCCTGCGGGAACTGGGGCTTGGAGACTGGTACAAAAGAATGCTGATACTCTGCTTCCTGCTTTTGCTGTGAATAACAAAGTCCTTTTTCTCTGACCCAGGAGTCTCATGCTTTCTGCTGGTGTCCTGTAAGTGTGGCAGGCTAACTCATTAGACTGCAAGTGGGTTTAAAATCTCAGATCTTGATAAAAGCAATATCTCATTTTAACCTCTGAAAAATCTTAGGAAAGCACTATTATTTTCACATGGAATCACAGATGCCATCACTGAACTATATTGACATATCCACAGGGGGTTGTAGACTGAAATTCCATCCAGAGAGAGACCTTATTTTGTATGAAGTATTGTCTTTTTATACACTTTTTAAAATTGAAAATACTTCTGAGAAGGGGATTCTAAGTTAGTATACTAAATTGGCATCCCCGACCGCTTAGTATATCTTAAACATAAAAGGTAGGCCTAAAAATTAGGATGCTAGAAGAGAACAGAGGGTTACAGAAAGGAGGGAAGGAAGACATAGTTTTGCTTCCCTATTTTTGACTGTGGCTGGCCCAGGCAATGCCCAATTCTCTTTATCAAGCAGTGCAGAAAAGGTTTCATTAGTGCGTAGAAGGTTTCCTCTGTAGCATGAACTGAGAAGGGAATTCATCTTCCTCTTCCCAGAGGCAGCTCTGTTCTTGGCCATTCCACTGGCATGGTGCATGTGACAATGTGTCACTTCATCCACAACACCTGGAAGCCACAATTCTCTGAGGTGTTGGCATAAATGAAATCTGCCAGAGACACTGGCCACTAATATTTGCTATTTGAAATAGGCTGATTGGTCTAATGTTTTCCTAAAATTCAGTACAGGAACTCTTCTGCACAGAGGCAGGGAAGTGAGTTAATGAGGAGCTTAAATATTGATTGTATGTCCCACTTGCAGGCCATAAACATAGGGTGCAAGGTGAATGGGGAGTTAAGCCTACATTTATTTATTCATTCAATGAACATTTAACTTCTAGAAATACTTTGGTATAGAGTTGAACAGGGGATAGGATACAGAGATGACTGAGATTCAGACATTCATCACACCTAAAACTTTACAATTTAAAAGCAAAAATACAACAGATATTCCAATAATAAAATATACCCAACTAGAGAACATGTAGCATAGACTTAGATAAACCATGATCTGTCAGGACTCAGATCAGGAAGTAATTATATCAGGCTAGGGGCTCAGGACCGGATCTTTTTTTAGAGGGTGGATAGGGTTTTCATAGGAAAGGCTGAGGAGGTGAGCCATTCTGTGAGGTTCCTAGTGAGAAAGGAGGCTGGAAAGCAGGCTGGGATCAGATGGAGGAAAACCATGAATGCCACATGAAAGATTCATAGCTTTATTCCAGAGGGACCGAAGAATCATTAAACGTAGGTTGCCCAGGGCAGGGGACATCAGCAGATGTTACAGAAACTGAAGGCTCCTAAGAAGCCAGTGTTCTCATCCATAAAATCAAACCTTGGAAAGAGGCCTCAGGCAAGACATCAACAAAACACAGACTTATTATTTGCTAAACAGAAAGAGAGGAGTTGCTCTTTTGAGCTGCTGAAGGGTAGTGACCAGCTTTTGTGCATCATTCACTTGGAGATTACTTAGTATCTTAGTATCCAGTTTCAAATGACATTAACCAAACATCTGTTATAGACTTATGTGGGTTTTTTGGCTCCTTCATAGAAAAATTAATAGTACTTCAATTACCCACTATGTAACATAGTGTCAGGCATCAAGTAGATGCTCAATAAATATTTGTCTAATACATTACATTTAATAAAGCATAAAAACAAATGGATATCTCCAATAAGTCAAGACCAGATGGTATGTAATGTCTGCAACAGTTATAAAAAGTTAGCAAAACGATTCACTTTGTTTTTGTTTTACTGTCTTTGTTGAGGGCTACTTTTTTTTTTTTAACGGTATGGCTATAAGTGCAATTTTTTTCAGCAAACTTTTAACTACAGCATTTAATATCAGAAAGCCAAGCTCAGCTACCACCTTCATGTGCCTGAGACATCAATGCCAAACATATTGGCCTCACTTAAACCATAATTAACCCAGTCACACAAATTTCAGTAAATAGAACTAAATTTAAACAATCTGACAGTTTTCCCTTCCTGCTGTTATGCATTTTAGTTTGGATTTTTCATTTATCTAGAGCACACCATTTATACAGACCTCCAGAAACCAATATGCCATCAGATTGTAAAGAAACATTTATACAGACCTCCAGAAACAGATATGTAATAAGATTGTAAAGAAACCAAGGAAATCATGGAGTCATAACTGAATCTGTAGAGTTCATCACATTATTAATACAGAAACATCAAGAGTCGCATCCCTTTGAATGCTGAAACCTTCATTAACATAGTGAAACCACTATGTCTTTGCAGACAGGTAGAAAATGTGGTTCCTCACGTCCAGTCTGTTGAAATTTCAAATAGTTTAATGAACTTAAAGGAGAGCAAAGAGTCATCCTCGAGAGCATTGAAGTTATTTCATCTGCTGTGGAGATTTAATTAATGACTTGTCGGATTTCCCCAAACTTTAAAAATTGATATTTTCACCATCAGTTCCAGCTGACCTTGTTTCTTGCAGCAGCAGCCTCTCCAGGGCCTGCCACCCAAAACGCCAGGTTCCCACTTGAGGGCTCACAGCCAGTCCAGCAAAGAATGAGGGAAATGAGTGGCATCTCCTGGTGTCTTGTGATGTAGTTTGGAGGGTGGGAAAATCCCTGGGTAGGCTCCTCTTTCATTTGTGGATGAATAATCACTATAGAGGCAGAGAGGAAGGAAAATGGTAAAGCCCCTAAATAATAACTAGCAAGACTCTTTTTTGCACCAGGAGAGTGTGGGTCAGGGTAGTCAGGAGACAAGGCTTTTGAGCCAGAAAAATCTGGGATCAAATCTTGCATATTGGCCAGGCACAGTGGCTCATACCTGTAATCCCAACACTTAGGGAGGCCAAGGTGGGTGGATCACCTGAGATCAGGAGTTCAAGACCAGCCTGGCCAGCATGGAGAAACCTCATGTATACTAAAAATATGAAAAAAATGTATCTGGGCTTGTTGGTGCCTGCCTGTAGTCCCAGCTATTTGGGAGGCTGAGGTAGGAGGATCTTTTGAGACTGGGAGGTTGAGGCTGCAGTGAGCAGAGATTGAGCCACTGTACCCCAGCCTGGGCACAGAGCAATACTTCATCTCAAAAAAAAAAAAAAAAAAAAAAAAAATCTTGCCTATTAGCGATGTGTCTGAATAAGTAACCTCACTTTCCTGAACCTCAGTTTCTTCATCTGTAATGGAGAAAATGCAAGGGTATATGTGGAAGATCTTGTTATAGGCCAAACACCCCTCGATCTCAATGTCGACCTACTACTGAGAAAGAAACCTGAATCCAGATGTTAATCAAGGGAAATGGCAGCAAGTTTTGGCAAGAGGGCAAGTCATTGTCATAACCTGAATGACGATAGGAGAATTTAAGCTGGTTAATACAGAGAACCTGAAACTTTGTCTTCACCGTCAACTCTGTCTATACATCTATTTGATGCCTTTGAAAACATTTGATAATGGAAGGAGACAAAGGGAAGACATGGAAAAGAGAAGAAAAAGGCTTTCAGAAGGAAAAGTATCAACTGTAAATACTCTCTGTCTTTCTGCATGAGCTTCATTTTCTCTTCTTTTAAATGATGTTTATGTCAGGTACATGGGTTGAAAATGTCATAAACAAGAATGTAGTGCTGATTCAAATGTTTTATATTCACACATCCATGCAATTTTATACAGATGAATTGACAGCTAGTTTAACATCCCAATAAGAGAAGGTTAATGCATTTTGTTGAAGCAGGTGCCATTTGGATTGTTTTATGTTTAAGTAAAAAGAGACTTAATTAATAATGTTAATTTCAATATTTTCATTACATGAATGCATTTCTTTAACATTTTCTGGAGAAATGAATTTATAAACAAAATTTATTAAAATAAAGGGAATGTTTCACTGAGCAAAATGTAGTGAGAATTCTGATAAACCATAATATATCTGCTGTGTTTTAAGTGAAGGGGTACCCAGGATAACTTTTATGATTCTGATAACATTCAGCAAACGTTTACTCCCCGCTGGTGCTCTGTGGCTTCATACAAACATAGCGTGTGCGTGTGTGTGTGACTGTGTGTGTGTTGGAGCTAGAGGAGTTCCCTAGAGCAAGAAATGAAAAGACACTACTGTACCAGTCAGCAAAACAGCAAACACCTACCTCAACCATTCAGTGACCCCTGGGCAGTCAGACTCTAGGCAAAGACCAAGTTTAAAAGTTACTGAAAGGAATAGCTGAAGGATATTTGACTCAGGTAATTCTTAATTCAGGTGAGGAATTTCCCCAGAGATCGCTAATTTGTCTCCTGCCCAGAAAAGAAAGGGAGAATTGCTTTCATTGAAAAAATGAATCTTCAGAGAATGCCCAGCTCTTTGGCACAGTTGTCTGCATCTCAGGAAATACACATGCAATTGTCACCAAGAGCAAGGGCTAGTAGCAAGAACACTAAAAGGAAGATGTTCATTTTCAAAGTACTCTGCAGTTGCTAACTTATTTTGCATGGTAACATTCCTAAAATATAGTAAGATAATTAGACGTTTACTTATGAAGAAAGTTCATCAAAGCAAAAAAAGCCCTCCCACCCTATATGTATATATATACAAACACACATATATGTATTTGTTTATATATGACTACATATATACAGACACATATATAAATCTATACTTTTATAGTATGATGATATATGTATATACATGTGTGTGTGTATAGGTAGATAAATATAGTCAGAGCCTCAAGGAAGCTCAGAAGTTCCACGTTCTGGTTTCTTGTTTGGGAAATCTATTTATATATGATTTTACTAAAAATTTGGCAATTATTAGGTAAGTTTGACCAATACCAGTGGCCAACCTAATGATTCATGTCACCAAAAACATTCTAGAGTTTGAATGATCTATAGTTCTGCCCACATTTATTTTTGAATATTGAGGTTTCTACACATTTATTCACTTATTATGGTGTAGACGGAAATCCATGTGCATATTCATAAGGCTGTTTTCATCAAAGCTGCTGCTTCCACCTAAGCCATATGCAGCCAATGCCAAATGGTCAGATTACCGACATAGAAATCGTACACTAAATTCATAGATAATCTGCAAACCTCATTTCGGATAGTGGTTTTAGTTTCTCCCCTCAGCAGATCTCTTATGAAAGCTGTTAACAGGTTGATTGGAATTTTCTATCCTCTCCACCCTCTGGTGGAAACACTAATAAGCAATGAAATGGCTAAAGCGTGGTGCACAGGAGGAAAGGGAGGATAACCAAAGGCCCTGAAAACCCTCCAGCTTCATAATCACATCCTGAATAATCAGCAATCGACAGAAGGTCCACACTCAAAGTGCTTTCTCCACACTGGGGAGTAATCCGAGCCAAGACTGTGAAACCTTAATGTTACGCATACACTTGTTCTGAAGTTGCTCGACAGGCTGTCTAAGGAGGTGAAATCAAAGTCTGATTTGCTATCACTGCCAGTCAGATTTCCCTGGTACTATTAGCTATCTTTAAGACATATTTCCATGGCAACTAGTTTAAAAACATATTTAGCTGTAGAGCCTTTTGTGTTATGAGAGCCAGAATAACCTAACTGGCCTTTCTTGTCAGGGCTCTTTGCCACCAAGACAGTGATCTGAAGCCTGGGGGTGAGTAGGACAGCCCCTGATGGACAGGCAGTGTGGCATCTGGTGTCCTGGGCCGGGCTGGCCTTCAGGGTACTGGAGAAGCCAGCTTCTGGCCTTTTTGTAATTGCCATTTCAGCCTTGGGTTGAGACTTAACCCAGGGATTCTGGCACTTCTTTATTATTATCCTTTCATAAGAGAAATCATGAATTTTCTGTAGAGGTGACTGTTAGGGCAAGACCAGCAATGCCCCACCCTTAAGGCCAAGGTAGGACATCGGCTCATCTTTTGACCAGAGCTGAGTCTATATGTGGACTACTTTGACAGAGGGGCCTAAGATCGCTATTGACTGCAGCAGCAGTGACCTGCCCCTCCACCAAACTGTATCATCTCCCGTACCACTGAGGGGCTGCAGATTCCTGCTTCTTCAGTTTGATTTCATTCCTCATTTTTTTCAGTTTCGTTATCTTCTAAATGAGATGTGTATCTGCAAGCATCAAATCCTTTTGAAATTAAGGCAAGATAACCTCAAGATTCCAATTTCCAGTGACGGATACACTAATTGCAAGCACTTTTTTTCTCTTCAAACAAGGTATTCCTATTAGTTTATTAGAAGAAGTTTTCTACAAATGTTTAGTGAACGCAGTTGATGTTCTGGGTTCTAGTACTCTGGTTTTAGTATTTTGTGCCCTTGGATAGTGGCAAACACAGCTTAAAGCTAGGCTAAGTCCACTGCTAAGTAACCCAAGGAACCTCTCTAATGTCTGGCATACTTCTCCTTACATGACAAAAACTAGCCCCAAACCTCACTAAAATTATTATTAAAGCATCTGAATCAAACCATATACCTTAGGTCAAAGTATAGGCAATAAACATTTTCACCCTGGCACAATAGACATAGTACCATAAGGGAAAGATGAAAGAACTGAATCAAGCATCAAAAAGGAAAGACACATCCTTTACCCTCTGTCTAATGGGTTAACCAGAATTAACTTTGCACAGAGAACCACTGCCTCCATTGGAAACTATCTGGCCATATGAGCTAGGCTGCTGAGGGAAGCCACAAGCAGTTCATTTACATGAACTGACTCTTTGGGGATCTTAGTTGAAAGACATGTACATTTGCATAGTGAGTGATGGGGAGGGAGGAGGCATAAGTCTCAGAATCTGCTTCCTTGGCAGCCTCATAAAGATTATTTGAAGACAGAACCTGAAGGAGCTATTTTCAGCAGTGATTCTCTGAGGCTTTGGGCCCTTGTCTCATTAGATGACTCCTTAGGTGACAATATGTAGGAAAGGGTAAGGAGAAAAGTCTTCCTTCATGAAGCATCTCATGACTTCACATCTTCAAGAAGGGAAGAATGAGGGAAGGTGGTTTGCATTAGGTGGTAGTCGGGATGCATGTATGAGCACATGGGTGATGGGACTTTTAGATTTGAGAGTCACAGAGAAAATTATGGGCAAGGGACAATGTGGGGACCAGACAGGATACCTGGCAATACAGAAGAGTGAGGCTTAAAGATTCAGCCAAATAGGGTTTATTGCAATAAAAGTGGCATCATTTGTATTCATAAGCTGATATTGCCATGAAACATTTCAGCTACCTTTAAAAATAGTAAAACTCATTTTTAAAATATTTGAAAGGGGGATAATATGGTAGAACATAGGCTTTCAATCAGCACTGAATTCAAACTCTGTCTCTGCCAATTATTACCTGTATGACTTTGGGCATATTATGTCATGTGACAGATGCCACACATTTACCAAAACCCATTTAATCTCCCTACTGAAAACACAACTCTGATGTCTTCTGGCCTCTCTGGCAGCCTAGAGTATCCGTGGAACTAAGCTCTGGCAAATGCACTGTGGACAGAAGTGATATATGTCATTTCCAGGTCAAAGCCATTAAAATTTCTTGTGCCCAGGAAGCTTGCATTAATCTGAACATCAATCTGAGATTTATATAACTCAGAAGAGCCAAGCTGAAATCTAATTTTGTCTTACCTATAAAGCCTTTATTGATTGTATAAACAGTATTTCTAACATGAACATTCAGAGAATTCAGTTAAAGACTTTATGTCCTTAAAGGGTGGCAGAGCCCAGAGCCCTTACTGGCCAACAGAGGGCCACTCACCAGCCAGAGACACTGGCATTAGACTCTATAGGAGCAAGAAATTAACTTCTATTCTCTTAAACCACTAAGATTGGGACTTAAGTGATACAGTAATTAGTATCATTTACATTGCTTAATCTACCTGAATTTCCGTTTCTTCTCATTAAAAAGAAAGAATATGATTTAACTTACAGGGTAATCTAACAATGGATGATTAAAATCTGGCTCACAGTAATTGCCAATAAATAGTAGATATTATTATATAATCCTTTAGGTTATCCCTTTAGATCTCTCTCTCTCTCTCTCTCTCTCTCTCTCTCTCTCTTTCTCTCTCTGTCTCTCTCTCTCATGGTTAGTGAGTTAACAAGTGTTTTACCCCATGTGGAGGAAAATAAATCATGTTTATGAAAGCAAGAACACAGTAACAGTCTTTAATGGGAAGAAACAGTTATTTGATGAACTGTTATGGGCATCATTTGCAAGATATGTGATCTCGGACACCAATCTTAAGTTTTCTAAAAGTCAGTTTCCTCACTTATAAAGCAGGTATAAGAACCTACGTCTCACAGAAAATAAGAAAGAATAAAACAAGAAAACCAGTTGTAAAAGCATCATAGACTTTGGAATTCCATAAAAACATATAATACTATTATTATAGATTATCATTTTAAGCCCATAAAACCAAATAGGATGAATACAAACATGATTATCTTATATGGCATTTAATTTCCCACTGGACCACCAAAGCTGGTGCTTTTTGTTGTGATGTCTTTAATGGGGTGGATGTGTTACTAACATTGCCTTTCTGTTTTCTCATGTGTTTACGTTGATGAACCAACTGCATTCATGTATTTGCAATTTTCTATTTTCTTTCTATCTTGGATGAGGAAGAAAAGATATTGCTATTAATAAATCATGTATGCCCAGGCTGGATCTGACAGGTCAGGAAAACATAAGATCCTCACTTTATTTCTGTCACCGAAATACCCTTTGGAGAGAGATGCTTTGGGAGCTGGTTCTTTATTAGGATCAAACCGAATCCTAGTCGATGTCAGTTTAACCATGTTTGCAGTGACTCTATGATCCACTTGAAACCTTTCAAAATATTCTCTTAATTTTATAATTTAGAACCTCTGAATACTCTCATGTGAACTTTATGATTGTGAATTTAAGGTTATCAAGAAGTCATGCTATTCCTGGCATAGTGTTTGTTATGTTCCTCAGCCACACCATGTCACACACAGAGGGGCCTCTTCTCCAGATGCAGGGTTAAAACTCAGAATAGTATGCCTGGGCCTGAAGGAAGAAAGCCACAGTCCCTAAGAGACCCCCTGGTGTCTCAACAGGGATTGAGGAAATTATTCAGTGGGTGGTATTTTTGCTGCGTGAAGGAGAGTGAAAGGAAAACACTTTCAGTTAATAATTCAACAAAAATGTATGGAATCTTAACCAAGTGATCAAGGTTGACATCACATCGAATGTCATGTGGATCTCATGCCCCCTATGCTTGATGTGACGAGAAGGCACTGCACCACTGTGGTATCTTTCAAAACCCAACCCCTTCATCTCATGACGTGTCAGGAATGAGACAAATTCAAAATGAGGAGCATTCTGCAAAATGCCCGGCCCGGCACCTTTTGAAACTGTTACTGACCATGAAAGACATGGGAAGATGGAGAAACTCATAGGCCAGAAGAGACGGAGAAAATGTGACAACCAATGCAATGTGGTATCCTACACTGGATCTGGAACTAGAACAATGTCATTGGTGGAAAAACTGGCAAAATGCAAAATACAGTCTGAAGTCTGGCCAAGAGGAATGTGTGACGATGGCTTCTTCATTTTGACAAATGTACCTTGCAGAGTAAGATGGTAACATCAGGAGAGACTAAGACTGAGGCAGAGGCATGTGGAAGCGCTTTGTACCACCTTTGTAATTTCTCAGCAAATCTAAATTATTCAAAATTGTGTTTATAAAAAGGTATATACAATTTCAATACATACATAGAATACAATAATATTTTAATAAATTTTCAAATAATTTTATAAATAAAACTTTTAGCAATACATTAAAATACATTTAAATAAATATATATTTTCAATAAATACATTTCTCTCATGTAGAAGAATCTAACATTCTGGAAAGTAGTGGTGACAAAGCAACTCAATAGTAAAACCAATGGATACAATTTGTAATAAATCTAGGTGACACATTATCTTTAGCAACCCCAAAATGCCAGAGGTGGAGATGAATCACCAACAGCCAGCAGACCTGCGGGCTACCAGAATCTGCGCAAGATCAAGCAGAGGCAAGCGACCGATGGATCTGTGGATAGGAAAACCCCAAAAGGGCCAACAGGTGTTCACTGTAAAGCATGATCAACTAACATGAAAGCAGCTGAAACTGGCAGAGGTTTTCCTAATCTGATAGTGGGTTTGTTTGTACCAGGAGCCCTCAGTAGTGTCTGAAGAGTTGAAAGCAGTCAGACACATGAACTCCCAAGACTGAAGCCCCCACCAGAGCTCTCCACCTTAACAAAGCCGTCTGCTGGGAAAAAACTGTCAGGAGGGAAATTAAAATTGACCAAGGCAAGGACGATTAAGACGCTAGAGGGAGAGAACATCCAGATAAAAGTAGGACAAAACAATAGAGTCAGAAAATCTCAGTGAGCTGCCCTATTTGCTAATACTATTTGAAAAAAACAAAAAAAATCAAAAACAGAAGTGGATGCCCTATGAAGTTAAAAAAAAAAAAAAAAACACTAGCCTGTTCCACAAATTTTTCTATAATTTCAAAAGAAAATATGTTCTTAAAACCATCATAGACAAATCTCAGGCAAAGATATTATGAGATAAATAAGAATAAGGAATAGAATAACATCCACACAGACAATAAAAGTATACCACGAAGTCAACTGACTAAGCCGATTAACTTTATAACTATTTCAGAATGAGTTAAAAGACTTTGATTAACTGACATAAGATAGAAAAGAACAACAAAACTCACACTTACAAAAATTCGGAAATTAAGTGACAGAACTAATAATTGGAAATAAAAGAAAAAACATTGCATAAATAAAGACTACTAGAAGAAATATAAGAAGAAAATAAGCACAATAAATAATTCAGTAAGAGAAATAGAAAGGGAAAAGAAAAATATTTGCAAATCAAAGAAGAAGTGAAAAAAGACATGAAAAGATTTAAATAGAAAGTGACAAATATTATAGATAAGCAAAGAAAATCCAAAATACAGATAATAGAAATCCCTGAAGAAGAAAGCCAAAACAAAGAAATACAACAAATAGTAAAACTACAATTGAAGAAAACTAAAATTAAAATACATGATGATGGGGACCAAGGTGGGTGGATCACCTGAGGCCAGGAATTTGAGACCAGCCTGAAGAACATGGCAAAAGCCTGTCTCTACTAAGAAACCAAAAATCAGCCGGGCGTGGTGGTGCCCACCTATAGTCCCAGATACTTGGGAGGCTGAGACAAAAGAATCCCTTGAACCTGGGAGGCAGAGGTTGCAGTGAGCTGAGATCTCACCACTGTACTCCAGCCTGGGCAACAGAGAAAGACTCTGTCTCAAAAAAATAAAAATAAAATAAAAATTTAAAAATATATGAAGATACACGTCAGAAGGGTACACGATGTAATGGATAATGTCAACTCAGGATGACCAACAGCAAGGCACATTATAGTAAAATTGCCAGACTTCAGTGATTAAAAATAAAAAGTCCTTTGGCTATCTAGTCAGAGGAGAAAGTGGCTTACAAAGGAAATTTGATTGTCATCGGACTTTTAACACTGCTCTCTGTTACCAGAAGATAGGGTAACATATTTACACTCCAAAAAAGAAAATATGAATGCATGTTTTCTAAACAGCTGAACTGACTTTCTGGTATAAATTGTTTACAATGTATTATAAATATGCACAATATTGCTTCTGTGAAATCTTCCTGAAGAAACTTTAGAAAGCAAGTTCAAGATAATAAAAATTACTGGAGACATTGTATAGTAACCTGAAGAATTAAGATTAAATGAGGCTGAGTGCAGTGGCTCACACCTGTAATCCCAGCACTTTGGGAGGCCGAAGCAGGTGGATCACTTGAGGTCAGCAGTTCAAGACCAGCCTGGGCACCATGGTGAAACCCCCATCTCTACTAAAAACACAGAAATTAGCTGGGCATGGTGGTGTGTGCCTGTAATTTCAGAAGGCTGAGGCACAAGAATTGCTTGAACCTGGGAGGCAGAGGTTGCCGTGAGCTGAGATTGCACCACTGCATTCCAGTCTGGGTGACAGAGCGAGACTAGGT
Source organism: Saimiri boliviensis (assembly GCF_048565385.1). Taxonomy (NCBI): domain Eukaryota; kingdom Metazoa; phylum Chordata; class Mammalia; order Primates; family Cebidae; genus Saimiri; species Saimiri boliviensis. The sequence goes on along the minus strand of NC_133464.1, from coordinate 74,660,499 downwards.
CTCAGAAAATAAATAAATAAATAAATAATTAAACAAATAAATAAATAAATAAATAAATACATGAGAGCTGAGAAGTAAAACAATTATGAAAAAGAAGAGTGTCTAATGTCTACATGCTTTGGCAACTACTACTATAAAAATATAAGGAGAGAATTTGGAGAACAAATGCAAAATATTTAAGTGTTTTCCATAATTGTATTGATAGTGATGGTATTTGTGTTGATATTCTGGATTGTAAGTGGGGAACATGAGGTAGAGCAAACGGATATTCACAGGATATTTCAGTTCAGTATTCTCTCACACTCGGGAAGCAGAATTTTCTGTATTAAAGAGTAAAAACCCCATAGTCTTAAATTTTAATTGGAAATGTCAGAATGGACCAGAGAAGCATTTTATCTTTTCAAAAGTTTCCATTTTTTAGCTCCACCCACTTTAAAAAACCTTAAGAAATGACAAACCCAGTAGCAATAAATATCTCTTAGTGCACAGACTGTGATCCTGTGATTCTCATTAAAAGAAACCAATGCTTTTTGGAGAATAACTGATTTGGGGAATGGTCCTAAAATACCTTTTCACAGAAGATAGCAAGGAAGCTAACAAAAACTATTAGGACCTGGGAGCCAACTTGAAGAGGGTTACACTTCACACAGAAGAAATGACTTGTGCTCCAAAAAAGCCAGCAGTTGGTATTGATTAAACCTGCCAAATCTATTTATATTCCTGAGTCCATTATCATATAAAAAATTGTTACTTCTGGAGAAAGTTAGCTATTAAACTTATTTATTTCCTGGTAAATCAATGTATAGTATCAACCATATACTCCATTTTGTAGACAAACTACTAATGAGTAACCAAATAGTAGATGAAGAAAAATGTCTCCTTGTAGAATTATTCCAGCTAATTAAATACAATGAAAGAATTTGAAAATCACTATTTTGCAACCATGAATGAATTAATGTGTCTAGGCATTGAACATTGTCAAAAGAGAGACAAATAGATACTTTGTGCCTCAGGATGAAAGCACACAACATCATCTATCATTTTGACAGTGATTGTTGACACTGGGCTATGTTGTAGACAAAATTAAGGTCTGCAAAAATGTTTACATCCTAACTCCCAGAACCTGTGGATGTGTTACCTGTTTGTGACAATAGAGACTTTGCAGATGTGATTAAGGATCTTAAGATAGGAAGGCTACTAGTGGAAATGTGCCGGAGAAGAGAATGTCATCAGAGATGAGATGCATGAAATAGAATTACGGAGAACTGCAATCATTGGTGTAGACTCTCAGTCAGGGTTCACTGAGAGAAGTCAGACCTCGTGCCTTAGGGCATGTAAACTACATAATGAATAAAACTCACTCCTAAGAAGAGTATATCCTCTGAAGTCTCAGGTTCTGGTAATGTAAGTCCCGGGGAAGAGGAGATCATTTCTCATCTCCTCTCCATAGTCGAACATACCTGGGGCTTCAGTGATTTTCCATGACTTTGTTTCTATCAGAGGCCTTTCTTTACCTCTCCCTGCTCCTGTGCTCTCCCAGACTTTGGGAAAGAAAAGATGACTTGTATGGGCCACGTTGATTAGAATTAACACAAATATCTCCAAGATTACCATTTCTCCTGGACTCCCTATAGGCAAATATGATTCTATTGTACAGGTGCTAAAACTAAAATACAGAGAGCTCCAACATCGGAGCAAAGATCATAATGGAGAAGTAGAGACAGAGGCAAGCCTAGAAAGTACATATTCAGGCTGACGGCGGGAATTCGAGTTTTCCATTTCTCAAGGGCAGGAGCTGCTTTTTTGTGCTGCCTTGTGCATTTCCTATAAACTGCCTCCTGCACCAGGTCTTTCTTAAATGTGTAGGTCATGTTGACACCTAGATTTGAAAGGACCCTCCCCATCTGTCAGCTTAGCTCTCTTCCAGTTCCCACACAGTCCTTTGCATTAGGTTTTATCTTTAGCATATCTGTGTTCAAATGCAAATAGGAAGTATTTAGTGGGCAACTATCTACAAGGTACAATTTACAGGAACTACAGGGATACAATGCTGAGAAAATGAAAAGCAGACACACTCTGGTGAAGAGTATAAACATGTATACAAATACTTCGAGTTTCAACAGAGACTGGTGAGTGCTAAAGTAAAAACTATTGCAAAAACTATTGCAGTGAAAACAATGGGAGTAATAAGAGTCTCATTTCAGGACATGAGGAAGAGATATGAAAGCGAAGTGAGGGTTTCAGGAAGAGGGAAGAATGTATCCTTCCCCCTGGAAGGATAGCAAATTATTCCCTTTTAAATTTAGCATATTTCACTTAATCACATTGTCAGAGAAACAAAAGGGGTTCAAATCATATCTGCTTAACTTGAATCCATAGATCCAAAACTGTAATATCTACTCACAGTAACTTTCCTCTGTTAACATTAAATTAAGTCATATTTTAATCTTATAAACTCCAAACCACTACAGAATTCAAGCTACACCGGCTATCTAACCTCATTTTTAAATGACATGATTGATGGTTGTTTTCTAATTTGGAAAAATACAACTTGCTCTTCTTCTTAGGTGTCAAGGTTGGAGGGGCCTTTTATTTGTCAGGATGATAAACTTTGTATGCAGAAGGTTACAAAGGAAGAAGCAAATTGGTGGTTTGACATTTAATCTAATTTAACACAAACATAATTACATGTATAAAAGTCTGAAATGGAAATATATTATAATTACGGTCTTGTTGTTTTAGATTGTGTTTCTAAGGGCTAAGAAAAAAAGAATCCATTGACTTTAGGGAAGGGATATAATTGGGCATGGAAGTCAATAAAAGAGCAAAACTTTGAGATTTATCTACATGTGTCTTTTTTACTGTCTTATCTAGATCTAGTTTCTGATTCTTGCATTCCAAATGGGTTGACCAAATAAACACAAAGAATCAAAACCCCTTGTATTCCTTCTTCTGGTTTTTTTCTTTAATTGGATTCACTCGGTTTCCAAAAGGACCATACTTCATGTAGATGGAGTTTGTTAGCCTTTGGCACCAACCATCTGTTATGCAGATTCCAAATCAACATTGGAAAGTTGTCATAGAAGTCATGGGGGAATTTCTGGTGAATGGTTACCTCTTCTGTTGACATCTGTGCCTTTCCCTAGTAAGGCTTTCGATTTCAAGATGAGAGATACTTGATTTCCTTAAATCAAATCTTCTTAGAACCAGGAAACTCAATACTCAGGAATGAACAAAATTCTAAATTATAGATGCAATAATCTTATGAGATAGGTGCATTACCTTCATTTTAGATTTAAAGACTTTCAAGTGCTTTAAATAGTTAATAATAGCTAGTAAATGGCAGGGTTGAGATTCTAGCTGTGGTGTAATGGATGTGAATAATCAGTTAAGGCAATCTGTTTATCTGATATCTATTATTCAGGCTTTATATCAATCATGTATAAATATCAACATTATAACAAGTCATCTGCATTACACATACACCATATAGTTTTTTTCATATTATATAGCCTTATATAAAATAAAATCATATGGAAAACCAGATCAACCTTCAAAATTGACAACAACAAAAATGACATGAGCTGCAATCATTCAACATTAGCTGTCTAGATTTGAAATAGAAGCAGTATAATTTCACCTTAAGGCTGTATGTTCGTGGCCACTATTTTGACTGCTGCCAGCACATGGTTTGGGGCTAAAGAGAGCAGAAGGAATTATAGACTAGGGACAAATGCAAGAAATCAGTAAGAACAGGGAGTGCACTGGAAACCCAGCAGGGCAGCTCTCAGGAGCAGGAGAACACCTCCCCGGGCCTTCAGGTCCCAGCTCCCTCAAAGAAGTGGCAGTCATGGCTGGAGGGACAAAGTGTGATTAATATCCTGGTTGACACCTTGACACCTCGTTAAGCTGAATCAACTCTAGTCAACTCAGGACTTCACTTGAAGATTGAATCACTCTCCTACTAAATTTATTCGCTCTCTAGGAACTGCTTGGCTTCCCAGCAGTGATTCCCAGACACCAGTCTCTACAGACAGTGTAGAAGTAGGAGAAAGTTCCACGAGGTGTACCCCATGGCCTCCTTGCTGCCGGACACCACCCCAAAGTTGCTGATACAGGGCAGCAATGACCTCTATGGAAGGTTGGCCTTCCCTACACACGTAGAAGGAAAACTTCCTTCCCTCCCATAATATCAACTAGTGGACAGACATGCAGCTCCAGGAGTCAGGCTGTCTGGACTCAAAGCCCACCTCTGCCATTTAAAGGCTGTGTGACTTTGAGCAAGTTATATAAACAGTTTTAGTTTCTTCATCTGTAGAACAATGGGGAAGATAATAATAAACTTAAAAGTTACCATAAAAATTAAGTAACATGTGGTAAGTTTTAGAAGACTGTGACTAATGCATAAGCCCTCAAAATATGTCTGTGATTAATATGTGCAGACTTTACAGAATGTTTCCTCTAAAAGTTGCAATATTCTACACGTTGTCTGGTAGCATGAAGAATCTCATATTCTCTTAGTAAATTCCAGATGCGATTTTCTAAAATATACAAGAATCTTGGTAAAATCTTAATGCCATTGTCAAGTAAAATATTTGTTATTCACTCTTTAAAATATTTATTATCTTTTGGAATTTGATAATGAAGATAAGTAAAATACATAGTTCTCTATATTACTAACCCAGTAGTAGAATTGTCATTACATAAGTGGCAGACACCTAGTTTTGGTGCAAAACTTTTAAAAAGCTATCCTTTATATATTACTTCTCATTATATCATCCAAATTTTAATCATATTCATTCCAGTATTTTCCTACAATGTAAAAGAACAGTATTCAAAAAGTTCGTAATTTAACTGGATGGAAAAGGTATATATGACTGAAAGTTAATAATACAAGACAACAGTTCAACAGATGTTAGATTTCAAGAAATATTCAGTGAGCATCTATCTGTAAGGCACAATTTTTAGGAGCTATGGAGACACAAAACTGAGAAAATAAATAGGAGAATCTGTGCTCCAAGGGCTCACAGTCTGGTGAAGTACAAAGGCATGTATACAAACACTTCTCGCCAGGTGTGGTGGCTCACACCTGTAATCCTAGCACTTTGGGAGGCCGAGGCGGGCAGATCATGAGATCAAGAGATTGAGACCATCCTGGCCAACATGGTGAAACCCCATCTCTACTAAAAAATAGAAAAATTAGCTGGACATGGTGGCATGCACCTGTAGTCCCAGCTACTCAGGAGGCTGAGGCAGGAGAATTGCTTGAACCTAGGAGGCGGAGATTGCAGTAAGCCAAGATTGCGCCATTGCACTCCAGCCTGGTGCCTGGCAATAGACCAAGACTCTGTCTCAAACAAAAACAAAAATAAAAACAAGTGCTTCTAATTTCAAGAAAGACTCAGGCCAATGCTACAATAAAAGCTATTGCAACGTTCAATGGAAGCAATAGGAATAGTAAGAGTCTTGCTTCAGAATATGAGGAAGAGATGTGAAAGAGAGAGGAGTATTTCAGGAAGAGGGAAGACTGTATACAGGAGCACAGGAAGAGGGATGGCCGGGGTAGGCATGGCCTTCTTTGTGTGGGACGTGCATAAAGGGAAATGATGGCAAAAACACAGCCACGGCCGGGCACAGTGGCTCACACCTATAATCCCATATTTTGAGAGGCTGAGGCAGGTGGATTATTTAAGGTCAAGAGTTCGAGACCAGCCTGGCCAATATAATGAGACCCTACCCCGTCTCTACTAAAAATACAAAAATTAGCCAGGCTTGGTGGCTCGCGCCTGTAGACCCAGCTACTTGGGCAGCTGAGGTGGGAGAGTTGCTTGAACCTGAAAGGTGGAATTTCAGGGAGCAGAGATTGTGCCACTGCACTCCAGACTGTGTGACAGAGTGAGACTCCATCTCAAAAATAAAAAAAAATAAAAAAAAATAAAAAACAGAGCCACTGCAAACAGCTTTATGTAAGAAACTCAGGAGGGCTGATGTGATGCAAAACGAATGAAGGAGAGAATCGTTGAAGGTGTTTAATCAGAACCGTGGTATCATCAGATACGTTTGTGGATATATAACTCAAACACAGCATGTAGCAAAGGAGATCAAAATAAGAGTCAGAAGATCTGAGTTCTGGCCTTAGTTCTTGCATTCTTTCTGTGACCCTGGCTTGAATCTCTCGGGGCTCAAAATGAGACAATCATTCCTTTCATACCTTCCTCCAAGGGCTCTTGTGAGAATGAACTAGGAATAAAGTCAGTTGTGATGATTCGGATCACCACATGGTAGGTGAAGACAGCAGGCCCAGGAGCTCTTAGGACCATATTTACAAAGTCCAGAGGAGCAATGAAGACCCAGGCTGGGCAAAGCAAAATAACAGGTTGTCACAGAATTGGGCTGCTTTTGCGTCTCCTATTCTCAGATCATGTATTCATTCATTACGGCTTTTTAAGTTTAGTCAATAGTAGAGGTTGTGTCGGAAGGTGTTAACCTCAGCCAAAGAGTAACACTTCGGTAGCACTTTCTACCACTTCCCAATACCTGACTAACAGTGGTATGACAGCAGACACCACTCAAGTAGTTTTATGCTTAAATCTTTCCTCTGCAATTCCATTAGGAAGTTATTTTTACTCTATTAAAATGAGAATGCACATGAATAAATCTTACCATACAGCACAATACTATATATATTATTTGAATTTCTATCTTAAATCTGTGAAACGTATATAATCTTTAATACATTCTACTTCTTATAGCACTAAACTTTGGACCCAATTTCTTTGGACTTCTTTTTTATCAATTGGTAATTGTCATTTATTAGAATGCACAAAAGTCTTCTAGCGCCTCTATTCTTTTCTCTCCACCTTTACAACTCCTGGACAATGTCATAGGCCTTTATTAATAGTTCTTCAGAGGGGAATCTTTCTCCAATGTCGAGCTCTGAGTCTCACATACAATGCTGGTCTGTGCTGCTTGCACACGCTAACAGGCAGACCCTTTCTTCCCAATAGAATCTGTCAAAGAGACACACATCTCTTAAGCATCATTAGCTTCACCAGCTGAAGCTGCAGGTGTCTAGGTTTCTGTTTCTTTTATAGTGATCCTATTCTTATCCCAAAAGGCTAGATCTTGTACTATATCACCTGACTAATTGTACAATTCCACCAGCTCCCATGTTAGGCTGTCCATTTCAGGGCTTCTAAGATTCCTGTAAAAAAAAAACAACTGAGGACTTCTTCCTTTACATCTCAGGGTGAAATAAATACTCAGAACTTACTTCATCTAGAAAATATGCAAAAATAAAAGATTCCTTAGCCTTCCGACAACCTAAATTCAGCAAAGTTTTTATAGCTTTTTAAATGTACAGTTGCATAGCATTGATAAACATCATCAGTGGAGACATAGCCCTCATTTTCCATTCCCTGCACATTGCATTATTACAATGTAAAATGGTCGTTGATTATTACTACTTTATTTCCTTGTGTGATCTCCTGACATGTAAGAGACAGAAAGTCCAGCATAAAAATACCCATGAAATTTGTATCCCACCCCTTGACGCCACTCATTAATTTGTCTTCCTTTTATCCAGCCCCGCTTGGTTTCACCTTTCTGCACAGCAAGGTACGTGTCATCACACGTAAGGATACAGCCCTGTGCACGCACAGAGGCAAGTTCAGTTTCTGGAACAGGACCCTTCCAGAGATTAAGAAAAATATTGTAAAGGCCCCCATCTTCAGTCCCTTCTCGCTTCAAGAAAAAATAAAAAGGAAGAGAAAGAAATTAAGCCAGGAGAGGTAAAGAGATTTTCTAAAATTTAATCCTACAGCTTATGTTATCTGTCTCTTTTTACCATACCATCCCTCAATTCTTAAAGGGAGGAAGAAGTATGTAAGTACTTGGAATGCATTCTGAAGCCACAAACTCTTGCTCTGAGTAGACAGTGACTAGCCTGGTTATTTGATATACATGTATCTGGCCAATATACTATCTGTCAAAGCCTAATATAAATGCTATGTTGTTCCACAAACATTCACTATGGACATTTATTATATTGCAGGGGTTTTGCTAGTTGTTGGGGATACAATGACAAACAGGTCAAAATCCTTTCCCTATTAGAGCTTTCACTATAGGGGGAGGAGATCCACACATTAAAATGATAACTCTATCATTCATCATGCAAAGTGAATCATCATGAAAGATAAGTGCTCTAACAGTTATTGATGAGGTGTCCCGGGAATCCATAGGTCAGAATGATTAAGGGAGGTGTTAGTGAAATCATCACAGGAGAGGCAACAAAACAATTGGCATTTAAAGAGTGGATAGCCTTTACCAGGTGGATAAGGGCATTTCAGGGAAAGGAAGCAGAATGAGCAAGGACTCAGAGATACAAAAGCATATGGTTACTTGGGAAGAAAGCCTATATTAGAGGAATACCTAAACACCAGTACACAGGGAAACAGAGGCAGGGAGTGATGAACACTGCAATGTAGTTTAGATTCTAACGTATCTAGATTTCATCTTGTAGCTGTAATCTTTCTAAAAATGACCTTTTCTTTCTCTAACTCCCTTTAGCAGATTATATGTTATTTGCTATATTGCTGGTGTAAAATCATTTGCGTGTCTTATCTATTCTAAAGAATATAAACACTGAAAGACAGAATCTTCTGATTATTTTCCGTGTCACATTATATTTAAGCCAGGGCTATAAATATAGTAGGCAGTAAAAAATTATGTATGTCAAATAAATGGTGTTTCTTCCTTCTGGATTATAGAGATAATGCTCTCGATAACTTCATTAAAATGCATGTGACTCTAAATGTTTCTTCTAATGAAAATAAGAACGCTCCATCTAATTGCTTCAAGATGATGCTACCATCAAAGACCTAAGAAGAATGGGAGCCGTGTTTCAAAATGCCCACCTAGGGTTAGCGTTATCAAGCACACTGTCTTCCTACTGAATCTTGATACAAACCTGAAGTATCCAGAAGTCATAAAAATTCATCTCACTGGCCGAGTGCGGTGGCTCATGCCTATAATCGCAGCACTTTGGGAGGCTGAGGCGAATGGATCATTCGAAGTCAGGAGTTCAAGACCAGCCTGGCTAACATAGCGAAACCCCGTCTCTACTAGAAATATAAAAATTAGCCAGGCAGTAGTGGTGCATGCCTGTAATCCCAGCTACTTGGCAGGTTGAGGCAGGAGAATTGCTTGAGCCTGGGGAGCGGAGGTTGCAATGAGCCAAGATTATGCCACTGCACTCCAGCCTGGGTGACAGAGTGAAATGCTGTCTCAAAAAAAAAAAAAAAAAAAAAAAAATTCATCTCACTGAACAAAAGGATTCTTTCTTGTTATGCTTTAAAAGATTTACTTAGAATAGGTTAAATATAACCATAACTCAACCTAAGTGTGGTTTGATGATACACAGGCGGAAATAGCACTAAATCAGCAATAGAATAATATCATTGCTGACTTTTATGTCATGCTGACATAAGCAGCAGGTGACAGTGCAAGTTAGAACTGACATCGGCAGAAGATGCTAAACGCATGAAGTCCTAATGCATCACAGGTAAGGTGACAGAAGTATATTCGTCCCTTATGGGACTTTTAATACTTTCCAATTTTAGTTCACCCAGCCCATACCAGGAAATCAAGATCTTACTAGCCATGTAAATGAAGTGAAACACAGCCAAATTCAAAACAATGAGAGACACATTCTGAGGAACGCCTGAACACCAGTACGCTGGGAAATCAAGAGGTAAAGAATGACGAAGTGACAGAAGACCCTGTACTGAAGGCCCTAGACTTGAGAAGGCCAGTCTGGGGAGAGTCTTAGGAATGAGTTCAAGACCTTCAGTTTGCAGTTTATCTTCACATGTCATCTCCAAGGCAGTCATTCTTGTCTCCATCTTACAAATGAGCCTTCAAGGCTCAGAAGAACTAGCTAACTTGCTCCAAATTACTGTTAAATAAGAAGCGGGCAGCTGTAACTTCAGTTCTCTGTCTATAAGCTTCAGTCATCTTAATAATCGTCTGTCAGAGCCTTCATTTCTCACCCACCTTCACCATGTTTTCTAGTTCTTGGTCAGTTTTTCTAATGGAAAAGAGCAGAGAAAGCATTTGAGTTTTAATTAAAAATTATAGTTTCTATCTCAACATTTAAAGCCATGCTTTTAACTCAGTTATAACATTCTGGTAATAAGAAATTGACATTGATTCCCTCATTTTCTTTTTCTTTTCCTTACACATTTTCTTTTTCTTTTTTCCTTTTTTTTCTCTTTCTCTGTTACTTTCTTTTTCATAACTTTTTCATGACTGGATGTTCCAGAATACTGTAAAAACAAGAATAATAAGAACATTAGGCAATGGAATAAGGAGCAAAAAGAAATATTCCTTATCTTTATTTTTGGTTATCCTTATCTTTACTCTTAGTTAATATTTAAATTGTGCCGGTAACAAATAGTGTTGGGGCACATTTCTCACAGAAAAGACCTGTGCTGGGTATGGTATTTTCTCTATAACAGGCACACTTCCTGGAACTATCAGGTCAGCCACCATGAACTAAATTTTTCAACTAAATATCAGTGAACATCTTTGTGAGCATCTTACTTTACAGCTCCATAACATCAAAACCTGTTGCCCATTCCTTTCTCAAAATGTTTCCTCTTTTAAGCTCTACCTATTTTCTCTTTCTTCTTTTTTCTTTCTTTTTCTTTCTTTCTTTCTTTCTCTCTTTTTTCCTTCTTCTTTCTTTCTTTATTTTTCTTTCTTTCTTTCTTTTTTCTTCTATTCTTTCTTTCTTTTGCCATCTCTACCTTTGGGGGCTTCTCTTCTTTGTAATCTCTAAATGTTGGAATTGACATAACTGGGTCTTTGATGCTCTTCTTTAGGCAAAATAGAAGATCTCACCTGACTCTGAGGGCTTGAATTATCATCATATAACATATTTCTAAATTTGCATTCCTAGGTTGGGTTTTTATTTTAGACACAAAAATGTGACTTACTATTCTGTTTCCTCATAGACGACTCCCAAATATGCCAATCTTACTTAATGAATCTTAATGTTGGACTTTCGTCGCCAAATCTTATTTCTTCAATGAACAAGAAATAACTTCCTTGTTACGTCAGTGAATGGCATCTTTCATCCTACTGCTCCTGACGGCAGTGGAAGGATTGCACGTACTTCACTCTAGTCCACGTCTGATCAAGCACCAAGTTCCAATTTACCAAGACTTAGAAGCCAGTCAGAGTTAGGTTTGTTCATTTGTTTGTTTGTTGTTGTTGCTTCACATTTAAAATATCTGGAGGTAGGCATGGTTGGCATCAGATCATTGGCTTGACAACATCCGGACCAGCATCCCTCATTCTTGTTACCTTTTTTGCAAGCTGGTTTCTCTACTGCTGGTATCACATACCTGCTACAAGCAGGAATAAGTGGAAAAACATCACTAGCTTCTCTGTAAGTTTGATCAGGAAAGCAACATTTTTTCAGAATTTCCACCGTACATTTTTGCCTGTTTTCCCCGAACTGGAACTTACTGCTCTCTCCTTCCCTCACAGCTGCAAGGGAGCCACAAGCAGGCAATGAAGAAGAATGCATGGTCAGCCAAGCTAGAGCATAAGTGTTTAAGCACTGGGCAGATGCCAGGTCTATATCAGATCTCTACAGACGAAAGCTTTGTCTGCTTTTTCTTTTGGAAGGTCAGGTTTTTCCTACTGTCCAGCCATGCAGGGTGTCCTCCACTTATTTACCTTCCAGATCTACTGTCTGCCCTTCTCACCCCATTATATACTCTTGGTGTCTGACCACTGGGATCCATGGCGGGTGCAGGAGGAGGGAGAGGGGAGCCAGTAAGATTCCTGACAGCAGCAAGCAGGAGAGGTCTGGGTATTTACTTCCCAGCTCCCTCCGCAGTGGACCTGGACTAACAACCATTGTTTTCTCTGCTGTTTCTGTCAGACAGCCATCTCCTACAGCTAAGCTCTCTTTGGGTGTTGGTAGCTGTTCTTCCTTGCGCCTTAGGCCAGGATGTGGTAAGGACACACCCTGCCCTGTTTCTGGCTCGTGGTCCAGTTTGGCACCCCATTTTGGCACCCCATATGAATTTCCCGTAGCAGAGCCCACGTCTTTATAAACAGCCCCTTCTTTAAACAACCTGCAGTCATCCCTTTTGAGTGTGCCATCTGACTCCTGCCAACGTAATCAATATCGTAGCATCTTATTATTCATATTATTAAGGATAACTCCACATCCCATACAGAATGACATGAGACATCTGGCTATATGCGAGTGTAGGAAAGGGAATCTAGGAAAGGGAGTCATCTCCACTGTAATGAGGTGGGTGCGGCAAGGGTATGAACCCAAAGAAATGCCTTTGAAGTGCCCTTTCCTCCTACTAAACAATTCAATCATTGGATTGGCTGACAACATTTCCTATCAGTAATTGTTCTTTAATTTAAAAACTGTACCTATCAATTTTTCTGACTCATTAACCCAGCACCTGACATAAACTGGGCCAATAACCACTGAGATAGGGGTACAGTTCCCACACTAAACAGGCGTGGGCATTCTGCTGACCTGGCATTTCTTTGCAGCAGGCATATTTTTTAAAATAGCAGGTCAGCCACCATGAGCTTGTTTTTCCTTCTAAAGGTCAGTGACCAGCAACTTAATTTACATCTCCGTGACACAAAAAATGTATCGCCCATTCCTTTCTCAAAATATTTCCTCTTCTGGACTTCATCTGGCTTTTTCCTATTTCTGCATTTGAGGGCTTCTTTTCTTCTGTGAAATCTCTAAATGTTGGAGTTATCATTACTTAGTCCTTGACACTCTTCTTTAAATAATAGGGAGAATGTCATCTTACTCCCTCACTCCTTTGTGGATGGAAGTGGAAGGAAAGTAAGGGATTTAAGATAGTGAGTGTCGCTGCAAGATGCAGCCGGGACTGGCAGAAAGTCTTCACTCCTGCGGCCCACCATTTCTTTCTGAAGACCAAATAGACTCCTTGAATGCTTGTGCACAGAGGAAAGAACTCTCCTTCCTGCTCCTCTGGAGTGATACAGTGTTCCTTTAAACACAGGCTTTTCAAAATTTCCTGGTCATATGACACCCATTTCTACTTCTCTCTACCCCACTTCTCCCAGTAGGTTTGTCCCCAACATGGTTTCATTCTTCTTCGTGTCTCTTAGCAGTCTCATTGGGACAAAAGAAGTAGGGAGTGATTCAAGTCCAGATCTGAATGTGCTGAAAACACGGGAGATCAGGGATATTGATCCAATTGCATAGCACTGGTTGCTGCAGCTTCTACTACTGCCAGCTATTAATTGCATCTACATTTTCTGTTTTCTTTTATTTCTGACACTTTGTATATTATTATTAATAACTGCACTTAATAGGAAAAAATAACAAGTAGATTTTCGAACTCGAATGCCTCATCATGTGGCTGCTATGCCACCAGCTCCTATCTGTTCCTCATAGGCTTCCGTTGCTCTGGCCAAAGTTTTAGATTTTAATGCAAAAATATCTGTGTCTTTGTAATTATTCTAGATATAATGGCATATAGGTTTGCTTGTTGGGGAGAAGAATAAAACAACTCCTTCAGAACAATATAAATGCTGTAATGAGAATTATAAAAATGTAATTAGTATAAAACATTTTCATAGGTTTCTCAGCTAATGAATAAATAAATTATATTTCCTTAAGGCATTTCTTGGTATGCTGATGCAAATTTCAGGGTACAGCCCTGACAGTCACAATAATGAAATACATGAGACCAATTATCCTGCTACACTCTTGCAGTATCTTAGATTTAATTTAAATGACTCATAGCCACAAAAGTAGAAAACATAATGCACTGGTATGAACAAGTACAGTTTTTACAAAGAAAAAGGATTTTATTAAGGAGGTTGGAGTATTATTTATGAATAAAGCAGGGTTATCTTTCCTTGATTGTGTCTAGTGATCAGAGAACAGAGGACGTGACTTTTTATTTTCTATTCTTGTGATTTATTTGCCATCAGATATGGCAGATCAAGGAATATTACAACTTTGGGAGTCTGGAAAAAATGAACAAGTACACTTAAACAATTCTCAATAAGGAAAGGGAGGAATAGGGAGGTCAATTGCTTGACTTGGGTCATGCACGTTTGAACACTGAGAACAAAACCTAGAACAGCGTTGCTCAAAGTCCAGTTCACAGTTTACTTATATCAGGCATGTTTTGTGAACTTAATAAAATATAAATGCAAATTCCCAGGGTCCACTATCACTATAAAATGCAGAAACTTTTATAAGAATTTGGAGGATAACATCCAGAAATGTGCATTTTTTAAAAGTATTACGTAGGAGCCAGGTGCGGTGGCTCACGCCTATAATCCCAGCACTTTGGGAGGCTGAGACGGGTGGATCACAAGGTCAAGAGATCGAGACCATCCTGGTCAACATGGTGAAACCCCATCTCTACTAAAAAAAATACAAAAATTAGCTGGGCGTGGTGGCACAGGCCTGTAGTCCCAGCTACCCTGGAGGCTGAGGCAGGAGAATTGCTTGAACCCAGGAGATGGAAGTTGCGGTGAGCCGAGATCGCACCATTGCACTCCAGCCTGGGTAACAAGAGTGAAACTCCGTCTCCAAAAAAAAAAAAAAAAAAAAGTATTACTTAGGATAGGTAAGTCTTGCCCACATTGATATTTCAGAACCATTTTCTGTAGCCTGGTTGGTATTCTCCCCTCCATCTATGCTTCCCATGAGCCTAGGGACTGGGTTGGGGTGCGAAGAAGATATCCATGGATTTAGATCGTGATAAGGGACAAGGCAACAAATGCCATGGAATAAACAAGAAATATCAACCTCCAGGATCCATATTATTTGAACATTTGGGAGAAATTTTATTTTATGTTAAAGCACACATTACCCATAAAGAGTTAGTGAAAGAAATATCTGCATAAACTTTTAAAATTAAACCAAGACTTTCAAGAAATCTGAAGCTGAATTGTAAAATGTCAGCTTCCAGCCAGAGCATAGGTTCCGGCTGCCTCTGCCTTACAAGTGCTTTGGTGTCATTTCTACCTCAACTTTCTCAATAGAAATTTCTCAATAAGTCAGTGTCGTAACGCTCATGACCTCTGCTGAGTTCTTGCATTACAGTTGACTTAGTGTTTTTTCTTTAAAGTAATTTAAGTACCTTACTCTTTTTACATAAATTGACCTTCAATGTGGTTTTATTTTTATTTTTTGAGACAGCATCTCACTCTGTCCCCAAGGCTGTAAGGCAATGGTGAGATGATTATAGCTCAGTGTAGCCTTGAACTCCTGGGCTCAAGTGATCCTCCCACCTCAGTCTCCCTTACAGCTGGGACTATAGACACAAGCCACCATGCCTGGCTAATTTTTAAATTTCTTTTTATAGAGACAGTCTCACTGTGTTGTATAAGCTGGTCTCAAGCTCCTGGGCTCTCACTTTGGCTTCTCAAAGTGCTGGCATTACAGGCATGAGCTACCACCACTGGCTCCCCAAATAATTTTTTTAATGTGTATACTCCAACATCAATTCTTTTACAGCAATCTTCTGGGTGTCATATGATTCAATTTAATTCTGACACTAACCATGCAAATTTAGCACAGACCCTGCAGGTGAAGGGACTCTGTCCCACAGAATCACCCCCATTTCAGACACCAGCCACAAGTCCTGAGTAATGCCAAGCCACCTGCACTTCCTACCCAACTGACTATAATTTGGGGGCTTCCCACAACCCCACCCTCTCCCCTAGATTTGATAATTTGCTAGGATGATTCACAGAACTGAAGAAAGTGATAAACTTACAATTGCAGTTTTAAAGGATACAATATAGGAAGAAGAGATACAGGGCAAGATTTTGAGGGGAATGCAAGATCTTCTGTCCCAGTAGAGCCAGCAAACGGTACATCAAAATGTGCACCAGTCAGGAAGCCCCCAAGCCCCATTGAGTTTTTAATCATGATTTCGTGACTTAGGCATTATTGATAAATCACTGACCACATGATTGAACTCAGTCTCTAGCCCCTCTCCCTTCCCCAGGTAGACTGGGGTGGGGTCTGAAAATTCCAACCTTGTAATCATGTGATTGGCTTCTCTGGCAACCAGTCCCCATTTTCAAGCTATCTGGAATCCTTTGATCAGCATAAACTTGGGTATGGTTGAAAGGAGTTTGTTATGAATAATGAAAGACATTTCTATTACTTGGAGAATTCCAAGAGATTCTAAGCTTTGAACCAGGAGCCAAGGACAAAGATAGATCGATAGATGATAGATAGATAGATAGATAGATAGATAGATAGAGATAGGGATATAAAATTATACCACAATGTGATAATTATAAGGTTTTCCAAAAGTGCTGTTAAGTATGAAAATATTAACAAAGTCAATGGCCTCTGTCTGTGTCCTTTGGCTCCAATAATGGTAGATATATCCATTGCACATGGACATATTAAAGTTCCTAAGTGCCTAAAAGGGAAATTTGTAGTTTGATGCATTTGTTTTGGCTTTAAGGTATTACTACACAAACTTCTATGCCGAAGTAGTAGTATCAGGCCCATCCTTAATTTAAATTTTGATTGTTTCGTATTTAGCTAAATAATCCACCATTATTTTTTATAAGTTAAGATATGAATACTTTTTGAAGAAGGATTGTAAGTAATCACTAAAATTCATACTTACATGTCTAAAATGAAATGTCCAGCACACCTGCTGCACTGAGATATTTGAGAATGAGAGCCATATCTTATCCTTATGCCTCCAAGAAATTAATGAAGTGTCTGGCACATTTGGCAATTGAATGCATAATTACTATTTTTCTAAAAATATGTTATCAGTCTGTTACATTGGAAACTTAATACAAACAATAATTTAGCATTGGTACCCAAATATGTAGTCAAATTCAAGCTGTCAAAACAAAACAATAATTCATCCTCACACCTATAGCATTTAGCTCTTTAAAGGTTAATTGAATTAAACTGGAGTAACTAAGTGTTGAACTTTAGATTGCAAATAATAATAATTATTATTGTTACATCTACATTTGACATCAAATTAACAGTTGTTTTGACATTCTAAATGATAATCACATTTTCCAATCAACCATACAGAAATCTAAACTGCTACTAGTGACCTGAAATATCAGAATAATTTTTCTGTACCTTGGATGTATTTATTACATTGTATTATCTTGTTTTGAGTACAGAAGTCTATGGACCACAAAGTGAAATATTTTCCAAGAAATTTGAACCACCTTGTTGATTATGCAAAGAATGTCTGTATTTCAACTTAACCTTGTGATTTTTCCCTTCTAGAATTAGTTGGAAGGAGAAATGTGACATAAGCTAATTTGTTTTCTTATTAAATAGTCTCAAAGTATAAGTTAAATTGATTTAGTGTTTGGGATAAAAGTTTGAATGAAAATAGTGTGCAGCACAATGTTAAATGGGCATAGTATCTATGTTTTTAGCTTGAATAGCAGGTAATAAATAAGCAAATGCATATAATTAACCTAAAATAATAAAAATAAAAATGAAAGCAATTATGGGTTTCGTTACCATTTATTGGATGGTTACTATGTGTCTGGTAATTGCCTAAGCACTGTATGTGTATTATCTCATCCAGACCACCCATATTCGTAAATTAGGTACCAGTTGATCCCTATATTGTAGTCTTAAGGAAGCTAAATAGTGGATTCAAATTCACTCAGTTCTAAGTAGTGCAATTGGAAATATTGAATGGAGTTTACTATTTAGGTTACTTAGGCCAAGTGACCTCACACAGAACAGGCCTGCAGGATGGAATGAAGAGCATTAAAAATGTAATTATGTAGATAAACCTAAATGAACATTGATAATACCACATAATAGAATATTATAAGCTTTAATATAAGCAAAATTAAAATGCACAGCAATAATGCTAAATATGGAATGAGCTAAATGGAGTTAAAGTGTTTTAAGTGCCTTGTATTGTCCAAGAAAATGAACAAGTATAAATTTATACAAAGCTTTAAAAATTAAGTACAAATATTTGAGTATCAAATAATGAAAGAAAAATGAAAACAAATCATATGACTGAAAAACTAATTGAGCAGAGAGACTGAAAAATAAAAAATGTCTAATTAAGAAAAAAAAGCATGTGCAACAACAATAAAATGAATAGTGTCAAATTTAACGTTAAGTATATTACTAATTATATCAAATCTAAACTATTTCTCTAATTATTATAAAAAGATTGTAAAAGTAATTTAAAAAAAAAAGATATGTTGCTTGCAAGAAACACACCTTAAATATAAGGACACATGAAGGATAAGACTGAAAAAATGGAGAAAGATTTATTATGCAAAACTAATCAGTCAGAAAAATGGCAGAGTAGGAGCTATCTGGCTTCACTCATCCCAATGTAAAACCAATTACCAACCATCCAATGGGAGATTATTATTCAGAATATACCGTAATGCAAAACCGAGATTGTGACAATCCCTTACGCTGCAGACCAGAGGAAAAACAGCAAGCAGACAGTAAGATAAATTGTTTTTCTTAACTAGGATACTCTTCCTCCAAGCTTGCAAGTTAACACATTAGAAAATTCCCTTGGATTCTGTTTTTACACTGAAAAATGTGAATTGAAGATGGACCTCCAGTTTCTCTATCCTCCTGGAAGATTGTTTCTGCCTTAGCCCACAGAAAACATTACAAACGCCTGCAGAGCTAGAACACCTGAGGCCAGCTAGAGGCAAAGAGCAGAGATGGGGCTAGAAGTGGACACCTCTTGGATCTCAAAGCCTGCTATTCATGCCAGCCAGAGGAGACATCAAATCAGAGAGGCTATTCAGTAGCACCATTCTACAGGCAGTATGATCCACAAGTGCTTTGATCATAAATCCCTGGTTGGCTTTCCCACAAAGTCTAGGCACTCCTTTAGGTTTCCTCAGTCCCAGCTGAGTTGGGGGCCACATCAACCCTGAAGCTCTCACAAGATTAGCAGTGAACCTGAGCTTAAGGTATCATCTAGTATTGAAAAGGAGAGAGTTATCTCAGACTAAGGGGACACAATAATCAATCTACACCAGATTTCTAGACAGAGACACTATAAAAAGAGCTATATAAACAAATCCAGACAGTAAATACTGAAATAAATACTCCTTTCTTCAATGTGGAGATATCAACATATGTTCATAAAAATGAAGAGTAATCAGAGAACTGTGACCTCACAAAATAGACGAAACAAATTGCCAGTGATTGACCCTAAAGTGGTGGAGATGTGTGAGATCTTAGAGCAAGAATTCAAAATTCTTATTTTTTTAGGCTGTATTTTAAGGAATTCAGCAAGTACCAATAGAACATAGAGAAACAATTTAGAGATTTATCAGAGAAATTTAACAAAGAATAAATAATTATTAAAATAAAACACAATGACATGAAAACTGAAATAGAAAAAGTTAACAGTAGAATTGATCAAGGAGAAGTAAGAATTAGTAAGCTTAGAGAGAAAATATTTGAAAATACACAGTCAGAAGAGGAAAAAACATTGAAAATGAATGACAAAAATTATATGGGGTCTATGCAGTGACATCAAAAGAGCAAATGTATGTCATTCACATTCAAATGGGAATAAAGAATAGTAAAGGGGTAAATAGCTTATTCAAGAAAATAATAGCATAAAACTTTCCCAAACTGGAGAAAGTCATAAATATCCAGCTACAGAAAGATCAAAGGCCACCAGTTGGGCTCAAATAAGACTTCTCCAAATCTTCTTCTCAAATCCTCAAAAGTCAAAGACAAATAGAGTGTCCTGAAAGAAAGGGACAAAAAAAGCAAATAACATGTAAGGGAGTTCCAATGCACATGACAGCAGACTTCACAGCAGAGAAGAACTTCACAGTCCTGGAGAGAAAGGGATTATATTTTTCAATGTGTTTAAGGAAGAAAAACAAACAGCCAACAAGAATATTACAACCAGAATAATCATTCTCAGACATAAGGAAAATGAAAAACTCCCAGACACAAAAGTTGAGAGAATTCATCACCACCAAACTGTGTTACAAGAAATGCTAAAGGATGGTCTTCATACTAAAAGAAAAGAATGCTAGTGTGTAACACAAAAATAGCGGAAGGTATAAAACTTACTGGTAAAACTAAGAGTATAGATGAATTTGGAATACTCTAGTATAGTAATCATAGCACACAAACTATTTTTTATATGGTATAAAGTATGAAGACTAAAAGACAAACTTATTAAAAATAATGTAATAATAAATTTAGAAATAATAACATGCATAAACTAAAAGTGAAGAGATGGGAAAAGATATTCCATGCAAATGGAAACCAGAAATAAGCAGGACTACCTATGCTTATATCAGGTAAGATAGACTTTTAGTAAAACACTGTAAAAAGACAAAAGGAAGGCCATTATATAATGATAATAGAGCAAGAGTGTATAACAAGTATAAGTACACTTGAACCCAATAATGAAAAACCTAAAGATATAAAGCAAATATTCATAGACCTAAACGGCACAATACAATACAAGAATAGTAGGGGACTTCAGCACTTCATCTCAGTAATGGACAAATCATTCAGACAGAAAATCAGCAAAGAAGCAGCAGAGTTAAAATTGTACACTAGACAAAATGAACCTAACAGAAACTTACAGAACATTTCTCCTAAGAGCTGCAGAATAATCATTTTTCTCAACAGCTCACAGAACATTCTCTAGGATAAATTATATGTTAGTCCACAAAAAAAAATTAACAAATTTTCAAAAATTGAAATTATTTATTTTCAGACCACGATGAAATAAAACTAGAAATCAACAATAGGAAGAACTCTGGAAATTGCACAAATATATGAAAATTAAATAACAAGCTCCTGAACAACCAATAAGTTAATGAAAAAATCAAAAAGAAAATTAAAAAAATTTTCTGAAGAAAAATGAAAATGGGAACATAACACATAACATATGAAAACCTATGGTGTATGGCAAAAACAGTCCTAACAGAGAATTCTGTATCTATAAACACCATCAAAAAAAGGTAGAAAGATATCAAATAAACACCTTAACATTATACATCAAACAGAAAACAAGAACAAACTAATCCTCAAATTATTCAAAGAAAAGAAGTAATAAAATCAGAGCAGAAATAAATAGAGATTAAAAAAATGCAAGAGATCAATGAAATAAAGAGTTGGTTTAAAAATAAAATAAAATCCACAAGCCTTTAGCTAGACTAGCTAAAGAGAGAAAAAGAAAATTCAGACAAAATCAGAAATGAAAAAGAAATGTTGCAGTTAATACCACAGAAATATAAAAGCGTATAAGAGACTATTGTGAACAATTATATGCTTATCATTTAGAAAATCCAGAAGATAAAATTTTTGGATAAATAGAACCTACCAAAATTGAATCATGAAGAAATAGAAAACTTGAATAGGTGAATAATAATTAATGAGAAAGTCTCTTCACCAAAGAAAAGCCCAGAACCTGATGGCTTCATTCCTGAATTCTGTGAAACCTTTAAGAAACTAACACCAATTCTCCTCAAACCATTCCATAAATTGAAAGGGAAGGAATTTATAACAAATTTATTCTTTGAGGTCATCATTACTCTGATACCAAAACTAAACAAGGATGCACAAAAAAGAAAACCACGGGTCAATATCCCTGACAAACATAGATGTAAAAATCTTCAACAAAATAATACTAAATCAAATTCCACAGTACATTAAAAAAATCAGTTACCACGATCAAGTGGGTTTTATCCCAAGGATGCAAGGATGGTTCAACATAGGCAAATCAATAAACATAATACATCCCATTAACAGAACCAAGAACAAAAACCACACTACCATTTCAGTATATATAGAAAAAGCTTTTGATAAAATTGAACATCCCTTCATAATAAAAACTCTCAACAAATTAGTTATAGAAACAGCATACATTAACATAACACAGCCCATATATGACAAACCCACAGCTAACATACTGAATGGGTAAAATTGAAAGCTTTTCCTCTGAAATCTGGAACAAGACAAGGATGCCCAATTCTACCACTTTCTACCATTTCTATTCAAAATATTACTAGAAATTCTAGCCAGAACAATTAGGCAAAAAATAAAAAACAAAAAGCAAAACAAACACAAACAGAATAAAGGACATCCAAATTAGAAAGGAGGAAGTCAAATTGTCCCTGTCTGTTTGTTGTTTTCTATATGTAAGATCATGATAAGATAACATGATCTTGTATATGGAAAACTCTAAAGACTTCACACACACGAAAAGAATGGAAACAAATTTAGTAAATTCGCAGGATAGAAACTCAACATACAAAAATTAGTGGAACTTTTATACACTAATGGAAAACTATTTGAAAAACATTTTTTAATACGTTTACCATAGCTATAGAAACAAAATAACTAGAAATATATTTAGTTAAAAAAGTGAAAAATCTTTGCAGTGAAAATTATAAAATAATGATAGAAGAAATTGATGAGAACACAAATAAATTTTAAAATATCCCATGTTTATTGATTGGAAGAATTCATATTATTAAAATGCCCATACTCCCAAAGCTATCTACAGATGCAATGCAATCTCTATCAAAACACCAATGACATTCTTCATAGAAGTGGAAAAAATTTTTTAAATTGATATGAAATTAGAAAGGGCCCACATAACCAAAGCAATCTTTAGCAAAAAGTACAAATCTGGAGGCATCACACTAAGTTAAAAATATATTACAAAGTGATAGTAATTAAACAGCATGCTACTGGCCAAAAAACAGACATGCAGATCAATGTAATAGAATAGAGAATCCAGAAATAAATCCATACATGTACAGCCAGCTGATCTTTCATAGGGGTCCCAAAAATATACAATGGGGAAAGGACAGTATCTTCAATAAACTAAGCTGAGTAAAACTGATAGAATGAAACTGAATCTTTGTCTCTGACCACTTAAAAAAAAAACCTCAAAATAAAGATTTAAATGTAAGACCCAAAACTATGTAACTATTTAAAGAACTCAAACCCCAATTCAATAACAACAACAACAACAAAATCAAACAAACAACCTGATTTAAAAATGAGTGAAAGACCTGAGTAGCCATTTCTCAAAAGAAAGCATGCAAATGGCCAACTGGTATGTGAAAAACTGCTCAACATTATTAATTGTCAGGGAAATGCAAATAAAAACCACAATGTATAGATAGTACCTCACTCCAGTTACAATGGAAATTATCGTAAACAAAAAATAAATGATGGCAAGGAGGTTGAGAGCAAAAAAGGAATTTTTATACACTGTTGGTTGGAATGTAAATTAGCATAACCATTATTGTCAACAGTATGAAGGTTCCTAAAAAAATTAAAAACTGAACTATCATTTGATCCAGCAATCCCCCTACAGAGTATGTATCCAAAGGAAATGAAATTAGTATGTGTAGAGATATCTGGACTCCTATCTTTATTGCAGCATTATTCACAATAGCCAAGACATAGAATCAATTTAAATGTCCGTCAACAGATGAATGGATTTAAAAGTGCAGCATATATGCACAATGAAATACTATTCAGCCATGAAAAGAATGAAATCCTGCCATTTTTTTTTGTATGTAGAAGAACCGGGAGGAAATTAAGTGAAATAAGTTAGACACAGAAGGTTAAATACCTGATCTCACTTATATGAGGGAGCTAAAAAACTTGATCTTATAGACATAGAGTGTAGAATAGTGGTTACTAGAGGCTGGGGAAAGCAGCAGGGAAGGGAAGAAAGGAGAGAGCAGTCAAAGAATGCTATGTTATGTACAGATGGAATAAGTTCTAGTGGCTATTGCACAGTAGAGAGTAATACAGTTAATACATATACAATTCAAAATAGCTGGAACTGATTTGGAATGCCCTCACACACAAAAATAATAAATGTTTGAGATAATGGATATACTATACCTTGAATTGATTACTACATTATATATATATATATATATATGTATGTATATATATATATATAAACATCAGAATACACCCCATAAATATGTACAATTATTTGTCAATTAAAAACAGAATAGTTGGCCAGGCCTGGTGGCTCATACTTATAATCCCAGCACTTTAGGAGGCTGAGGTAGGTGGATCACGAGGTCAAGAGATCGAGACCATCCTGGTCAACATGGTGAAACCCTGTCTCCACTAAAAGTACAAAAAATTGGCTGGGTATGGTGGCATGCACCTATAATCCCAGCTACTTGGGAGGCTAAGGCAGGAGAATTGCTTGAACCCAGGAGGCAGAGGTTGCGGTGAGCCAAGATTGCGCCATTGCACTTCAGCCTGGGTAACAAGAGCAAAACTCTGTCTCAAAAAAATCAATAAATAAAAATAGAATAGTTAAAAATTAACTTAAAGAGTGCTATTAACTGAAACTTTACCTTTCCATTAATAAGTTGTACCTGAAATAAAGCCAAATTTGATAATTTAGCTTTATTTGAAAGAGAAAATTACAATAATTTGAAATGTATATGCTGCTACTAACATAATACAAAAATTATTAAATAAATATTGGTAGTATCTGGAGGGAAAAGGACATACTCTAAATTATAATGGGCAATCTTAATATTGCCCTCAGCAACTTAAAGAGCAAAAAAATTTTCTAAGGATAGAGAAGATTTGAACACATTTATCAAATCTAATCTCAATTTAGTTTGCATTCAGCACCTATAGAATCTATACTCTTTTAAAGTGTATGTAGAATATTTAACAAAATAAATCCTTAGCTAGGTCATAAGGCAAGTCTCAACAAATTCTGTAAATTACAATTATACCAAGAATGCTCTCTAAACCCACAGGAATTAAGCCAATTTAAAAAGTGATAAATAAATAAAAAAAAAACTAGCAAAATTTTGGAAATTAAACAATTCACTTCTGAATAAGCCATTCAGATTCAAAGACAAAATCATACAAGAGCTTAAAAATATTTAATCTAAATAATACTAAAAACATCACATGTCAAAATTTATATTATGCATCTAAAGTTGAATAGCTTTAAATATATCTAAGAGAAAAGAAGACAAGTTGAAAATTATCTAAATATCTACCACAAAAATTTAGAAAAAAAGGCAAAATAAATTTTAAAATAAGGATGAAGAATCATAATAAGAATAAATGAATAAGGAAATGCATTAATAAAATAGTGAAAAAATACAATAGAAAAAATAAATATAACCAAAAGCAAATTCTTTGAAAAAACTAATCAAACAGGGAATCCTCTAGCAAGGCTGATTAAGAAAAGAAGGTGTAATTTATCAGTAATTTGACTAAAAAAGAGGACACTATATTAGAGATATTACATTCATTGAAAAAACAATAAAAGTATATTATATGTAATTTTACATCAGTATATCTGAAATTTAAAATGAAGTAAGCAAACTAATTAAAAAAAAAAAACTGAACCAACAAAACAAGAGAAAATTTGAACAGTCCCATACTTCTCAAGTAAATTGGATCTTTAATTTAAAACTCTCACCTCTACCCATCCAGAAAAAAAAAAAATTTCAACTCTAGGCTTCATGGACAATGTGTTTTTCAAATAGTTAAAGAAGAAATGATACCAACATAACATAAACCTTCCAAATAATAGAAAAAGAGGAAATATGTTTCAGCCTAGTTTATAAGGCAGCATAACCTCAATAACAAATCTGACAAAAGAAATAAAATTTTGACAAATATTATTCAACAACACTGAATGAGATATAACCAAATTCAATGACATAGAAAAAAGATAGTCATGCTTAAGTAAGGTTTATTCCAGGAATATGCAGTTGGTTTAACATTAGAAAATCAATCAGTATATTTCATCACATTATTAGACTAAAGGAGAAAAACATGATTTTCTTAGTAAATAGAGATAAAAGCATTAGGCAAAATTCAGTCCCTTTTTTTTTTTTTTTTTTTTTTTTTTTTTATGAGATGGAGTTTCGCTCTTGCTACTCAGGCTGGAGTGTAATGGTGCAATCTCGGCTCACCGCAACCTCCGCCTCCTGGGTTCAGGCAATTCTCCTGCCTCAGCCTCCTGAGTAGGTGGGATTACAGGCACATGCCACTATGCCAGCTAATTTTTTGTATTTTTAGTAGAGACGGGGTTTCACCATGTTGACCAGGATGGTCTCGATTTCCTGACCTCATGATCCACCCACCTCAGCCTCCCAAAGTACTGGGATTACAGGCTTGAGCCACCGTGCCCGGCCCAGTCCTCTCTTTAATGTAAGGTTTCTCTGGCTTCTATGATGTCTGTTTCAGTAAAATAATAACAATAATACTTCTCACCAAAGTGGAAACAGTGGGAAGTTGCTAATCTGATCAACGTTATCTTTAAAACTCCCTGCATGTAAATATTTACTGCTTTCTCCCTGAAGTTTGCAACAAAATAAACACATCAGTATTATACTTGAGTGCCTAGCCAGTGTAATAAGGTAAGAAAAGGAAATCAACATTGCAGATATTTGAAAGGAGAACAAAAAAAGATCATTTTTTGATAACGTAATTCTGTATGTAAAAATATCCAAAAGACTCAACAAATAAAGTCTTGGGTTGGTGCAAAAGTAATTGCAGTTTTACCATTAAAAGTAATTACTTTTGCAACAATATCAATATACGAAATAAGCAAATTAATAAAGCATCAGAATACAACATCAATGATGCAATCAACTATGTTTGTACAAAAATCATTGTGCTTTGGAGGCGATGACCAACAGATAAAAGAATGGAATAGAGAAAGATCCATATATATAGTCCTCTAATCTATAACAAAGATGCCACTGCAATTAAGTGAAGGAAGTTTGACCTTTTCAATAAATGGTGCTGGGTTGACTGGATGTACACTGAATCATAACCTCTGCCTCACTTCTGTGTCACACTATAAGCAAAAATTAGTTTGAGATGAATCACAGATATAAATATATGAAGTAAAATAGGAAAACTTATAGAAAAAAAATAGAGAACTATTTAGGAGTTTGGAGTAGGCATAAATTTTTGAAACAGAAAACATAAAGCACTAACAATAAGAAGACTTACAGTGTAGACTTCATTAAAATTAAGAACTTTGCTTCATCAAGAGAATACATTAAAATAGTAGAAAGGCAAGTCACAGACTGTGATAAATTATTTACATTACATATACCTAAAAAATGACTCACATCCAGAATATATAAAGATTGCTAAAAAAAGAATAAAGCAAACTTTTGAAACAGGCAAGAGAATTGATCAGTACATGAAAAAATCAGATGTCCAAATTATATATACATGTGTATATGTGTGTGTGTTTATGTTACATATGTGTATGTCTACATGTATATATAATTTGGACATCTGATTTTTCTCATATATATATATATATATATATATATATATATATATATATATAAAACCAGAAAAATCAGATGTCCAAATTTTATTTATCTATATCTATATAGATAGATAGATAGATAGATATGATATGGTATCATTCAACCTCAGTAGCCATCAGGGAAATCCAATTAAAATCACAATGAAATACCAATGTACATCACTACAGTGGCTAACATTTAAAAGATTTGTAATGCTATATTTTGAGAAGAGTGTAGAGCAAGAGACACTTTCATACAATGCTTTGGGAGTGTGTATACATAGGTACTTTGGAAAATACTTTGGCAATATCTATTGACACAACACATTAATATTCCCTATGTTCTAGCAATTCCACTTCTCAATATTTGCTCAAAGAATGAGATCTTATGGCCACAGAAGACATGACAGATACAATAATGTTTATAACTTCAGGCCACTTCCTTCATAAAGTTTATGACCAGATGCACTACTCACTGTTCTTCCCATTTGCAAGAGAAGACTCCCCTTTCTCTATCTTTAAGAACCATTACAGAGAGTAGCTGTAATGCAATCACCATCTATTTTTGGCTTGCATCCATCCATAAGCCAAACTTTGTTGATTTTCTCCTCTACTGTTAATTGTAAAGGATGCCTTATTCTGCCATTGGAACAAGCTGAAGAAGATACATTTACTGCAACCATAATTTGAGACATGGGAATGTTTGGGTTACCAGTCCATGAAGCTTACTCAGACTTCCTGGTCCTTCTCAGGCTCACCCGTAAGTACCTTTTCCATCTTATAATGAAATGCTGCTCAGCACATCCAACTTTATAACTTCATAGATCTTTATGGTTTGGTAAATCATAACCCAGCTCAAAAATGGGTATTTCTAGGTCCATTGTGACTCAGTGTGCTATGTTAAAGCAGAACATCATCACCACAGCCCAGTAACACACCAGGAGCTATTTCTAGAAAAGCATATGATGCCTGCAGTGGACTTCAGATGGCATAGCATTGCTTCAGAACCCCAGTGGCCTACACAGTGATGTTCCTATGGAAATTTTCTGTAAACTCCACAATTTATCTTCTTCTACCACTGACACCTCCAATACTATAGTGTCTGTTGGATCACCAGGCACAATTGGCAGCACAGTCTGCAAAGTCTGGATCTGCTGTATAGTCTTTTCCTGCTCTGAGTCCCAGTCAAAGCTGCTCTGAGTCCCAAAGTCAAAGTCCCTTAGGTGACAGCCTAAGGTGTTACCTGGTATCTGGGCCTGACCAATATTTCTTGGAATGAAATGTGTTGTCTCAAAAACCTGAGCAGTTCTTTCAGATGTCCTTTTTTTTTTATAGTAGGGGAAACAAGATGTAGCAATTTGACTTTGACTTTGGACCCGTGCCAGCTTTGCTAAAATAATACGTTCATGAATCTCCTTAGAATTTATTTTCCACCATCTTGAGTTTCATATGACCTTCCATGGTCTCAAGTCTTCTCTTGCTTTTTCTGCCTAATCAGCATGATGTCATAAGTCTAATGGATCAATGTGAGTAAGCACTTGTTTCTGAAGGAGAAGGCATTTTAGCCTACGTACATTCACTAATGAACACATTAGCTGAAGAACATATTCACTAAATCAATGGCACCTTATCACATTCCATTATTATTATTCTGCTCTAGCAATGATATCATCTAGCATGGCAGCTGCAATCAGGACTGCTAGCTGGCTGAGCTTGCAATTCTCTGAGATCCACCCTTCTGTAGAAGGGTGGACTAGGTGAATTAAATGGAGATATGATAGAGAACACCACCCTTGCCTCTCTTAGATTTTAATGGGAATATTGATCTCTACCAGTCACCATGGAATGCAATAGTGATTTTTATTTGCTATTTTGACCAGAGCAAGGATCAGTTTCAGAGCCTTCCATTTTACTTTCACCAATATGATAGATCGTACCCTGCAGGACCAAATCACCCAATATCAGCATCTTTCCCTGCCAAGCATATCATGCCAATTGTATATTTGGGGAGTAGGAAAATCACTGTCAGTGGTTTTATGGACCTCATAGTCCCATTGCAAGTGAGACTTTAGCCAGAGTTTCTCTTTTTACCCTGCCAGCATATGCATTCTTTCTAACAAGGAGACATAATAACACTTTGCATCTCTGGGTTAACAATGTCCATTTTTACCCTTTGTTCAGTAATCCTTAAAATATCTGGATAATTCCTACATATAAAATTTCCACATATACAATCCTCAAAAAACATGTTCATATGTGTCTGTGATGGTTAATATTGACTGCCAACCTTGATCGGATCATAGGTTGTGAAGTATTGTTCCTGGGTGTGTCTTTGAGGGTGTTGCCAAAGGAGATTCATATTTGGGTCAGTGGACAGGAAAAGGCAGACCCACCCTCAATTCGGGTGGGCACAACCTAATCAGCTGCCAGCATGGCCAGAATAGAAACAGCCAGAAGAATGTGGAAGGACTAGACTGGCTTAGTCTCCAGCCTACATCTTTCTCTCATGCTGGATGCTTCCTGCCCTCGAACATCGAACTCCACGTTCTATTCTTGGGCCTTCCACTGCAGACTGGAGGCTGCACTGCTGGCTTTCCTACCTTTGAGTTTTGAGGACTCAGGCTGACTTCCTTGCTCCTCGGGTTGCAGACGGCCTATTGTGGGACCTCACCTTGTGGTCGTGTGACTCAATACTCCTTAAAAAACTCTCCTTTATATATACATCTATCCTATTAGCTTTGTCCCTCTAGAGAGCCCTGACTAATAGATTGCCTTTGGGAAAGAACTGCAGGAAGTATTGAAGTACATCCTCACTGCAGTACTGCCGTGTCCTCCGCAGGGACCTGGCCTCCTCCTAAATCAGTGGGTTCCAGAATTAGAAATTAGTCTGGCTTCAAAAACCTATGGAAATGACCTTGATTTTCTGTTAGGATGACAATCCTCAGCCTTCCACCTCTTCATTACTTCCTCTTCTGATTGCAGATGTAAAGCAAATTTCATAATGGCTGCCTATCTTCTTTGCCTCTAGGGATACCGTGTTCCTTTAAGCATCTTCACAACTTCCTGCAATTAGTGTTCCCTAGGCAGACCCTCTGATCTTCTAGGCATTATGGTCATTGTGGCTCTCTGGCCTATGGTGGTCTCTATTGCTTCAGGGTCTGATCATCCCATCAATGGTAACAAATCTGATTCTGCGACCTCCCTCTCCTACCTGCCTGCAGAGGAGAGGCTCCCCTGAGCTTTAATGACGCTGGTGTTCCTCTCATTCATGCATTGCTAATGGCCCCTGGTTCTTTACATGCAAATAATCCTGGGGTGAGTCTTTCTGCCTCACACATACCTTCAATGTATATTCAAGCACTCTGGGCTTTTTTTTTTTTTTATCCCTTTCTCTGTCATCTGCCAATGGCACTCAGGTATTTCATCTTCATTAGCAAAAGGCACCACTCACTTTAACCTTTTGGACTCACCTTAGCATTGAGGCTGTCCCATGTCTGGGGACCTTGCCAGATATTAAATTCTCTGTTTCGAAACAATGCCCCCAAGTCTCTAAATTCTTGCTTATGGAAATTTTTCTAGCTCCCTTGATCCAGTACACTCAAAATCCAGTCCCAAAGGTACTTTCTTAGCTGCTAATAGTATATGCTAGCTAATTCTTACAGCTTCTTTGCAATGTAGTATCTTCTTTCTTTATCATGTCCAACACATCCCAGCAGATTATACTGGGATTTAACTCTACTGAATGGTTTGGCATCCAGGAGAAGTGAGGGGACAATTCCTGAAAAGGGCATCTGCTGCCTTGCAAGGGAGAAGCCTCTGCAGTCTTTCCATAGTGGGAATGGGGGTCATCTCTGCAATCACGTTGGCTGCAGGAAAGTCTGCAGATACACAGTCTTCAGGGATGTAACCCACATTTCAGGGTCTTGAGTTATTTGTTTGTTTGTTTGTTTAAATTCAGGGCCCTGACCTTTGTGTAACAGACTTTCCCGGGCTCAGCATTTGAATGTCTGGAGCTCTACAACTGTCACTTAGCCTTATGCTTGCTGTTCAGCTGTGTCTGCTTTTCTACTGCAAGACAAGCTTTGGTAGCTTATAAAAAGGCCCTCAGGTCCTCACACATCCTTTAACTCTTCATAAACCACCTTTGATTCCTCATTATCCCTCTGCAGGTGATCAATACAATTTCCGGATAAGTAGCAGATTCCACTCTCCGTTAGCACTGTTCACTCAATGCCTTTTAAATGCTAGAGTCATTGCAGCAGTAAGAGAGTTCCCTCCCACCAGGATGTTTTCCCAGGTTACTAACAGTGAAAGTTTTAGCAGTTGGGCCACTGCTCTGTGCCAGGAACCATCTGTGCCCCACATACCACTCAGGGCCTTTCGTGCCAGCCAGTTGGCAAGCAACCTGGTCCCCTAACTCCATCTTACCAACTGCTTTTCTGGCACCAACTGTTTTACTTAGGTCCTCCGAGAAGCAGACACCACAGCTGAATTATAAATGCATGAGATTTATTAGAGAAAATGCCCATGAAGGCTAAAGGAGAGCGAGAACAGGTAGGTGAGCCTCAAACCACAATGCGGATTTGACGCCATGAGGAAAAAGAGGCACCGAATAAGAATTTGATCAGAAGCCCCCCACTCTATGGTGCATCTCTGAAAAGATCTTGGCCAGACCCATAGGGAGCCCAGAGCACAGACTGTTCATTACAGGACTCTGTGGTGAGCAGAAATGGGATGCTTTAGAGTCCAGGCCATGTGTGGTCATTGGCTGGGAGCAGCTCAGGGAGAGAGTTGCACTGGCATGTATACTCTGGAGGATCCTGAAAGGTGTCTCATAACTAACAGGTGTCCTTAAAGGGATATGAATAAATAGGGCATTCAAGTACTTGAGATACTCTGTGTACTGGCCTAGAAAATGGTCACATAGGTATATGCACTTTGTAATAATTAACTTAGTCATAAATACAAGACAAGTATTTTTGTAATATAAGACAAATATAAGACAAATATAAATATAGGACAAGTATATATGTATTTTATATACAAATACATGTGTTATGTAAATGCACTCCAAAGATGTCATGTAAAGAATGGAAGCCACTATTCTGAATAATTCTACCTAAATGTCCTAGGAGCAACCCACCCTTAGAAAAAAATCACATAGTAAATTATAAGTAGTTTGGCTTTTATTTGTGTCATTCAGAAAATTGACTCATTTCTCCCACCACACTCTGTATAATCTCAAAATAATGAGTTATTTCTGCATGCTATATAGTAACCAAAGACAAGGACTCCTTTTTTGAATCACAACATTCTTAGAATCGCTAAGCCTCTTAAATGTCTATTTTTTTCATGCATGATTTTAGGCTGTACAGAAACCCCATGTTTAATGCATTCTTTTGGGGCTTCTGCCCAGGCCAGAGTCTGATTGCCTCTGGGACGGAAAGAGAATAGCTGATATTTCAAGTCGTGTTGTGCAAAATCTGTAGCTGTTCAAGCTCCTTAGATAGAATTTGGATGAGTAGCCTGGAGTATTGGCCAAGATATGTTCCCAGTACTGTTGATATAGTCCCATTATCTGTCTGCTTTGACAGCCACAACTCAGAGCCTTTATCTCAAAAAGAAAAATCATAATAATAAATGGAAACATAAGTAGCATAGTGTGAAATTCAGTACCAGTTAGAAAGCAATTCCCATATTTAGGTACAGGCTCCTTTAGTTTTGCAAATTTTAGCTTAGAATCTCTGCTTTAGGTCTCAAAACAGCTCTCTTGTTCTGGTCATGGCCTTTCTCTCCAGAAGCAGGATAAAGTCACATTTACAAATGTGAGAAAATCTTCCCCCTTCAAAAAAAAGAGGAAATATCAAGTACATTCGGAATTTCCAACTGTGAGCTCTCTATGAATGGAAGATTTCAAAAAGTAAAGTGTAGAAAACTTCCTGAAACTATAAGGACAACTGTCTTTTTTATTACTATTGGACATTGTATCGTTTTCTTTCTCAAATTTCACAAATGCCTCTTAATTAATAAGTATTTCATCAATAAAACGTCAGAAGTAAAAAAGAATTGACTTTGTTCTGTCTGTCTCGTAAAATGACTTCCAGGTTCCACAAAATGAAATTATAAATAAAACATAATCATTTTCAAGTGTGTTTTGATGGGACTATTTTTCAAAATGTGATTAGAAAGTCACAGCTATGTTAAAACGTATGACATAAATTCAACATAGGGTTTTTAGAAGGATTTTTTTCTTAATAACAAAGTTATGTTACTCAAGATTAATGCGACAACAACAAAAAATGCTCTATTTCTGTCCTGCCTTCTTCAGAGGGCAGCTTTAAACCTGGCTGCTGCAGGTTTCAAAGACAGATGTCAGACACATGTTTTTAGGCATTTGTTCAACAAAGCTACATGTCATGATCTGGCCCCAGCAGAAAGAGTGATGTAAAGAAGTGTCCTTCGGTTGACAAGGGAAGAAAGAATTGGAAAAAAAAAATTGTAACATCCTGAAATAAATTTCATACATCCATGAAAATAAAGGAATGTAAAACTGAATAGATTTTTTGGAGCTCTTTTTTAATTCATGTCAGCCAAAAGCGTTCCAGTCAGTAGTCTGAACATACCACAGATGAGGACAGATTTACCACTTGACTTCACTGAATAACAATCTCAAAGCTTACAGGAATCTTTGTAAAAGAGACATAGTGAAGCTTAATGCATTCCGATTTTTTTCTAAAGGCAGAATGTTGCTTACACATGAAGTCTCAGAATACAAAATGTAAAGATAAGGAAGCCTCTCTCGAATACACAATGACTTTGGAAACAGGGGGGAAAACCCTGAAACAGTGCCTGGAAAAACCAAGGAGTCTTTCTAGAACAAGAATGTAGAATGAAGGAAACGCCTAAGGTTTTGGCCTGGAGCTATGTGTATACAGCAAGACTGATTCAGTTATTCTGTAGCTGTTTCCTTTTTTTTGTTTAAAATAATCCAGTAGCTGCAAAATCAACCTGACACCTTCATGGCTTATGTGATTCAATTTTCAAGACAGAAGCAAAAATGACCAAACTGCACTTACCGATCAGCCATTTCTATAAGCAAAACTTCTATGATGAAGATAAGTGGGAAATGTTTGTTGTTGCTCCTGTTTAGTGTAACCCTTTTCCTATCAAGTTTATCTAGAATGCGTACAAATCACATTAATAAAGCAATAATGCCAACTTCTGTTTTAAAGTGCTATTGTGGAGAAACTGTTACCTCAGATGACAGTTGTAAAGCTGACTACTACCTGGAATTGGTACTTTATTATCCATGAACATTTGTAGTATAATCCATATAAAAGCGTGATGAAATAATCAAGTCGTACCACCTCAATATAACCCGGGAGTGTGGAAGAGGAGAGAGTGTTTATGAGATGTGGAATCAACCACAAATGAACGGGCTCCGGAAAAAGAGTAGATGTTTACAGCGAATTCATAACCTGGCTGTTCATCTTTCCCCCGTAAAAAGCAGAGACGTCTAGGAAAATCTTTCCCAGCATCCATGAAACATATTCACAGATACAGTCATTCATCACTTAACAGCAGAGACATATTCTGAGAAATGCATTGCTAGGTGATTCTGTCATTGTGCAAACATCATAGATGGTACTCACACAAATCTAGATTGGATAGCCTGCAACATACCTAGGCTATATGGTACAGCCTATTGCTCCAAAGCTAACCTGTATAGCATGTTACTATATGGAATATCGTAGGCAATTGTAACACAGTGGTAAGCATGTGTGCATCTAAACCTATCTGAACGTAGAAAAGGTATAGTAAAAATATGGTATTATAATCTTATGAGACCCCATTGGATATGCAATGCATGACCATGTTTTAGCTGAAAGCATCAGTCTGCTTATTTTAGAGAGAAGCAGAGCCACGCCCCCCAGTCTTCCTACCATGTATTTAAATCTTAGAGATTAGGAATTAAAAACATGAGCAACGCAAGCAAAAATGCAGATGATAAGATTTGTGTGAGGCAATACAAGATGGAAGGTTTCTATATGGAGGAATTCAGTTTAAGCAATCAAAGCAAGAGATGGGCAGAGACCTCTAGTGTATGAGCTCCAAGTCTTTTGGTCAACACAGTGTGTGGATTAGCAGAAAAAGTTGAAACAGGACCTGGAGCTACCAAGGAACAGAGGGATCTGGAGAGAGATGCTAATCAAGCCATTAGGAATGCAGGATTTAGCAATACCCAACTGAGAAAAGGCTGTTAACATTGCAGTTTTATCTGCATGATATTTATAATTGCTGTAAATATGTGTAATCTTGAATGTCCACATGCCACTCCAGTTTGCCGGCAAAATTAGTCTCAGCAAAAAATTGTACTGAACTTTAGCCCCTGAAAGTCCTCACCAGCATAATTACTATGTCAGCCCCTGTCCCTCATCATGTCTTCAATTGGTTTTAGGAATTCTCAAGCACACTAATGGTCTTACTTTTGGACTCATCATTTAAGTTGCCACCCACTTAAATGATGAGTTTAAGTTGCTACCCCACTTAGGTTTTGTGAGGTAGTCACCTCGCCTCTGCCACTGCCGCCATTCTATAAAATGAACTCTCTGTTTCCCTATCACTCTAGCAGGCACAGCCAGTACCTCCACCACTGAAAATTTCCAGGGCCCTCTGGTTGCAACCACTGCATGCTGCACAGAAAGAGAAAGAATGCCCTTCTCCCAAACTCTGTGCGATGCTGTCTTCTGGGTCTTAATGCAGTACTGTGGGTGCCATGAGTCACCAAGATCTCTTGTTAAACAGTCCCTGTTTCTCAGGAGTCAAACAGAAATGGCCCTGCCCTCGTATCCACAGTCATCATCTCTTTCTGCTCAACACTCAGATCTCCATCAGCCCTCACCCTTATCCCCAAAATACCCCCTTTTAGCTGAAGTAAGTCAAGCCAGAAAAAGTTATCAAGCACAGCAATGAAAATCCATGACAAGGAATGATGGGCACTGGCCTGGCATATCCGGTGGCTTACTCTATTGTTGTTATATCATAGTGCTATAAAGAAATTGCCCTCAAAAAGATGACTCCCATTGGGTATCAGTCCTAGGAAGTCAAAGTCCTCATCTGTAAGAAAGCATAAGGCAATTATTTGCTTCTAGAAGTTTCTCTGGGCTCTTGCCACAGGACAAAAGCTTTCAGAGGGGAACAGGAGGTATTGCCTTTTACTCACTGCCAAGGTGGAGGGAAAGATAGATGCTGCAGGCATGGCAGCACATTGCTGGGGGTTTTGACAGAAAAAAAAGCCTTTAGGAGCTTGACTTGAACTACAGCTGGAGCAACTGATAGGAAAGATATTAAAGAGGGACACAGAAATGCACTGTGGCTGTCTTCTGAATGGTGTTTCGGAAAATTTGACATCACATGAAATCAAGAGGAAAAAAATCTGGTTCTATTTGGAAGGCATAGGCAGGTCTGACTTTAAGTTAAGAAATGTAATAGAATGCGTTATTGCGGGGGAAACTGCTGAGCATGGCGCTCACCATGGAGCATGCAGTGGCAGGTGGCTCTGTGGGAGTGTGCCTGGAGGGAAAAACCAATCCACTGACACTACAGGAACTCTCTGAGATACAACTTACGGGCCTGATGGGGCCCACTTCATCCCCTGAAGATAATTGCGGAGACATGAGCAGGGACGCAGAACGCACACAGACACAGACTCTACAGTCTCATTGAGTGTCCCGAAGGAGCAGCCCTATGAAATACATCTTGTACTCCTAAAGGCACTGCATGCATTATGCAGGTGCTCCCAGCTGCCCAGGAACACCAAAGTCTGCTTGGTTACTCATCAGCTCAACTGAACTTTATGCACTGACACACTAGCACCTGCAGAAACTGGATTCCTTGTGTGGGTGAAAAGTGGGTCACAGAGAGAAGCTGCACAAAGTCTTTTCTGAGAGTTACAAGGCAAACTGAATAGAGCTGAATTAAAATCATGTGTGACTGTCTCCATTTCACAGATTATCATCTACATCTATAACCAGAAATCCAATGATGAAAAATAATATAGACAGATAAAATTATGGGGAATATTTTGAAAACCATGAATGTGAATTTTTAATTTGACTTTCTACATTCATGATCTCTACCCCACTTAGCCCAAGGCAACCATCTGCGTGGAAAATTGGGATTTGTTCCAGAAAGAATGAGCAGGCAAAGACTGAGATTATGCTTAGCTTCTGACACTGAAAACAGGGACTTTTAGCAACATGGCTTCTTACTAATACTGTAAGTTTCTTTATTGTCTCTGCTGAAGGATTCTACTCATTTTCTTATTCTGCTCTGTGTGTGTGTGTGTGTGTGTGTGTGTGTGTGTGTCTTTCTAGATAAGTTCTGGCTAGAGGAGCAAGTCAACATGACATGCAGTGTTGGGATCAACTAAAAGCATTATATACTAGAAGGATATGGGAATACAGGGGATAAAAACCAGAGAGAAGAAAGGGAGGAGAGAAGGCCATGACATGTGTGACCTGACTTGTTCCTCTCTAAGCTTTGTCTAAAAGGGGTGTGCATATTAAATAATTGACATTAGGGGATTGAAGTCAGTTGGAGGCTTCTGGAATTACAGAAGAGTACTGAATTGCAGTTGTTCCATATCCACCCTATTCATGTCCTTATTCTAATCAACCTAGTTGATTGGCAAAGTCAGGCCTGTGTTTTAGCTTTACTGGGTCATCTATGCTCTCAAGTAACATGGACGGGACCCAAGGACGCCTGAGAATCTGGCTGGGGCCATGTTTGAGAGCCGTGTCATCACTGCAGTGAGGCAGCACGGCATCCAGGACACGATCCAGACGAGCAGCAACTGGGGGTTGCCCTCAGGGCTAGGAGGGCTTCATCCCAACCATAGGAGAGGAGTTGCAGACAAAGTAACCTGCGATGCATCACAGGCACTGACCAAAGCAAGGGAGAAGACATGGCAGCTGGAATGTAGCTATGGAACCACAAGGGACAAGGGACGTCACTCCAGAAGCCAAGGAACCCCAGGAGAGCACATGTGAGGACCCTGGTTTTGCTTTTGTCATGAGATCTTGTAAGTCTCACCATTTCTGACACATACCAACATGACTTCTTGAAATGCGTCCAGGTGCTAAGCAGAAGACGGACAAATAAGCAATCAGATAAACAATGTCTGTTTTTTTTCCTAAAAGACTGAGGTGAACATCTTTTTCAAATTGCAAATCAAATTACATTTTAACCGGAGTATGAATGTCAGTTGTGTATTGTTTCATCTTTTTTGTTTGCTCCCAGGTAAACAGTAGCAGGAAACCAGATTCATTATGGCAAACATAACAGGGCTACATACACTCTGTTCATTTCAGCTAAAGTGAAAGTGGAATTTGCCATCCTCCTTTGTAATTACATCATACGAGAGCTAGGAAAGGATAGATGGTCAAATAAAAGTACTGGGTATTTGCGCCTTGCCAAAATGAACTCCCTGAATGAAGGGATTTATTACACTAATAAGAATTGACGGCCAGGAACAGTGGCTCATGCCTGTAATCCCAGCACTTTGGGAGACCGAGGTGGGTGGATCAATTGAGCTCAGGAGTTTGAGACCAGCCCAGGCAAAATGGTGAAATCCAGTCTCTACTAAAAAGACAAAAGTTAGCTGGGCATAGTGGCATGTACCTGTAATCCCGGCTACTCAGGAGGCTGAGGCAGGAGAATCACTTGAACCCGGGAGATAAAGGCTGCAGTGAGCTGAGATCATGCGACTGCACTGCAGCCTGGGAGACAGAGTGAGATTCTGTCAAAAGAAAAGTAAAATAGAAAGAAAGAAAGAAAGAAAGAGGGAGGGAGGGAGGGAAAGAAAGAAAGAAGAAAGAAAGAAAAAGAAAGAAAGAAAAGAAAGAAAGAAAGAAAGAAAAGAAAGAAATGGCAAGATTAGATGTTGAATCTGCTCCTGTATATTTATATATAGATATGTATATTTTAAACAATACATCAAACTGGAGTGAATGTCACTAATTAACTGATGCTAAGAAGCAAGACCAATAAATAGCTTTTTTTTTTTTTACAGCATACATTCAAATCCACATCCATGACTAAGTAATGAATACGTCTAGTACTTGACTCACTGGTTCCATTCCGGAAGTGACGTTTGACAGCGTTTCTCAGTCACTGGTTATGCATAGGCTCCCCTGTGAGATAACCTGTTGCTACACAACTCCTCCAAAACAGGATGCTTAAAAAAGCAGACTTTTATCTCACAGTCTCTGAGGGTCAGGAAACCAGGAGTGGCTTAGCTGGGAGATTCTGGCTCAGAGCATCTCCTGACATTGCAGGGAAGCTGTAGCCAGCGGGCTGCAGTCATCAGAAGGCTGGGGCTGGCAGGTCCACTTCCAAGATGGCCCACTTGCATGGCTGTGACAGGAGCCCTCAGCTCCTCATCACATGAGCTTCTTCACAGAACACCAAAGGGTTTTCATGACATGGCATCTGGCTTTTCCAGATTGAGTGACTGGAGAGAGGGAGAGAGAGAGAGAGTCACACTGTCTTTTATGACTTCATTTCAAATGACCACTTCTTTAATGTTCCATTGGCCACACAGACCAACATTTATACCTCGTGGGAACAAGGCACTCAGGACATGAATACCAGAAGGTGGAAATTATTGGGAAGCATCTTAACAGCTATCTTCCACAATTTCTTTTGAAGTAAAAATAAAGTCAACAGACCTTTAGTGTGGGTGTACATTATTTGTACTAGGTGTACATTATTTGTACTATTTTATTTTGCAAAAAAAAAAAAGACAAAACTAAATACAAACCTTTTTGATATAAATAGGTTGCACAAAAAACACACTATGGCTTTTTCTTTGTTGGCTAGTTCAAAAGCATCAGGCCTCGTAAAATCCAAAACTTTGTCAATTCTTGGATGCAAATTTTAATATGATTTCCCTTGATAACTCTGCAACTGTCTTGTTTGTTCACATGAAGATAAGTTTCACGTTGCAGGGTTATTGAAATCTGAATTAAATAGATATCTAATCCACTTACTGCTAGAATCAACAGAAAATTCTGCACTGCTTTTTTACTGCTGCACTTTTTGCTGATGAATGGTTGCAAGTTTTTCTGTGCAAAAAATGGAATCTGCATAATACATCTGTTCCCAGCAAAAATATGGTACTGACTGCCACAGCACAAATTCTTTGGATTTCAGCATGCCTAAATTCTGTAGGCCCCAAAATGATTCATTTGTCCTACCCCCTTTCCAATTTGAACCTCTGTGGCATTTTCCTTTTCAAATGCTATGATATCATTTGCCTTTACTTGGTACAAGAGATCATAAAAGAAAATTCAAAGCAGTGACTTAAATCATGCAACAACGCTCAATGATAAGGCCAATCTCTAAGTGACATAAAACATGCTTATATTAATTATTGTCACAAAAATTGAAAAGTGATCACAACTTCTGATGTACTGAGATAAATGTTATTCCAGCATGTAACTCTGTCCTGAGGCCACAGTTTAAGCTGACACCCTCAATCAGATGAAAAAGGATCCATATTCATCTATAGGCACATCAGCATGTTACCCAAAGAGAGAAGGGGGTAAGGATATCACTGGAGGGCACAGCTTTTGCCTACACTGCTAACACCTGTCTCCCTGTGTGCTGCAAGAGTAGGTGTCATGCCTAGATCTGAGCCTTCCTCTCGTGATTTTCTATCATATTTTTCCTGTCTTCTAGATTGTGAGACTCCCATTTCTAGCCAGATATCACCACTTCGAAGGCATAATAAAAAGGCCAGAACTGCAGTGGGCATTAGGAAGCAGTTGCTGCCGTGGAGTTGGCATGGTATTAGAATACAGCATCCACGTGTTGGAGGGGATTTCTGAACCCCTTTGCACCTCTACCTTCCAGAAGATACTCTCTGGGCCTGAGTGCTTCTTAACAAAAAATTCTCTGGCTTTGACACTGAGCATGGCTTTCAAAGATGATGGGGAGCCTCTGACCCTAGAAATCTAGACTGTCAGCCAGCAGCTGTTATGTTTCTAAGGGTGTATCAAAAGTTTTTGCCCATGTTAACAGATAAAAGAATCCTCACGAAGTAGCTTCTTCCCCCACAGTGCAGAAGGCCCCTTGGTACCAGCTCACAGAAATCCTGCAGGAGGAGGTTGTAGTTTCGGCTTCTCTAGCTCTGTCTGTTGGGCTTACTGCAGCTGGCTCCAATGCCCGTACTGGAGAGTCACCATGTGTGGGGTCTTCCTGATTATCCTCCCTCTTGCCTGCTGCTGGGAGATGAAGAGTTCACATCCTCATTGAAAGAGACAGGCAAGTGAAATCTCTCACACACAGTTGAGCATGCACCCACTTTAGGCCTTTGTCAAAGAGTAACTGCAGCTGCGTTTTCTCCATGGAGAAAGCTGCCTGCCTGCTCTGCTCTCTTACTTATCAGGACATTGCCTGGGAGTGCTTTTCAGCAGGACTGGAGAGAAAGCACTGGGAAGCTGGGAAGCGAGGTATTCATGTGTGCCTGTGCTGATGCCGACTTCACTCCAGAGCCTTTGCTTTTTAAAAACATACTTTCGAAACCCTAAAGATAAAAATCTTAAAAGGGTGTGGTGGTGAGAATGATTGAAGACAGGGAAAATGCTTTGTTAAGAAACTGGTTGGGATAAGATACTCTGATAATCAGGGTCCAGTTCAGGGAGGGGAAGTTTTCAGGAATCCATTTGACTGAGGGTCACGTTCATTCTTTGTTGCTGAACTGCGGCAGGGAATCCTAAAAACAGCATAAGGAGGATGAGAAAAGCCTCCCAGCAGCTGAGCCAGATCTGCCAGCAGTAGGCTTGGGTCCCCTGGGCAAAAATTTCATGCAGCTTAGCAGCAGTCAGACTCACCTTCCATTGCTAATGCAAATATCCCCTAAAGATGCCACGAAGGGGATCATTAAAAGTGAGCTGTAAGCTCTCACTTTAGCTGCTGTCATCCAGGCTGGGAGGAGCCGACAGTATCGAGAATTGCATTAGCTCTGCAGCCAGGAAGCATTTTACAGCATGACATCATGAGGTTGTCAAGGTAACTGGCCAGGCTACCTCTCTGGACTCCTGTGGTCCATCATGACAGGATCTTTAAATGAAAACTGAGCCACAGGAAGGGACATGCAGAGAAGTGGCCTGCAGCCTGAGGTACGACTGCTGGCAGCCTCTACACTCAGGCAAGTTGTGCCCACGCTGGGATTGTGTTGCTGGACTGGATCACACAGTGATCAACAGCAGTGCAACGACCCTCACTGACCACTATGAGATGGGAACGACTCTCTCTGGTATTATCAACTGCCAAGAGTTCCAGGAGAATGCTCCCTTCCCTGCCCTCACCCTGACTCTGAAAGAGGCTGCGAAACTCAGAATGCCTTTTACTCTCTGAGAGCACCAGGCAGCAGCATGCTTGTCCATCCTACAACGGAACCCTATTAATTTCCTAGGGCTATGTCACAAAGCACCACAAACTGGGCCGGCCATGGTGGCTCATGCCTGTAATCCCAGCACTTTGGGACATGACACAAGTCATCACTTGAGGTCAGGAGTTTGAGACCTGCCTTGCCAACATGACAAAACCCATCTCTACTAAAAAATACAAAAAAATTAGCCGGGCATGGCAGCATGTGTCTGTAGTCCCAGCTACTCGAGAGATTGAGGCAGGAGAATCACTCGAACTCTGGAGTCAGAGGTTGTAAGACTCCAGCTCAAAATGAACAAACAAGCAAACCAACCCCAAAGCACCACAAACTGAGTGGCTTTAAATGACAGAAATTTAGTCTTTCACTGTTTTGGAGGCTAGAAGTCCAAGATTAAGGTATTGGCTAGCCCATGCTCCCTCCAAAGCCTCTAGGGGAGGATTCTCCTAGCACCAACTATTTCTTGGTTTGCAGCAGCCTTCACCTTCATGTATCTGTGGCTCCACATGACATTCTTCTCTGTGTGTGTCCCTGTGCAAATTTCCTTCTTCGATCAAAACACTTCTCA
The DNA here is from genome assembly GCF_048565385.1 of Saimiri boliviensis. Classification (NCBI taxonomy): domain Eukaryota; kingdom Metazoa; phylum Chordata; class Mammalia; order Primates; family Cebidae; genus Saimiri; species Saimiri boliviensis. The sequence goes on along the minus strand of NC_133464.1, from coordinate 74,617,103 downwards.
TATTAGATCTGGGCCCACCCAATGACTTCATCTTTCCAAAGATTTGATTTCATCTGCAGAGACCCTCTTTCCAAAACAGGCCCCATTTACAGGTTCTGGGGGTTAGGACTTCAGGGCATTTCTTTGGGAGGACAAAATTCAACCGGCAACAGGCCCAGTCTTCATTCTGCACAAAGAAAAGTGCACATACGACTTGTCCCAGCAAGACAGGCCCTGAGTGAGCTGAAGACAAGAAGAAAAATCAGCTGTAGCCATGCTGTGGGAGTAGAAAGGTTGGTGAAATGCAGAGCCACCCATGGCCTTGGAAATCAAGTCCACTTGTTGACTCCGAGCCTGCCAACAGCTACCATCACTGCTCCTGTCTCCTTTTCTGTGACTAAAAGAAAGTCTTTGGAACAAGGAGCTCATCAGTAAAGCCAACTGGGCGGGGCTGCACTTTCTGTCAAAGGGAGTAGACTGTACCACCCCAACCGGTGCCATAAGAATTATTTTGAGCTAAAGCCAATTGAAAAGAAACAGACACTAGAAAAATTCTCAGCCCTCCCTTTTTCTACCAGAAAGGGCAGGATGATTCTTAATCACCAAAGACAATGCTGGATCCTTATCTAGACTGTACAGAGGAATCTGCATAACAAACCTTACATAATCAACCCTTGTCTACCAATAGTTTCTCCTCTATATTTACATTCCCATAATTTGCATCCCCTGGAAGCTCAAAGTCCTTTTCCTTAGTGTCACTGCTTCTCTTAAAAAAAAAAAAAAAAATTTGTCCTTTTGCAAAGGTGCTATATTAGCTTAAATTCAAACCACCCTTAGAGTTGTTCGTCTCTGTGTGCTAATGTGAATGCACGATGCACATGCCCATAAACTTATGTTTGCTTTTCTCTTGTTAAGCTGTCTTTCACCGGTCTTATTTACAGGGTCCTCACTGAAGAACCCAAGATGGGTAGAAGAAGATTTTTTTTTTCTCCTCTACACCATGTTCATCAGGAAAATATACAGAATAATATCCTGGTTTTCTGTTCAGTATTCCTCCCCAAGACCTCTAGGCTTGGCAAAGATTTCTGAGTTCTGTGAATCCTTCAGCCGGAGCAGCTCCGGAGGAAATGCTCCTGTGAGATGTGCCTACTTTGCTCTCTCTGAATCGATGCTGTCCCTGTGAGGTTAGCACAGAACTTTCGCATCATCTTAATATCAGGAGCCTGCCAGAATTCTTTGGAAAAATATTCTTCTTGTGAATCAAAGGAACAGGGTGGAGAATTCCACTCCCAGAACCCTAAAAGACCTAAAGGCTGTGTCTCTCCTCTCGTGCCCTTTTTCTCAGGAGTGCAGACAGAAGGCTCTGAGGATTTCTGCCAGAAGCTACTACTGTGCTCTTTGAAACATCACCCTTAGCAATGGGATGAAGACCACAGACTCTGAAATAGCAGTTTTCTTTCTGGAAATAAGAATATGCTTAATTTCAGGTGCTAAGGTATTAATGAACAATGAAATAGGAGAACGTGATTCCCAGAGCCAAAGGAAGTAAGTAGATAAAAGGAGAGATTTGATGTCCATTCCAGAGGTTTTTTTTCCATGTTTCGGGATTATTTTTTCCACATCTTGAAGCCAACTTGGTCTTAGGAAAACTGTGACTTTCATGTAGTCACTTGCTGGGTGCTTTACATAAATATCTCACTTAGTCTTCACAGACCCCTAAGGAGGTAATGCAGCATAGCACTAGATAGCCAAGGCTCTAGAGTCTGATGGTTCCACTTAAGTCCATTCTCCCACATTATACCTCAGTATGTGACTCCAGGCAAGTTCTTGGTGCTGTAAAATGGGAGACCCAAATTCCAATTTCATAGCATGGCTGTGAAGATTAAAAAAGAGAACCCGTTGAAATGCCCGATGAACAATGGCTCCTATTATTGCGTGCTGTGAGTATGGTATTCTTACTCTCTACAAAGGTTTCTGAGATTCAGAAAGGCTGACTAACATGCTCTGCTCATAAATGTAATGTGCCGGACAGAATTCAACCTGAGATTGTCCGACTGCAAGCTCTGTCTCCCTCAGTGTTGACTATTATGCATGACTGCCTCCTTGATGATCTGGGCCAACGTTGCCTTTGGGGCTTCCTGACCTCCATTTCAGTTCAGGCTCCTGCCTTTCAGTTTCCTCCTGGCAGTCCAGTACTCTCACGGGCTCTCCTCAGCCCAAAGCCGAGGGCTTCCTTTTGGAACCATCCTCCCCAGAGGCCACCTCTGACCAAACCTCTTCTCTCATCAAGATGCTTTCCTCAAGATCCCTTCTGTCAGCGCTGCCCTTGGCTTTCTGATGTGAGAGTGGCCACGCAGGTTTGCAAAAATATCAATAGCTGATGGTGGTTTAATTCCTTCCCCTTCAGTAATTCAACAACAGCACGAAGGACAGCATTGCAAGCCACGTGGCCAGGCAGTGAGAGCCACTGCTGATGCAACCCAAGCTTATAAAACATGATCCTGCTTCTCAGAGAATTCACAGTCTAGAAAGGAAGGAAGACATGAAAATAACGAACTCTCACGCTCTAAGGAAAGTGGTTTTGAACTGGGCTGATGTCTATAAATGATGTGTGGTGGGAGCACCAAGGTGGAGACATATTGGCTGGGTCTGGATGACTAGATCAGGTTGCGCCAAGAGACACATGGCAAAGCATTACAGATAAGAGCAAAAGATGATAGAATAAACATGAACCTGAGTGACCTGAAGGCATAGGCTGCCAGAAGGAGAATGATAGGACATGGCTTTAGACCACAAAGAGGCCTAATGAGCAGGTCTTTGAATGCCTGCTGAGAAAGCCCTTTGCATTTTCTCCTGTAGGCCAATGTTCCTGAAACTTCAGCCTACTTGAATCAACTGCCAGCTTGATAAAGCACAGTTTTCTGGGCCTCATCCCCAGAGTTTTTGATTCAGTTATCTAGGGTGGGACCTGAGAATTTACATTTCTAACATTCCCAGGTGACTCTGAGGCCACTCCTCCTAGGACCACTGTATGAATCTGTTCTCACACTGCCGTGAAGGAATACCCAAGACTGGGTAATTTATAAAGAATGTAGGTTTAACTGACTCTCAGTTTCTCGTGGTTGGGGAGGCCTCAGGAAACTTGCAATCGTGGCGGAAGGCACCTCTTCACAGAACCGCAGGAGAGAGAATGAGTGTCATGCAAAGGGAGAAACCCCTTATGAAACCATCAGATCTTGTAATCACTCACTCACTATCACAAGAACAGCATGGGGGAAACCCTCCCCAGGATTCAGTGATCTCCACCTGGCCCCACCCTTAGCACACGGGGATTATTAGAATTGAAGAGTAAGATCTGCCTCAACCAGATGCTAAAGTTTGCAGGAGGAGGATAAACTGAGATTGACATTATAGAAGGGCTGTAAAACAAGAACTGTAATACAAATGTAAGTTATTATTTATAAAGATCTTCCAATTCCCCCAAAAGAATATAACATATATATTCAAAGAAATTGTTACTAGGGCCAGTAATTTTTTTTCAAGAATACTCTAATAGGCAGTTTTCTTTGTTTCACTGTGTGTTCATAAATAACTCTTCTTATGTGTTATAGGAATAGAAAGCAATGTGAAAGCTGTTAACAGTGAGGAAAATAAATAGAAATAAGTCAAGTGTAAGATTATTCAGTCGAGTGTGTTTAGTTAATGTATAAACAATGATGAGTGACATTAAGTTTCATGGCTATTGCGGGAATTCCACTTAATATCATCTGAGTAAAGTAATTGGAAAAAGCAAATATTCATCTGTTTTATTAATATACGTAATTTAAATGTCTCCAGGCCTCCTCAAACTATGGGTTGCACTGAGATCACACTGACATGCATTCATAGATTTGGCTGGCAGACATGATAACAGGCCCTCTGTAAAACTACAGGCAATCTGCAAAGACTTTGCCAGTTAGTCTAAGAATCCCTGGGGTATTTTACATCTGTTCATGATTATTTCCAGTTTTTGTTGATGTCCACCACCCACAAGCCTCACAAAAATGTACCTTCTTAGAGAATATGTCTTTAGCATCTCGAAAACCATTTTTTGCAGGGTTGCAAAATTACATAACCTCTGAAAAGCCTGTAGATACTACCTAAATGGAAATCCTACAGTGTCAGATTCCGGAATGGGGGGCTGGCCCCCTTCCTTGGTTCTTGCAGCTGGATCCTGGGGACGGGCTGGGGAATGACCAACAAAAAGCCAACAGCCTTTTCTCTTGCTTCATGTCATTTAGATTAAGGCAACTCTCATAAAATGGCCATTACCAGAAAACATACCTTCATGCCACCATAGAACAATCCTTACTGTTTTACAGACATTATCTCTTCATCTCAGATATCTTGAAAGCTTTATTGGTCTTCTAGTGGTGACTCTGATAAAGGGATTTTAAAGAAAACAAGTAAAGTATCAAAAAACAGAAAAGAGATAAGATATAGTCTCCAGCTCCAATGAGACTAACCACAACTACACTTGGCTAGTCTAGTGATCCGCACACCCAGCCATTTCCAGAGCATTCCTGGCCTCCCCGGTAGCCCGCTCTGTGTTCATAGAAAGTTCATCCCTGCTGTGCTAATTTCCTGGTTGCTTTTCTCTGGCAAGGGGACATTTGTGCGATTCTCCATTCAAGCTGTAAAGAATGACTCTCAATCTTTTTGCTTTTGTTGGGAAATAACAGATCAGGTCGCCCTGCCTTCCAGAGCAACACAATGGAGGAACATCACAGGTAATAGCCTTTGTGGCTGTGCTCCCAAGAGGAGGTGCTGCCACCGCCCCGCTGCTCTGCTGCACACGTTGTGAGGCCCTCACCGCATGCTCAAGCACAGGGAGTCTTGGGGGGTTGTGTATACACGGCTGTGGGGTGGTCCACATTCTAATAAATGGGTAGTCTCCTCTCAATTAACTCATTGCAGGTAGCCTCACATTCAAATGCTGTGTAGAACCTCTCCCCTAAACAGTGACGAGCCTTTCCTCTTTTTGTTGGTTTTCATACACCCACAAATGATAAATTTACCTGTAAGTTACGATCTGTGCAATGCTCAAACACTGACCGTGTGTTATCCACCCTGCCTGGAAGAGGGTATGAAATACAGCCACACACTGCAGAGCCATATGAGTTGATAGAGTTGGAACAGTTGTTTTGAGCTAATGGGAGGTTTATACTCCTAAGGAGACACAATGCCACTGGTGTTACTTAATTCCAGATCTAAATTTGAAATCTTGATGTTGTTGCTCGTAAACAATTTTACAGTCTTGCATCTTGTAACTTGTTTTTTAAAAGATAAAACATGCAAAGGAAATGGCAGAACATTAAATCAATGTCATTATCTTTGGTTTCTGTTTCATTTGGTATTTAGAAGCAAACTGACTGGGATTATGGGAGACAGTAGATTTGGGATTAAAATTAACTGAAAACAAAACAAAAATTGTGGATAATTTGGAAAGTTTTGTTAAACTGTGAGGTTGACATGTTTCCTTCTAATTCTTTAAATTCCATGAAAAGAAAGGTTTAATCCATTAATTTCTTTTATTTCTTGAACATTTCATTTTAATATAAATTAAATACAAAGTAATGAATAATTACTGTGTTCTCTAAATCCTTCCATTTGTCTAAAAAAAATTGTGCCAATAAAAGTTAATTTTTTAATGTAATTTCTTTGCTTATAGTTATACAAATGTTCACTAAGAGTAATCACTAAGTCTATGAAAAACTTGGGAGGACATTGATGGAATAATGGTGAAACAGTTTAAAAACTGTCAAAAATAAACATCAGCCTCTCAATTTCTGAAAAATGTGAGTTGCTAAGGATTATCCTTATATTAGTCAAAGTTGTCCAGAGAAAAAGAACTGATATGACATACATAGAGGTAGAGAGAGATGTCAATTGTAGGAACTCTAAAGGCAAGTCTAAAGTCTGGCTGGCAGGCCCTTAGGCTGGAACTTAAGCAGAGGCAGGCTAGAGACAAAATTCCTTCTTCTTCCCAAAACCTCAGTATTTGCTCTTAAGGCCTCCAGTTGACTGGATGAAGTCTGCTCATATTGTGAAGGGCAATCTATTTAAAGACTGTAAATACTGATCACATCTGAAAAATGTCTTCACAGCAATATCTAGAGTGGCATTTCACCAAACAACCAGACACCATAGCATAGTCAAATTGGCATGTAGAATTAACCGTCACACTCCTTAAAGTAGAAAGTGTGCTGGCTGTGTGCAGTGGCTCACACCTGTAATCCCAGTACTTTGGGAGGCAGAGGCAGGTGGATCACCTGAGGTCAGAAGTTCGAGACCAGCCTGGCCAACATGGTAAAACCCTGTCTCTACTAAAAATACAAAAATTAGCCAGGCGTGGTGCTGGGCATCTGTAATTCCAGCTACTCGGGAGGATTCAGGAGAATCAGGAGATTCAGGAGAATCACTTGAACCTGGGAGACAGAGACTGCAGTGAGCTGAGATCGTGCCATTGCACCCCATCCTGGGTGACAAGAGCGAAACTCTGTCTCAAAAATAAAAAAGAATGCTAAGAGTAAAGTTGAGAGTCAGAATTCCCTCAACTATTAATTTCCCACAAGAAACACTACTTATTATTTGGTCCTCATAGAAACAGTTTTCTGTCTTTAAGAATGTATGTGTGTTTTCGTAAGAGTTAACACAATTAAGCTATAATTAATAATGACTTTAACTCATAACTTTGATTTAATTATAAAATTTGGTTATAAATTTTAAAGGAAATATCTTATTCACAGGCACTTATTAGCCCAGGGACTTGACATATAAATAAAATGAATTATTTTTACAAATCAAATGGTGATCTGATAATGGTGGATTATCTCATACTGAATCAACCCCTGCACAGGTAATTAATATAAATTCAGTTCAAAATGTAAATCTATTTCAAGGCATCAAGAACACCTAAAAACAGACAGGCACTGGGGCTTGGGAGGAGGTGGCATATGAAGGAGGGAACTGTAGTGGCTGAGATCTACATTTATAGAAATTTTCTCTTAGGACCTTTCTTTGTCTGTAGCCCAGAATGCTTAGAACTCACAGAAAGCAACATTCTTATGGCTTAACAGTGTTAGAGAAGGCTGTTTGAGGCTTTCAGAGAACCTGGAAATTAAGGGAGAAAAATCCTGTGAAGGATGTCACTGTAGGCATATGGGTGGGGAGCCTCCAAATTACAAATAATGATCTTTAAATCCTGTCTGAACCCTGAATTGTGTATACCCAAAGAAAACAACACAATCCAGCAGAAGGCAACAGCTGGAAGGCTAAGAAAAAATCTGAGCACAGGTTCCCATTGCTGCCTGGCACAAAAGAAAGAATTTGGAGTTTGAGTCCTGCCAATGACCTAGTTTAATAGAGAAACCTGAGATATTTAAAGTTTACAGTCTGGTATAGCCAGTATGACTTTGTTGTAGCTTTTGTTCTTGTCCCAAGAAAACTGATGAGTAATAATGTTGGCAAATGTGGCCTGCATAAGTGTAGGATTGATGCATCACAATTTGGTGAATGATGATGAAAAATAATGATCTCAGCCATGATTCCTCTGTGTCAGGTGATTTTCATCAAAATGCTATCTGGTGAATAGGGAGCAGCTCTTTTAACTTACAGAATCATCAAAATGGGGGAAAAGAGAATGGGTGGAACTCTAATCATCAAGATCTAGATTCAAATGGCCTTGATAAGTTGAAGAAGTGGTTAAAATTTAATTGAGTGGAGGAATGCTGGGAAGATGGCCGCCTAAGAACAGCGCAGGACTTCAGCTCCCAGTGAAAGTGCAGAGGGTGAGTGGACGCCGCATTTCCAGACGAACTCTTATTGCCCACAGACCAGGAGATACCCAGGCAGAGGGGTCGCCAGCGTCGCAGTCCCAGCCGGTGCGGCTGTTTTGGCCCCCGCGGGGCTAATTCCGCCTGCGCGGCTGCTGTGACCACTCCCTGTTGCTGCGGTTCTCCGTACAAAAGCCACTGGTCTGGGAGCCCTCTTAGCTGGCCAGCAGAGCCCTGAGACGGCAGAGTTGCCCATTCATCTGAAATAGCGAGTCAGGCCAGGAGATTCCTAGGCAAAAAGTCCGCCACGAGCCGGCGCCGCAGTTTGCGAGCCGACTCCGTGAGTCGCAGCACGGGAGATCCCGGCGCCTTTTCAACAAGCGAGCGGAACGCGGGGTCGTTCAACTTAAAAGACTCTGAGTTAGGGAGCCAGGTGATCAGGCTCGGTTGGTCCCACCCCTCCACCCCCAACAACAACGAAAACAAAAACAGTAATTGGAAACCCTCTGGGTTGAGCCCTTCAAACCAAGCACAGCTGAACCGGGGCGGTCCGGCTCCGTGGGGGAGGGGCTTCCGCCATTACTGAGACTCTCCACCGCTACGGAGGCAGGCTGCCGTTGCCGAGGCAACCCGCCGTTGCCGAGGCAACCTGCCACAACAGAGAGAGTCCACCATAACAGAGGCGGGGCCACCATTGCCGAGACAGTTCTAACTATGCCCATATAAAAAGGACTACAGGGAAGAGCTCAGGGCAGCTGCGCGGAGCCCACAGCAGCTCAGCAAAGCCGCTGTGGGCAGGCAGTGGCTAGGCGTGCTGCTAGCTGGGCGGGTCCGACCTGAAAGAAAAATCAAAAAAGGCAGTAGTGCAACGGAAACTCATAAAGCTCCAACTCCCTGGGACAGAGACAGACAACAGGTGGATAAACCCACAAAAATGGGAAGAAACCAGCGAAAAAAGGATGAAAACTCCCGAAACCAGAACACCTCTCCTCCTAAAAGGGATCACAACTCCTCACCAGCAAGGGAACCAGACCGGATGGAGAAGGAGGGTGATGAAATGACAGAATCAGACTTCAGAAGGTGGGTAGTAAGAAACTACAATGAGCTAAAAGAACATGTTCTAACCCAACGCAAAGAAAATAGGAACCTTGAAAAAAGATTGGACGAACTGCTGACGAGAATGGACAGCATAGAGAGGAGTATAAGTGAATTGATGGAGCTGAAAAACGCAACACGAGAACTTCGTGAAGCATGCACAAGCTTCAACAGCCGAATTGACCAAGCAGAAGAAAGGATATCAGAGGTCGAAGATCAACTCAATGAAATAAAAAGAGAAGGCAAGAACAGAGAAAAAAGTGCAAAAAGGAATGAACAAAATCTTCAAGAAATGTGTGACTATGTGAAAAGACCTAATCTACGTCTGATAGGTGTACCTGAATGTGATGAAGAGAATGAATCCAAGCTGGAAAATACTCTTCAGGATATTATCCAGGAAAACTTCCCCAACCTAGCAAGGCAGACCAATATTCAAATCCAGGAAATACAGAGAACACCACAAAGATATTCCTCAAGAAGAGCAACCCCAAGGCACATAATCATCAGATTCACCAGGGTTGAAATGAAAGAGAAAATGCTAAGGGCAGCCAGAGAGAAAGGTCGGGTTACCCACAAAGGGAAGCCCATTAGACTCACAGCAGATCTCTCAGCAGAAACCCTACAAGCCAGAAGAGATTGGGGGCCAATATTCAACATCCTTAAAGAAAAGAACTTTCAACCCAGAATCTCCTATCCAGCCAAACTCAGCTTCATAAGTGAAGGAAAAATAAAATCCTTTGTGAACAAGCAAGCACTCAGAGATTTCATCACCACCAAACCTGCTCTACAAGAACTCCTGAAAGAGGCTCTACACATATAAAGGAACAACCAGTACCAGCCACTCCAAAAACACACCAAATGGTAAAAGAGCATCAACACAATCAAGAATCTGCATCAACTAACCAACAAAACAGCCAGGTAGCATCAAAATGACAGCATCAAATTCACACATAACAATACTATCCCTAAATGTCAATGGACTAAATACCCCAATCTAAAGACACAGACTGGCAAATTGGATAAAAAGCCAAAACCCATCAGTGTGCTGTATCCAGGAAACCCATCTTACATGCAAGGATACACAAAGGCTCAAAATAAAGGGATGGAGGAAGATCTACCAAGCAAATGGAGAGCAAAAAAAGGCAGGAGTAGCAATTCTCATCTCTGATAAAATAGACTTTAAAGCAACAAAGATCAAAAGAGACAAAGGATCACTGCAACAAGAAGAGCTAACGATCCTAAATATATACGCACCCAATACAGGAGCACCCAGATACATAAGGCAAGTTCTTAATGACTTACAAAGAGACTTAGACTCCCACACAATAATAGTGGGAGACTTTAACACCCCATTGTCAATATTAGACAGATCAACTAGACAGAAAATCAACAAGGATATCCAGGACCTGAATACAGACCTGAAACAAGCAAACCTAATAGACATTTACAGAACTCTCCACCCCAAATCCACAGAATATACATTCTTCTCAGCACCACATCACACCTACTCTAAAATTGACCACATAATTAGCAATAAATCACTCCTCAGCAAATGCAAAAGAACAGAAATCATAACAAACAGTCTCTCAGACCACAGTGCAATCGAGTTAGAACTCAGAATGCAGAAACTAACGCATGGGGGAGGGGCGGCGGGTGGGGAGGTGGGAAGAGATAGCATGGGGAGAAATGACAGATACAGGTGAGGGGGGAAGGCAGCAAAGCACACTGCCATGTGTGTACCTATGCAACAATCTTGCATGTTCATCACATGTACCCCAAAACCTAAAATGCAATAAAAAAAAATGAAAAAAAAAATTTAATAGAGTGCAATTTAATGGACAAACCCTTAGGAAAAAGGACCAGAAAGCATAAAGAAATACAACAAGGCAAGGGACAGACTAGTTCAGTGGTTCTTGAACTTTTGGTATCAGGACCCCTTCATTCTCTTAAAAAGTATTGTGGATCTACAACACTATAATTTGTATGAATTCTGTCTATTGGTATTTAATAGAAAATTGAAACTTTTTGAAATGTATTTTTAATTCATTTAAATATAGCAATATGAATTCTATTTTATATTAACATAAGTAATATATTTTTATGAAAAATAAAAAAGTGGCTGACAAGCCTGGCATTATTTTACATTTCTGCAAATCTCCTTAATTTCTGACTCACTAGAAGGCAGCTAGAATCTCACAGCTGATTCTACGTTCAGTATGTTAATATATCACATATCATGTGCCCTCTGGAAAACTCTACACTTGTGAAAGCATGTGAGTGAAAACTACAAATAACATCCTGATATTATTACAAAAATAGTTTTTACTTTGTGGACCATCTGCAATGGTCTCAAGAACCTCCAGGAATTCCCTTGGAGAATATGTACATGGAGTATAAATATTCCCATGCTCTGGGTCACTTTTTACAGTTCCATTAACATGTTTCTTTTCTGCTTCTTTCCTACTGACACTAGTCCTTGAATCTTCTTTTTTATAGCTTTCAGGCCACATCTGTGCTTGTGTCTCCTTCTAGGCAATGTGGGCGACCCAGATGTATCACTTGATTTTCTGACTACTGGGAGAATTTCCCTTCATCGCTGCACTTCAGGGATATCCCTCAGGTAAGGTTATAAACCTGCAACCTCCCACTTCAGACTGATTCCAGTTCATTGTACAGACATGTCTTTAAATCAGGCTAGACTATTTTTCTCAGTCCCCGTGAGGACACAGTTGTAGGGTGAGGGAGTTGTACACATGGCAGCAAAAGTAGCTGCATTAAGACTATGTGCCAAATGACCATGCAATATTCTGGTGCTTTCAGTACCTGCTGAAATCTAATTTAATAATTTACAAAAATCAACTTCTCAAATTTATGGCTCAGTGGGTCACAGGATACCCTGTTTATGATGAAAGCTCAATTTGCATGGACATTGATATCTCTAGGACTTAATAACAAGCCACAGGCTATTTCTGAAGAAAAAAAAATAAGTATTTTTGGAAGAAGGTACAACTCTGCTCCAAAACCCAAGAGGCCTGCACCATGATTATCTTAATTTATCTTAATGGGACTTTCCACAATAACCCTAGAGTATCTTAATTTACCATAGAGAATTTGAAAAGTGTGGGTCAGCTATGACATAAAGTCCAAGAAATAAATAGAGGTGCTTAAATGGAACCTGGTTTAGCTGCTCCCAAATGTGATAAATTGTTTCCTTGAAAAGCCTCAGAGTTCCTGTTTTATGTGGTAAGAGTTGTGCAAAATTTAGAAACTTGTCTTTCCCTTTAGATGTAATATTCTGACATGCCCTGAACTATAGGAGTGACAGAAATTTCTCAGGGATAACAGGCACATAAATATTTGTTGTGTTTGTATTCCATCTTTGACAGGCATGTATCTCAATGGGTGTTTGGGTTGTCTATTGGTCTGTAACAAATCACTAAATTGTGGTAGCTTAAGAAAACAACAATCATTGTATTACCTCTCACGTTTTCTGCATGTCAAATGAGAAGGTCTTGGCTGGGTACTTGTGACTCAGGGCCTCTGCTGTAGCTGTGGTCAGAGAAAGATGAGGAGCTGAGGCATCTGGAGGAAGGCTGGGCATTTCTCTCTTCATAGAATCTCAGGACACTCTGTATGATCCTTCCACTTCCCTCCAGCAGGACAATCTTTCCATTTATATGAAAGATGGAAGTATCAAGCACAAAGATTCTACTGACTAAAATGAAAGCCATTTGCTCTTGCATAACTAATATGGTTTGACTGTGTCCCCACCCAAAATCTCATCTTGAACTGTGACTCCCGTAATTCCCACATTTCATGGGAGGGACCCAGTGGGAGGTAATTGGATCATGGGGATGGGTCTTTCCCATGTTCTTGTGATGGTGAATAAGTCTCAGGATCTGATGGTTTGGTAAAGAAGAGTTCCCCCTGCACAAGCTCTTTCTTGCCTGCCACCATGTAAGATGTGACTTTGCTCCTCTTTTCTCTTCTCCGTGATTGTGAGGCCTCCCTAGCCATGTAGAACTGTGAGTCAATTAAACCTCTTTCCTTTATAAATTACCCAGTCTTGGGTATGTCTTTTTTAGCAGTGTGAGAACAGACTAATACAATAACCTAACCTTGTAGGACTCAGAACACCTTCTGATGTGCTTTTTTGGTTGAAGCTGTTAGAAAAGCCGACCCAATAGCTGAGCCATTTGGGGAAAATACAATCTTTCAAACTGAGTATCAAGGGTATCTACTAATGTCTGCTGCAGAGGTGCTGTAGCATGAAATTAATATAGAGGGCCAGAGTGATGTGGAATGATGGGACAATCACGGTTTAGATTATGACATTCTGTAGGATAGTTGGCCTTGCCCTGAAGTGATATTGCAAAAGAATACTACTATGCCTTTCAGGTGAAAGTAGATTGTTTCTAGTACCCTATTTATTAGCATAATTATATATTTTTTTCTTGAAAAATAACCGTTACATAGCAAGAACAGAGCAGAGTTTTTTGCTTTAGAAAAGAGATTGCACCTGGAACAAGAGACATAATTTAAATCACCACCTGATTGGTTTACCATAGTTTCCTATTATTCTCCTAGATGGGAAGAAAATCTATATTTCCGATGCATTTATATTTTTGGATGTTGGCTGAAATTTACCTTGGGTTCAGTATTGCTTAAATTTAACTTTTCTAGTTAGAAGTGTAATTCCAAACTTGTATGTTTGACTCTTCCTACCATAATAGTCTTTACTTCCTTTGTCAGAAGAGTTATTGTAGGAAATCTGCCAGCAGCCAAGTTTGCCTGTTATTGCCAGGCTTTCAGAAACCAGGCATAATCATTTTCATTGTGTTTGTATTCCACCTTTGACAGGCAAGTATCTTACCAAGTGTTTGGATTGTCTTGTCGTGTGACAAATCACTCTAAATTTTAGTGGCTTAAAAGAACAATAATCATTTTATTACCTCTCATAGTTTCTGCAAGTCAAGTGGGGAGGGACATTTCTGGGTATATTTGAAGACACTGGGACCCACTGTCAGACAGACTTGGGCCCCAACTCCACTTAACCCTTGATCTCTAAAAGCCCCCATGGTTATGTTTTATGTCCTCAGAGATTTACATAGTTCACTACCAGTGGTCAATAATTCCTACAATTACTTGATGTTTTTTTCCCCAATTGTTCTAATAAATGGCTGCAGATGTCTTTGAGAAAGCAAAGAGGAAAACTTGTACAATGTGTATGTACTTGTTTCAATGTCTTAGTGTTGTTCTGTAAGGATTTATGAACTGGGTCATGTCTTGGAATTGAAAGAGTGACAATGACTCTCAATCAAGTGACTCAACCCATAGCTTCATTTGTAGATCTAGATGTGCTTGTTTGTTAGGGGCTGGATAGCTTAAACAAGAGTTTACAAGTATCCATTTGCTAGAGTCTAAGGGAATCTCATGCTCAATTAAGCACTAACAAAGATTCCTATGGGTCAGACTTGTGATTATTATTTTTTTCAGCAAAAGATCACTTTTTTCTGGTGATTAATTACTGACACTGGAGATTTCATCATACCCTAAACTGGGAAGCATGTTCCAAAACCAGAATGTTTCAAAGTCTTCATCATAGGCCTACTAAAGATAACATTTCTTCTCAAGCACTTTTCAAAAAAATGTGTACTTACATAGCCAATATATATTCCAGCCTTTGGTTAAGGGAGTGTCCTTGGGCCCTCTTCTGGTTACATGGTAAAGGTGAAGATAAAAGAGTCTCACAGTAAAAATCAATTAAAAAGTCTTATCTCCAGCCAGGTGTGGTGTCTCATGCCTGTAATCCCAGCATTTTGGAGGCTGAGGTAGGTGGATCACGAGGTCAGGAGTTTGAGATCAGCCTGGCCAACATGGTGAAACCCCGTCTCTACTAAGAATACAAAAATTAGCTGGGTGTGGTGATGGGCACCTGTAATCCCAGCTACTTGGGAAGCTGAGGTAGGAGTATCATTTGAACCCGGGAGGCGGAGGTTGCAGTGAGCCAAGATCATGCCACTGCACTCCAGCTGGGCAACAGGGCAAGACTCTGTCAAAAAAAAAAAAAAAAAAGTCTTACCTCCTTATGTCTTTGGATTCCTCCTCTACATAATGTAAGGAATTTCTAATATTCTAACACCATTTACTGTTGACATCATTGAAACCAGCAGAAAACATAAAAAGATGGAGTTTTGATCTGTGTCTATCGCACAGTGGGCTCAGTGTCAACAAACCTATTTCATCATTATAGTTTCATCTCAAGCGTATTTTATTGTACTGCAAAACCTAGCAAACTGAAAATTTAATTTCCCAAATTTCCTTGAGGCTAAGGTTTTGTTTGTTAATTAAACATATTTGTGCTGACTCGAAGTACCTATATAAGATTTGAAGGAAAGGAGAATAAATGCAGACCATCAGCTACATCCATTGCGATAGCCATTAAAGCCAAGCAACAAAATAAAAGGAGCCGAGATCAGAGCTTTGAAATAATTTATTACAAAATATAAAATAAAAATTTTCAAAATTTTTGAATCACATAGAAAAAAATGTATAAGCTTTTCTACGGTGTTAACAGGAAAAGTGAAATATCTTTTGTAATTGATCTTCCTCTGTTTGTAATATACATTTTAGTGTCATACAAATCATTTGTAAAATAAATGCAAAGAGAAAGGACATTTGTTTTAAAATATTTGTTGATGAAATGTGTAATCCAAGTCAAATTTGAAGACTGCTGATCTAGGAGACAGATACATAAGCCAAAATAATTATGTGAGGGGTATTAAAGTTAAAAAAGCAATAGAAATTCAGATATATATGTCTATATGTGTTATGTTGAAAACACACATGTACATATATGTACATATATATATACACACATGCACAAACATATTTCTGTAAGCACTGTTATTAGTAAGACTATTCAGTGCCAATGGCCCAATGTTGAAGCCTTTATCAGATATAAACATATTTCTAAAGTCATTTATTTCCATTCACCAGGTCAATGATTTTTGGCTACCACTGCTATGAAAAAGATATTAAGTTATAAAAACATTTATCAATGTCCTCCTTCAAAAGAAATTTGAATGATGCAGGTAGTAGACATGATGAATTGTCAGCCAAATGGGCCAGGTGAAACTCATCAGAAACAGTTCAAATTCTGCATTAAGTTTTCAGCCAGATTTCCAAATACATAAGACCTTCTCATTGACCAAGCAGCTTAATCTCAAAGGCTAATGCTTTTTACTCTGAACTATATCATATGATCTTGTGATAGATGTAACAACAGCAGTCCTAAAGATGATTTCTGCAAAAATAATTCTGGAAAGGACTTTAAAATTCAGGACTTTTATATTAAATTAATTTCATCAATGAATATTAGACAAGGCCAGATAGCTTTTCTAAGAAATATAAATTGCCTAATAGTAATGCATTGAGATAGTGCATATTACGCAAATGTAAAACTATGCATGGTACTTTCCAATAGCCTTTCTTAGTTTTTTAAAAATGAAAGTGGAATTGCTGAACAGAAAGAACAGGTCTATTTTTGACTGAGCCATATTTTTAACAGTCAAAATTTGATAGAGATACTTTATCCTAAATCCTCTATTACTCAAAACAATTTTACATTCTTTCCTAGCCATTTTCATCACATTCTGAGAGCAGAGATGATGAACGTTAGAACATAAAATTATTAGCCAAAATGACCTCTCACAGAGATGCTTAAATCATAATGGAAAAGGGATATTGAGTGATTAGACATTATGAATATTTAAAAAATTTTCACAGATACCTCACTATTTTCCTCAACATTCTCTAAAATGCAATAAGAAACAAAAATAAAAGGAAGAGCTGCCTCTGTTATCTAAAATATGTCATTTACAGATGAAATTTAGGCCAGTGAAAGACTTTGTAAGTGGTAAAGGTGTCTCCTTAGAGATACTTCACCATATGGAAACCTAAGGAAATAAGATGCTCAAGACATTCACTGCTCAGAAGCCAATAACCACTTCCATGCATCTGAACATTGCTTACTCTGAGAAATATTACTTTGAGCTGATGTGAAAATTTGCAAACTGTGTATTTCAGTCAAGTCAGCCAGCCTCTAGAGTAGTGGTATTTTTATCACCCCAATAAAAATTGTTGCTTTCACTCTGCAATATGAATTATATTAGTAGCATATATTTGAGTATCAAGGAGCTTTACTAGGAGAAAAGTGCCTAGATAGTACCTTAATTTTAATACTATGATTCATAATAAATATTGAATTGCCCTTCTTGTCAGTGATGTGTTTCTAATTATAGAACATGAGGGACTCTATTTCTCCTGTATTTTCCTCTGTATACGAATGATAATGGTATCAGAGCAAAAATAAACTGACACTCTTTATTCAGTTCTTACTATATGGTACCAAATATTTTAAGTTGTTTTGTGCATTATCTCATTAATTTTCAGAACAACCCTAGGAGGTTGGTATTATTTCAGAGCTCTGCTACAGATAAGGAAATGAAGGCTAAAGAAAGGTTAAGCAAATAGCCCAGAGTTAACTGGCTGTGTCAGGTCTACACTTTGAGCCATGTGATCCCAAAGCACATGCTCTTAACCACTATGTTATATTCCTCTTCCTTGAAATAAAATGTTTTGTCTGATACCAAGGCAAGAAAAGCTTTTTATAGAGCCTGTTCTTCACTATGACTCATTTTCTCTGCATCCAATTTTAATAAGGACATGAAAGGTCTTAGGGTGAATGCTTCCCAGACCTGTCAGGCAGTTCTTGATGGGCACTTGCAGAGATCATGACTCATTCTTCCTCTGTCATCCTGCAAGCAGACTGTGTGTGACACAGCAACCCAGAAGCCAGACCTTTTCTCCAGGGCTCATGCAAGTCTGGGACTGAAGAAATTTCAAGAGGGTTTGGACAGCAGGATTGAGAAAAATAAATAAAATCTATAGAGCACTTTTTCTTTCAGGTAGAAGTAGACAGAATCATGGTCTATAATATAAATTTACATAATAAAATATTTATTATGCAAATCCAATCATAAAATTCTGTATCAGCAAAAATAAGGTTAAATTTACAAAGAAGTTATTCTTAAAATACTCTGAAAATCTACCTATAAATGTTATTTATTAAACAAGTATTTCTAGAATTTTTTATGTGATGACATATTATTTGTTTACCAACTTCAGAAAGAGATTATTTCATGAATAAGAATCCTCTACATTTACTAAATCAAACCCCAAAAGATTTTTATTACCAGTTTACAATGCTTATACATTTAACCATGAAGAAGTGATGAGAGAGAATAGTTTAAGATGCATTTTCTTCAGTGATTTACAAGGAATTCAAATAGCAGTGCCTATGAAAAGTATGGGTTCATTTTCTTAGTTTTCAGTACAATGTATACAAATAAAAGCAATCAGTACACTAAACTTGCAACTAAATAAAAGTAGTTAAGTTGAAAAGAAATTTAATTTTTTAAATCAGGGTAATGCCACTTCTCTGGCAAATTATACCAATTAAAGATAAACACTTTGTTTATAGTTTGGTTGAATTTATCAATGACATGTGCAATAATTTCTCACAAAAGATTTTTGTTGCGTTTTTCTCTTTTTCAAACTTCTTGTAAGTAGCAAGTTAGTATGTTTGATGTTATAATATAATTGTGACACTGATCTTTTCAGAATCCTGAATAGGATGAGTTTGGAGTTTTCCTTGAAGGCAGTCATCAGTGTAATATAGAAAAATCTCATACATAAGATCTTATTCTTCCTTTTCACTATGGCATAATCCTAGAAAATACTTCAAGATGGCAATTCCGGCTGACATCTCAGCATTATACAGGTATATGATGGCCATATGCCATAAAAGAAAAGGTTCAGTTAAACTTTCACAGCTCCAAATAGATATGTCTTCAGGAAAATTCATAGTAGGCCTTAGCAAATTCAGTTTCACTGAAAGTTATTATATAAAGAATATAGTAAAAATTTAGATTTATGAAAAATTGTAGATAAAAGGCAAAATACAAATAGTCCAATGGGCAAGTTCTGGGCTACTGGAATGCAAGGTAGCCTGGAGCCACAAAAAATAAGCTTGTTTGATACTCCTCTCATGCAGCTCATCTTATCATGTGCATTTTCACTGCATCGGTTCGTGTTGTATTGATACCATTTTTATTATTTTTCCTCTTTACTGGTCTGGTCATCACTAAGAAAGAAGGCAATTAATAGCAAGGATGTAGGTGCTGTTTTAGCATAAGAAAATTTGGAATATAAAATTTTAAAAATTAAAAGCATGAAAATACTTTTGATCTATACAAAATTCAAATGGAAAACCAATTTATTGATTCAATAACTTCCAAGGTGTATTAAAATATTTCAAATTCATGTCATAAGCTAATACAGTACAAACAATTGGTGTCCAACAAATGATGATTGTCAATGTGTTAGTGATGTGAGCATATTTCTTGGAAGCATTTTTCAAAATAAGGACCGATCCAACATTTCTTCCACTATAGTTTTCGATCTCTTTAAAGTCAATTTCTTTAAAGTCACAAATGCAACTTAACTACATTATCAATAATGTCAATAAAAATAAGACCTTTTTAAAGTCTCTTTTAAGTTTCCTTTTTTTTTTTTTTTTGTCCATCACTGACAAAGTGATTGTCTCATTTTGGCTACCCTGCCAGAGAAATTGGGGCGAATTATTTATTTTCTGCAAAAAGTGCTACACCTCATCACCCAATTAGAGTTCTCCCCATTAGTCTACTGGCAGTAGTACACTTTTTTATATAATGCAAAACAAATGAGACAGACTTTTGGGGCATGAAAAATAAAATCTTTTCTTCATTAACAATAGTACATGACATATACCAGAAATGTGGCAAAAAGACACATATGACTCTCTTGGTATCTCTTACAGTTCTCAACATTTTGTTGAAGTACTGTGTTGTACAGGTCCTTGAATGTGGACTCTGTGAATTAGATTAAAGTTTCTAAATAGTTTTGGGTCTTGGTTTCTATACCTAGATGAGAGGTAAGTTAAATCAAATATGATAAATAATCCACAGGGTTAATAATATATGCGTAAAAATGTTAACAAATTATAAAATTATCAAAGTAATACTGAAAGTACTATTATTAATGACGATGATTATATGATTAACTACACACTGCAGGAAAAACAAACTTGTATCTAATCCTATCTGTGGACTGCTAAGGAGCTAGGTGGCATGTGTTTTGAAGAACACAAATTCAATTACAGATTTAAGTTGAAACAAGGAAAATCATGTCCCGGTAATTACAAAAAGACAATTCATGCAGTTTTCACGTAGTTTTATACTGTTGTGAGTATACACACACCCTACTAACTTGAAATTCAATACAATGAGTGTTTTTTTTTTTTTTCATTTGTCTCTTTTTTTACCACCCTGTCTGTGACAGGCACTATGCAGATAAATCAGAAACTCAGAGGCCGATTTTTCCCATTGCCTGTGTTCTGACACAGTGCTTATGATTTTCTACCTTTTCCTTTAGATAAAGTGTCAGAAAAATGATGAAAGACAAGAGAACACTAAAAACAAAACAAAAAAATAACTAGAAAAAAACTGGAGGTATGAAAGGAACTTTAATAAAAAAAACAAAGCCTGTATTTTGATAAGATTTAAGTAAGTAATGAAGTTCCTCTCCACAGAGAAATAAAAGATGAGCAGTACCTGAGGGAGTTCCGTTATATGCAAACTTGCTGAAACTCAAGCCCTTCCAAGCCAATCTGTGTATGGCTTGGAAGGGCTTTTGACTATTAAAAACACCTTCCATGGTGTTTCCTAAAGCTGCCATAACAAATCAAATTAAGTGGCTTAAAAAAAAATGTATTGTTTCTGGGTTCCGGAAGCTCAAAGTAATGCCAAGCCATGCTTCCACTGAGGGCTCTATGGAGGAATTCTTTTTTGCTTCTTTTGGGTAGTTCCTGGAAATTGCAGACATTGCTTGGCTTTTAAATGCGTCACTCCAATCTCTGACTTAGTCTTCACGTGGCCTTCTTTCTTTGTCTCCTTGTGTCTTTGTACGCAAATAGCCCCCTTCTTTCTCCTAACGAAACACCAGCTTTTAAACTTAGGAGCCACACTAATCCAGTATGACCCTAACTTGATCATATCTTCAAACACTCTATTTCCAAATCAGGTCACATTCACTGGTGCCAGGCACAAGGCCTTGTAGGTATCTTTTCAGGGCACACAACTCTCAACCCCACTATCCACAGCAAAAGAATTATTCTCTTCAAGCCTAAATTACATAATAGGGGGCAAAGATCTACAACACAATATGAATTTAAAAGGGGTAATTAAAGTATTAAATTAGATCTATATGTGTTTCCTGAAAACTAACTACATGTATACAATCTGTAAATAGGAGGGGGGAAAACTGTTTTCATATACTATTCTCTCAACACAGAACACTTTTTTTTAAAATTTCAGTAGTTTTTGGGGTACATGGGTAAGTTCTTTACTGGTGATTTCTGAGATTTTAGTGAACCCATCAGCCAAGCAGCATACACTGCACCCAATAAGTAGTCTTTTATCCTTCACTCCCTCCTAACCATCCACCCCACCCTGAGTCCCTAAAGTCCATTATGTCATTCTTATGCCTTTGTACCCTCATAGCTTAGCCCCCAACACACAGCACTTGTGAGAACATAGATGATATTCGATGTTTGGTTTTCCATTCCTGAGTTACTTCACTTAGGGTAATGGCCTCCAGCTCCATTCAAGTTGCTGCAAAAGACATTATTTCGTACCTTTTTATGGTGGAATAGTATTCCATGGAAAACACAGAGCACTGCTGTGACCACATGTGTGGGTTTTCTTTTTTTCCCCCCACACTAACCAATTCTCCACTATCAGCAGAGCATCCTACAATTCAATTCAATCCTGACAGTAACTAGAATTAGTGCAAGCTCCACAGATTAAGGACTCGGTCCCACAAGACTGCCCCCTACTTCAGATGTCAATTGCAGATCCGAGGATGTCCTACCTATGCTTCTGACCCACCAGCTATAAATCAACCTTCTTCATGGGTTCAATTATTTACTAAAATGTCTCACATAACTCAGGGAAACACTTTACTTCCATTGACCTGTTTATTATAAAAGGACACAAATAAACAGGGAAAGATATGTGGAAAGCTCCATAGCTTTCATGCCCTCTTAGGGTGCACCACCTTCCCATATCCTCCACATGTTCACCAACCTGGAAACTCTCTGAACCCCGTAATTCAGGCATCTTTAGGAAGGCTTCATCATATAGGCCTGAGAAATTATTAACTAAATTCTCAGTCTCCCTTCCCTTCCTGCAGGACCAGGAGAAGGGACTAAAGGTTCTAAGCTTGTCATCATGGCTTCTTTCTGGTGATCAGTCCCCACCCAGGAGCCCAACAAGAGTTGCCACATTCATAAAAAGACATTCCTATCACCCAGGAAATTCAAAGGGATTAGAATCTGTGTCAGGAACCATCGTCAAACACCAAATATAAGGGAGAAAAAAGCACTTAGTATCCTTATCGCTCAGAAAATTACAAAGGTTTTAGAAGCTCTCTGCCAGAAACCAGGGCAGAGACCAAATATACATTTCTTTTTATATCACAATATCTAACAATCTTTTAGAAAAATACTACATATTGTTCATTTTTATAACCACATAAAATAGAGATTAAGAGAAAACATTACATGTGAACCAAATAATAGCTGACATAAAGAATACAATAGATGGGTTAAGCAGACATATAAATCTTATGAAAATAAGAATTTATTATTTGGAAAGACCACACAATCTCAGAAATCACCAGAAAAGAATAAGCTGATACAAAATATAAAAGAAAGGCTAACATATATAGAAGATAGAAACAGAAAACCAACATCCAGAAGATAGAAGTCTTTAAAGGAAAGGGAAATAAAAACAAAGAGGAGGAAATATTTGAAGAAATAATGAAAATACATTTCTAGAATTAAAAAAAAGATGAAACACTCAGGTTGAAAGGGCTTATATAGTTCCAATATGAAGAAACAACATCCAAACACATTATGGTGAAGCTTAAGGATATCAAAGACGAAAAGAAAATTCAAAAACCTTCCAGAGAGAAAGAAAGAATTGATAAGGATGATAGACATAAAACCTCCATTTCTGAATTAGATTTTCTCTGTTCTAAATACTATTTAAAATTAATTATTTAGCCTAAGCATTTTTACACATTCTTTTTCCTCCATTTAAATAACTTTTTGGCAAATATTTTGTAAGATAAAACTTGATTCTGTTGAATGTTTCATCAGACAGTAATTCTGAAAAATTATACACATTCTAATTTAATTCCACTGTGGTCAATGATAGAAATTCATTCCATTAACAATAGTGATAGTGACAAAAATTCTTCCCAGAAGTCAACAAACTCAAATAGCCATTGTTAGTTTTGAAAACTAAATCTTTAACCTTTCATTCCCTCAAGGTTTAATTTGTGCAGCTCTTTCCCTGCTCCTATAGTAATAAATTTTAGTGTCCTCTCATTTGTGATCCATTTTTAACAACTGTAGTTGACAAAAGCTTTGAAAGACAAAGTTTTGTATTAGTTGATACAGTGAATAATTTGATTAAAGATTTCCAAGTAATTTTAAACAAAAGACAACCAAAATTTAGTGCACTTGTTTAGCAAAAAAAAAAAAAAAAGTTTACTTTTTAGTGGAACACTAAGATTGTAAGAATTTTACAAAGTAGCTCTTCAAGCCCAGCATTTCTAAAATCAAACTGATGATGGGCCATAAAGAAAACATGTACTGTCTTGATGAAGTACTTCTCTTTTAAAATTCAACATTAGCTTCTTCACAAATATGAGATAATTCATTTACTCAGCTTATGTAAGACATATTTGTAAACCTCAACAACTCTTGATTTCTACTTCAATCACTAGAGAATCAAAGATGTTCAGACTGATGTCTATGAGTTTTGTGTGCATTACAACCAGTTTCAAATATGATTCAGCTTGATAGAACTTGAGGCAGAAATTTCTTACCATGCTCCACCAAAATTTATGTTAAAATAATTTTATCTTAATAGTGAATTTTTAAAGTAAATTTTAAAATAATAATAAAGATAAAAACAGGAGTGGTAGCCTCACTCCTATGATCCCAACACTTTGGAAGGCCAAAGCAGGAGGCTCACTTGAGCCCAGGTTTTTGAGACCAGCCTGGGCCACACAGACCTTATCTCTACAAAAAACATTTAAGAAGTAAATGTCAGCATGCACCTGTAACTATTTGGAAAGCTAAGGCAGGAGAATGACTTTTGCCCAAGAGTTCTAGGCTGCAGTGAGTTATAGTTATACCACTGTTCTCCAGGTTGGATGACAGAGTGAGGCCCTGTTTCAAAGTAAATAAAAAATAAACAAATAACTAAAGTAAGTTTACAATAAAATTTACAGTAATGGCAGGTATATTGTCTCTGAGAAAGCACTCAGAGCTTTATTTTGATTTCATAAATTGGTTGAAAATATTAAGCTATTATTGGAAGTAATTTGACTGATTTTCGGTTAGAATCACCCCATTAACACTGATTTTAAAAACTGGCATTCTTCAATTGTTTGCCAAGTTGTTCTTTCAATGATAGGACCAACTTACTAACAGCTGTCTTTCACTTTTCATGCATTTGCAGGAAATAACAGAATCTAAAATGTGTAGAATAAATTTAGAGGCATAATCATTTGATCTAAATGAAAAGTCATGTAATGAAAATTTAACACACTTCCTGCTTCTGCTCCTGTTAAATTACATCCATGGGCATTTTTTAATAGTTGGCAATTTTTGAAGTATATATTAGTGCTTATTTAGCAACTTTGTATCTTGTAGTTTTTATGTGATTAGTGACAACACGACAGCACCCATAATGGATGGTAAAGATTTCATAACTAAACTGTGCATGGCACACATTTATTATCAATTTTTTTGGGAAACAGAAAATCAGTCCTTAATTTTAACTAAATGTGTACTTTCAGTATTTTTAGCTCTTTGTTGTCAAAGGGGCCTACTGGTGAAAAATCATTACCAAACAATAAGAAGCAAATAATAGGATTCTACCTTAAAATTATTGACAAAAGCACTAAGCACGTGTTTCCAGATGGTTGCTGATAACACTTGACTACAGAACTTCTCAACCTCTATTTCCCAGGCATATTTCATGGACATCTTAATTATAATTTTCCTTGTTTCCAGCCTATTTTAACTAACTCTACCAACTCATAATCTGCTGGCTTCAGTGTTTTTCATGGGGCATTGCACAGACCACAACACAACTTGCTGCTTCTACCACCATCCAAGCATTTTATTGATAAGAGCCCTGCTTGCTGTCTATAAAATGGAGGAATTAGCTGAGTGCATCTGGCACGTGTGAGAAACAACAGGGCATCATGGATCCTACTTCCCATTTGGTCACAGGGTAAAGTGAAAATTCTGTTTACTGTACATACAGTTTACACACTGAAAGATGATACCAGTTGGAAAGACAAATAGAGGGTCTAACTAATCCATCCAGTTTTATTTTAATATAACCACAAATTATAATACTTTATTTAAAAATAATAAATTCATAGTGGGTGCTAACCAGGATGCCAGGGCAATAGTTTAAACCAGTGATTATAGGACATCTGTTAACTCTAAATTTAAAGTTTATTATAATAGACATAATAAAAATACTGAAGAGGCTTAAAGTTTCAACATGTTATTAAACAAGAAAAATATTTATATAGTCAACCCTTCCTGTTGCTATTAGAAAATGAGATTATGACCAGGTCCCAGCTGTCCCCTAGTTAGATCTTATTTCAGGAAAAGTATCTAAAATAAACATAATCAGTCACTTAAAAACTACAAACTCAAAAACTGCAAATCTCACAGTTCCAAAGACTAATTTTAAAATAACCTTTTGAAATGAAAGAACCCCTGTTTTAGGATAGCAGGTTGAGCACAGAAGTGTTAACCATCTAGAAATTTTAGGTCATCCAAAATTAGACATGTCCCACATTGGCTGTATGTTTTGTTACAAACGGGACTGGAAATTTTTTGTGTAACTCGGAGTTCATGCTGGGAAATCTGCAGTGCAAAGGTCCCTTCTGCCAGTTCTTCTCAAGGAAGTTAAAATCATGGTTACCTGGCAGCTTCTGGGATCTAAAACATCGTAATCCTACACATTAAATTTCTAATTCAACATAGTAAATAGGTATGCAGTATAGAACTGTGCCATTATTACAATTATAAAATCTGTTTATTAACTAATGGGAAAAGAGAATAAAGGTGAGCTTACTGACATAAGCAGTTAATCAATTTTGAACCCAGACCATTCTGAGGTCATCAGGTTTGTTCTTATATGGCTTTTTTTCCATGAACTTCAGAGAATGATACATATCCTTAAGTTCCTGAAGTGCTTTGAAATAAAAGGTGGCCTTTTTTGGGAAAAATCTGGAGAGGAGACAGTCATGCCACATAAAACAGAGACCATAATAGTTATTTTCCAGGTCCATAAAAATTCTATTTCTTTCTAGGCAATCCTTGATAAATGCTTGGTTTTGGCAGCACATATACTAAAATTGGAACAATACAGAGGAGATTAGCATGGCCCCTATGCAAGGATGACACGCAAATTTGTGAAGCATTCCACATTTTTATGTACTAGTCCTTGATTTATGTAAACTGTCATGAACATATAGGAAAAAAAAGTGTTCTCTTTGAGTTAAGATGACATAGGTCCCAAGAGCTATGTCCTATCATCAGAAAAAGAGATAAACTTGGGTCAAACATGATGAGTTCTCCTCATGAAGTTAAGAATTACTCAGAAGATTGTTTTCTTACTCAGAAGCCGCACTCTTTTAAAAACTATCAGGTGTTTTGTTTATATATTTTAAATATAGATCACGTGTAGTGGTGTGTGTTACTCCAAGAGTTTCATCCTGTGACTAATAGCTTCATTCTGTGAGCTCACAGTCAGATCCATGGAAAGAATGGGGAATTCAATGTGTGGCCTCAGCCTTCCGGGTTCCATAGTTTGACACCAGCCAAATGCATGCAAACGATGTCGGAAATGAAGTTTGCATTTGGGGCCTGGATGGCCATTTCCTCTTCTTCCCTTCCTCTCTCAGATATCTTACTGCTTTTTCCATAAAAACCTCTGAAGTCTCCTGCATTAAGGGCTTGTTTATAACACATTCTTCTCCTGACACACATGCAGGCCACACCTTTGTGAGAAACTCCTCTATTCTTTATTCATGCTCAAGCACAGCCCAAGAAACTCTGGTTGGAAGAGGTTATTTCTCACTCCAGAAGAGATGATGACCACCTCTGAGTTTGTTTCCAGTTCCCTTCGACAGCTTAGAAGAGGAGGAACAGGCATTGGCTGCTCCTTTGCTATGTGTAATGAATTTCTCTATGGCTTTGGTAGGCAAATGGAAGGGCCTTACACAGAGTATTAGGCCCTTTGTGGCACAGCCAGACCTCTTGCACAAAGAATCAGAGAAGCAGTAGCCCTCAAATATATAACAAGGAAGGGATGGTGATAAAATAAGAAGAAAAAAAAAACAGCTAAGGAAAAAAATAAGTCTCATAACACCAAGTTCTCCAATATAAGTCACTTGCCTGGTGGAACAATATTTTACCCTTTCTCTAAGCATCTAGACATGTGGTGGGCAATTGCATGGGACTCTTAATATTGCTTCCTTCTGTCCAGAATAAATGCATCAGAGACGAGGTCCCCTAGAAGAATGGAAGGGAGCATTCAGGATCGTGTGCAGTTCCTATTCTGCTGAGCCAGAAAAAAATAAAATTAGACTCACCAGAAAAAGAGACACACTTGCCTACCTCACATTTTTTTCTTCTGTTGTACCAGTATGAGGTGCTTTTTAAATCAAAGTAAATTATAAATGAAGAGCATGACTTCTCCCCCAGTGCTATCTTTGTGCACCCAACATGAATGGACACTTATCCTATTTCACTTTTAAAAAATTCTGCATAGTATCATAGAACATCAAGATCAGATATAAATATCTCCATAGACCTGGAATGAAATCATCCAGAGCTCCAAATGCCACTGGCTTCAAAAAAGCAAACTACCCAGCAATTTTCTCCGGAAGCCTGATATTAGTGCTCCCCCAGTTAATCCTGCACAGAAAGCTGTGCATTGCCAAACTCATGGGTGTCAAGCTTGAACAAGGTGGCCCTGGAGCATGGGAAGAAAAGACTGACTGTCCAGACCTGTGAGAGAGATTGACATGGGGAAAATCAGTCTTAAAGCAGTAAGGTAGGATCTACAAAGGAACTGAACATGTAAATCACAGCCTTGAGTGTTAATTATCAAGATGACGTTTTTGGACACGGGTCATCATTCTGCAAGGCACTCTGCTAGCCTGGGAGACTTCTGAAGGCAAAGAAAGAAAGTAACTTCTGGCTGGGTGTAGTGGCTCATGCCTGTAATCTGAGGATTTTGGGAAGCTGGGGAGAATCACTTGAGATCAGAAGTTCAAAACCAGCCAGGCCAACACGGCAAAACCCCATTTCTACGAAAATTAATTGGGCACAGTGGCACGTATCTATAGTCTCAGCTATTTGGAAGGCTGAGGTGGGAAAATAGCTTAAATCCAGGAAGCAGAGGTTATAGTGGGCCAAGGTCACACCACTGCATCACTCCAGCCTGGGTGACAGAGCCAAACCCGACCTTGTCTGAAAAAAAAAAAAAAAAGAAGAAGAAGAAGAAGAAGAAAGAAAATTTAAAAATAAGGAACAAAGCAACTTCTAGGAAGAATGAGCCATTTGACAAGTTTTCAAATTTTCCTTTTCCTTCAATTCTCATGACAATTTTATGAGGTTCCTAAGGAGGATTCTTAACATATCTTTACATGAATAGACTTACTAAAATAACTGATGTTCTTCATTCTCTTTGTATGGGTTTGGATGTTCACAGCCAGCAGGGAGGCTGTTTTCCTGAATGTTCACCAGTTTTTGCTCTCTCCATTTGAGGTCTTTGCTTACCAAACACCAGTTGCATTTGCTCACAAACCAGTTGCAATTATAATTAGATAATTTAATAGAGTAGTAATGAATGCATCAGTAAAATAGAGTGAAAAATAAAGAAAAATGTTTCTATAAAAACTAAATTGAATAATCTGAAAGAACTCACTTTAAAGGCATGTCATTAAAATTAAAAAACAAACTGTAGTCAAATTACTCATGACCTAGACACGTATAAAAGAACAGGTGTGGGGATAATGGAAGTGGGAATAAAGGTCCAGGAGGATTCTGTGCTTAAACTTATTTCAGTGCATTTAAAAACAAGAAGGAAAATAAGAAACCTTTGGCAATTCATCATGGATATTAGTTTTGAAAACATAAAAAAGGGATGACTCTAACCAGTGGACTGTATTTCAAGAAAACTCCTAGTCTTGCATGAAAATATTGAGTAATAAATACATTTTATGTGCTCAAAAAAGGATTTCAAGTATAATATGTACTATTACTTGTTCACAATTGAACTGCTTTTTTGATTGACTAACCAACTAATGGCCCTGATTGTGTAGGACATGAGGGTTTCCACTGAATTCTAAGCTCCATTTTACATATGAGGGAAATGAGAATCAGAAAGGGTATGTGATTTCTCCAAAGGCTATAGCTAGGTAATGGCAGAGCTAAAAATTGACTTTTTGCTGTATCTAAAGTGGATTTACTTTTAAGTCTATGTTTACACTAAGTTCCTTATATTCTTTACTTTTCATCTCATTCTGCACTTCAGTCCTCCCCTGAACCAGCTCAGAGCTGCACAGGCTTCACAGATGGTGGGCGAGGTCAGAGAGGCTTCCATTGAGTGCCTTGGGAAATATCAGCACTCAGCACTTCAGCCGATGCTCTGCCTGTGTTCTGTCCAAGCTCTTGGTCCTAGAGTCTACCCTTCTGCCCAGCCTATCCAGGCTAACTTCTTTGGACGGTTTACTTAGCTCTTATTGCACTTCCATCAACTCCTGCTCTGTGGCTGAAATGCTTAATTATGCCTCCCTCCCTTCCAAACTGGCCTGGCATTCAGGAACCTCTTCCTGAATCTGGTGTACCTGTCATTTTGTCTCCTCTAGATGGTTTCTTGTAAACATGTGCTCTGGTTTCATGAGGGTCATGTTTTCCTGTGGCTTGATGAGAAACCAAAGTAAACATGTTCTCATTTTCTTTTAATCCCAACATTATGCTTTTAATGTGGTTTTCAACATAATGTTTCCATTGCTAAATATTCTAGTAGCCTCCATATTAATTTTGTGTGTGACTAGACCCTTGGGAGAGCTTGTCAAACCCCATGTATTGACAAGGTGATCAGCTGCTTCTAAAACCTTTTCTTTACTCTCTTCTTGACCTCTTTGGCCTTTTTCAATTTCCATTTGAGTTCCGGCAAATTTCTTCCTTTGGGATCATAGGCCAGTGATCACAACACTGGACCAGTTCTTGTTGCTTGCTGTAGCTCACATAGATTAAGTAGATGTTCCCATGCCAAGTTTCCTAGCTATGGAAAAGGAAAACAGGTTCTCAGGAATATTTACTTACTTTCGTTGAGTGTATGCTAACATTTATTGAACCCATACCATGCCTAGTCCTCTACAAAATCCTTTCCATGTATTATCTTATTTATTCTTAAATTAACCTTAAGAAAGATGTACTGTCGTTATTATTTTGATATATGTTCCATTGATACCTAGTTTATTGAGAGTTTTTAGCATAAAGGGCTATTGAATTTTGTCAAAGGCCTTCTCTGCATCTATTGAGGTAAACATGTGGTTTTTGTCTTTGGTTCTCTTTATGTGGTGGATTACATTTATAGACTTGTGTGTGTTGAACCAGTTTTGCATCCCCAAGGTGAAGTCTACTTGATCATGATGGATAAGCTTTTTGATGTGCTGTTGCATTCAGTTTGCCAGTATTTTATTGAAGATTTTTGCATCGATGTTCATCATGGATATTGGCCTGAAATTTTCTTTCTTAGTTGTGGCTCTACCAGGTTTTAGTATCAGGATGATGTTGGTCTCATAAAATGAGTTAGGGAGTATTCTCTTTTTTTATATTGTTTGGATAATTTCAGAAAAAATGATACCAGCTCCTTTTTGTATGTCTGGTAGAATTCAGCTGTGAACCCATCTGGACCTGGACTTTTTTGGTTGGTAGGTTATTAATTGCTGCCTCAACTTCAGCCCTTGTTATTGGTCTATTCAGGGATTCAGTTTCTTCCTGGTTTAGTCTTTGGAGGGTATAAGTGTCAAGGCATTTATCCGTTTCTTCTAGATTTACTGGTTTATGTGCATAGAGTTGCTTGTAGTAATCTCTGATGGTAGTTTGTATTTCTGTGGAATTGGTGGTGATATCACCTTTATCATTTTTTATTGCATCTATTTGATTTTCTTTTCTTTTTTATTAATCTGGCTAGCAGTCTATCTACTTTGTCGATGTTTTCAAAAAACCAGCTCCTGAATTTATTGATTTTTTTGAAGGGATTTTTGTTCCTTCAGTTCTGCTCTGATCTTAGTTATTTCTTGTCTTCTGCTACCTTTTGTGTTTTTTTGATCTTGCTCCTCTAGTTTTGTTAACTGTGATGATAGGGTGTCAATTTTAGATCTTTCCTCGATTCTCATGTGGGCATAAATTTCCCACTAGACACTGCTTTAAATGTGTCCCAGAGATTCTGGTACATTGTGTTTTGTTCTCATTAGTTTTGAAGAACATCTTTATTTCTGCCTTCATTTCATTGTTTATCCAGTTGACATTCAGGAGCCAGGTGTTCAGTTTCCATGAAGTTGTGCAGTTCTGAGTTAGTTTTTTAATCCTGAGTTCTAATTTGATTGCCTGTGGGCTGAAAGACTGTTGCTGAGGAAAGGTTTACTTCCAATTACGTGATCAGTATTAGAGTAGGTGTGATGTGGTGCTGAGAAGAATGTATCCTCTGTGGATTTGGGGTGGAGAGTTCTGTAGATGTCTACTAGGTCCGCTTGGTCCAGCTCTTAGTTCAAGTCCTGGATACCCATGTTAATTTTCTGTCTCATTGATCTGTCTAATATTGACAGGAGAGTGTTAAAGTTTCTCACTATCATTGTGTGGGCATCTAAGTCTCTTTGTAGGTCGTTAAGAACTTGCTTTATGTATCTGGGTGCTCCTGTGTTGGGTGTGTATATATTTAGGATTGTTAAGTCTTCTTGTTGCATTGATTCTTTTACTACTGTGTAATGCCCTTCTTTGTCTCTTTCGATCTTTGTTGGTTTAAAGTTCATTTTATTAGAGACTAGGATTGTAATTCCTGCTTTTTTTCTCTCTCTCTCCATTTGCTTGGTAAATCTTCCTCCATCCCTTTATTTTGAGCCTATGTGTGTCCTTGCATGTGAGATGGGTTTCCTGAATACAGCACACCAATGAGTCTTGACTTTTTATCCAAATTGCCAGTCTGTGTCTTTTGATTGTGGCATTTAGCCCATTTACATTTAAGGTTAATATTGCTATGTGTGAATTTGATCCTGCCATTTTGATGGTAGTTGGATGTTTTGCCCATTAGTTGATGCAGTTTCTTCATTGTGTTGATGCTCTTTACCATCTGGTACATTTTTGGAGTAGCTGGTACTGGTTGTTCCTTTCTATATTTAGTGCCTCTTTCAGGAGCTCTTGTAAGGCAGGCCTGGTGGTGATGAAAGCTCTCAGCAATTACTTGTCCATAAAGGATTTATTTCTCCTTCACTTATGAAACTTAGTTTGGTTGGATATGAAATTCTAGGTTGAAAGTTCTTTTCTTTAAGAATCTTGAATATTGGCCTCACTCTCTTCTGGCTTGCAGGGTTTCTGCCTAGAGATCCACTGTGTCTAATGGGCTTCCCTTTGTGGGTAACTCGACCTTTCTTTCTGGCTGCCCTTAGCATTTTTTCCTTCATTTCAACCCTGGTGAATCTGAAGATTATGTGCCTTGGGGTTGCTCTTCTTGAGGAATATCTTTGTGGTGTTCTCTGTACTTCCTGGACATGAATACTGGCCTGCCTTGCTAGGTTGGGGAAGTTCTGCTGGGTAATATTGTGAACAGTGTTTTCCAGCTTGGATTCATTCTCTCCATCACATTCAGGTACACCTATCAAATGTAGATTAGGTCTTTTCACATAATCCCATATTTCTTGGAGGCTTTGTTCATTTCTTTTCACTATTTTTTCTGTAATCTTGCCTTCTTATTTTATTTCATTGAGTTGATCTTCAATCTCTGATATCCTTTGTTTTGTTTGGTGGATTCAGCTATAGAAACTTGTATATGATTTGCGAAGTTCTCGTGCTGTGTTTTTCAGCTCTATCAAGTCATTTATATTGTTCTCTAAGCTGTTTATTCTCGTTAGCATTTCATCAAACCTTTTCTCATGGTTCTTAGTTTCTTTGCATTGAGTTAGAACATGTTCTTTTAGCTCAGGTAAGTTTGTTGTTACCCACTTTCTGAAGTCTGTTTCTGTCAATTCAACAGACTCATTCTCCCTCCAGCGTTGTTTCCTTGCTGGTGATGAGTTGTGAACCCTTGGAGGAGGAGAGGCATTCTGGTTTTTGTTGTTTTCACCCATTTTGCAGTGGTTTCTTCCCATCTTTGTGGATTTATCTACCTGTGGTCTTTCTAGTTGGTGATTTTCAGATGGGCTCTCTGAGTGGATGTCCTTTTTGTTGATGTTGAAGCTATTTCTTCCTGTTCTTTAGTTTTCCTTCTAACAGTCAGGCCCCTCTGCTGCAGGACTGCTGGAGGTCCACTCCAGACCCTGCTTGCCTGGGGATCACCTGCGGGGGCTGCAGAACAGTAAGGGTTGCTGCCGGTTTTTTCTTCAGTTATCTTCATCCCAGAAGGGTACCTGCCAGATGTTAGCCTGAGCTCTCCTTTATGAGGTGTCTCTTCAGACATACGAGGGTTGGGGAACTGCTTGAGGAGACAGTCTGTCCCTTATAGGAGCTCAAGTGCTCTGCTAGGAGTGCCGTTGTTCCATTCAGAGCTGCCTGGCAGGTATGTTTAAGTCTGCTGCAGTGGAACTCTTCACCGCCTCTTTTCCCAGGTGCTCTGTCCTCAGAAGGTGGGGCTTTATTTATAAGTTCCTGATGTGCTGCTGCCTTTTTTCAGAGATGCCCTGCCCAGCGAGGAGGTAACCTAGTCACAGTCTGCCAGCAGGCAGGTCCAGGGCAGCTACCACATGGCTGCTACAGGCTGTATGTCTTCCCCCAGATAAGATGACCCTTTTAATAGCAGGAGCTATGTGGCCTGTCAAGGGAAAGGAAAGATCAAGACCTTTGAGCAACAAACTCCACTTCCTATCCAACATCACCCTAAAGATTTCCCTTCAAAGGCACTCAGAACTTTCATGGTCTAGATGCTGACTGGATTTTTCAGCGGGTCAGGACAATATTCTTTCTTCTCTCATTCTTCCTAAAATGGGCCTTTTGGTTTCAAGCAATATTTCCCATTTACAGCCTACTACTGGCTACAGTGGTGGCATTTTCAGGTTCTATCTCAAGACAATGTGAGTGATCTGGGCAGATCTTCTCTGCCAGTCACCTATTTATGAAGGCATAAATCCATCTCTTCTGAAAATGCTATTTAATAATACTATTAGTGGCTTCTTATGACTTCACATCTCCAATTTACCCTACTTTGAAACAATGATAATAATTAACCAATAAACTTTTATTGAGTGCTTGGTATATTCTGGGCATAATGTGAAGGCTTGTAGCACTTTGGGAGGCTAAGGTGGGTGGATCATGAGGACAAGAGATTGAGACCATCCTGTTCAACATGATGAAACCTTGCCTCTACTAAAAATACAACAATTATCTGGGTGTAATGGTGTACGCCTATAGTCCCAGCTACTTGGGAGGCTGAGGCAGGAGAATTGCTTGAACATGGGAGGTGGAGGTTGAAGTGAGCTGAGATCATGCCACTGAATTCCAACCTGGTAACAGAATGAGACTCTGTATCTAAAAAAAAAAAAAAAAAAAAAAAAAGACTATTTTAATTAATCCTCAAAATATCAGTGAGATAGACAGGATTATCTCATTTACCTGGGAGGAAACTGATTTTTAGAGATTTGCTCAAGATCATGCAGGCCAGTCAGTTCTAGGACATGAGAGAAGATGAAGGGGATATTTGCCCTGCAGCCAAAAGAAAAAAAAAAAGCACTTCTAATTCCAGTGTCCCATGTCCCATGTTATATGCAGCATAATTTTCCCATTCTGCCTCTGGAACCAGGATGATCTCAGTCAAAACCTAAATGTAGGCCACAGAAGGACTACTCAGTGTCCTGTATTTCAGGATTTTTATTAATTCAAACTCACAGCTGACTATTCCCTAGGACTCCAGGTGTATCACGGTTGCACTTAGTTCAACCAACTCACCACTCTTAGGAGGAAAAATCATAAGTGGAGCAGTCTTTTCAGTTTCTCTAAAAAATAATTTTGAGTATGTTCTCAAACAATGGAATGTCAGGGGGTTATTTGTTCATTTCATTAATAAGCAGCTAAAGCAGGAATTTATAATGGATGGCCCAGCTGAACCCTAATATTTCACTACCCCCACATTGTCATGATGCAGCTGTACAGAACAGTGTGAAATCATGAGAAATAATGAGTTATCTGTGAAAATGTTGTAGGCTGAAATCCTAATGAGCTCTTTATGCTGGAAAGCTTAAGTATTTCTATTTCTATAGTAGGAGCTTATACAAATAAACCTACGCATGTAAGTGTAATATAAAATCAGAAAATGGTAACAGGAATATTAGGAGAATCTTTCTCTTCCACGCATAGTCCTGAGTTGTCATACCCAGGCCCAAACCCTCATCCCACATCCCAGAATGAAGAAATAACTTTGACCCATTTCTAAGAGTATTCACTTCTATTGATTCCATTTCAAGTGACCTCTACTTTTTCATTAAAATATTCCAGAACACAGGAGATAGTTTCATGTGGCATATATCTGAGTTTCTAAGAAAAATAGGTTGAGATGAGGTGGCTCACGCCTGTAATCCCAGCACTTTGGGAGGCCAAGGTGGGCGGATCACTTGAGGTCAGGAGTTTGAGACTAGCTGGCCAACATGGTGAAACCCTGTCTCTACTAAAAATACAAAACAGAAAAAAAATTAGCCTGCATGGTGGCATATGCCCATAATTCGAGCTACTTAGTAGGCTGACGCAGGAGAATTGCTTGAACTTTGGAGGCGGAGGTTGCAGTGAGCCAGAATCGTGCCAATGCTGGAATTGTACCTGAGTGACAGACTGAAACTCTGTCTCAAAAAAATAAAAATAAAGCTTTTCTTCTGTTGAGCTGTTATATTTCGAGCCTGTTTGTCATGGCAGCTTAGCCTACCCTATCTAACACATAGGGGAATAGCATGTTTGGGGAGCGGGGGAGGTAGGACTGGACCAGTCACAGTAGCCCAGGCAGCCACTGGATTCTGCCACATAGCATGTCCCCGCTCCTCTGGGTACCTTCA
This sequence comes from Saimiri boliviensis, assembly GCF_048565385.1. Classification (NCBI taxonomy): domain Eukaryota; kingdom Metazoa; phylum Chordata; class Mammalia; order Primates; family Cebidae; genus Saimiri; species Saimiri boliviensis. The sequence goes on along the minus strand of NC_133464.1, from coordinate 74,580,687 downwards.
CACCTTGCCCCTTCCCAGGCCCAGCTGCACTTGGAAAATGGACCCAAGGAACCATCTGTTAGTCTAGCCCTGGCAGAACTCCTAGAGTGGAAGGACCCTACAGCTGTTCTGGAGACTTTCCCAAATATTTGAAGCCAAATAACCTGAATGGGTTTGGACTTGCCTGCGATATTCCAGTGCCTCAATCATATTGTAAAAGCCAGCAGTTTCATAACTCATCTACTCACTCACTCACCCTTGGGGTTTCTAATGATTCCTTCTAGTGACAGAGCCACCAGGTCCTTAGAGAGGGACCTGTTTAAATATAAAGATTTCATCAGGAAATTCTCTAATTAATCGGTGCAGCAAGCACTTTGTTTCATGAGAAAATGTTTGACTTTTCCTATTGGTGGATATATAGAGGGGGCAGAGGAATTCCTATGTGATATTTAGGTGTGTGACCAACATCTACAGTGGAGATGAGAATATCTGCATCCTGAAAACAAACCTAGAGTTAGCAAAGGGAAGACAAAAGATATGGACAAGGATACAAAAATTTCACATACACACTGGGTGTCAGATAGAATGATGAAACTATCACGGTAAATCAAATCCATTAAACACACTTAAACACCACAAACATCAGTGGACTTCTACCTTATAAACAATACTATTTTAATCAGCCTTTCCAAAAACTTTTAAAGTACTTGCTAGATCACATCAATGTTCAAACTTTCTGAAATAAGCTAACAACCCCCTAAAAACTGTCTGGAAAGCCTTGGAAGATAATTGGAGAATTGAAAGATGTTAAGTTTTTACAAATGTTTGGAATTCTCAAATCTTACTGATGATAGAAGTGTGGACGACACTTTCTCTTTTTTATACCTTAGAATATAAATTATGATTATTTTTTTCTTTTTGAGACAGAGTCTCACTCTCTCACCCAGGCTGGAGTGTAGTGGCACGATCTCAGCTTGCTGCAACCTCTGTCTCCCAGGTTCAAGTGATTCTCCTGCCTCAGTCTCCTGAGTAGCTAGGACTATAGGCACGTACCACCAAGCTCGGCTAAATTTTTTTTTGTATTTTTAGTAGAGATGGGTTTCACCATGTTAGCCAGGATGGTATCGATCTCCTGACCTCGTGATCCACCTGCCTCAGCCTCCCAAAGTGCTGGGATTACAGGTGTGAGCCACCACACCCGGCCTAGAATGTGTTCTTAATGACAAAAGGGAAAGGTGACCACATTTAATACCAACTATCTAGGGTCCTCTGATTATGCCTACAAAAGAAAATGGCTCAAAGACCTAAATGTTTGAGCAAAAACTATAAAACCGTTAGGAGAAAAATGGGGGAAATCTTCATGACATAGCTTTGGCAATTATTTCTCGGATGTCTTACCGCAAGTGGAGGCAATTAAAAATTTCTCTATTTAAAATTATAGAGACAAAGTAGAATGGAGTGTGGGGGCTGAAGGATGAGAAAGTGGGGAGTTAGTGTTTAATAGATACAGAGTTTCAATTCTGGAAGATTAAAGAAGTCCTGGGATGAATAGTGGTGACAGTGGCACAACAGAGTGAATGTACTTGATGCTACTGAACTGTATACTTTAAAGTGGTTAAATGGTAAATTTTATGTTTGTTTTAAATAGATAAATTATTACAGTGAACATTTGTTGTCTGTATCAAAAGACACTATCAACAAACTGAAAAGGTGATCCACAGGATAGGAGAAAATATCTGCAAGCAATATATCTGATAAGGGGTTAATATAAAGAATATATAAAGGACTCCTAAAACTCAACAGCAAAAAACAAGCAACCAAGTTAAAAACGTGGACAAAGGACTTGAATAGAAATTTATCTACAGAAGACATACAAATGTCCAATAAGCACATGAAAAAATGTTCAATATCACTAATAATTAGTGATATAGTTTGGTTCTGTGTCCCCACCCAAATCTCATTTCAAATTGTAATCCCCATGTGTCAAGGGAGTAACCTTGTGGGAGGTGACTGGATCATGCAGGAGGTTGCCCCATGCAGTTCTCACAATAGTGAGTGACTTCTCATGAGACCTGATGGTTTTTAAATGTGGCGCTTCCTCCACTCTCTCCTGCCACTATGTAAGACGTGCCTTGCTTCCCCTTTGCCTTCCACCATGACTAAGTTTCCTGAGGCCTTTCAAGCCATGCAGAATGATGAGTCAATTAAACCTATTGTCTTTATAGATTTTACTCAGTCTCAGGTGTTCTTTATAGCAGTGTGAAAATGGACTAATACTATTACAGAAATGCGTATCAAAACCACAATGAGGTGCCACTTTATACCTGATTAGATGGTTACTATCACATGCACACAGAAAATAAACATTGGCGAGGATGTAGAGGTATCAGAATCCTTGTGCACTGCTAGTGAGAATGTAAAATGGTGCAGCCACTTTGGAATACAGTATGGCAGTTCAGCAAAAAATTCAATAGTGAATTATCATATGATCCAGCATTCCACTTCTGAGCATATAACGGCAAGAATGAAAGGCAGGAGCTCAAACAAGTATTTTTACAGCAATGTTCATAGCAGCATTATTAACAACAGCCAAAAGATGAAAGTAACTCATGTGATTCCACAGGAGAATGTATAGACAAAATGTGGCATATACAAACAAGCAGAATATTATTCTGCTATAGAAACAAAGTGCATTCTAACACACACTACAATTGAGACAAAAACCCTGAGGACACAGTGTTAACAGAAGTAAGTTAGTCACAAATGGACAAATGCTGTGGCTCGTCCACTTACGTGAGGTACCTGGAGTAGTCACATATACAGAGACGATGTAGAATGGTGGTTTCCAGGTCTGGGGGATAGAAAAGTAGGAAGTTAGTGTTTAGTGAATACAGAGTTTCAGTTCTGGAAGATGAAAAGAAATCCTGGGAATGAATTACAGTTACAATGGCACAACAATGAGAATATACTTAATGCCACCAAACTGTATACTTAAAAGTGGTTAAAATGGTAAATTTTGTGTTATGCATATTTTACTATAATTTTTAAAATAATATACACTTCTAATGCTATTTTAACAAAAAAGGTAATTGCACATATAATGAATTCTGAAAAGCCCACTTTGGCTAGGGGCAGTGGCTCACACTTGTAATCCTAGCACTTTGGGAGGCCAAGACAGGCAAATCACTTGAGGTCAGGAGTTCAAGACCAGCCTGGCCGATATGGTGAAACTTCATCTTTACTAAAAATACAAAAATTAGCTGGACATGATGGCTTGCGCCTGTAATTTCAGCTACTAGGGAGGCTGAGGTGTGAGAATCGTTTCAACTCAGGAGGCAGAGGTTGCAGTGAGCCGAGATTGCACTACTACACTCCAGCCTGGGCAATGGTGTGAGACTCTGCCCTAAGGAAAAAAAAAACACTTTAACCTCAGTCACACATGTATATTAGAATTAAAGACTTCAAGGACTTGAATTATCCAGAAAATTTATGTTCATCAAACCAGTCTTTTGTGGAGGTGAATAATCTGCTGGGAAATTTTATTCCCATTAAGTAAAAGAGTTTGAACGAGCTTATTGTGGTCGTGTTTTGGAGTGTTTTACTCCGATCCATGCTCTGTGACTGTCTTCTTCATCCACAGTGGTGCTTTGTGTCTTGCCCTAATACTAACACCACAGATACCAGGGATAATGTGATTCTGGGTTTTCCTACAGCTGATTGGAACCTACAACAGGCACCCAACCTGACTCAGGATGGGTCAGTCAGTCAGAGACCTTTGCCAATAAATTTGGAATTGGGAAGAAAATAAAATGATGGCAGGAGAGAACAAAGACAGTGAAGATGTGATAGACAGCTTCTGAAAGTGCTCCCAGTGATCGCTAGCCACTGGCGTGGATGCCTCTCCCATCGGTTCAGTGTGGGCTGAAATTAGTGTCTCATTTCTAACAAATAGAAAAGGTAAAAGTGAGGGCATGTCATTTCCATGATTAGGATTCAGGAAGACGGAGACTTCCATCTTGCTTTTCATCTCTAAAATCTCTCTCACTCACTTGTTCAACCTGATGGGAACCAGCAGTCATGTTGTGAACTGCCCCAGAGAGAGGCTCATTTTGCAAGGAATTAAGAGAGCTTAACAGTCAATGAATCCAACAATCTTCAAGGAATTGAATACTGCCAGCAGCCAGGTGAGTGAGTCTGGCAACACATCACCCATCAGTGAAGCCTTCAGATGAGACTGCAGCCCTGGCCAACACCTTAATTGCAGCCACAGCCTCAAGTGAGACCTTGAGGAAGAGGCGCCATCTAAGACACACCTAGATTCTTGCTTCCGAAGAGACTGTGAGATGATACAAGTTTGTTGTTTTAAGCCACCAAGTTTTGGTTGTCATTTCTTACACAGCAATAGGCAACTCATACAGAGAAACAGAGGCAGTGATCCTTTTGGAAATGATGTTTAAAATATATAAACATAGCAGTTGAGGACAGCCACACTATGGCATGTAGATGACGGTGAAGAGAACTGGGTCTTAAAAGGAAAAAAAGCCTTTAGGAATAGACATGTGAAAAGCAGATACAGAGTGTGAGTGAGAACACAGAGCAGTTCCCAGTGGCTTACCAGTTCCCTATTTCAGTTCTTCCCAAGGCCTGGCTGCACTCCTGTCTTTGTGTTCTGTGAAATCTCTGGTACTTTATAATAAATTGTCTTTATTTTCCTTATTTATCTCAGTTGGTTTCTATAACTTGCAATCAGAATCCTAAAAACCTGGGATGTACCAAGTTGTACAGCTGTGATTTTTGAAGGCAGCCAGACTCTTGAGAATGAATTTGGCAGTTTAGAAAGGCTCTTGGCTTCAGAAGCATCCAGATGTTCTGAGCCACTTAACTTCAGGTCAGAAGAAAGCGAACCAATTTCAAGAGTATCTAGTTCTCAACCTACTGCTCTAATCAATGATCAAGTATGGCAAATCTATTCCATATTAGGTGGTTTGGATAATATTTGTTCAGAACTTAGAGATTCCAGCTGAAAGCTGTTTGAAATACACAATATTGCTGTTGACACAAAACAAATTGTTACCCTTTCTTCTAAAAAACACAGTGATACTTTTGTAACTCCCTTATTATGTTACATGATGGAAATACATATCCAGAGGAGGCATATTTTAATTCTTAGAAACAGCCTAACTACATAAAATGTACTATTCTCTCTTAATCCAATTAGATCTCTTTGCTGTTTTCTGTTTTAAAGTCATGCCACTGCCTAATCACTCACCATCTTAACAAAACTCAAAGCAGTTTACATCTTACAGGCTTGGCAATAAAACAGAGACTTAAAAGCAATAAACATCTTTGAAACAATTCATCAAGCCCTAAAAAGGTGCCAGAATGAGTTTTGGAATGATAAGTCTGAACTTAAAAATCAAAATTTGCTCTCAGGCTGGGTCTTAAAATGTCACAAATAAATTTTTGTAGCTAAGTTATAAACTTTGAAAAATAGCCTAGACATCCAAGCAAATACAGACGTACTGCAATGGTTCCTCAGCTCTGTCAGGACACCCCCTTGGGGTCTCTTCACGTGTATATCCACATGCATGTGTGTTATCTGGATTTTTACCTTATTTCTACGTACTTAACACTCATTCTGATGTTGAAGGAACATGTCTGGCATGATGCAAAACTGTTTATCACTGGTGCTCCCCTACTTCCCCCCGTCCCCAGGCTCCTCAGCCATGGTGAGCACCCCATTTCCCCTCTTCCTGAGGACTATGTCACAGGCAACAGGAAATGGGCGAAGTGTCATGAATTAGAGCGAGAGAGTGTGTTAAGAGAGGTTGAGTAAGCTTGTTGTGGTCAGGTTTTGGAGTGTTTTTCTCAGGTGCATGTGACACTAACAGCCCTCTTCATCCATAAGGGTACCCTCTTCTTGCCTACTGCTGACTCTGCCATGCTGTTATGCCATGAGTCTGCAACTCCACTGTAGCTGGCTGCAACAACGTTAAACATCTGACATAGAAGGCATTCCGACCCATTTTATTTCTTTTTCAGTAGTTTCTAAATCGTTATTATTCAATTCATCCTCAAAACAAGTTCTCAGGGCTCGAGTTGTCAGTCACTGGTTAGACTTTTCTTCCATCCCAATTCAGCCTTAAACTATAACTGGTTAGTATTCTGTCCCTCCAGGCCCCATCTGCCCACTATGCTTAGTTGATTGTCATATCCATCCATGGGCAGGTCCTTTCTACCTGCCCAGTTGATCAAATTTACATAGTCACTGTCACTATTAGCGGGCCATGGGAACCAGGGTCTTGGCTGCAATTGTCAACTGGTCTACCATTGACAACTGAATAACAGCATAAAGAGGTATCTCTTGAATAATAGCATGAAGAGTTGTTGTCAGTTTTGACATTTATGACGACAATAAAATTAAGAATATCTGTATAAGAATATTAAATGAACTATATGCAGTTTGCTAATTTTTTTACTTGGGAGAATATGTGCCTGTGCATATCCTCAGCTCATGAATGTGTATCACCCCCCGCCCCCACAATACCAAATAGGCATTTTCTTCTCCCTCAGCGTGGAGGCCTCTTCCCCCCAGATATTCAGATCACTCCTTCCTCTTCTTCAGGTCTCGGCTCAGACATTGCCTCATCGTAGAGTCTTTCCTTCACTGTCCTCTATCAAATAGCAGTCCTTACCCCTCTGCCACATACTCTGTCTTTCTTATCCTGCTTTAGCTTTCTCTATGCTTTTACAACACATTATTGTTCATCTTCCTTCACTGGGACCTAAGAATTATGAGGGCACAAACTGCTGTGTGGCCAGAGCCTGGAACACAACCTAGCATTCAGGAGGGTCTCAATAAACATTGGTGGTAGGAATACATATAATCATTTTATATATATATATATTTTATATATACATATATATAATTTATATAGATACAAATGATTGTATGAATTCCTATATATTTATACATACATACAATCTTTATTTCTCTCTTTCTCCCTTTGTTTTTGACAGTGCCTCACTCTGCCACCCAGGCTGGAGTGCAGTGGTACAATGTCGGCTCACTGCAACCTCCCAGGCTTCAGGCATCCTCCCACCTCAGCCTCCCTAGTAGCGGGGACCAGAGATGTGTGCCATTATGCCCAGTTAAGTTTCTGCATTTTTGGTAAAGACAGGGTTTCACTATATTTCTCAGGCTGGTCTCCAGCTCCTGAGCTCAAGCTATCCTCTGCCTCTGCCTTCCAAAGGACTGGGATTACAGGTGTGAGCCACTGTGCCTGGCCTGTTTCGTCCTTTTCGAAAAGTTGTAAGATAGCTCTGAGCCAGGAAATACCAGAAGAAGTTCATTTTCTTTGTTCCCTTGTCTTCCTTTTACCCAAATAACCTTCAGATATGGGATTCAAGTACATTTTGGCTTAAATAAACATTGAGGAATCAGCATGGAGACTTAATCACTATGTGGGATATTGTTTCTGTGGGAAATATGTTCCAACTTCCAAATGACTGACTCACAGACACTGCTCTCCAAAGGTTTCCTGCCCCAGTACTGACTTTTTAGGAATTCGCAACTAACTATTCAGAATTCAAATTTGGAAGGTTTATGCCCTGCCAGGACCAAATTTGGCATATATATTTTGGTGTATATATATATATATATATATATATATATATATATATATATATAAAATTTAGATATATATATATATATATATATACACACATACACATACATACACACCAAAATTATATAAATATATATAATTTGTTTTTTTGGTATATATATATATGTATATATAGTGTATATATATATGTATATATATGTGTGTATATATATATGTGTGTATATATATATATACCAAAATATATATAGAGATATATATATGGTATAAATATATATAGATACCAAAATATATATAGATATATATATATGGTATAAATATATATATATACCAAAATATATATAGAGATATATATATGGTATAAATATATGTATATATACCAAAATATATATAGAGATATATATATGGTATAAATATATATATATATATATATACCAAAATATATATAGAGATATATATATGGTATAAATATATATATATATGCGCCATATATATGGTATATACATATATATATTTTATATATATATATATATATATATATATATATATATATATATATAAAATGTATATATATACCAAAAAAACAAAATTTCGGTAAATCATGGTCCTAAGGCTTGATGAAGCTTAGTTGGCACAAAAACTGTTTTACTTTGGCTATTTGGGATTTTTCTCTACCACCTCAGCTCATCTTTTTGCTGTATTCTTGTGCCTGTCACACTGATCTATATCAAGTTGCTCCCTTGTATTATATCTGACTTGCTGATTCGCGGAAAATTCTCACACTCTCTGTCTGCAAATACTCAAAGCGTTCATTACACATCAAGTTTTGATCAACTCTATACCTCTAATTATCTGCCTCACGGTTAGCTTCTGTGTAGCTCTCTGCAGAGTTAGAATAAAAAATGCTCTTCTTTCTCAAGTGTACTCTGCACAAGTGGTGGAAGAAAAGTCTAAAGTGGCTTCCTTCTAGATTCTGCTATATAGAACGTGGGTTTAGGCATCATCCAGACCCACATACTTGCCTTGGTGTCGCTTAAAGCCATGGAGCTTGGCTGCTGCTACTACTTCTGCTACAAATCCAGGGCTCTGATTTCCTCCCTGTTGTTGCTTGGATGCTTTCTCTTCCACCCAGGCCAGGCAAATACCCTAGTGCCTCCCTGTCTCTGCTCAGTGCCTATATGAGAAGTGTGTAACTGAGAAGTGGAGGGTACCAAAACACCACACAGACAAATTTTAATCAATAGGAGATGGAAGCCAGTAAAATAATTCTTCTTCCTTTTTCCCTCTGGTGAGAGGACTGAAAGACACAGTGGCATCATGCAGCCTCTCCAAAGCTTCCCAGGACACCAGGCAGTCCTTTCATCATGAAGTGCAGCTGTTTGGAGACCCTTTTATATGCTCACCCTCCTTCCCTGCCTCACTGCACCTCTTTCTCACCCTCTTTCCTGGGGTTCACTCCTCAATAACATGTTGGCACAAAAGCCTTATTTCAGGCTCTGTTTCTAGAGAATTCAAGCTAAAGTTTTATATATATATATATATATATATATATATATATATATATAATATAATATGTATAAAATATATACATATAGTTTCACATATATTATATATAGTTTTATAATATATTATATAATATGCTATATATGATATATAAACATAATATATATAAATATATATAATTATATATTGCATATAGTATATATTATATAATATATTTATATAAATAAAAAAATATATATTTATATATACACACACTGAGTTTTTAAAAGAAATAAAATAACTTTCAGGAAAAAACCCCACAAAAATATAAGATAAAATAAAAGCAAAGACAAAACAATAAAACAAAACTGTAATTAAAATTGTTCCTTTGCCTAAAAGTTGTTATTGCTTTTATTTCCTATGTCATACAAGAGGAAATTTTTCCTAAGCAGAGTGGCTTGATTTTGCTGGATAATTATTTTGATCCCACTAATATGTAGGTTTTAAATGTACTTTAGAATACACAATGTGTAGTCATAAACTTTGTTTCGTCTCAACAATTAGAACAGGCACTGCTGGACGTGTTAAAGAGTGAGAATTCTTACTCCCCTACTAGCTAAGAATCCTTTGAAGATAAAACACTCCTCACCTAAGAATGAAATAATAATGATGGTAATTTCAGTCTGTGTGATAGAGAAGGCAGAGATTTGTGGTCCAGCAAAGTACTGTGGGCACTTTAAAACAGATCACATTGACAGTATTTTGGCTTACGCTTATTTCTAGCTCTAATAAAGTTAATTTACATTGCTGTGGGTTCTCTATAATTATATTATTCAGATTTGTTTTTATGAAGTATAAATACCCATGATGTTAGTAAAATAAAAGAGTTTTTCTTAAAAGCCAACTTAAAATTTGAGTATAAACAGCATATGTAGAGCCACCAAATCAAAAGAGGTAAAACAGTGTGCTTAACGAAGTAGAGTCTAGGTATGGTCCCACACATACCTGGGCTTTGTGCCTGGCAGGGCATAAACCTTCCAAATTTGAATTCTGAAAAGCTAGTTGCGAATTCCTATAAAAGTCAGTACTAGGGCAGGAAACCTTTGGAGAGTCAGTCATTTGGAAGTTGGAACATATTTCCCACAGAAACGATATCCCACATAGCGATTAAGTCCCCATGCCGATTTCTCAATGCTTATTTAAGCCAAAATGTACTTGAATCCCATATCTGAAGGTTATTTGGGTAAAAGGAAGACAAGGGAACAAAGAAAATGAACTTCTTCTGGTATTTCCTGGCTCAGAGCTATCTTACAACTTTTCGAAAAGGACGAAACAGGCCAGGCACAGTGGCTCACACCTGTAATCCCAGTCCTTTGGAAGGCAGAGGCAGAGGATAGCTTGAGCTCAGGAGCTGGAGACCAGCCTGAGAAATACAGTAAAACCCTGTCTTTACCAAAAATGCAGAAACTTCACTGGGCATAATGGCACACATCTCTGGTCCCCGCTACTTGGGAGGCTGAGGTGGGAGGATGCCTGAAGCCTGGGAGGTTGCAGTGAGCCGACATTGTACCACTGCACTCCAGCCTGGGTGGCAGAGTGAGACCCTGTCAAAAACAAGAAAGAGAGAAAGAGAGAAAAGGAAAGAAAGAAAGAAAAGGAAGGAAGGGAGGGAATGAGGGAGGGAGGGAGAGAGGAAGAAAAGAAACAGAAAGAGAGAGAGGAAGAAAGAAAAAAGAAAGAAAGAAAAGAAAGAGGAAGGAAGGAGGGAGGGAGGGAGGGAAGGAAGGAAAGAAGGAAGACAAATTTGGCTTCAGCCTCATCTCACCTTCCTCCCTTCAGCTCTTTCCTACTTTTCAGATTTCCTCCTGAAGAACTACCTCTCAAAACAGGGAGCCCACACTTACTCCACACCCACCACCCGCTGCTCCATCAGGGCCTGCCCTGAGGTCTGTCTGTGATCACAGGACCTTCCCCTGCTCAGAGCTGCCCCTCACAGATGCTCAGGGTGGGCACCATCTGCCCAACTGCTTCACATGAGTGTGGGACTCCCCCATCACACACCATCACCCTGCCAGGAGCTTAGACCGTGGAAACTGTTCAGTTTTGCACAGAACGTTGTTAACATAAGAGACGTTGTTAACATATTACATAACCTGAGGACGTATCCCAGGGCCTGACACACTTGGGGTGACCGCCCCTATAGACCAGACCATATTGTAGATATACTGTACTGCAGTGATGTAGAGATTTCCAAACACCAAGAGACAGAGATCAATGAGAGTGTTTTTTTCAGCTCCTAATTCCCTGTCAAATGGCAGCCTGTTTAGGACAGATTTGTTTTCCAGGACTCTGTCTTCTGTATCAGCTTCCCTGAGATGACTCTACTCTCCATGATTGCTTTACTTCTGAAGTTGCACATCTTTTTTTAAAAGAAACAAAGTTTGGGTGTGTTTTCCCTGCCTCCTATGGTTGTTCCCGGGCCTCTGCTGGAAAGGAGAGAAGACACACAGAGCAGGCCGGGACAGCAGTTGTCACCTGGACACGTGGATGACTGTTCACTGGGGACTGATTATTGAATATATAAAATAACAGTCTGGCTAACTGAGTATGACTTCTGTTTTGGACAAAAATATGAACTTCTTTATTTACCAAAATGTTTAAGTCATGAAAAACGCCAGACCTTTTGCATGAAATCCAAAGATGACTTTTCAGTCCTTCTCTAAGTCAGCACAAAGAACAACGACCTTTGCTTCTGGAATGTAGGTGCCTCCCAGTCCTGTTGACCACCATCTCCTTCTCCCTCACCACTGGGACCTAGAGCAGTGCTCTGAGGACAAAAGGTGTTCAAAAGGTGGTCCTATTAAAAGTCAGTTTACCAAAACTCCTACTTTCTCCTCCAAAAGCTACTAAATATATCCAAAGGTGGAAATAAACCGCAGGTAACCAATGACAAGGCCTTCCCCCACCGCCCTCCCACCACCCTTAAGCTTCGTCATGGAAAGGAAGAGAAACAGAACCAAGCACCATGCCTCAAGCCCACCAGCTGTTCAACCTGGCAGTCCTTGGACCAAAACCAATTGTGAATCAAAACACAGCACGTTTCTAACTCCCACCACGGATGAGGTAGAGAATGTCAGCTGGGAGCAGGTGGGAGGGGTCAAATCCTGGCATTGTCATCGGAGCCTGTTACTCCAACGAGCCTGTTAGATGCTGCAACCCAGCATCTTAGAAGGCTGCAGATCCCTACATAAATGGGAGGGACAAAAAAGAATACAAGGGACCATATGGGGCAAGGAGTTCTCCCCCACCCCAAAAACAGCAGTTCAGGATGGGCCTGAGAGCATGCTGGGTGCCTGCAGAATAGGCTGTGCCTGGCAGTCAGGGAGCACCCTAAAGGAGGACTGAGCTGCTGAGGCACAAGACAGACCCAGGAGGCAGCAGGCAAGGCCCTAGAGAGGAAGCCACCAAGTCACCAGGAGCCCTCAATGTTGAGTCAGCAACTTCATTTCCTTAAAACATTCCAGAAGTGTCCTTCTCTCTAAGATGAAAGATACCACCCACCCACCTCCACACTCTCCCCAAGTCTCAAGGCTCTCTCTGTTATTGTGTGGATGATAAACTTAGCATAAAATGAAAGTACTGTTATTAGATGTGTATTGGGCATTCATGTTCCTGCCTTGTCCTTCTTTCATTACTTATGAAAGATGAGAAAAGCTCCAACCTGTCTCTCTGAGAGAAGAAGGGTAAGATATGAGGTGGGAGATCTCAAACAAGAGCCTGGTCTGCCACAGCCATGCAGTGGCAAGATGCTCCAAGAGGAAAGTAGAACCCAGGACTCTAGATTACAGCAGCATCACCACTCAACTGCGGCTCTCCTATCAGCCCTGTGATTGTTAATATGGTCAACTTGGTCGAATCGAAGGATGCAGAGTATAGTTCCTCAGTGTTTCTGTGAGGATGTTGCCAAAGGAGATTAACATTTGAGTCAGTGGACTGGGAGAGGCAGATCCACTTTCAATCTGGATGGGCACCATCTAATCAGCTGCCAGCATGGCCAGAACAAAGCAGGCAGAAGATGGAAGGACAGACGCACTGAGTCTTCTGGCATTCCTCTTTCTTTCCGTGCTGGATTCTTCCTGCTCTTGAACATCAGACTCCAAAGTCTTGAGCTTTGGACTCTTGGACTCACACGAGTGGTTTACCAGAAGCTCTCAGGGCTTCAGCCACAGACTGAAGACTGCACTGTCAGCTTCCCTACTTTTGAGTCCCAACTTTGGAACTTGGACTGGCTTCCTTGCTCCTCAGCTTGCAGACGGCCTATTGTGGGACCTTACCTTGTGACCGTGTGAGTCAATACTCCTTAATAAACTCCCCTTCACATAAACATCTACCCTATTATTCTGTCTTTCTATAAAACCCTGACTAATCTGAGTCCCACCCCTGGAATTTGTTTTACAAAGGAGGTATCTTTCTTTCCGTACAGTCTTCTCCTGCCTGGTTATTGGTCTAGTGTGGATATCTGCCTTCTTGTGTTTCTGATACATGACCAAATGATTGGGATAAATAGTGCTTATATATTTTTATTGATGAGGAACCTCACACATAAGAACATAAACCTGATAAAGTCAAGCCAGGAAAAGCACATAATTTGGCATTTGCTCCTAAAGAAGGGCCTCATGAAGTAGCTTTAAACAAAACTTTGTTTCATTCAAGAACCCACCTTCTCTAGAGAATACCTGTTGCAGAGATGATCACTTATCCCATGAATTTCAGCATGATTCATTTAGCAAACGTTACTGAGTGTATGTTATGTGCAGGGCTGTACCAGGCATGGGAAGACAGTGAGTAAAACTAGACACAGTCTTTGCCTCCCAATTCTAAGAACATGTCTCCTAATTGGTAAGAATCTGGGGATCTCTCTTCCCTTGGACCCTGGAAGGGAATATGATATTCCTGATAAAGACATTGAGTTTCCTATGAGATGCTTCATCATTTGCTCAGGAGAGGAGCTCAAATTTACACTAGAAGAGAAACTGTGAGGTCTCCAGTGAGTTTGGGGTAACTATGAAATGTTGCCACTTGGTCTGTGGGAAGATCAATTCCCATACAAAGCACCAAACAGAAATTCTGGAGTCAACTGACATCTGCACCTTATTCCTCCTCCCAGGGACATCGCCATGCAAGTGGCTGTTATACTTCGTATGCTCCATTTGCTTTTGGTGATTTTACTGAAGGTGAATGAGCTTGAGGAGCTGTCTGAAGAAAGAAGGAAAAGCTGTCCTTCTGAGCTAGTCTTTTAGATGGCTGCATTGAGCAGTGCAGGTTGACATGGTCAAAGCTTTTGGGCTCAACTGCAGCTACGGGTTCTGCTGTTGCCTGGTCTATTCTCTCACCCCATCTAGGCTTTAATTTCCAGAGCCTTTAGAAACACGGTTTTCAACAAAATGCAGATGACTTCACTTTCCTTTGCCTTAAGCTTTATATAACCTAATAATGTGCACTGAGTAATACTACTGCCCTTTGATAAAAAGCAGTCTGCAAACATCCCAGAATATCACGTCGCTTTGACTTGGATCGAAATCACCTATTAACCCTCTTATTGAAATCTGAGTTTTGTGAAAACTTGTATTCTAGAACCCTGTTCAAAGCTACAGAATTGACCTGAATACCCTCAACAATGCTTTCCATATTTTATATTTGGCTTTCAATAGCTGAAAATGCCATAGCTTCACTTCAGGTTGGTCTTAGAGTTGTTTAACTGCTCTCCTTTCCTCTAATGCCTAACTCATTATCTTAAAAGCCTTAGAAGAGTTAAATCATAAAGGCTGATTATTCAGGGCACCTTAAATGGTCAGAGTACAGAGCTTTCAGCAAAACCTTGGGGATTTTTCCAATAGCAGCCAACCGTAGCTGTACAAACACATCGTAATGAAACTTGACTGTGTCATGCTTTCAAACAAGTATGTGAAGGTGTAGCACTGAAAAACTTGAGATTCTCTGTCCCTGGGGCTCTTGGGAAAAGGCTTTCTTTTTCTGCCTATACGTTATCAGGAAACTGGAGTCAAAAGCAAAATGACATAGTTTGTCTCTGGGCATGCCTAGCCCAGTGCACTGCTGCCTTGTTACACGTTCCTATGACTTTTTTCATTCCCTTATGACAAGGGGCCCTTACCTTCATTGTAGGACATCCCTCTACTGACTTATAAAGTGTAATGTTAGAAACTGTTTCTGCTGGGTGCAGTGGCTCATGTCTATAATTCCAGCGCTTTCAGAGGCCAAGGCAGGAGGATGTTTTGAACCTAAGAGTTAGACACCAGCCTGGGCAATATGTTAGACCCCATCTCTACTAGATAAATAAAGAAATAAAAATTAGCTGGGTGGGGCAGCACATGCCTGCGGTCTCCACTTCTCAGGAGGCTGAGGTGGGAGGATTGCTTGAGCCTGGGCAGTCAAGGCTGCCGTGAGCCATGATCACTCCACTGTACTCCAACCTGAGTGACAGAGCAACATCCTATCTAAAAAAAAAAAAAAAGTCAAAACAAACCACTTTATGAAATAATACAGACATTTTATTTTTCTATGAGACAGTTACTTCTGCTGATTCTATAAGATCATTTGAAGCAGGTTTGCCCTGCTCTGGAGTTCACCTCTTCACATCCATGTTTCCCGTACCGAACCAAAATTCTCTTTCTTTTCTTTGAGGAACAAGTTTCTTTGACACACGGTTTTCTTTCAAGCTTCTCATTTTTATTCAGTTACTACTTTCATTTGTTTATTCATTCTTTCAATAAGTGTTTGCTGAGGGTCTGCTAGAAGCCAGAAATCATTCTTGGGCCAAAGATATGGTAGTGAAAAAGACAGACAAGATCCCTATTTTCAAACAGTTTACAGAGTACGGAATAATAATAGCGTGAAACATCAAGAGCCAAAGACCTTACACTCATTACTTCCTTTAATTCTCACATAGTCATAGGAGAGAGGCATTAATATCCTTATTTTACCGGTGAGAAAAGTGAAGGTCTAAATAGCATACCCAAAGGACCCCAGCAATCAAATAAAATCTGCAACTGAATTTGGATGCACTCACTGCTACTAGTTATCAAGATCTAAGCAGGGGACCAGGTGCTGCCTGCACCCCACCATCCAAAGCCGTTCACACGTGGGCCTCTCCCCTTTCCTTTGGTATTACCATCACATGTCTCAATTGCCTTTCTTCATTGTCTCAGAGTCTCCCCAGTAACTCCCTTTTACGCAGAACAATGACTATATCTATATTCGTGATTACTTTAAACACATGATTACCAAATGGGAAAACATCTGTAACATAACAGGTTTCCTTCCTCTCTTAATTGTGGGCCCGGCAATCAGAAGAACTTTAATATTTAACATCTAAGCAAAATACTTAATGATTACAAAGTGATGCTCCGCTTTTGATGTAAAATCAGAGTTAAAGTGAACTCTAAGTAAATGCCTGATACAGAGGCAGGCCAGAGGCTAGAAGAAAGAACGCATTTAAACTCATTAGAGCTGACCTATATAACCAACTTGGGTCTCAGCTCTGGTTTTTGCTTTGCTTTTGGTTCATGAATTATACACGAAATTTAACTCAAGAAGATAAACGAGGCTTTTCATTTTCAATATCCCTCCACACCCCCACGACACAGATAAGCTGATAAACAGGCTGCTAATTTTATTAACATTTTGCAACGTATGATTCAGTGTTCTTCACTGTAAAAACCAAGCTTCCTTACTTTGAATATTTACCTTCTTGCCCCATTGTGCTTCGCCTCCAGTAAGAGTTGGAGTACCGCCAATATTGTTCTCCTTGTGATAGGTGACAGATTTCAGGAATTATCAGAGTATATCACTAAGTGATCTTTTATACATTAAAATGAAACACCAGGACTGCCTAACAGACGACAGCTTGAAACTAAGGGGGAACAATTTCTATTTGTAACAAATTACCATAAGAATCCCTGCCTATGAATATTTATAGAAGGTCACTAAGAGTAGCTTGACTTTACCAAACCTGTTTTAAAAGGAGCCACCGCCCACAAAATTTGATAGCATTTGTTTTTTTTTTTGCTGGTGTCATCACTGTTTATGAAAGGAAGATTTTGAGATGTCTCGTTAGGCCTCGGAGGATTTGTTCTGCACAGCAGAGGAGAGTAGAGCCAAAAAAGTGACCACTCCTCCCAAAACAATGTCAAGTAAAATGATGATGACTCCTAGGTTTGCTGATTGAGGGAAGCTAGACCAGACACTGACAAGGCAGCTTCAGATAAAGAGTTGAACCAAAAGTATAAATAATGCTATGCTTTAAGAACACGTTTTCACACGCTGCTGGTGTGCTTTACATGTTTCTGCATAGTCCTGATGGCTTTACCACTAGGAAACTTATGTACATTTTACTAGGTATCAGGGCACCTGGTTCAGAATACTAATTTTCTACCTAACTAGCTAGGTGATCTTTGGCTAAGAAATTGACTTGAGTATGTTTCCTACCACTTCCCAGAGAGAGCTGTTTTAAGGATAAGGTACAATGTTACAGTGTTTGGACCATGGAGGTGCCGGTTTGTAGCTTTTTTCTTTACTTACAATTTATTATTGTTGTTGTTATTGCCATTCCCACTTATTTTGAGGGTTAAAGTCTTTTATATTATTTTTTTTCCAAATAAGGGTTCTATTTCCCTGACCCATCTGGCATTAGGCTCGGCCGTGTGAATTCTTCGAGCCAATGAAATGTAACTGAAAGTGATGTGTGTCCCTTTAGAGTAGGAGCTCTGAGGTCATGCTGTAATGCCGCCATGACTCTGATACCACAAACCAGATGGGAGGTTCTTTTGATCTGAATACCGGAATGAAGGGTACACACAGAAGAGATCCATGGTTGACCTGCACCTGACGTGGAAAACAAGTTAGAACAAAAAACCTGTATTGTAAGTCACCAAGAGTTGTTTGTAACTACAGCAGAACCAAGGATGGCTTGGTTCTGATATACGTAATACATACTTCTGCAGGCTAGATAGCACTTCAGTTGTCAGGTATTGGGGTGGAGAAGAATTCCAAGGGAAGAGAACAGCAGAATGAAAGTATAAACATAGAGAAATTAAACTTATTTTCAGGAAATGGTAAGCAGAAGTTTGATCAGGCAGAGGGTTCATGAGGAAGTAGTGGGAAGCAAAATTATGACTTGACTGTGTTAACGCTAAGGCAGGGAAGGCACTGAAAAAGCTAAGAAGGGGCAAAGGCTTCCTGGGAAGTGATTCTGTGTCCTTGACTCACCTGAACTGCATTCATTCCAAGTTCTAGTTAAACAAGAGAATTGAAAGCCTTGGCTAAAGAGCAAGGATTAGAAGATCTGGTCAAGACGATGGCCCAAGCCCCTATGTTTGACTCCCTCTTTTCCTCCAAATTCCACTAAAATGTCAGCAGTAAAGAAGTACAGGAGGCTAGGCAGGGTGGATCACACCTGTAACCCACTCTGGGAGACCCAGGTGGGTGGATCGCTTGAGCTCAGGGGTTGGAGACCAGTCCGTGCAATATGGTGAAACCCCATCTTTTACCAAGAATACAGTAATTAGCAGAGCATGGTGGCATGCACCTGTGGTCCCAGCTACTCCCAGCTACTTGGAGGCTGAGGTGGGAGGATCACTTGAGCCTAGGAGGCAGAGGTTGCAGTGAGCTGAGCCTGAACCATTGTACTCCAGCCTGGGTGACAGGATGAGACTTAGTCTCAAAAAAAAAAAAAAGAAAAGAAAAAAGAAAGAAAGAAAGAAAAGAAAAAGGACAAGAGCATAACAAAGCATGAAAAAAGTCTTCACTCAGCATCAGAAGTAGCAGCCACTCGCCCTGGTCAGCTCAGCATATTTTTGAAGCTACAAACTAGTGAGTGAGGATGGCAGGGGGCAGCCAGGCAGGAGTGTCGGAGTAACCGAAGGTCTGCCTCTGAAACAATATCCCACCCCAACCCTGCTTTCTCAAGCCACTAATGGCAGTGAAATTTATCAACAGGACAACACTGGGAACTGATCTATAAAAAAGGTTATTGTCAACCAAGGAAGGGCGGCGGTTGCTAAGACCCTTTTCATTTTGGAGGAATATGTAAATACAATTGGTGCTCTGTATCCCCAGGTTGCACATCTGTGGATTCAACCAACCCTGATGGAAAATATTTGAGGAAAAAAATGAGTGGTTGCATCTTTACTGAACATAAAAAGGGTCCTTTCTCTTGCCATTATCCCCTAAACAATACAGTCTAACAACTATTTACGAAGCATTTACATTGTATATGGTATTATAATAATTTAGAGATGATTTAGAGTATAAGGGAGGATTTGCATAGGTTATAAGCAAATACGATACCATTTTTTATCAGGTACTTGAGTGTTCATGGATTTTTGGAAACCCAGGGGTATCAAGGGATAACTACACCAGAAACTTTAACAGTGTGAAAGTAATGAAAGTGCTGTCAGGAGGAATGAATGGAACCATAATGTCCTCTCCTAAGTGGTATCTGCAGATACTGTCTAAAGTTGACAGATTAAGAGAGGTTGGTGTATGTTATATAGATGTACACAGGTAACCAAAATAAGAGCGAAACTTTATCGCACAGCTAAGAAAAAGTGAGAAGTGAAAATGAAATAGAGAAGATTAAGTATGCTGAATTCCTCATCTTTCATAATAAGAAGTTATGGAATATATTTACATTTTTTAAAGTACAAGAAGTATTGCTGTAATCATATAATTTAGATATATGGAAGTAGCTACTAGAAGACTAAAACCAGATAAGATTAAAAACTGTGGCTTCTGAAGAATAAAGCCTGAGTGGAATAAGGGACTGCAGAGGTTCAGAGAAAATGTTTTATTTTATTGCATGCTATTCTGTTTGAACTTTTTTTTAATAGTTAAATATTTACTGTTGAAATTTAAGAACAGGAAGAATGAGCATTTGAATTTCATTTCCCTGCCCACATGACAGCATTACTCATGAGGTCTTTGTTGACCCCAAGAGTTCTTAAGAAAATCACAAGTATCACGGGTCTGCTATGGATTTCTCTTCCTTCTCATGCTGTGGCTCAGCCCCAGGAGATACTTTTGTTCCCTTGCCTGACAGAGTTTTCTTCCCTTAGAAATAAAAAAGTGTTTTGTTTTGGTTTTTCCCCTACTGCCCAAGCCCTAGGCTTGGGCATACACACGTCAATTTAATTAGCAGTGTCTAGTTTTATAGTTTCCAGGAGCAATCGGGTCCAACAGCATCACATGAACTCCATGTATTTTGGTCCAGTTCAAAAGAGTCTGAAGAAGAGCATGGCAGCTATTCAGTGTTAAACATGTAGCTGCATATAAAAATTACTATAGATTTTTAAAAAATGTTATCAGGTTAATTTAAAATCCTTATCGCTTTAATTTTCCTTAGCCTGTTTTACTGAAATTTGCATGAGAAGGCTATGAGGAAAGATTTAAATGAAGTTATTTTTCTAGTAAGATTTCAAGGAGGCAGATGTTTTCTCCAAGGAGCTGTTCAAACAACAGAACATGCAGAAGAACATCCCGAGAGCCAGAAAGAGTACATCTTCAGCTATCAAATTTTTGCATCATTTTCAGGCTGGCTTATTGTCTATTTGAATTTCCAATATATCATTTTTGAATCAGTAAAATTAACCTTTGTCCAGTGATAAGTTTTCCACTGAAGAGATCTGGAACACTCTAAATGTTTACTCTGAAAATTCTCCTGAGAATATTATAGTTTTAAAAAATGTTAATTTATACAGATAGGAGCTACTCAATCAGGCTCATGCTCAGAACAGTCTTCTCTGACAAGGGCCGCCTACCATCTGTGAAGTCAACTATTTCCATTTCCAGTGATCCCAAGTTCATCATTGTAGCTGCTGAGATTGAAATTCTGAGTCAATCACAAATCTCATCTGTTCTGTTCCTCCTGTCCGCCTCTGGGGTTCACTTAGGTCATGATTTTTTTTTTTTTTCTTTTCTAATCAACAGATTTCAAACAAACACCCAGAAAGGATGTGTAAACAATTTTATTTTCCTGGCTGGTGGCTTTGCAACAACCGCTAGCTCATTCTGGGGGTCCAGAAGCCTGCTCATTCTTACTCTCTAGAAAGAACCCAGTGGCAGTTGGAACAGCAAATTAGCACCTAAGGAAGGGCTGTGCGAGGATCACATTTTCTTTATTCTTCTCTGGATCAGGGGTCACTTAAGAAGACCTGCAGAGATTGACTGCCTCAATTCTAGAATATCTGACCTTATCAGAGTTCAGAGATCCCATAGCCTCTCATGGTTAGTTACTGCTGCAGTTAACAATTCCCTCAGAACTGCCTAATCTAGGGTTTTAAGAATGTTCCTCAACAAACTCGAACACTTCATCACCCTAGCTAAATCTGTGTCGTGGCTCTTTGAAGCCCTTCTTAATATCTTTGGCAGGTAAGCCTAGCATCTGCGTTGAAGTCCCCCTTTTGGTGAGATTCATTCACCATGCTCCGTGGCATAGAACTTTGGGGAAGGGCTAAAGAAGTCATTTGGTCCAGTCTCCTGACTTTAAATAGGTCAGGTCAAGATTTGCTTCAAAAGAGATCTCTTTCAGGAAGCCTACCCAGCACGGCACAAAACTGGACCAATGCCTTTCTTTTGCACCTGAAGTCCCAACGCCTTCCTTTGTCCTGGTATTTACATCCCAGCTGTAACATCCACCTCCTTGTCTGACTCTTCAAGCAGCCTTTAAGTTCTTTGAAGTCAGAAGTTTCACAGTCTTCTTTGTACCCATGTTGTGTGCTCGGCTCATTGCAACCGCCAGTAAATACGCGGTGAATGATTTGTACAAGTGAGACACCTCAGCCCCAAATGATGTAGATGATTTCTAAGTCCTAGAACAAATGTAGTGCCGTGAGCAGGAATTGTCTGAAAGGGGCCCTGGATCACTGGGACAAGATAGCTACCAGGGAAGGGAACTATAGCCGATTCAGATTCCCATAGGATCCACGGCTTCCTCATCGGCCCTTCGGCAGCTGGGATTTCCAGATAACCCCTAGGTATAGTTTGTATCCTCCAATCCAGATAACCTGGTACCAAACTGCCTGTGAATCTCCCCATGAGGGCTCACGCTTAAAGGAGAAAATAAACAAAATAAAACAGGGCTCTTAGAACAGTAGATAATTATTCATTTTATTTGGGACACATATACTAAAAATGTATTCATCATGCATCTGAAGTTCAAATTTAACTGAGGATCCTGTGTTTTATGTGGCAACCCAACCTACACCCTCCCACATACACAGCACACACATACACACACACGAATGCAAACAGCTGCTTTCCTACCTTATCCTTGAACAACGGAGACCACAGGGTGTCTTCGCTTCAGACACAGGTGGACCACGCTGCAGACCATGTAGACTCTGATGCGCCTCTCAGGAAACAAGACGTTCCTTCCCTTCTTTTACTGGTCCTTGGTTTGTGTAAGTTTCCCCTTGTCCTAAAAAACCTATTATTTAATCTGTATTGTGTGTTGTGGTGGAATTCATCAGAGCCCTGGCACAGGACAAATGATGAACCAGGCAAAACCCACCTTCTACAACAAAACTACTCATGTGATACTTCTAATGATACAAGTTCTTTTTTTTTAATTTTATTTTATTTTATTTTATTTTATTGCATTTTAGGTTTCGGGGTACATGTGATGAACACGCAAGATTGTTGCATAGGTACACACATGGCAGTGTGCTTTGCTGCCTTCCGTCCCCTCACCTGTATCTGTCATTTCTCCCCATGCTATCTCTTCCCACTTCCCCACCCCCCGCCCCTCCCCCATTTCCCCCCAACGGACCCCAGTGTGTAGTGCTCCCCTCCCTGTGTCCTTGTGTTCTCATTGTTCAGCACCCGCCTATGAGTGAGAATATACGGTGTTTGATTTTCTGCTCTTGTGTCAGTTTGCTGAGAATGATGGTTTCCAGGTTCATCCATGTCCCTACAAAGGACATGAACTCATCCTTTTTGATGGCTGCGTAATATTCCATGGTGTATATGTACCACATTTTCCCTATCCAGTCTATCATCGTTGGGCATTTGGGTTGGTTCCAGGTCTTTGCTATTGTAAACAGTGCTGCAATGAACATTCGTGTGCACGTGTCCTTGTAGTAGAATGATTTATAATCCTTTGGATATATACCCAGTAATGGGATTGCTGGGTCAAATGGGATTTCTATTTTTAGGTCCTTGAGGAATCGCCACACTGTCTTCCACAATGGTTGAACTAATTTACATTCCCACCAACAGTGTAGAAGTGTTCCTATTTCTCCACATCCTCTCCAGCATCTGTTGTTTCCCGATTTTTTAATGATCACCATTCTAACTGGTGTGAGATGGTATCTCAATGTGGTTTTGATTTGCATTTCTCTGATGACCAGTGATGATGAGCATTTTTTCATATGTTTGTTGGCCTCCTGTATGTCTTCTTTTGTAAAGTATCTGTTCATGTCCTTTGCCCATTTTTGAATGGGCTTGTTTGTTTTTTTCTTGTAGATCTGCTTTAGTTCTTTGTAAATTCTGGTTATCAGCCCCTTGTCAGATGGGTAGGCTGCAAAAATTTTTTCCCATTCTGTTGGTTGCCGATTCACTCTACTGACTGTTTCTTTTGCCGTGCAGAAGCTGTGGAGTTTGATTAGGTCCCATTTGTCTATTTCGGCTTTTGTTGCCATTGCTTTTGGCGTTTTGGTCATGAAGTCCTTGCCTACACCTATGTCCTGAATGGTTTTGCCTAGATTTTCCTCTAAGGTTTTTATGGTGTTAGGTCTGATGTTTAAGTCTTTAATCCATCTGGAGTTAATTTTGGTGTAAGGTGTCAGGAAGGGGTCCTGTTTCTGCTTTCTGCACATGGCTAGCCAGTTTTCCCAACACCATTTATTAAACAGGGAGTCCTTTCCCCATTGCTTGTTTTTGTCAGGTTTGTCGAAGATCAGATGGTTGTGGGTGTGTTGTATTTCCTGTGAGGCCTCTGTTCGGTTCCATTGGTCTATATCTCTGTTTCGGTACCAGTACCATGCTGTTTTGATTACTGTAGCCTTGTAGTATAGTTTGAAGTCCGGTAGTGTGATGCCTCCTGCTTTGTTCTTTTTGCTTAGAGTTGACTTGGCTATGCGGGCTCTCTTTTGGTTCCATATGAAGTTTAAGGTGTTTTTTTCCAGTTCTGTGAAGAAGGTCATTGGTAGCTTGATGGGAATAGCGTTGAATCTGTAAATTACTTTGGGCAGTATGGCCATTTTCACAATGTTGATTCTTCCTAACCATGAACATGGAATGTTTCTCCATCTGTTTGTATCCTCCTTATTTCATTGAGCAATGGCTTGTAGTTCTCCTTGAAGAGGTCCTTTACGTTCCTTGTTAGTTGTATTCCTAGGTACTTTATTCTCTTTGTAGCAATTGTGAATGGCAGTTTGTTCTTGATTTGGCTCTCTTGAAGTCTATTACTGGTGTACAGGAATGCTTGTGATTTTTGCACATTGATTTTGTATCCTGAGACTTTGCTGAAGTTGTTTATCAGTTTCAGGAGATTTTGGGCTGAGATGATGGGGTCTTCCAGATATACCATCATGTCATCTGCAAATAGAGACAATTTGATTTCCTCTTTTCCAATTTGAATACCCTTTATTTCTTTTTCTTGCCTGATTGCTCTGGCTAGAACTTCCAGTACTATATTGAATAGGAGTGGTGAGAGAGGGCATCCTTGTCTAGTGCCAGATTTCAAAGGGAATGCTTCCAGTTTTTGCCCATTCAGTATGATATTGGCTGTTGGTTTGTCATAAATAGCTTTTATTGTTTTGAGATACGTTCCATCAATACCTAGTTTATTGAGGGTTTTTAGCATAAAGGGTTGTTGAATTTTGTCAAAAGCCTTCTCTGCATCAATTGAGATAATCATGTGGTTTTTGTCTTTGGTTCTGTTTATGTGGTGAATTACGTTTATGGACTTGTGTATGTTGAACCAGCCTTGCATCCCCGGGATGAATCCTACTTGATCATGGTGGATGAGCTTTTTGATATGCTGTTGCAATCGGTTTGCCAGTATTTTATTGAAGATTTTTGCATCTATGTTCCTCATGGATATTGGCCTGAAATTTTCTTTTCTTGTTGAGTCTCTGCCAGGTTTTGGTATCAGGATGATGTTTGTCTCGTAAAATGATTTGGGAAGGATTCCCTCTTTTTGGATTGTCTGGAATAGTTTCAGAAGGAATGGTATCAGCTCCTCTTTGTATGTCTGGTAGAATTCCGCTGTGAACCCATCTGGACCTGGGCTTTTTTTGGGTGGTAGGCTCTTTATTGCTGCCTCGACTTCAGACCATGTTATTGGTCTATTCAGGGTTTCGGCTTCTTCCAGGTTTAGGCTTGGGAGGGTGCAGGTGTCCAGGAATTTATCCATTTCTTCCAGGTTTACTAATTTATGTGCATAGAGTTGTTTGTAATAATCTCTGATGATGGTTTGGATTTCTGTGGAATCTGTGGTGATATCCCCTTTATCGTTTTTTATTGCATCAATTTGGTTATTCTCTCTTTTCTTTTTTATTAATCTGGCTAGTGGTCTGTTTATTTTGTTGATCTTTTCAAAAAACCAGCTCCTGGATTTATTGATTTTTTGAAGAGTTTTTTGTGTCTCTATTTCCTTCAGTTCTGCTCTGATCTTAGATATTTCCTGTCTTCTGCTAGGTTTTGAGTTTTTTTGATCTTGCTCCTCTAGCTCTTTCAATTTTGATGATAGGGTGTCAATTTTCGACCTCTCCTTTCTTCTCATGTGGGCACTCATTGCTATATATTTTCCTCTAGAGACTGCGCAAGTTCTTATTGGCAAATGTTTTCCTACATATCTTAGCCTCTCATTAACTCTGCTTAATACCCCCTGCCTGAAAGATGCCCTGACCTGTGTAGGCTAAAATGCCTATGCTCATTAGCACCACACACCTGAGAGGCTGAGTATCATAGTAATGAAGCATGGGGGCTTAGGATCAGAGAGACCTAGGCTCCAGTCTTTGCTCCGCCAGTTTCTAGTCACATGAACCTCAGGACTCATTGCCTTCTCTGTAGAATGGGCATCCTAAAAGCTCCCGCTTCAAAGGCCATGAGAAAATGGGATGAGCTAGGTCACAGTAACACAGCCATGTGGTCCGCCCTCCTTGATGCTGGTACTGTCCATCATTATCAGATCTGGCCAGCCTCTGTCTTGACCCTATACTCTTTGGGTACTTGTCCTTTTTGAGGACATTGCCCCTGGATGCAGGTTGCTTCTCCAACTTCAGCTTGTTCGCTTTTGATGATGATGCCCATTCCTTGCTGGAAGGTTACACTTACATAACCTGACTCCATCATCCCTTCTTTTTAGGCATAGCTTGCACTGTTTCTTTGGCACACTAAGCATTTCCTTTCTTACCACTTCTCTTGCCTCAGTTTGTTTGCTCCCTGCCTAGCATCATGCCAATGAGCCACAAATCCAAAATGTTTGATTAGTATCATCATCTTCACCATAAAATCATCAACACGTTTCATGAGAGGATGACCTTTTCTTTTTCCTTTTAAAATTTTTACTTCTTTTTAAAATTATGAAAGCATGAATGTATTCATTGAATCTAGTCAAATAATTCAAGGATATATAAATAAAAATTTTCTCTTCATCCCCCTCCTCCATTTGTTTCCATCCCACCTTCAACCCGAGGTATCGTGCTAATAACACATATCCTTCCCTTTCTTTCTGTGGCTCATACGAATATACACACACACACACATATCTGTAAACATATACTCAAACAGACATGGCATCACTCCTGCTTTTGTTCTTGCTTATTCTCTTGTTTTTATCAAAAATATGTTATACTAGTTATATTATTGTATAGCTTTATTTTCTTATATAATGCTGTATAGATATTATTTTAATAGTTGAATATAATCACAGAATGGATGTACTATATACATTCACCCTCTTATTATTGACAGACATTAAGATTGTCACCAATTGCTATTCCAGTATTCACAGTGGTGCAGTAGATAGCATTGCATATACATCTTTTATGCCCTGGGACTCTGCTGTGTATAGTGTTTGCTCCCAGAAGCAAGGCTGCAGGTGAAAGGGGCTGTGTAATAGGGCAGGATTTGCCAGAAAGCTAACGAAGCTGGAGCTTTAAAGGCCTGGTTACACAAGCCCTTTAAAGGGTCCTAGACTTCATTTTATATTTGTAATTTTGCATTAATTTTCTCAAAGAAGGATTAATGAAACTAATAAAATTTAAGCTTTGAGACTCCGTGAAACCTAGAATCTTCCTGAGTATATGTGTATTTAGTTTTAAAAGATATTGACAAATTATTGTCCTAAAATGTGGTAAAAATGTATGCCCTTACCAGCAAGACAGGGGACAGCCCAGGGGCCCCCATCCTTCACGCATTGGCTGTCACTGCGTTTCTGCCTTCCTGCCAATTTGATGGGTAAACACATGGTATCTTACTCATTTATGTATATTTTATTTATTTCTTTAAGTTTAATCATTTGCCATATGTTTATTGACCATTTATATTTCTTCCATGAATTGCATCACCATGTAATTTTTCTCTTCAGTTTATGGAAGCTTTTTATGTTTTGGTTCATTCATTCAACAAATATTGAGCATCTATTACATTCAGGGCACTTCCGTGGGCTGGGGATAGAGCAGTGAACACAATCCCTGATTACATGAGGTTTTCTTCCCAACTGACGGAGACACTCTAAAATCAAATCAACAAGAACAAGAGGAATATGTCAAAGTGATACAGAGAAAATAAAGCAGGGAAAAGGGAGAGCCCAGGTGGGAAAGAGCTGCTATTCTGTGTAGGTTTCTCAGAGGAGGTCTCACTGAGAAGATGTTTGGGTCAAGCCAAGTATCTGTGGGAAGATCATCCCAAGAGGGGAGTCATCGAGGGCAGGGAGCCCTGAGGTGGCAGCGGGCTTGGCCAGGAGGCCAGTGGACCCAGGCAGGGAGGGAGATGAGTCAGGAAGTAGCTGCCCCCCAGGTTCTGCTGGGCTGTGTCACAGGAACGATGTGGCTCTTAGCTGAGCGAAATTATGAGCAGGTGACGTTTCCATTCAAAGAGTGACATGCTTTCATTTCCAAAGATCTCTCTGCTGCTGGGTAGGAAATAGATTGGATATACTTTTATCTGCCATATCTATGTCTGTTTCAAATGCATTCCCCGGGCTATTGTATGTCCTTTGAATTCATGGTGGTTTCTATCAACTATTTAAAACTAAAGACATTATGTCATTAAATGTCTTTTGAGTCTAAGTCTCATTGTGCTTAGGAAAGACTTTCTAAAATCAAAGTGGTAGAAAAATCTGAATAGTCTTTAATACTTTTGAATATCTTTTCCATCATTTAAGTTACAGATACAAGTGTTAGAAATCCAGAATCTAATCTGACATCACAAAGTATGATCCCTTTTCTCCACCTCAGATGGTTTAGAGTCACGTTTAAGTACACATTTAATTCTTTCTATTTGTCTGGTTAATTGTTTGGACCTTCCAGGATGCAAAACTATTTTATTTGTCAGAAAAGGAAGATAAAGAGTAAGAAATCCTTGATCTATCCTCTTCATTCTGCTTTCATAGACATCGAATGACAGGGATTAATCTCAATGAAATCTTGCATATAAGAATAAGAATGTCTTCCATTTCAAGACAAATATATAATGATAAATATATCAAAACTCATGCTTTTTAAGAGATTAAATTGTCTATTTGTACTATTACAAGTAGGTTAAAAATAACATTAATATCTGGGAGAACAGGAAGGAAAAGCTTTTTTAATCACATGAGTAACAACAGTAAAAATTCCTCAGCTTTGGGTCCCGCAGTTACTACTCTCTGAATGATCTATAAAAGGCTGACTATATTGGCAATATTGAAATGAGTACAGTATGAACCTAAAATTTTTATATAAATATTGATGATACAGAATTACAATAATAAAAAATACAATTATAAAATTTATCATTCTGATTTACTCATTCAAATAATGTAAGAATATCAGAAATTGGGCAATTCCTATTGTTTTAATTTTCACTGACCTACCTTTATACCTTTAATACACACACACATACACACGACTGTGTTAAAATTTTGGTTGTAGGACTTACAAAATTTCAACCTGACCCAATTCCTCTATTCACGAAGTTAGAATCTACATCAGAATAGACAGAGCACCAGATGTAACTATGGTCAATGTCCTTAGCAAGAGAAGGGAACAATGGCCTGGATAATAAAATAAAGCATAATGCCCTCCATTGTGTCAGGTTGAATGGAGATGACAGCTGTCAGAATGAAATAGGTGAGTGGGTAGGATGGGTGCCAGCCCTGTGGTCCTTGCTCTGGGCTGAATATCCTCCTCTTGAATGGCTTTTGGACATGTCCAAGTTTAAATTTCTACACTATTGCTCTTTCTGTTTCATTTTCTTTTCAACTCCGTCTTCCACATACCCTGCACAGAGACAGAGAGAGAGAGAGAGAGAGAGAGAGTTGCCCCCTGCTGCTCCCAACAACTTTTGATTGCCTGCTAAAGGGACATCATAACCTCACAGCATCCAAGGGTGTCCTATTAGGGGAAAGAGGGTGAACTGTGGCTTTTGCTCTTATAAAAAGTATGCATGAAAAATTATGGGGGAAGGATAATTACATTTCCTTCCAATCCCAGCTTACAAGAAACACTGTGAAAAAATGTTTAGGGCCAGAGGTTGTTTAAATGCACACAGACATATTCTTGCCTTCTGGGACTGTGGACTGCATTTGAGCTCACTGTCTATTACTGCGCACCCTGGAACCCCTCAAGTGTTTCTGGGGTTAAGACCTAAGGCCACTTAAATCCACCTTTTCCCCCCTGTCATGGCTGCAGAACTCAGTCTGCTTTTCTGTTCACTTTTTAACCGACACAGGGCACCACTAAATACACACACACACACAGACACACACACACAGACACACACACACACACACTCTCTCTCTCTCTCTCTCACACACACACACACACACACACACACACACACCAGGTTATGTGAAGAGCTAAAGCCTCTGCAGCTTCCTCTCTCTTTACAGTGACAAAGATGAGTACAGGAGCCCTTTCTGTTTCCAAACTTTTACCCTGATCACTTTGGAAAAACAATCATTGAGAAATCCATAATGGCACAGACTTGTTACAAAATGTTTATCGTCTTAGTCCCCAGGCTGTCGATCCTACCTCTGCTTCTTGACAAGACCCAGAAGGCCAGGTCATTTCCATCTAAATAGTTCTTTCTTTCCAATGTATCCTTCTTTTAGGTAAAGGTATCCCTGCCTCCAAGATTTTCTCCCAAGAGGCCAGATAACACCTATGCAGGAAACAAACTTTTGGATGTCTTATACTTTCCTTGCTCTAACTTGGCAAGAAGAAAGGGCCACCAGATTACATTATGGTATAATTTTTTTAAAAAAATTTCTTTGATAGCTGCATATTCTGGAGAAAAGAGAAAAATCACCTTGGCAAATTCAGGAGTGTCCTGAGAGAGGGCACATTCCTAAGCGTGTTCTTCGTTCATAATTGGACCCAGGAAACTATCCCAATGGGGTAAAGAAGACTTGAAGGTAACACTCACAGTTTCTGACGTGGTCAGGCCATGGGCGTGGAGTTTGGCAGGGAGCTCGGGCTTCTTGGCACAGCTGCAAGCAGACAAAAAGGGTGATTTGCCTCCAAGATCATCCTAAGGGAGGTCCCCCTTACCCAAGGGAGGAGCCATTTCCAGGGGAGGTTGGGAGTTATTGAGGCTGATATGTTGGGGAGTGGTTAGATCCATAGTCTCATTGTGAGAGGCTGGTTTAGAACAGAAAGCTTCCTCTCCATCCCACCACCCATCTATTCATGTCAAGGAGGCGTGTCTCTCACCAACTTTGAGGACAGACTGCAGGGCATCCTGGGAATCCGGAAGGACTGATGTCTGTCTTTGGCAGTTCCTTGCCATTTACGCCATCTTTTCCTTACTCAATCCTTATTATGAAGAACACATAAAGACTTCATTTTGCCGGGCGCGGTGGCTCACGCCTGTAATCCCAGCACTTTGGGAGGCCGAGGCGGGTGGATCACGAGGTCAAGAGATCGAGACCATCCTGGTCAATATGGTGAAACCCCGTGTCTACTAAAAATACAAAAAATTAGCTGGGCATGGTGGTGCGTGCCTGTAATCCCAGCTACTCAGGAGGCTGAGGCAGGAGAATTGCCTGAACCCAGGAGGCGGAGGTTGCGGTGAGCCGAGATCGCGCCATTGCACTCCAGCCTGGGTAACAAGAGCGAAACTCCATCTCAAAAAAAAAAAAAAAAAAGACTTCATTTAAAAAGTTTCATGGGTCATTTAATAATAAAAGTGAATGACATCCAGTTGGGTGCAGTGGTTCATGCCCGTAATCCCAGCACTTTGGGAGGGCAAGGTGAGTCAATCAGCTGAGGTCAGGAGTTCAAGACTAGCCTTGCCAACACGGTGAAACCCCGTCTCTACAAAAATGCAAAAATTAGCTGGTCACGATGGCATGTGCCTGTAATTCCAGCTACTCAGGAGGCTGAGGCAGGAGAATAGCTTGAACCCAGGAGGCGGAGGTTGCAGTGAGCCAAGATCGTGCCATTGCACTCCAGCCTGGGCAACAGAGCGAGACTCTGTCTCAAAAAAAAAATAATAATAATAATGGATAATATCTAACATTTATTGGGCAACTATTATATGTCAGGTGTTGTTTATTTTACAAATATTATTATGTCACATCATTCTCAAAAAGCCCTAAGAGGTAGTTGCTATTATTATTACAATTTGTAGATGAAATGAGCTGAGAATTTATAGATGAAATGAGCTGGGAATTCATAGATGAGAAAAGGAATGTTCCTCCCTTCCTCAATTACTTCCATTCCTTTGTTCAGCTATCAAACATATATTAAGTATCTACAATGTATAAGGCCATGTCCTAAACAGTAGAGCAACAGAGATAAAAGACAGTCTCTACCTATAGGTAGCTTGCAGTCTAATAGGAGTTCACCAAAAAAATTAATTTTACAATGTTGAATTCCATGAGATAGATGGAAGTGTACATAAGGTGCTATGATAAGAAGGAGGCACACCCAGACAAGAAGAACGTAGAAACTAGTATCGGAGGTGGGAAGGGAGGTGGTGGGGAGTCAAGGATGGTTTCTCAGGGAAGGTGATGAAGGCTGAACTGAGTCTTACAAAACAATGAAGAGCCAGGCATTGGGAATCTGGGCCAAGGCACAAATGACAAGCTGACGAGATGCACTGGGAATGACATCATGAGAGACAGGTGTTGTCATGTTGAGAAACTGAGGTTTCATCCTAATATTAATGGTAAGATGCAAAGTGATTTTTTTATTCTACAAGATATATAATGTAAAATGTACCATTTTTACCATTTTTAAACATACAGTTCAGTGGTATTAAGGACATTCACATAATTGTGCAACCAACATCACTATCCAGCTCCAGAACTTTTTCACCTTCCCCAGTGAAACTCTGTGCATTAAAAAAATAACTCCCCATTCTCCTGCTTCTCAGCTCCTGACAAG
This sequence comes from Saimiri boliviensis, assembly GCF_048565385.1. Lineage (NCBI taxonomy): Eukaryota > Metazoa > Chordata > Mammalia > Primates > Cebidae > Saimiri > Saimiri boliviensis. The sequence goes on along the minus strand of NC_133464.1, from coordinate 74,547,986 downwards.
CAACATTCTACTCTCTGTCTTTATAAATGTGACCACTCTAGGTACCTCACGTAACTGAAATGATAAAGTATTTGCCCTTTTGTGATTGGCTTATTTTACTTAGCATAATGCCCTCAAGCTTTATCCTTATTGCTGCATGTGTCTGGATTTCCTTCCTTTTTAAGGCTGAATGAGATATATATGTATGTATGTGTATATATATATATATATGTATATATATGTGTGTGTGTGTGTGTGCACGCATGTGTGTGTGTGTGTATATATATATATATATATATATATATTTTTTTTTTTTTTTTTTTTTTGAGACAGAGTCTTACTGTGTCACCCAGGCTGGAGTACAGTGGCACTTTTTTGGCTCACTGTAACTTCCACCTCCCGCGTTCAAGCAATTATCCCTGCCTCAGCCTCCAGAGTAGCTGGGATTACAAGCATGCACCACCACATCCTGCTAATTTATTTTTGTATTTTTGGTAGAGGCAGGGTTTTACCATGTTGACCAGACTGGTCTCAAACTCCTGATCTCAAGTGATCAATCCACCTTGGCCTCCCAAAGTGCTGGGATTACAGGCGTGAAGGCTGAATAATATTCTGTTGCAAGTATACACTACGATTTCTTCCTCCACTCATTTGTCAATGGATGCTTGGGTTGCTTCCAGCTGTTAACTACTGTGAGTGATGCCTCTATGAACATGGCTGTACAAATACCAATTTGAGTCCCTGCTTTCAGTTCTTTTGGATGTATACCCAGAAGTAAAATTGCTGAATTACATGGTAATTGTGTTAATTTTTTTTGCGGAACCACCATCCTGTTTTCCACAGCAGCTGCTCATTTCACGTTCCCAACACCAATGCACAAAGGTTCCAATTTCTCCATATCCTTGTCAATACTTGTTATTTTCTGTTTTTTTTTTTTTTTTGATAATAGCCATCCTTATGGATATAAGGTGATATCTCATTATAGTTTTAACTTGCATTTCCCTAATGGTAAGTGATGAGCATCTTTTCATGTGTTTATTTGCCATTTGTGCACCTTATTTGGAGAAATATCTATTCAAGTCTTTTGCCCATCCACAGTGATTTTAAATAAGGGACAATGTAATCTGATTTGTGTTTCAGAAAGAGAAGTGCAGAAAGGATTGTGGTTCCGAAGTTCCCCAGATGGACATGAGGAAGCTGGAGTCTCACTGATAGTCAGGATGGTGAGGAGAGGGTGCGGGTAGGATGTGTGGAGGGGCAGGAGTCACAAGCTTGGGAATGTGGGAAATGGAGGAAGGGAAAGTTGAAGGCTCTGTGGTGCCAGTGCTGGTCTGCAGGCAGCAGGCAGGGGTGCTGTCTCTGCACAAACTTTGACCCCTTCTGTGTGGCGCTGAGTCAGAGCTCTCCAGTCTTCCCCTTCTTCTACCCCTGGTATTCTAAGGTTTTCCTCCCTTTCATTCATTCCTAGTAGATTTCCCAACTGTTTCCCCTCCCTTCTTTCTCTTTACCTGGTCATGAATTCATGTACTCATCTGGCCACAGCTCTGCTGTTTCTGGATACCCCTGCCTGTATCACCATCTCATAGCCCTCCGAACCTATTATTACCTCTTTGTTGATTGTTCAAGGAAAATCAGGCCCTAATGTGGTTCTAGATGAAGAAGTGGAGAAAGCAGAAGAAAACCCACAGGCCTGAGGACACAATTAGAAGATGGGAAAATGGGCATTTGGGTCCCTTTCCTTTGACTTCATGTAGCTCAATGCCTCCTTCTTCAATGAATTCATAAACATTTCTCAGACATTATTGTAATTGTTGGCTTACTTACCTATTTCTCGAAAAGCTTTAAATGGCACATATATATTTTCATATATAATGTACATATTACATATTTGATCTCTCTCTCTCTCTCTGTGTGTGTGTGTGTGTGTGTGTGTGTGTCTACATGCCAAAGAATGATCAAATTCAGACTAAGCCAGTCAGGGCCAAAATTTATACTTAAACTATGAGACAGAAAAGATTTTGTACTTCTTCGTAACAAGTGCCTTTTAATTTTTCAAAAGGCAACTTTTAGCAAATACTATAATAAATATGACCAAGAAATCAAAAACATAAAATAGTGAGAAAAACGTAATGCGGATGGCTCAGGTTTTGTACTAATTAACACTAAAAAACAGTGTTACAACCCCATTAATGCATCTAGATACGGGAGAACAGCACTAAATATATATTAAAATGACTCTATGTCACTTTTAAAATCCTTTTGATTGCTACTTATTAGGTGGAGTCAAGAAAGTCACAAAGGAGAAAGCTTTTATTAGGCAATATTTTATCATCATTATGAAATCACCAAGTCTTTGTTGGCAATTAAAATTTCATCAGAAGAAAAGTAGAACTAATAATTTTGGTTTATCATAAAGATTTTAACTGAGCAAGCTTTCTCTTTCTTCTTTTTTTTTTTTATATTGATCTATCTTTACTACACAGCAGTAAAATACACTGCCAACTTTACTTACTCGTCAATAAAAGGCAAGTTTTGAAGGCAGAGCTTTTGTAGACTTGAACTTAAAAGTTGTTTCCCTAACTCTTATCCCTGGAAATGATCTGGCATCCAAGTATAAGGAAACAACATTTTGAGTAAGAATTGACAAGGTGTTATGCTGTGATTCTGTAAAAAATAAATACTGCTTTCAGAAACCAGAATGTATTCTTTCTAGTAAATAAAGTTGCAGGCTGGTAGATGACAGTTTATGGGAAGAAAGAGTTGTGTCAAACCCTCTAGCAGGATTTTACACTAAGTGCCTTAAATAAAATCACATCTGTGAGATACAATGTCACATAATGAACAATAGACAAGTTTTTTGTTTTTTTTTTTTTTTTTCTGTGCGGTTAAATCAACAATTACAGGGAATGCTGAAGTTGTATGTTTTAGTCTTTGGTGACAAGCTTCTCTCTGCTTTATCCTCGGTTTTAACAAAAGTTGATTTGGGTTTTTTGTTTTCAGGAGCCAATTCAGCTGCTACTTTTTTTTTTTTTTTTTTCTTTTTTTACGGAGTCTCGCCTCTTCGCCCAGGCTAGAGTGCAATGGCTGGTGTGATGTAGGCTCACTGCAACTTCCACCTTCTGGGTTCAAGCAATCCTCCTGCCTCAAGCTCCCAAGTAGCTAGGATGACAGGCACAGGCCAGCATGCCCAGCTAATTTTTGTATTTTTAGTAGAGATGGTGTTTCACCATGTTGGCCAGGCTGGTCTCAAACTCCTGACCTCAAGTGATCCGCCCGTCTCGGCCTCCCAAAGTGCTGGGATTACAGGTATGAGCCACCGCTCCTGGCCTAGCTGCTACTTTTAAGAAAGAAAAATCTATTACATGGTTAGTTGGGAATTAGGACAGGTGGCAGTCCCAAGACCCTGTTTGTGATGTCCCGGTAAGTACTAAAATAACCACCAGGGCAGCTCTACTTATTACAATCACTGACTTTGAAAAAGAAAAGCCTAAAGTCAATTTTTTTAAAAAGCAGTAAAATGGCAATAAGAAAATGGAAAAGCTATGTGAATAACGATTAGCAGGAGAAATGTAAATGGTCAATAAGCATATAAGCAAACATTCAGCTTCTCAGTCGTAAAATAAATACATTCTAATATAATAATATGATAGCATTTTGTGCATTTTTGCCTTTTAGATTAGTAGATATGGCAAGAAATGATAATGTCTGGTTTTGACAAGGTGTTTGGGAATGCAGAATTATTACAAACTTTTTGGAAAGAAATTTGATGTGAATAGCAAGGATATAAAATTAGTATAATCTGATTCTTATTTTGTAAAAAGAAGGACATATGCCTATATATGTAAAAACAATCCTAGGTTAATACAAATTAAAATTATTATGTATTTGCAAAGATAAGAAAAATAATGGAAAAATACATTAGAATTTTAATCATAGTTCCCTGTTTCCGTAGAGATAAACAAAAAAGAATCAGAAATAAATACATCAAAATTAAATCAAAGGTTATCGTAAGTCATTTTTTCACCTTTCTCTGTTTTCCAATTTTGTGGTAGTGAGTGTTAGCTATTAATATTTATTTGGTTGCTGCTCAGCTCAACTAACTTTAAAACAAAGAAACTATATTGGTTTTTATATCCCAATTTCTGGGATAAGCATTGCCTCAAGAGGGGCTAAAAACAGAGGCTCAGTAGAGTTTATCAGAATTCTGTTTCTCTTCTCCTAAGTTCCACTTCCTGTGTTGACTCCCCGCAAAAGCTCTCCACTGGAAGTCGCAGTTCTAGGGGCTATATATTTCCAGAATCGAGGCCACATGCACAGCAAACTTCCTGAGATACATTCTGAGGGGTCTGCCTTGAATCATGGGCTCAAAATGAACCAAGTGCATGGCGAGAAATGCTAAGCATTCGTCGACTTCCATCAAACCTTCTGTTCTTCCCCCATGCACCTTCACCAGATTTCCAAACAAACATTAGAGAGAGGCAGATTTCCAAATAAAAATCCAAGCTATTTTCTTTTCTTTCTTTCTTTTTTTTTTTTTTTTTTTTTTTTTTTGTCAGTCTCGCTTTTGTTGCCAGGCTGGAGTGCAGTGGTGCGATCTTGGCTGACCGCAACCTCCTCCACCTCCTGGGTTCAAACGATTCTCCTGCCTCAGCCTCCCGAGTAGCTGGGATTACAGACATGCACCACCACACCCCGCTAATTCTGTATTTTTAGTAGAGATGGGGGTTTCTCCGTGTTGGTCAGGAAATCCAAGCTATTTTCAAGGAGAGCTGTAAACACACATGCTCCATACAAATACACACTATTTCTTTAATTAAGAAATCAATTTTGGCTGGGAGTGGTGGCTCACACCTGTGTTCCCTGCACTTTGTAAGGCAGGTAGATGAATGGGTTGAGGCCAGGAGTTTCAGACCAGCCTGGGCAACGTAGAAAGATATACTCCACCTCTACAAAAAATGAAATAAATAAATAAATAAATAAATAAATAAATAAATAAAAACAATTAGCCAGTCATGGAGGTGCACCAGGAGTCCCAGCTGAGGCTGAGGCTCAGAGGCTAAGGTGGGAGGATCCCTTGAACCCAGGTGTTTGAGACTGCAGTAAGTTAGCAGGGCATCCCTGCATTCCAAACAGTAAAATGAAAGAAAGAGATTTAACTTAACTCCTTTCAAAACCAGTGCTCCTACTTTCCTATTAACCCCTAATCCATTCTTCTTTCTCACCAGTGACATTTGTTCATCTGTCAACATCCTCACATAGATAGAACTGCTCAGTTTTCCAGTGGCAAATGGAAATGGCTCACACACTTCAGGATTGCAAGTGATACGTCTCATGAACACTTAGAAAGAGAGACAAGGTAAAAATCATGTTTCCTGTTAGAATTCAAAGTAAAACTTTGACTGAATTAAAAACTGCTTTTGTCAATACGTCATTCCATTTCTTTTTCTTCAACTGATAGGTCAGGTTACTTATTCAAAATGATTCTATTATATCAAATTATTGTTATGAAATGTCATTAGAGAAACAGAGAGAGAGAAAAAGAGAGGGAGAATGACTCCAGGCTGCTTGTTTTATTTTGCCTAATACTACCCAGCTCTGTGACAATTTGGTCTTGTAACTTTGACCAGGTTGCATTTTGGAAATTATTTCAAATATATTCTCCCGACTTATTCAATGTCTGTACATTTTTCAGTAGTAAGAACTTTTGAAATGGAATGTGAATGTTTAAGCCTTCCTTCACTTATCTGGGTGAGTGATTTTGATGAGTACAAGCTTAGTCTGCCCCACGCAGGTAATTTATTCTTGAAAAACCACTTGTTACGTGAATTCTCATAAGTAGAAAACATCATTACCATTGACATTTACGGACATCGCTCTATGCTAAGATAACACCAAAGCCCATTAAAGTTGGCTCAATTACTTCAACAGACACACTAGTTAAACAACCTAGCAAAGCCTTTTCTCTTCATTAATTATGCCATAATATGGTTATGCACCTACTCTCATTAAGTTCTTGTAGCACTATTATGCAATACACACTTAAGATGATTCTTACAAATAAAACGTGTTGAATACTCAATGTTTATATAGTTCAGTTTTTATTGCAAAACAACCACAACTGGAAGACCAGAAACCTAACTGAAAACAAAAACAGATTATTTCAAACTCACCAAATAACTTGACATCCTAGGGGCATCCGATTATCACTGCTGTAAACTACAAAACGCCACACCACTGAGGCAAGTAACGCATCGAGATCCATCTACAACTGTGAGCACGACTGCACAGTGCTGCTGCTGATCTGTCTAGGTTCAGCCACCAGTGTGAAATCCAGAATTCAAATCCGTCCTCATAAATTCTAAGAACTGTCTCACTAGCCTCAGTTGGGGTATAGAACAAAACTTTGAAAAAAATCAAATTCATGTCATTCTACTTGATGTCACATACCCAACTCCTCAAACTGAGTTTTAGATTGTTTACATGATAAATCACGCTAAGCAATTACTATCACGAGTGCATTTAGAAATAGGGTCTTTTTAAAGGTTTCATTTGCCTGAACCAGTTGAAGATACTTATTTTCAGTGACTCAACAAAGAATCTCAGTTTTCCACTCTGTCTGAGGAATTCGCCAAACTTGAATGGCTATGTGAGTGATTGTGTAGCAGCTGCCAAAAGCATTGTCGCCCCAGGTACCCACCTTCATTACAACCTTGACAGAAAACAACTATGTTCTGAGAATCGTTTATGTCATCTGTATCTTCCGGTTTTTTTCTTCATAACTGCAAGTTAGTTGTCAATTCTTTGTCTGGATTTATTTCGAAAAATAGTATCCTGAGAAAACACAGCTCAAGGACAAAGGACAACTTCAAAATTACAGTATGACCAAAAACACTTCAATCTTTTTTCCTTTTTAAAAGAATCATGAACACAGGAAATGAGCTTTAGCCTTTAGTTTTGCCTTGCCTCAAGAGACATTCAATAAGGAGCTGAAAAGAAAGTATGCTTCAAACTTTAAAGGCAATGATGAGATGGAAAGAAGAGGTCCTTCAAAACTGTAAAAGCAACTTCAACCAGACTAATACTATTTCAAAGAAATGGGCCATAATAGCATCGACCACTTCATGTTTTGTGCACTCCCTCTACAGTACATCAACAGGCTTTTTCCAAAAGTGTATGAACAAAATACTTTGAGTTGAGATCTGTAGCCTTTGCCTTCTAAAGAGGATACCTGTAGGTTGTCATGGTAACTCACAGGGCGCCATCTTTAAAAGCATTAAACTCAGGAAAAATACACACAGAAATTTCAGCCCTAAAAGCTATTTCCACAAATTGTCCATTATCCTTGCATATCTTTTTCTGCTTAGAGTCTTGCTTTAATTTTTATTTTCATCCAATGCTCAAGAAATGCAGAATATTGAAACAAGTGAAAAAATTGCTTGAGGTCCTTTATTATAAAATTTCCATGATAAGTTTTATACTAGCTTTTAAACTGATGAACATTGCTCCCCACCCCACAAATGTATTTTCCTTTATACTGACTTTTTAAATGTAAACATTCTCCTTTTATCCATAGACACAATTTTTATTATTAATCCTCTTTACATCAGTCTATAGCCAGTGTTAAGGGGAAGCCTTCTCCCTTACTTTGAAACTTCAAGATCCAGCTGTCAATCCATTTGCCAATAATTTGGAGAAATAACGACCTTCCCTCCTCCCTTATAGCACTTATTTTTGCATGTCAGTCATATAGGACCTAGAAAATTAAACTTGGATCTTCATTTATCTTCTCCTTGGCATCTGCTACCTCCAACTGTATCGTAACTATTAGAAGACAGTGAGGGTGCCTTACGACTCTTCATAGCTCTAGAATTAGCAGCACTCCACATGGGGTCACAATAAATATTTTATGACACAGAACCCCAATTTAAAGATAAACGGACTTTGAAGATGATCAAATCTACTCCGTTTGTTGTAAATGAGGAAAAAGAAAGAAGGCGAGTTAAAGTATCCTGCACAGTGTTACGTCCAGTTAAAAACATTATTTTGAGGTCAGCAAAGAGGATCTCAAACTCTTTTCTGCTAGTAGTACCTAGCAAAGAAGTAAAACAGAGATTCTTCATTCACAGAACAAAGTAGCTAATAGCCATTCCTGGTTTCCGTGCCACATTAAGTAGGTTGTTATTTTGAGGTTCAAATTAACCAATATGCTGTACCTGAGAGAGTGTGTTAAGTATTATCCAAATATAAAGCATTATTAACAGGAAAGGCTTTTTAAAAAGTCCATGGGAAAAGATGAATGGAAAAAAAGAAATTAAAAATGTATTGATAATAGTGAACATTATCTTGTTTTTGATTGACAGGCAATATCATACCAGAAAAATGACTGCATTTAGAAAATGAATAGCTAGAGAAAATTCTCATGAATAAGCTCAAGGCCTCCAGAAATGAGGATGAAAATAATCAGCATAAGGCAATGGCTAATCAGAAACCTAGACTAGCCACAGGGTATTACCGCTCAGATTCTCCTCCTTCTCTGAGTTTCTTTGTAGTTAAACCTACATGGGAAACTCTGGCTGGGGAGAGTCCATGTGTGTGTGTGTTAAGAAGATACTCGTGTTCTTTCAGTGCATTTGTGCCTGCAGCAGAGGCAATGGAAGAAAATGACCACAGGGAGAACAATACAGGTAATTAGGGATGAACCTAATGCAACATGTGTGGTGACTACATTGATTTGGGTGTATGGGGGTGTGTGTGTGTGATATATTTATTTAAAAGGAAGTTGACTTTAAATATATTTATTTAAAATTCCTGATATATTTATTTAAAAGGAAGTTGACTAAAAACAGCTTACAGGTATTCAAGACCTCACAGGTTACAAAGCTTCCATTTTCCCGATGAATACTCTCCACATAGCTCAGAGGTGGGAACAGGTGTTCTCATTCCTATTTATTGGTGAGCCTTGGCCTAGTCAGGTAATTCGTACAAAGTAAAATGCCAGAGGGCTCTGATTCCAAAGTCAGGGCCTAGAAATTTTTGAGAAGGCTATGCTTTGCTTCTTTTTTATGGGCTGTGGTTAAGACTCTGTCACTTACCTTAAGGCTGTTTCATGAAGAATGGGCAGATACAAGAAAGGAAATAAAATAGCTATTTTATAACCAGGCAATAGGAGTAGCTGAGTGGCTTTTTGGCTTGAAATGATAATTGAATCAAAAGAGCAATACCATTTGTGTCTCCTACTACCTGAAAAGATCATACCTAATTGGTGAGAGTTTCTGCAAAAGAGACTATATTAAAGAAGAAATAACTGTGTGCCACTGTGAATGCTGTTCACACTGAATGGTTAGGGGGCCATTTTAATTTAATTTTACATGAACAATTATTGCAGTGATCACTGCTGATCATCAGAATAAAGTTAAGAATAACAATTACCTTTATAAAGCAGGTTACCAAATATTAGACTGATGAGGGAATAATGATTTAACAGTTATGCCAATATTAATAATCAATCATGAAGGACTGGAAAAAGAATTGATGAATTCTTTTTCTGAAACTGCCTAGAAACACATATGAATATTTGAAGCTGAACCTAACTAGGAAAGAATGGATGACAAACACTAGGACCATCTTGTACCAGACTCGGGAGATTATCCCAGCACTGGCTGCGCATTGGTTAATAGAGCTAACCAAGACTGAACAGATTCTGAAGTTGGTTAGTAAAATTATCACCTATAAAATGAAAAAAGAAAAAAGTTAAATGGAAAGATTTGTGTAAGCTTCTTAGATCTTATAAAAGCGACATCAAAAGCATTTAGGGCTTGGAGGTCCTGCTATCAAATTCCCACTGAAGGTTCTATCCAAAGACCTGTGTTGGAGTTGGTATCTTCAGGTGGATCCCATAACCATCACCTTCCTGTACAGGAGGATGCATATATGTGCACCCATAGGTTTGTATGCATGTGAGCCTGTAGATGAAATTCTGAAATTAATAAATCTTCCACAAATAAAAATTTAGTCTTTAAAATATGCTTTCTCCTTCTTTTCATAAAAGTTTACAAACACAATATTGACTTTTTGTTTTATATCATCTCCTCAATTCTAATGATGGCAATTTTCAGATTGAGTCACCATGACACAAAATCAGAATGCATGGTTTAGAATAAATAAAGCCATGATTTTCATTCATTGAAAATGTATCATGTTTTAGGCCAGGCGTGGTGGCTCATGCCTGAAATTCCAGCACTTTGGGAGGCTGCAGTAGGTAGATCACTGGAGGTCAGGAGTTGAGACCAGCTTGTCCAACATGGTGAAACACCGTCTCTACTAAAAATATCAAAATTACCTGTACAAAGTGGTGCATGCTTGTAATTCCAGCTACTTGGGAGGCTGAGGTAGGAGAATCCCCTGAACCCAGGAGGCAGAGGTTGCAGTAAGTCAAGATCATACCACTGCACTCCAATCTGAGCAACAGGGCGAGACTTCATCTCAAAAAAAAAAAAAAAAAAAAAAAAGAAAGAAAGATACAAAAAAGAAAACATACTGTGTTTCGGCACTGTAGCACTGTACTAAAGCATTTTGCCCATATTATCTTCTTTAATCCTCAAAACAAAACTATTAAGTGAATATGATCACTTCCATCTTATTAATGAAGCATTTGAAGCTTCAAGTAGTTAAATGTGTCACAGATTGAGATTTCAACCAGATATTGTCTGCCTCTAAAGCCTATGTTTTAGTTATTTTAACATCCAACCTATATTGTCCCTTAGTAGGAAGCAGAGAGGCAAACAATGAGCATCTAACAGGTCAAGGGGCACAGTACGACTTCATAGTGGGGAGGAAAGTACATTCCTCATTCCAGAATGGCCTTCAGATGAGAGAAACGAAGGTGCATTCCAAGGCCCCCAGCCTTTGTCCCTGCCTGCATTGGTAGACAGGGGTCTTCCCAATGGCCAACTTACAAACAATGGGATATTTCTGGTAGTAGACAAAAAGCCAGGGCTTCCGTGGGGTTTCCTGTGTTGGCATGGGTGGCTCAGAGTCTGGATCTGGAAAAGGAGTTTGAATTCGTTTCTACAGGGAACAGGTACTCTTGGTGGATCCATGCCTCTTGAGGCTGCATCTCTCCTCAGAAGATCTGACTCATGTAACTAACTGCCTCCCTGAACTCTTCACACACATGTATCAAAGGAATCTCAATAAAATCAATTCCATGACTTTCCCCAAAGATCTGATCCCCTTCCAGTGCTTCCCATCTCAATGAATGGAACCACATCAACCCACACTCACAAGCTAGAGACCCAGAATTCATAACTGATAACTCAGGTTTCCTCACTCATGTCAAATGCATCATCAAGACCATTTTCTTCTTCTTTGTCTGCACCACAACTCTCTTGATCCAAGCAGTCTCCATCTCCCACCTAGACGCTGGCCTTCTCAACATTCTACCTAGATCCATTCTCAAAGCCAGGGAAGGTCAAGCGATACCTCAGCTTAAAGTTCTTCCTCCACTGTCCATTGCTCTCCGTAACATTGATAACGGCATCATGAGGTGTGAAAGGCTCTACTTGGTCACTACCTTCCCCCAATACACACCTTCAGCCTCATCTGCACCGTGGACTACGTTCGTCTTTTCATTTGCCTCCTACCCCTTAGACTTCTCTCTCACGGATTTTGCACAAGCTGTTTCTTCTACAAAGATAATCCTCTCTCCCTTTTTTGACTGGTCAACACCTAGTTATTCTTCAGATCTCAATGGCCCCTTTCCTGACATCCTTAGCTAAATCAAATAGCCTTATTACAGGCTTTCCTAACATTGTGTAGCTATTTTCCAGTCCCAATTAAATACAGGAATACCTCTGGGATATTGCAGTCCAGTTCCAGACAACTGCAATAAAGCAAGTATCATAATAAAGTGAGTCATACATATTTTTTGGTTTTCTAGTGCATATAACAGTTATGTTTACACAATTCTGTAGTCTACAAAGTGTGCAATAGCATCATGATGAACAAAAATCATATACATATAATTTAAAAAGACTTCATTGCTTAAAAAATGCTAACAGTGATCTAAGTCTTTAGTGAGGGGTTTTTGTTTTGTTTTGTTTTGTTTTGTTTCTTGCTGGTAGAGGTTTTTGCCTTAATTTTGATGGCTGCTGATGGATCAAGGTGATGGATGCCAAAGGTTGAGGGAGCTGTGGCTATTTCTAAAGAAAAGGGCAAAAATGAAGTTTGCTACCTCAATTCATTCTTCCTTTCATTTCTTTAAAGCAGGCGTCCCCAAACTTTTTACACAGGGGGCCAGTTCACTGTCCCTCAGACCGTTGGAGGGCCGTCACATACTGTGCTCCTCTCACTGACCACCAGTGAAAGAGGTGCCCCTTCCTGAAGTGCGGCGGAGGCGCCGGATAAATGGCCTCAGGGGGCTGCATGCGGCCCGTGGGCCATAGTTTGGGGATGCCTGCTTTAAAGTATGTGATGCTGTTTGATAGCATTTTACCCACAGTAGAACTTCTTTCAAGGTTAGAGTCAGTCTTTTCCAATCCTGCTGCTGCTTTATCAATTAAATTTATAGTCATATTCAAAATCCTTTATTGTCATTTCAACAATGTTCATGACATCATCACCAGTAGATTTCTTTTTAAGAAATCACTGTCTTTGCCCTTCCATAGAGGCAACTCTTCATCCATTAAAGCTTTATTGTGTGATTGCAGCAATTCAGTCACATCTTCAAGCTCCACTTCTATTTCTCTTGCAATTTCCAATACATCTGTAGTTACTTACTCCATAATTCTTCCAGCAGAAGGCTGTTTCATCTACACTGAAAATCTGTTGTATAGTGTAGCCATCTTCATCAACTATCTTAGTTAAATGCTCTGCCCAATGTGCTGCAGCTTTTCTGTCAGCACTTGCTGCTCCACCTTGCACTTTTGTGGTTTGAAGAGTTCCTCTTTCCTTAAACCTCATGAACCAACCTCTTCTGGTTTCAGACTTTTCTTTTGTAGCCTCCTCACCTTTATCAGCCTTCAAAGAATTGAAGAGAGCTAAAGTTTTGCTCTAGATTAGGCTTTGGCTTAAATGAATGTTGCAGCTGGTTTGATCGTCTATCTAGACCACTAAAACTTTCTTCACGTCAGCAATAAAGCTGCTTCACTTTCTTTATAATCTGTATATTCATGGGAGTAGCTCTTTTAATTTCCTTTGCATTCACAACTTGGCCGTTTGGTGCAGGTGTCCTAGCTTTTGGCCTGTCTTGGGTTCAACATGCCTTTCTCACCAAGTTTAATAAGTTTTCACTTTTGATTTAAGGTGAGATATTTGAAACTCTTCCTTTCACTTGAAGACCTAGAGATCATTGTAAGGTTATTAATTGACCAAATTGTAATATGATTGTGTCTCAGGGAATAGGAAGTCTGAGGTGAGAAAGAGAGATGAGAGAATGGCTGGTCAGTGGACTAGTCTGAACATACACATTTATTAAGGTCACTATCTTAGATGCGTGCAGTGTCTGGCTCCCCAAAACAATTACAATAATCACATCAAAGAGCATGACACATAGATCCCCATAACAAATATAATAATATTGAGAAAGTTAGAAATATTGTGACAATTACCAAAATGTGACACAGAGACATGAAGTAAGTACACGCCGTGGAAAAAATGCCACTAATCAACTTGCTCAATGCACAATTGCCACCAACCTTCAATGTGTAAAAGATTACATATCTGCAAAGTGCAACAAAATGAAGCACAACAAAACAAGCTGTGCTTGTCTGTATTTGTGTGTCCATGAGGTCAATATCTGTCTCCTCAACTAACTGATAAGCTACATGATGGTAGAGTCTGTTTCTACAATGTTCACCATTGTAACCCCAAAGTCTATTTGGTCCCTGGCTTAGTGGGTGCTTGATAAATATTTCTTTAATATCTAACTGACTGATCAACCAACCAACTGAATGAGTGAGTGAATGAATGAATGAATAAATGAGAGCATCCTGTTCATTGATGTGTTCATTTTCTGTGTCTTGCTAGAATTCTAAAGTATTAGAATCTCTACTTGGAGGCAACTCTTGGCTCAAGTCTTGCCTTAACACTCATCTTCTCACTGAGACCTACTCCTAACCATACTTTGAATGCTGCAATCTCTTCATACCTCACACACCAGCACTCCCTAAGACCCGTATCTAACTCATTTTTTTTCATTTACCCCACCTCATATAATACTAAAGAACTGCTTATTTATCATTGTTCTAACTATGCTTTCTTAGTTTCCATAGTTGTCTATTTGACTTCCATTATTCACAGGGCCAATTGTATTAACCATATTTTCTTATTTTTCATATTCTTGATCCTGTGGCATTTATGGCCTCACTAATTGGAGAAAGATGGTGCCTACCAGGGCTAATCAATTTTTAGAAATAGCAAAGGGCTCTCCAGATCCTGTCTTCATATGCAAACCAGTCACTCCAGATTCCCAACTATCTCCTTCATCAAACTCACACACCAATCCAAAATTCTCCTTGCTCTAAATCAACCTGTAGCCACGTACCAGACAATAAGGAAAAGATCCTTTGCCCCCAAACCCACCAGAATTATTCAAACTAACCAATACTAAAGCAATTTTAGATTCCAGAATGTCTTGCCTTTCTCAAAACAAAAACAAAACAAAAAAACACACACAATAAAACAGTCACTCCTGCTCAACAATAGTGAATGCTGATGTGGCCCTCCATGGTATGACATGCACCCTCCTCTTGGAAAATGTAAGTAATACATTTTTCTTCTTTTTGGAAACAGAGCCACACTCCGTCAGCCAGGCTGGAGTGTAGTGGTATGATTATGGCTCACCGTAACCTCAACCTCTTGGGTTCAAGTGATTGTCCTGACTCAGCCTCCTGCGTGCTGGAGCTACAGGCATGCATCATCCTACCAAACTAAATTTTAGTTTTGTTTTTAAAATATTTTTGTAGAGATGGGGGTCTTGTCCAGGCTGGTCTCAAACTTCTGGGCTCAAGCAATCCTCCTGTCTTGGCCTCCAAAGTGCTAGGATTATAGGTGCCAGCCATACCTGGCCATAAACTCTTACTTCAATGGTGCTAGCCTCTCCACATCATCACTCAGTCACCGCTGTATATGAAAATTTCATAAAATCCTACAGGTACAGTTGAGGCAATCACATCATCGTTTATCCCCTGATGTCTTCCCATCCGTCCGCCATCAATGGAAAGCAAACTTCATAAGGTCAGGGACCCATATTTTGTTTTATTCCATCTCTGGGTGCCTACAGCAGTGCCTGGTACATAGAACTTTAATAAATACATGTTGAATGAATGAGGAAGCATTCCTAGTCTCAATTCTCACCCAACATCATTTCAGACCTTGAGATTCCCCTGGGGCAGAAATTTTCTTATCCCCTCTTTATCATATCCCTAGGCACTCTCACACTATCTGGCATTTGATTAAAAGCTCAGTAATTGTTCAGTCTGATTTTTGTGAATTAGTCTACTGTATGTTGTTTGAGTTTTGCTGGTCACTAGAGCTCTCAGGGTAGCCCCTTAAGTTCTTGGGCTACCAAAGGCTTCTATTCTCAGTGGCAAGGACTCCTTTTTTTTTTTTTTTTTCATCTCTTAAGGGATTCTTCAATCACAGAGTATGTAAGGCATGACCAGCGGAGAGCTGGGGACCTGGGCCCAGTGCCCTCACTCTGTTTCTAACTGTGGGTGCCCTTGAGCAAGTAAATTGACTGTAGTGGAAACATTTAGCAATATCTTCTTGAATGTAAAGGGTGAAGAGAGATACACAGCCTTTAGTGCCTTCAATATGGATTACATTAAAACTCAACTAGATGGCTTCTCAAGATCTCTGTGAGGTTTATGAGTTCACAGTACATCTTATAGTCACCAAACAGGATTTCAACTTTTCAGTCTCATTACTCTTCCCAGTTGTCCTTCTGAATGGTAAGGCAGAGTTCAGCATTTAATCTTTACCTTTGAGGGCTGTAGACATATGGCAGGCTGTGCAACACTCATTATTTACATGACATTGATTCAACTTCCATTGACAGTTACTGTATTCTTCAAATATGGTTTAGAGCCCAGTTTTTGTAAGCTCACTTTCTTCTCACATGTGCAGATGTCGTCTCAGGATTTCTCATTTTCTCTTTGAGTCTAAGAAGATTTTTCTCTCATAATTATAACTGGCATTATGGAGCACTGTGTGTCTTGTCTTACGTATCCCTTACAATAGTTAAGTCTGGTTTTATGGATGAGGAGCCAGAGCAGTTAAGTCATTTGCCCTGGGTTACACAGCTAGAAAACAATAAGACAGGGGTTAAAATCAAGGTAGTTTGTCTACATAGACTGCACCTAGTTACTCAGTCACATTGCCTCTGGGTTGATTGAACTCAATAACTTAATTCTTACTGACTTCACCCCATTCTCTTCCTAATTGTATATTTCACAAACACTTTATGTTTATGACACATGCTAAACGCTCTTGAGCCACATATTTTTACTAGGGGAGCGTAATCATCACACATTAGAAACACACATGTGCAAAGGCGATGGTAACACTGAGGAAGCCAACGGCGAGAATAGGGTTAAAACTCACAGCCTTGATTGCCAGTCTTTAAACCAGTTCTTTGAGACTTCACACATTCTACCTGATTTTTCAGTTTCATGAGAGTGATCGGGAGCTGAAGGCAAAATCAGGCTTCACTCCTGGGTAAAGGTAGTAGCTTAGATGGCAAATTACTTCATAGACATTTCAGTACAGGTAGCAGCAGGCATGTTCGAAAATTCTAAGTCCTGCCTATTAGTATGCAGAAATGCCATCAGCTGCTGAAATCATTTTCTAATAAACCAGGTCTCTATTATGTCCCAGTTACCCAAAATATGTTTGCCTTGTCAGACACAGATTTTTAAAACCAGTTCAGTCTTAAGCCACTGTCAGTAACATGGATTTTTTCCTCCCTATTTATTTTCAGTTGTACTTTCTGGTAAACTTTTTCAAAATATATTTGAAAAAACTTTTTTTTTTTTTTTTGCCTTTAACCCCTTTGGCTCTTTTTAGTACAGTCAGCAATTCTGCAACCTTCTCTCTTTCCTCTCTGCTCCAACAGTCTGTTGTTTGCACTCCCACAGTTTATTGGCAGCGTGGTTTTTTGACAATCTTGAAATCTAATTGAATGTTTCTTGTTTTAAAATTTATTTCTCAGAGGAACACTAGATAGCGGGATCTCTACAACTGCCCCTTTTTATTAGTCTTCTACGTGCATCTATGTCATAATATAGTTATATATTCAAACATGCCAACCAAATTGTGTGGAAATAAATTAATTGCAAGAAAATATTTTCAGAAAATAGAAACATGGAGAAAAATTTTCTGCCATCAAAAGATAATACCCTTCAACTCCAGGCAACAAAAGCATCATCATAATTTTACTAACAAGTTTTTGGGGGCATATATATTTCACTTTTTATTCCAATAAACTTCTAAGTGTATGGGAATAAAAAATTATCAAAACGTCAAAAACAAAGGACAGGAAATATTTTGGTATTCTGATATTTCATTCTGATTCAAGCAAATAGGAAAAGAAATCATTTTATTTATATTTCAAATTGGATATGACTATGAACAATCACTATTTCTAAAACTGATGGTAACTCATAACTAAGATTTTATTTGCTTTCAGGTATATGTTGAAGATTCATCTTTTAGTCTTTGACTTAAGTATGATTCACCCCAGATTTTCACAGTCTCTTCCTCTAAAAATAACTGAGCATAATCCCTCATAATTTGATGCCATATATTTTATGCAGCTGAAATACACAGTACCCCCTTCCAGCACAGTTTGCATTATAAATAAGGAATGAAAGACCAAAAGTTGAAAGGATCAGACTGCGTTATTTTGGCTTAGGTGTTTCCTATTTATTTTATGTCAATAGTAAGTATTTGGAGCCATTTTAAATATCAGTGCACATGTTTCTGCTAAATCCAGGATAAGCGTGCATAGAAATGATCCTAGAAAATTAGTCTTCCCATTTAATTTAATGTATTTATTTAATTAACCTCCTCTACGAAAAACAGTCTGTTTCATCCAGTGGCGGATAGAAACATTGCTGAACTATTGCCAGAGGAATCTTCTAGAACGAAGTCAGGTCTTGTTACTCCACTTCTCAAATACTCTGATGGCTTTGAATTTCATTAAAGGATGAAAATCAAAGATGAAGAAACTAAGACTTATAGAAACTGACCTTGAAAACAAGGTCAAAGTTGGAAACTAACATGCTGAAATGGCTCTGTTACACCAGGTCTCCTCACGTGGTCATATAGGACTTGCATGTCTTGACTCCTTCTTAAACCTCAGTCTTTACTATTCCAGCTTTCATCTTTCAGCCATGCCAGCCTCCCTGTCTTTCTTCGGAAATGTCAGGCAGGCTCCTGTCTTAGCACCTTGGTATTTATTTTTTTGTCTCTGTTTGAAATGCTGTTTTCCCAGATTCCACATGGCTTGATCTCCTACATCTATCTCTCTCCCCCAAATGCCAAGAAGAGCATCCCTGAATGCCCAGTATGAAATAGCATCCCCCATCCCAGAAGCTCCCTGTCTGCAAATAAAGACATACCCAAGACTGGGCAATTTACAAAAGAGAGAGGTTTAATGGACTCACAGTTCCTTGTGGCTGGGGAGGCCTCACAATCATGGTGGAAGGTTGAAGACACGTCTCATATGGCAGCAGACAACAGAAGAGAATGAGAGCCAAGTGAAAGGGGTTTCCCCTTATAAAATCATCAGGTCTTGTGAGACTTATTCACCATCATGAGAACAGGATGGGGAAAACAGCCCCCATGATTCAATTGTCTCCCATTGGGTCCTTCCGACAAAACATGGAAATTATAGAAGCTACAACTGAAGATGAGATTTGAGTGGGGACACAGCCAAACCATATCACCCACAAAGTCAAATAAATTATGAAGTCAACTACATATAATTAAAACAAGCATTATACCAAGTGAAGTGGGATGACAGAGAGGTGTTGGGTGTGGCCTCAGTGTGAAACTAGGCAAGCTCAGTGTTAGCAATTGAAATGCTGAAAGAGCTCCCATATGTCAGTGGTGTGGCTGACGTTAGATTCCTATCTGGAAAATGGGGTCAGAAGGAAAGGCCAGACGCACAAAGCCTTTAAAACTACCTCCCACTGTTCAGTGACTGATGGTCAAGATGCTGGCAGCAGCACTCACTGCTGTCTGAGGCAGCCATAATTTCAAGCATGTTAGACATTTGCAATGGAAATTCCAGAAGGGCCTGAATGAATTTATGCCAATCAAAAGACATCCATTTTTAAGATATTGCAACTGAAGGAGACTTCTCTAGGCAACTGAAGAAGGAGACTTCTCTAGGCATCCTGCTGAGAAAAATCTTCCAAATGGCCTTTATAGAACCCTAAAACATCAACACGTGGAAAGACTAGGACCCAGATAGCCCTCTAGAGTTTAGGCTACTAGGGTGAAAGAAGCAGCCAGAAATGCCATTAACCCATTCAGCCTCTGTGGGGAATCAGAAAAAATGCATCTGTTTCTCCTGGGAAGTTGGAGTACTGTGTCCAGGTACTCACTTGGTCCCTTGTCCACTCACTCTTACATAGAGGGCAACTATGGGTGGTGGCCCTAGGAATGAATAGCAGGGATGCTTCAGAACAAATTGAATTTACTGCTGGCACTGCCTATTTCTGTAACTCATGGAAGTACCCACTGCCCCCAAGGCTCCAGCTATCTGAGTTCCACAACCTTAATAAAGACCTCTAAGATGGACAGGTCCTTCTTCCCCAATTCCTTCCACATCACTTGGGTGGCTCAACGGTGGACACTTAGTCAAACTGCCCAGTGCTTGAGATCTTTACTTCCACTCTGGGTTGCTCTCAACTGTCCCCAAGTTCTTCTCACATCTATCAAGAAGTTTCTATGCAAACCAAGGCTCCAGGAGCATCATGATTAAAAGCACTACTGGGAAGTCACACAGGCATAGATCTGAGTCCCACGTTGGCTCATGTCATTGAGCAAATCTCTTAATTTCCATCAGCGTCAATTTCTTCCTCTTTCAAATAGGAGTAGTAAGAGTGACTCAGAAGATAAAGCTAAATTTTAAAATGTAGAGTAGCTGAAAGATGATATAAATTATTATTATTGTCTGGTTTATAGAGTAGCTGAAAGATGATATAAATTATTATTGTCTGTTTACTATTATTATAAGTATTAGTACAATCAACTAAAATTCATACTCAGACTCTAAATCCAATAAAGTTCATGATCTTTGCTCTGAAAAATGGTAATTCCTTTATAGTGAATATATATTTATAATCTAAAAGTAACTTTCATAGGCTCACAATAAAATTTATCTGTTTATTGTATAAATAGGTTCGTGCAAAAGTAATTGCAACTTTGTCATTGAAGGTAATGACATAAACAGTAATTACTTTTGCACCAACCTAATTATGTAAATGTTGTTGGTACATAGGGTTTTTTGATATTAATACAGATTTATCAACTTCCTTTTAATTTGGTATTTGCTTGGTGTATGTTTTCCCACTTTTTTCCAACTTCTCTGAGCTGTTTTTTAAAAAATAATTATGTGTCTTTAAATAAACTTACCCTAGATTTTTGAAATCCAATCTGTAAATCTCTACTCTTAATTGCAAATGTAAGCCATCTGTACTCATTTTATTTAAAAATTGTGATTGAGATTTATTTCTATCATCTTATTTAGTGTTTGCAATTTACCATATATTTTTTCTTCTTTTTTCTTTTTTTCTGCCTTCTATTAATTATAGGGTTTTCTTTAATCATTGTTTTGCCCTTTACTGGCTTGGAAATCATATAATCTATTTAGTAAAAGTTACCTTTAAACTTTTAGTTTGCACACTTGACCTAACAAAGTCTTAATT
Organism: Saimiri boliviensis; assembly: GCF_048565385.1. Classification (NCBI taxonomy): domain Eukaryota; kingdom Metazoa; phylum Chordata; class Mammalia; order Primates; family Cebidae; genus Saimiri; species Saimiri boliviensis. The sequence continues at coordinate 74,527,071 of NC_133464.1, read as the reverse complement.
TGATGATTATCTCCCTCTCCCTCCAGAACACCATTTCCTGCAATGTTACACATTCTTTTGTGTACATATTTTAATTCATTTTGCTTTCTTGTCACTAAAACAATCTTTATAAATAATATTTCATATAGTCAATTGCTTATTTCTATTTACCTATCTTTGCCAGTTTCTTGGCTCAAAAATGTTTCTTGTCTAGGAATCATTTCTTTGGATTCAGTTTTACTTTTTATAAAGTCCATCCTTTAGTAGTTCACTCCTGGGCCTCCTGGCATTAAAGCACAAGTCCTTTGTGGTTGGGACCATCAGCCAGAGTAGCTGCAGCATCAACTCATGAGTTCACAACTATGGTTTTCAGTCCATCTTCCATCTTGGCAACTGGAGCATTTCTGTCTCTCTTGCAAGCTCAGTTTGCATTAAAAAAGAAGTCTACTGTGTCACATTTTGAATTTCAAGGAGCCCATTTTGAGGTGATCTGATGTCAGCATTCATATATGGAGCATATATTAGGAAACATTCTGTGTTCTAGCTATTAGAGATGTCAACATGGGAATGAAGCAGTTTGTCCCTCCAGAAACTTACGATCTAACAGAGATAGTTATAAATCAGACATATGTATTAAAGATTTTTAGGTGTTATACATGCTATGATTATCAGATCCTACCCCAGACTAAGCTTTTTAAGAATAAATACATTGCCCTAATTATCTTTCCATCTTTAGCATCTAGGGTAGTGCTGGCAGATAGAAGGTATTCACTAAATGTTTGTTGCCTGGATGTATAAAATAATCATAGAAATCAACAAATATATTTGTACTATTGCTCATTCTCACTTTTTATTCATAAAATGTAAGAAGGTTGTCGTCTTCTAATTACAACTGAATTTTTATAAAGATTTTATTTGAAGATGTTTATAGTACTATAATAATAGAAAAAAAATTAAATCATTAACTTTATATCGTGCCTTGCTCTCAGAGCTCTCCAAGTGTTAACTGACTTGAAATTCACAATAACCCTCTACAATGGAGACTTTTGTGGGCAAGCTTGGGTTATGTATTAGAAGACATATTAGGAACTCATTTAAATTAATCTGACTAGAGCTTCTGTTATTTGCTACTATGTATATATCCATCTGCCAGACTACAGTTCCAAGGTAATTTTCAACTACACATTATCCTCTCAGCCTTCAGAGTAGGTGGGACTACAGGTGTACACCACCATTCTTGGCTAATGTTTGTGTTTTTTGTGGAGAAGGGGTCTTGCCATGTTGCGCAGGCTGGCCTTGGCCTCCCAAAGTGCTAGGATTGCAGGCATGAGCTACTACGCTCAGCCAGATATCCTTTATTGATAACTGTTTGACTTTTTTCTAGTTTGAAAGCAGGTTCTTTGGCAGGGAGAATGTAAACCAAAAAGGAGTCGAACAGTTTCACAAAGGCATGACCTGTGTTTGCCATCCTCAGAGTACTAGGATTTCATATTCACTAAATATTTATCCAGCATTAACCATGTTTCAGGCACCGTTCCAGCCACAGATACAATTGTAAACAAAACAAATACAAAAATCTAGACTTAATGGTACCTACAATATGGGACTGCATGACGTGAATAATTCTTTCCTTTCTCTGAACTTACTAGTAGCTGTCTTTAGAAGACCCAGCAAACCTTTCCTGCTTTTTTCCACCTGCTCCATCATATACATCACATCACCAACACCATCACATACATACACAGCCATGCACTGCCCTCAAGATACACCAGATTACGTGGCTGTGGGTCCAACCCTGCGGTTTCCTGCCCCTCCTTTACTGTGTGTCTCACCTCTACCTGGAAAGGCCTTCAACCTCCAAGTCCCACAGTAATTCAAAACCTGTCATCATCTTATCTCTATGCCACCTTTATTCGTCCTAACACAAACACATGCATTGATTTCACGCTCTCTCTTTATGCTTTAGATTATACCTTTCATAATCTTCTTTGGGTTGTGGTTACTTGTGTTTAGAGACACACCCTTATTAGATTGTGAGAAACAATCAAAACCCAGGGTGAACAAACTCTTCCCTTTCATATCTACAAAGTCCACACAATGCCGAAACAGCAGTATGCCTCGAATAATTCTCAATAATACTTGGTAACTTGAATGATTATGCCACCTTCTCTGTTATATAACTTAATTCTTATTTATTCATTCAGTTATTTATTCATTTATTCAAAAAGGCACTTAGTGCCTACTAGATGCCAATCATTCTCTCAAGAAATTGCAGATACGTGAGTAAATAAACAGACAAACACATTTTTACTGAGTTTGGGAATTATTTAAGTCAGAGTTTATGAATAATTACCTGCCTGCAAGAATTGATAAGACGCTAAGGCACATGGCTAAAGAAAGTGGCAGAGTTTCTCATGGTGGCTGTTAAGTGCAGTCGACCTTCTGTCTTGAAGTATCCAAATAAATTCTTCCCTGGAGACGGGGGATGACGGGATTTAGCTCACAATGTTCCCTTGAGGTCTTTAGTTTTATGAATCAATATGCATGAGGACAAACAACCAAGTGAGTCTATTCTTCTCCCTCTTCGTTGTTCATTCCAACAATGAATCCAGAGAAACACGTCTATAAAAATCATTAGCAGTGGGAATTGTAGTAGGTGTATGACTTCCTTTAGCCCTTTAGCCCCCCTCTAAAGTCATCTATTTTTCCAGGAGCTGAAGGAGTTTAACAACCTAGAAAGGTCAATTCTCTAAAATATTCTCCACAATATCTGGATTGCCAGCATTTTGGGAGAAGAGGAGATGCAAAGTAATTTTGTAAGGGAAAAGAAAATGCGTTGAATAGCAGAAAACTCAAATTAGCTTTTTATCCCCTCCAGAACAGTAGTTTGAGAATGTCAGAAAGCTTGACCAAAATGTAAATGTATGAAACCCATCACAGGAAAACCTGAAATCATAAAATGGCTACTCCTAAAAAGAAAAATCAGGTTGAGAAACAGGTGGTTGGTTTTGTTTCTACAGAATGGAACCTTTAATGCTCATAGCATATTACCTTTCAAATATTTGGTTCTAAAATATCATAAAAATGAAAAGAGGCTGAATTATCAAATCAAAGGACTCAACATTGAAGATACTCTTCAGGCAACAGAAACCACGTCCGTATGCCCCGTACGGTCCTCTCCTCTCTTCCTCTTCCCCATGCCACACCTCCACTCTCTTGCCTCATCTGGTCCCCGTGCCCGGGTGCCTGAAAAAGAGGTTCCAGAGAGAACCCACCTTAAATTGACCTGGCTGCTGGCAAAAAATCCCAGTCCGAGGATTGCACCATTTATAATTCTCATGTACTCTCTCTAGAGCCCTAATGTTATTTTCCAATAGAGTGATTTCAAATGGCCTTTATTTCAGCTTTGCTGAAGTCAGGAATTAGTTACCCCAGACCATTGCTTTACTGAGATGCCTAAGTGAAAGGTGGAAGAAACTTCCCTTTCTATTATGATTTCTCAGAGAATCCTGGAAGTTGCTTCCTGGCCAGGAAAAGAAATTCGAGTATGAGTAAGATAACTTTGCACTGAGTAGCTGAAGGATGAATGGCACGGTCTGGGAAACTTTAGAGTATCCAAAATTCCAGGAAGACCATGTTCCTTCCCAAGGTACTTAAGGATCTGTTCCCTGCTCCATTGGAGACATGCTATGGGAATGTGGAAAAGCCTCTCCATTTCTAAGACAGAAACAGACTGTCGTTCTTCCAGAAGGTAACACGACTCTGAGCAGCTGGAAGGTTATAGCTATTCCAGAAAAGAATATTCCACTCCAGTTTCTGCTTTATCTGGGCCCTTGGCAGTCAGCCCAGCCATGAAAGAAATGTCATTGTACTGGGACAAAGCAAGGAACTCCATCAAAAAGGATTACGGAAGAAATGAGTTATGGGGGAGAGATTGTGCACAGGACTTTTGGCTAAATGAGAAACTAGGCCCATTCTGAAATGAGAGCAGCTGCCATTCCACGGAAGCCCTCAGGCTTTCATTTACTTTAATAGGATTTTAGTGGAGGCTTGCCCTAGTCTTGGGTTGGTTTATGATTTATGATAACCCATCCTTCACCATAAACACAAACACATCCCTTCAGATTCATTGACACTTGGGGAGTGTGATTTTATCCTCCCTTCACTTAACACACACTTTTTGATGGCTTACAATGTGACAGGCACTATTCCAGATTCTGAGCTTCAGCTTCGAAACCAGAAAGACAAGGACCTGTCTCCCACGGAGCTTTACGCACTAGCATGTGGGCTTGTTATGGGTGGTGGAGTGCGAAAGGGACATAGAAAATGAACAAAGAAAAAAAGCTATGAATGAGGTAATTTTTTAAGAGATCAGGTTATTCTTATTTTTATTTATTTTTATTTTCATTTCAGATTCAGAGGATACACGTGCAGGTTTATTACATGGCTGTACTGTGTAATAGTGAGTTTGGTTGGGTTAGTGTTATAAGGTAATTTCTTATTTTTTGCCTTCAACAAAGAAAATAACACACAATTATGCCACAGATGGACTAGAATAAAGATGAGTTGTTTGGTTTTTAGAACCGGGGTGCTGAGCAGATGACTACTGAACTTGGATGTCAATGATCAAAGTCAACAGATATGGGAGCAAGGGCTATGATGGAGGCTACACGAAGCACAATATCTAAAATGGATTTAAAGCTTGAAATTAAAATATGAGCAAAATGCAGACATAAAAATATGATATATGTGCATCAGAGGAAAATACACTTTACCAAAATATCATATGTACATTTTTCAGATAAAATAAATGTTGGTCCATAGTTCACTTTCCTTAGCCTTTTTGGCTTAAAGATGTCATAAAGAGACACTAGACAGTAAATCAGAAGCCTTAACATCTGAGGTGACCTTGCTCATGCCAGAATATGGCCTACAGGACTAAACTCCCAGGGACTAGGGGAGATACTGGTAAAGGATTCAAAATGTCCATTAGGCAGGGGGAAAAAGTTCAAGATATCAAACAAGCAGACATCCTTGTGGCTATTGTGAACAACAATATATTGCATACTTAAAAATTGCTACGAGAGTATATATATCTACATATTTGTTGCTGTTGTTTGTTTTGAGACGGAGTCTTGCTCTATCACCAGGTGGGAATGCAGTGGCGCGATCCCGGCTCACTGCAACTTCCGTTTTCCAGTTTCAAGCAATTCTCCTGTCTCAGCCTCCTGAGCAGCTGGGTCTACAGGCACGCATCACCACAACCAGCTAATTTTTTTTGTATTTTTAGTAGAAAAGAGGTTTCACCATGTTGGCCAGAATGGTCTCGATCTCTTGACCTCGTGATCTGCCTGCCTTGGCCTCCCAAAATGCTGGGATTTCAGGCGTCAGTCACCATGCCCTGCGTATGAGAGTATATTTTAAGTGTTCTCTGTTTTCCCCTTTTTTAAAAATTGTACTTTAGGTTCTGGGGTACATGTGTAGATCATGCAGGGTTGTTACACAGGTACATACATGGCAAGGTGGTTTGCTGCCTCCATCCTCCCGTCACCTATATCTGGCATTTCTCCCCATGTTAGCCCTCCCCAACCTCCCCACTCCCAGCTATCCCTCCCTTAGCAGCTCCTCCCCCCAAAACAGACTCCAGTGTGTGATGCTCCCCTCCCTGTGCTCATGTGTTCTTATTGTTCAACACCCTTGAGTGAGAACATACAGTGTTTGGTTTTCTGTTCTTGTGTCAGTTTGCTGAGAATGATGGCTTTCAGATTCATTCATGTCCCTACAAAGGACATGAACTCATCATTTTATGGCTGCATAATATTCCATGGTATATATGTGCCACATTCTTATGAAAAACTAATAAGTATATGAGATGAAGATATGTTAATTAGCTTGATTTAGCCATTCCACAATGTATACATAAATTAAAACATCAAGTTATATACCATAAAGAGATACAATTTTCATCTATTTAAAAAATGTATTATTTTAAAAGCCTAGGGAATTGCAGAAGTCAACAGATATTTTATGAAGGCACAAGAGTAAACACACCTTTGTCCTTAAGGAGTTCACATTCTTGTTCACTGTATCACAAAACCAACACCATTAAAGGCAAGATACAACAGCCACGGACATGCATAAACAACATTTCCTGAAAGCATCGGAATACACTGATTTATTGCAAAAGACGAAGTCATTAAGAAAAGATATTTACTGTGGTAATATTTAAAGCTCATGGTAAATGATCTCTTTGAGAATTGCACATCTGCTGTTCTGGCAAGAAACTAAGAGACCTGAAAATAATATCTCTAAATTGTTTACTTTTTAGCTTAATTAACCAATTGGCTTAAAAGTCCAATTCAATCCAAATTGGAGGGACTGAATCGAATAACATCTGAAGTCCCTTTTGATGCTTTAATTCAAAAAGTATTTCTATTTTTAAGAGCCCTATTTTGACATTTAAAGAAGGGTTTAAAAATCTCATGTATAAAAGAAAGTACAAACAATAAAATTAATTTTTGTTATGGATACTATTTTTTTGGATATCTATTTACTCAGAATCTGCTATGTGTTACAATTTTAAGCAAATGGTAAAAATATAACTTTAATTTGCTTCTGGTGTACCTGAGAAGACAAAATAAACAGTACACATGGAAAAATTTGTAAGACACCGTCTGAGTCAGTGACAAAAGGAGTGAGACACATCAACGTTCACTGAAATCTTTTTAACTGTGAACCACGAGTCACTAGCTGTGAAGCTCAATCAAAGGCAGTTTACACAGTTGTTTCGACACAAATTTTAAATGCTGCATAGTATTTATTTTGCTGCACAGCAAAAAGCATAAATAACCACATAAATGACTGTTAATTAACCACATAAATGACTGTTCTCAGTATTATTTTTATATAACCAAGTAAAACTTCTATCAATTTGCTCCTCTAAATATTGAGTTTTTCGACATCTCTAATCAATGTCAACAATTCCCCTGATAAAGTATAAGCTCGGTCATGCAGGCACCCCAAAAACCTCATGTGCTTTATAACAAGGTTTGGATGTTATTCTCCAACATTAAGGAACTCCCTTCTCCTGCCTTCTTCTTTCTTCACATAACCTTGCCTGTGAATTTCCTCCACCTGTAGCTCCAGCCCCAGCCCCTCATCCTCTCTGCCTCTTCCCCTGCTATGGAAGTGGTAGGAACCTCATTGTGTTGGGGAAGCAGAAGCAGAGTGAACTTGAGCTTGGGTGATGTTGGCTCCATCCTGCAGCTGAACTTCAAGGCCAGGGTCACTAGATCCCAAATAATTTAGTCTTCAGCAGCTGAAGCACGTCACCTCCAACAATGCCACAGAACCAAATTCCCCGACTTTGGAGAGAGGGGAAGACAGGTTTTTACCTCTGCTTTAGTCTGCTCAGGATACTGTAACAAAATTGCACAGACTGGGTGGCTGAAACAACAGAAATATCTTTCCTAAAAGTTCTGGAGGCTGGAAAGTTCAAGATCAAGGTTCTGCAGGGTCTAAGTTCCAATGAGGGATCTCTCCCTGGCTTGCAGAGAGCCACCTTATGGCAGCAGTTCACATATAGCTCTCCTCTGAGCACATGCAAAAAGAGAGAGAGAGAAAGCAAGTTATGTCTCTCTTCCTCTTCTTATAAAGTCTCTACCAGATTAAGATCCCATGCTTATCACCTCATTTAGCTTTAATTACCCCCTAAAGGCCCTATCTCCAAATACAGTCACATCAAGGGCTAGGGCTTCAATGTCTGAATTTTGAAAGACAGACTTCAGTCATAGCAACCTCCAAGCAAGCCTTGGTTTTACATTTCAAGGAAAATATATGGTCCTTTTTCTTTTCTGCCATCACTTCTCTCCACACCTCTCCTCACCCCACTCCTACAAACCCTTCTGTGTAACGGCAACTCCTTGCTTGGAAGCTGCACGTGGTCAAAATAACAAATCAATAGGATCGAACTGAAGTCAAATTATTGCAGGTTTTACTAGAGAAGGAAAGAATTAAGCACAGCTTCAGACCGCTGAACAGAAAGAGATACCATGAGGTCAAAAAGGGTACAAAAAGGATAGGCTAGGGATTTTTAAGACAACTTTCTTGTACTTTATTCTGAGTGCAGCACCCACCTGTTTTCCATCTAGCTGTGCATAAGCACGCAGCCTGGTTTTGGGCATTATGCAGTAGTAAATTAATCTAAGATGCACCCAGACAGAAACCTCTTTAGAAAGAAATTCATGTTTGTTTTGCCCACATTAAGGTACCCAAATCCTTCATACTAGGCAGGGAGCATCTGGTCCTCACAGAGAGAGAAGAGCATCGCCCAAGTGTGCTCTGCAAAGCTGTAATTCCTGCATGAGAAAGATTTATACAGTACTGGAAAGACAGATAGCCTATAGTGTTTGTATTTTGGTCATTCATAACAATGTAAGCGGAGCAAAGCCACCGAGAATATGTAACATGAGGAGAATTATAGAATTTTGGTCAACCCAATGTTTTCAAACTTATTTGACCACAGTCATCTTTTTGTTATCATTGTGATAAACATTATTCATGATCACCAATCTCTAGTTCTCTTCCTAGGCTCACAGGAAGAGCACAGTTGCCAGGCATCTTGCAACAGGAAGAGGCCCGTGACTGGTTCTGCCCAATGGGGCTGTGAGCAGAAGTGACATGAGAACAGGTGTGAGTTGTCTATGGGCCGTACCTCCCTTTCCTTAGTGAGTGGAAGCTGTGAAGGTAGAACATTGACACACTCGAGCCACAGAACAAAGCAGCCTGGATCACTGAGTCACCCCATGGAGGACAAGCACCCTGGAGACTGTCTGCAGCAAACTTTGCATGAGTGAAAAGTCAGCTCTGTGTGTTAAGCCCCCGAGATTCTGAGGTTGTTCATTACTGCAGCATCAGCCTAGACTATTCTTACCCAGCAACACCTAACAACATCATTATATTGAACCCACTTTGATAATGGCTAATGAAAAACAATGACAAGAGGGGTTCTTTAGGTATAACAGCTGTCTGCCTACTTCTTCTGTAAAGGGCCAGATAGTGAATACTTTTTAGGTCTTATGAGCCATACGGTCTCTGTTGCAAATAATGTACTTTGCGGTTGTAGTGTGAAAGCCACCATGCAAATAAATGGATGTGACTGAGTTCCAATAAAACTTTAATTACAAAAGCAGAAGTCAGACCTGTGGGCAAACAGGCTTTTGTTTGCTGATCCTTAATGTGAAAGATAGGGTAGGTATGACTTACCCTGTATTTAAATAGGAAAAATTAAAATGATTTACCAGAGATTCTGGTACCAGTGTCCAGTTTCTTCTTAGTCAGGAATTTTCCATGGATAATCTTATTTTGGTACAGCCACAGGAAAATGTCAGGGCCCCATTTGGATCTTTTATTCTATGTTCTGTTCAACTTCTATAATTCTACCTTGGTTTGTCTATTTGTCCATTTAGGATTCTTAGTAATCAAAGGTACCTTTTTTTTGTCTTTGACTTGGCCAAATACAGGATTATTAAAATATACGTCCACATAACTGTAGAAGAGTGTATCCCTCTTGAGTGTGTTTCAGAATTGCTGACTGCTTGATTTCTTGTTTACGAAAATATCTAACACCGCAGCTCCTTTCTCTGGAACCTGAGTGCTCCAGCCTGCATTCTGTGCTTTTGGCATCTAACTGAATCCATGCTTTCCTCCTACGCCCCTGGGGGAGGGGAGTGCATTTTATACTCACTGATAGTGGAAGACTCCCTTTCTGTTTGAACTTGCAATAAAATCAGCTTCTTCCTTTGCATAAAACAATGTCATCTAGACACTTCCTGTGAAAGATAATCTTTCAGCTGGCAGCAGCTGAGGACCATTTTTATTCAATTGCTTTTTGACTGGTATCTTGTGACCCCACGTGCATAGAGCTTGGAGGAAGACATGGCTATCCATGTGAGCTGCTGTTCATGGGCTGGAGTGGGCAGAGATTTCATGGGATGGAGATGCATGCATGGAGATGCAACTGAGAGGAACGGAGACAGGATCTGAAGAATAAACGAAACAAGCCAGGGATCCTGTGAGAAGGAGCAGTAAGAGAGGAAAACAGGTCACTAGAAAGGTCAGCTGGATGGGGAAATATCAAGGCTGATAGTTAAAAAGGTTCAGTTATGAAAGGCTGTTTGGTACCAAACTGAAACATTTGAAATTCTTCTAATTTAGGTAAAGGGAAGCAATGGAAGACTGATCAAGAATGTGAAGGCACAAACATGAAACGTTAGAACGTTTAATATGGGAGTGGTGTTCAGGCTGTTTGGGAAGAGAGAGAGACCAGATACAAAGAGATCAACTAGAAAGATGTTTGGACTTCTAATGAAAAGAGAAAGAGTCACTTTCATGTGTATTTCTAGGAATTGTACCACTACAACATGTTCTTATATAAACCTGAGAGCAATTCTTGAGTTCATCACGGAAAACAATTACATATATATAGGGTTATGGTCCTTTTTCAGCAGTGCCAACTTAGGTTCTTACTTATTTATTTTACTTCCTTTCGCCACAGACAATTCATTTGCTTTTTCTCAGTTCCACAGCTCCCCTAAAAACTTCAATAGTATCATCATAAGAATTACAAGAAGCATATACACTTTACCAAGTAGAGACCGAAAAGGATGAAGTAAGAGTGGTGGATCTTGTCTTTACCCCACCTTACCAGGACCAGGACTTGCTGGCACATTCGCAGGGCTGAGGACTATACTCCTCTAACATGTACCCTTTCAACAGACTTGTTTTTTTACCCCACCTTCCTCTGCGTTTCTGCATAAACCCCTTTTCCAGTTGTGCAGAACAGGCTCCTGTATTTTGGAGCTTGCTTTTCTTTTAATTCAACACAAATGGGTTATATTTTCCTTGGAAGTCAACCCCAGTATTTAATTGGGACTAGGAAAGAATCATTGTTTTTTTCTTTTGGACAGAGTTGGCATGATCTCGGCTCATTGCAACCTCCACCTCCTGGGTTCAAGCAATTCTCCTACCTCAGCCTCCCGAGTAGCTGAGATTACAGGTGCCTGCCACCACACCCAGCTAATTTTTTGTATTTTTAGTAAAGATGGGGTTTCACCATGTTGGACAGGCTGGTCTTGAACTCCTGACCTCAGGTGATCTGCATGCCTTGGCCTCCCAAAGTGCTGGGATTACAGGCATGAGCCACCATGCCTGGTCCAAGAATAATTCTTTAATGACTCCCTCTTAGTAACTAACTTTTAATCTAAAACAAATGCACACATATGAAACATAAGTTTTGAAGCTTCTAGAAAGATATGAATAATGAAAAATTACATCAACACTGTCCAGTGGAAATACAATGCAACCTGCACACATAATTTAAAATGTTCTAGTAACCATCTTTTTACAAGTAAAAAGAAACAGGTAAAATTAATTTTAATAACATATTAAATAGAATGCAAAATATAAAAAATGTTATTGTGTTTTGATTATGAAAATATTTTACAATTTTTTTTCATAGGAAGTCTTCAAAACCCAGTGCGTGTTTCATGCCTACTGCACACCTCAATCTGGATCAGTCATATTTCATGTCCGTCTTGGAGGTTTGTTGTATAGATTATTTCATTACCCAGGGATTATGCCTACTATCCTTTAGTTATTTGATATGGTTTGGCTGTGACCCCACCCAAACCTCAACTTGAATTGTATCTCCCAGAATTCTCACATGCTATAAAAATCCATAATATTCCAGAAGTGGTCAGACCTGTGGGGAGGCTCTGCAGTAGTGCCACTATACACTTGACCTGGACAATGCTGCTGTTAATACAACCTGGCATTATATTTGCTTTTTTAAAAATTTAGCAGCACTAACACTTTATTAGCCCCCAATGAGCTCATCATCAAAACAACCCATAAAACTATAACCCCTTCCATATTTGTGCAAGGTATGCAGTGTTTTACATTTATCCTTGCCAAATTCATTTTAATGTCTTTTTTTCCAGTGCCTAGAATCAGTGCTCAGTAACATTTTTGTGACACGGATCAATAGTGTTATAAAAGAATACAATCTAATAACTTGGCATTGTTAGAACTAGGCCTGGTTAGAGCCTTTCTATGTTTAGGGGAGGAAAAAGTTATTTTAAAAAAAAAATGGGCCGGGTGCGGTGGCTCAAGCCTGTAATCCCAGCACTTTGGGAGGCCGAGGCGGGTGGATCACGAGGTCGAGAGATCGAGACCATCCTGGTCAACATGGTGAAACCCCGTCTCTACTAAAAATACAAAAAAATTAGCTGGGCATGGTGGCACGTGCCTGTAATCCCAGCTACTCAGGAGGCTGAGGCAGGAGAATTGCCTCAGCCCAGGAGGCGGAGGTTGTGGTGAGCCGAGATCGCGCCATTGCACTCCAGCCTGGGTAAGAAGAGCGAAACTCCGTCTCAAAAAAAAAAAAAAAAAAAAAAAATGACCTAGAGGCTGGGCACAGTGGCTCACACCTGTAATCCCAGCACTTTGGGAGGCTGAGGCAGGTGGATCACTTGAGGCCAGGAGTTCAAGACCAGCCTGGCCAATATGGTAAAACACTATCTCTACTAAAAATACAAAAACAAATTAGCCAGGCATGATGTGCACACCGTAATCCTAGCTACTCAGGAGTCTGAAGCAGGAGAATCACTTGAACCTGGAAGGCAGAGGTTGCAGTGAGCTGAGGTTGTATCACTGCACTCCAGCCTGGGCGACAGAGTGAGACTCTGTCTCAAACAACAACAACAAAATATATATAAAGTCTAAAAAATATTTTGAACAGCAAGAGAAAGAACAAGAAACAACACACAATGGTAGTCATTTGCTTGGTTCACTGATATTTCTGTTTCTGTTCCCTTCAGACACCTTAATAGGATCACACCACACTGCACCCCTGAAATTAAAATTAGTTTGGGGCATGTGACTCACTTAAAACAATGAAATGGGATGAGTGGCTCAGGTCACTTTTGAGTGAGGACTCTAAGAGGCAGTGCATGGTTTGCCAGAGCCTCTCTTTGACTCTGCCACGGGTACAGGCATGGGGATTGCTCTTCCCACATAAGTTACAGAAAAGGAGAAAAGATGCAGGGCTCCCATTTGACTGTGGTAGGCAGAAGAAGCAAACCTTGCTTGTTATAAGCCACTCAGATTTGGGAGTCGTTTGTTACTGCAGAAACAATAATTATAATTTGTTACAATCATCTAGTCTGATTAACATAGCAATAAGAAGACTCAGTGAAATAATACACGTTTGGGAATAATTTATTAAGAAAATAAAATCCAATCTTGAGACGATTATAGGTCCTCAGTGCAAAAATATCAGAGTCAATTTTAAAAAAAGAAGAAGAAGAACTTCCAGCTAAAAGCTCTTACCTCTTAATAGATCTGGAAGATATAATGTCAAAGTAGAGAATCTGGCTAATGCAGCAAAAGCAATACAGTTCCTCCTCCCTCCTACCTCTTTTCCACCTTAAACTCCAGTCCCAGCATTTCCCCTTTATGCCCAAATGTCCATATTATCTTGTTACAGGATGTCTGACCTTAGTTTTATAATTACTTTATTGTACATCACTATTTTTCACTGTGTATCATTACCTTCTCACTATAATCAACGGAATCATCCAGAAGATTTATCTATCAGGAGGTAGGGGGGCTAATCTGGGTTGTCAACTTCCTTTGTGGGATACTTGGTGAGTCCATCATTGTGCAGCTAAATGCTAGACTTCCTTCTACCCAGCTGTATGTGTGACCATCCGTCTTCATCATCCTTCCTTTTCATGATAAAGTATGTATGCTTTTCTGGGACATTCTGGTACCCATTGTTTGATGCTTATACTATAAGAGAAAAGTATCTATACTCTATAGGAAAGCTTTGCTTCAAAGATAAAACAGAACCCAAAATACAAACAGGAAAAAGTTAGGTTGTTCTGAGAGCACTCATCTGCCATATGTGAGGCCAGATGATAACAGAGCAATGCATATGAAGCTGCTGAGAGGAAATGCCATGAGTCAATTTGCGCTGCCAAATTATTGTTCATGCGCAAAAGTAAATAAAGACAGTCTCCGTCACACAACTTCATAAGAAAAACTTAACGTAATTCATTTGACCTGAAAGTGAACAAAGTTTAGAAACTCCAACTGAGGAGCAGCACGTAAACGGTGAATGAGCTCAACAGTGTTATCTCGATAGTTTTTATAAATATGGTTGCAGGTGGGGCCAGGCGTGGTGGCTCACACCTATAATCCCAGTACTTTGGGAGGCCGAGGCGGGTGGATCACGAGGTCAAGAGATCGAGACCATCCTGGTCAACACGGTGAAACCCCATCTCTACTAAAAATGCAAAAATTAGCTAGGTGTGGTGGTGCGTGCCTGTAGTCCCAGCTACTCAGGAGGCTGAGGCAGGAGAATTGCTTGAACCCAGGAGGTGGAGGTTGCGGTGAGCTGAGATGTTGCCATTGCACTCCAGCCTGTGTAACAAGAGCAAAACTCCGTCTCAAAAAAAAAAAAAAAAAAAAAAAAAAAAAAAAAAAAAAAACCAGGCGCGATGGCTCATGCCTGTAATCCCAGCACTTTGGGAGGCCGAGATGGGAGGATCATGAGGTCAAGGGATCGAGACCATCCTGGCCAACATAGTGAAACCCTATCTGTACTAAAAATACAAAAAAAAATAGCTGGGTGTGGTGATACAGGCCTGTAGTCCCAGCTACTAGGGAGGCTGAGGCAGGAGAATAGCCTGAATGTGGGAGGCGGAGGGTGCAGTGAGCCGAGATCGCGCCACTGCACTCCAGCCTGGTGCCTGGCAGCAGAGCCAGACTCTGTCTCAAAAAAAAAAAAAAAAAAAAACAGGTTATACAGGTTGTATTTACAGGTTATACAAATACAAACGTGAAAAATTCTTCTTGAATACAATACATGGTACCAAATGTATTATTTGCTTCTGCACCCCAGATTAGGTTAGCAAAACTTGGGCGTTGCCGGATTGCAGACAGAATGACAAACTATAAACTCCTCATTGTACACATGGGGAACCCAAGAGATACATTTCATTCTTAACTTTTCATAATCAGAAGAGTATAAGGAATAAATTGTTCAGTTTTTTTGTTTATCAATAATAAGATTTGAAACACTGACTTGTTGCTTAACTTGAAACTTAGAAAGAGCAGAAATGGTAGGTAAAGGCATTCTGACTCAAACCCAAATTCTTCTGATGTCTGAGTATTTCCCGATCTTACTGATGTCTCCATCTGTGTCTTAGAACTGATTCTCCCTCCTGAATCTTCTAGCTCAAATATATAACCACAGAATCAGCCTCACTGAGTGCTTTTTTCTTCATTCACTTGAGAAAACTCTCTGCCTATGTGGCCCACCTCTGTCTTGGTTTTACAGGTGCCAGTCTTCTTCATATAATTTGCATGAACATGTTGTCTATAATCCTCCAAGAATACAACGCACACAGCATCCTGAAAAATTGCCCACTCCTCCCGGGCACTTAATCCAGAGGTGTAATAAGCAACATTCCACTCACCTGTTTCTACACCCGTTTCCTATTTCTCCCAACTGGCTCTGATATCTAGCTCTTGATATAATGCATCCTTAAAAGAAATCCTTCCAACAGTTAATGCTTGCCCTCCATCTCCTCACACTAATAAAAGCAAAAAAACAGAATAATATTAATGGTGAAACACAGCAGCCAAAAGAAACCCAGAGCAACACATTGGCAGTATTTTCTACGTGTATTATAGTGTCTATTTGCCTAGACCATTATTTCTCTCAGGCCTAGTGCCTGGAGAAATGTGCTAATTTGCCACGCTGCTTTAATATTTAGTGAGGAGCCACAGCCGACCAATAATTTTTAATAGCTTGTCCTCTATTGATTCCAGCCCACACATTAAAGCACATAATAAAAATTTTAGAAAGATAGGTGAAGGGACGTAAGGACAAGAGAAAGTTAATAGTTTTGTCCACCTCCCTTTGAAGGGAACAAGAGGATTATTTCAACTCATAGGCAGAGTTTGTATAGTTAGACAATTGCTGATCTCACCATCTTTCAGCAATTTTTTTAAACAAAGTTTCTCTCTATCGCCCAGGCTACAGTGCAGTGGTGCAATCACAGATCACTGCAACCTCGATTTCCCGGGCTCAAGTTATCTTCCTGCCTCAGCCTTCTAAATAGATGGGACTACAGATGTGCAGCACCATGCCCAGATAACTTTTAAAGATTTTTTTGTAGAGATGGGGTCTTGCCATATTGCCCAGGCTGGTTTCAAATTCCTAGGCTCAAGTGATCCTCCCACTTCAGCCTCTCACACTGGGATTACAGGCATGAGTCACCACACCCCACCTTTCAGCAATATTTTAAAGATTAGCTTACAAAATACACGTTCTTTCTTTGATATGGTTGTATTCTTCAGCAATCTCTGAAATCAGTAATTTCTGATGAGGTGTAGATGGGCTTGTATTATAAATTCAAAACCCCTGGGGAGTCAGCAATGAACTGTATAAAGAAAAATAAAGTTCTCAAAAAGCAAATGACCCTACAGATGTTGACCGAGGCTACCTCTTGACCTCCTGTCCTGCAGTAACTGATGCAATAAGGGACTGCAACAGATAGAGTAAAAAATAGGGGCATCTATTGTAATTCCAGAACCGTACATTAGAAGCTCCCTGGCACCCAGGCCCGAGACTTTATGAAAGACGGGGATCATACTTATCCCTGGATGGGACTTGTGGAGAAAGGAAAAAACTATCTTAGCTAGTATGTATCATTTTAGAAGAAAAGCATTTGTGCTAGAGCAGCCTTCAGTCTTAGCATAGAAAACAAGTACCATCAAGAGATGTTTTTGGGATTTTGGATGTGGCAGCTTGCAAAAAAATAAAAAACATGAACGTTAATTAAGTACTTCTTTAAGCCTCAAACTCTTCGTGAATTCTGAAATTTAAGCCTCGAAAGTAATTCAGTCTCTCTTTACATTCTCACATTTGTTTAAGTTAGAATGAAAACTAAAAGGTGATTTCTCTTGGATGAAATACCAGAAGGCTGAGGGAAACAGAATGATTATGGGCATTTAAACCAGAAGTGTATTGGAAAGGGGCGCTCCTCAAAGACGGATATGTGTCCTCAGTAGCTATGCTGAATGTGGTAGCCCATTTGTGCTGAAAGATGTTTTTTAAGAGATCAAGAGTGGCGCAGTGAAAGGACTTTTTCCAGCACTGAAGCAGGCTTTAACAGGCAACCATTAAAAACCATATGTTTAGACAAAGAGGACTCAGCTTGCTTACTCAGCAACCACACATTGATTGAATCCCTGCAGGTCAAACACAGGGCTGGGCAGCACGAGAGGCAAAGGAGAAAAAACGTAATTTGTTTCCCAAATAGGATTACAAGTTAACTGTAGAAGCAAAACCTACTCATGAAATAACATGAGGGAGAAAGCAAAGTGACATTTTAGTAGGTCACTGTGCTAGCCTCTGAGGATTAAATGGAAGAAAGGTCTAGAGCCCTCTTGCCCAAAGCTTATTTATGACACAATTAGGCTGTACAATAGGAATATCTATTTTATGTTCAAGTCAGCTGAGGCCTTGATGATGTCAAGGTAGGGCGAACAACACTTCCTCCCCATTTGCAGGGGACCAAGGGGTTCCTGGAATGAGGGATTTTCAGTGTTAGAACTGAGACAGTCCCAGGAAAACTGGAACAAGTTGGTCACTCAGCGTGGTGAAGCAAGCATAGCTTTGGAGACAGATGGCTCTATATTTAAATCAAAGTCCTGCTGTTACTGTCTCTGAGGCAATGGACAAGAAATGATTCTAAATTGCTCTTTGTGTCTTTTATTGCTTATCTGAAAAAACAGGTTGAATAGATTATATAGACAGTGTATTAAGGTACCTGGCATGTGCTGGGCACATTGTAATCACAGTCTGTGCTACATGCTAAAGCAGTACTGTAGACCGACATCTCTAAGGATTTCAGGAGAAGGAAATAGCCATTGCAGTTTGGGATGGACGGGAAAGATTCATAAGGAGGATGACATATCATCTCTTCCAAGCTGAGATACTTTTGAATAAAAGACAGGATACTCAATAAGTATGCTGAGACAACAGGTATAAAATGTGCATGTTCTGGGCCAGTCAGAGTGGATGGTCAGCAAACCTTGACTTCATCATTGAAGACAGACTGGAACTTAGGTTGCAGGATCATCATGACATGCAAAGGCCAGGTTCTGCTATGGATTTTTATAGACTGTGGTTAGAGAAGCCTGAGCAGTCCTTGTTAAAGGATTCTTAAATGCCAATTGGCAAGTTGGTTTTGTCTCTTAGACCAAGATGAATCACTAATAGTTTCAGTCAAATAGCAAAATGCAAAAAAGTCACGACATATGAAGAGTCTAAAGAACTCCTGTCTTCTGCAATAGTTGTTCGTTTCCATTGTTTCCCCACATTTTTCCCAGTCACTTCCCCCATAACGTACGATCCTTGGAAGCCCAAACACTGTTTCCTAAATCTAATCATTTCCTTGTTTCACTTCTTAGGTTGGTGCAAAACTAATTGGAAATTTTTGCCATCGAAAGTAATGGCAAAAACTAACTGGGCACGGTGGCTCATGCCTGTAATACAGCACTTTGGGAGGCCGAGGCGGGCTGATTACCTGAGGACAAGAGTTCAAGACCAGCCTGGCCAACATGGTAAAACCCCATCTCCACTCAAAATTCAAACATAAGCCAGATATGGTGGCGCATGCCTGCAATCCCAGCTACTCAGGAGGTTGAGGCAGGAGAATCACTTGAACCCAGGAGGCAAAGTTTGCAGTGAGCACCATTGCACACCAGCCTGGGAAACACAGTGAGAGTCCCTCTCAAAAAAGAAAAGAAAAGAAGAGAAGAGAATGGCAAAACCCACAACCCGCAATTATTTTTGCACGAACCTAATATTTTCTGTGAACTCTGTGCCTATACCTGTTAACAACACTTGTGTGCCTTTTCTCCTGTAGTTTAATTTGCAGGCCCCCACGTACTTGGCATAAGGAAGTTGACAAAACTTTTTTCTTCCCCAACATTCATTTTAACCATGAGAAAATCAAGGAAATCCCAATTTATCTGACTTCAGATTTCTTGTCCTTTCAATGAATCTCCCTCTAGATTATACTTTTCTGCAGAAGTAAAAAATGGTTTCAGAGAATGGATGCTCCTGAAGTCACAGGAGACCAAGTTGACCAGAGGCTGGATGGGAGGAAAGGGGTGGAAAACCAGGATGTCTCTGACTCCGGCAGGATTATTCTAAAGCAATTTGCCACATTGCTTTAATATACCACATTGCTTTCGAATAATGTCTCCACAGAGAAAATCCCTCAGAGTCAAAAAATTGGCTGACAGGGAGATGAATGGATTTTCTCATTTAAACAACAACAAAAAAATTATCTTAATTCTGTCCTATCCCTGACCTTTTTTGTACACACACAAATGGAAATATCATATGACACTTGATCAGCTTGATATAAAGTAATATTAAAGCAGGGACCCATAATGAAACATGTGAATTGCTATCCCGTCCTTCTATCTCCCCCTTGCCAGAAAAAAAAAAATTAAATTAAACTCTCAAGGAATTGATGACTAGTGACAGTCTCTACAGAACAGTATGGGAATGAATTAGAACAGAAGCTAAAACATGCCTCAGGACATAATTGATAACATGATCAGACAGAGAAAAAATTATAAATGTGACATTAAATCCAAAACTTCTTACTCAGAGAAAATGCAAAGGCTTCTTTTCTCCCACAGGACCAATCTCAAGAACCATTAGTGTCTCGGGAAGCAAGAACCAGAGAGCAATTGTTGTTGTTTGTTTATTCTTGACAGTTTTAAAGAACAATTTCTCTGGGAGGAAAATTTCTGTTTTCAAATTAAAAGTTTGTTCTAAACCCAAGACCATTTCAGGAAAGCTTTTTGGGTCTTTCTTGAACTTTGAAAATTAATTTTCCACAAATTTTCATAATCCGTGTATTTAGTTGCTTCAGTAGGTTATCCCTCCTCAAATTTAGTCATTTCTTTGTGGTTGAAACATCACTGGATAAGAGGCACATTCGGGGGTGGGGGAAGGAAATCAGTGTTACAAAGACTAGATGCCAGTCCAGGGAGGAAAACTAAAAAAAAGGGGGGGAGGGGAGCAAGATTATGTCCCCAGCGGTCCCTGAATTGCACAATTGCCATTTTCAGTGTTGAGGCCTACTGATTGTCGACGTGACATTTCAAAAAATGTTAAAATGCTTTTGCTTGAGTTTTAGCCCAGTCCGTTTATAGGCATTTAGATCTGGTTAAGCGTTGTTGCCAGATTTTCTTAGTACATTATCCACTAAGCCATAACTGTTGCTAAGAAAACCTTAATTCCTATTAAAATGTTAAAACTTGGTAAAAAGAAAAAAAAAAGATTTAGTTTTTGCACAAGAGCACAATTAGCTGTTGTTTCACTTGCAATACTAAAGGCTTAATAATATCCAACATTAAAAATTAAAATAAAAAATGCATTTGGTACCAACACTATATATTATTTCAATCCTCCTAGAACTTTTCTGAATAATTGGAAATATTTCAGGGAAAATTACTCAGAGAGAACAGATACCTGCATTACATTGCTCTAAAATTAAGGTAGAATTATTGTACACCATTAAAATTTGTAATCTCTTGTTAATGAAGTTTAAAAAGACAGCACATTTATTGCAAGGGAGTTGAGAGAAGGGAAGTAGTAATTATCAGAATATATGCACCAAATCATTATTCCACCTCATTCCTTATGCATTTAAACTGTCTCTCTCTGCCACATGAGTCTTTTGTAATAAAAACTGAAGATTTTGATTGCCTACTTAATGAAAATTTAGATGCATTCCACAGCTAGTTTAAGAGAAGAAAAATCTTAAATTTTATTACCATAGCTCCCAGATTAATTAATGGCACAAGGGTTAAAATTCCAGATACACGTTGGTCTTGTTAACACATAATTGATTCTAACTCCTCAAAGACAGTTCCTCCTTTTTAATGCCAGGCATCTACATTGTAAAACAAGGTAATGTTAGTGAGAAACTCAGCATAGAAAGAAGGGTCTACATAGGCTTCACAGACTTGTCTCTTTCTAAAATTTATTTTTCATCATAATAAAACAAGCATTCGCGTGTGTACTGTCTACCACGCACTTTACAAGAACTATCTTGTTTAAACCTGACAACAATCCTCTGTGGTATGAATTAATATTTTCCTTATTACACGAATGAAAATTTCATGACCCGAAGAAGTTAACTAACTTGTTCAAGGTAATTCTGCTGGTAATGGCATACCTTGAATTTGAATACATACTCAGTTGACACTTGAGTTTGAGCTTTGTCACTGAGCAAACCTGCTGTCATTAAAACATCTGACAAATTCTTTCTACAAAGTCAGAGAACTTCAAATCAGACAGGCTATTTCACTAACATTTTTTCTTTCACTACTGCTTATGAATGAACCTGCCAGCAAGACCAGGAAAAAGCTTATCGGATGCTCTGCTTTCAGCAGAATGAGACTCCTGAAACATGTATATATATTTGAAGTCCTTTATCAGTTCATTATGATGCCTGTTACAATTTTATGATTTATGTGAGTAAAAAGCCCCATCTTTCCTCTGCCTGGCCAGTCAATCCACAGCACCTCCCCTAAGTAACATCCCTCTCTGAAAAAGCACAGACACCTGAAGATACTTTTTTAAGTTGCTTATTTTTGCTTTTAGTTGACACATAATAATTATGCATATGAATGGGGTACAGTGTGATGTTTTGATACATGTGCACTTTACGTAATGATCAAATCAGGGTAATTAGCAAATATATCACCTCGCACAGTTGCCATTTCTTTGTGGTTGGGACATCTAAAATCTTCTAGCTAAGTCAAGCACCACATAATAATGGCATTTAGTCAAAGATGGACCACATATAATCATCATCCCATAATATTATAATATACCTGAAAAAAATTCCTGTCACCTAGTGAGGTCTTAAAGATCCTAATCCTGTTTAGGTCTAATATAATGTGTGTGTTTGTATCTTAGTTGTTTAAAAAAAAAAAAAAAAGAAAAAAAAATTTAGGCACTGTGGCTCACATCTGTAATCCCAGCACTTTGGGAGGCCAAGGTGGGCAGATCACTTGAGGTCAGGAGTTTGAAACCAGCCTGGCCAATGTGGTGAAACTCCATCTCTACTAAAATGACAAAAATTAGCTGAATATGGTGGCACATGCCTGCAATTCTAGCTACCTGGGAGGCTGAGGCAGGAGAATTGCTGGAACATGGGAGGTGGAGGCTGCAGTGAGATGAGATCACACCACTGCATGCCAGCCTGAGTGATGGAGTAAGACTCCATCTCAAAAAAAAAAAAAAAAAGAACGCTTTTCAAAAAGTAAAATAAAAAGGAAAAAGCTTACAGAATAAGGATACAGAGAAAAAATATTCTTGTGCAACTATCCAATGTTTTTGCATTTTAAGCTGTTATTACAAAAGATTTAAAAGGGGTTTTTTAAAGTTTAAAAAGTTACAGTTAGCTAAGGTTAATTTATTACTGAAGAAGGAAACATTTTTCTAAGTTTAGTGTAGCCTAAGGGTGTAGTGTTTATGAAGCTCACAGTAGCGTAATGACCTAGACCTTCACATTCACTCACCAGTCACTCACTGACTCACCCAAAGCAACCTTCAGTGCTGCAAGCTCCGTTCATGGTAAGTGTCCTATACAGATGTGCCATTTTAATCTTTCACAACGTATTTTTACTGTAACATTTCTAGGTTCAGCTATGTTTAGATACACAAATACTTGCCATTTTGTTACCATTGCCTACAATATTCAGTGCAGTAACATGCTATACAGGTTTACAACCTAGGAGCAATAGGTTATACCACCTGGATTTGTGTGAATATAATGTGTGAAGTTCACACAATGATAAAATAGCCTAAGTACACATTTCGCAGAAGGTATCCTCATCATTATGCAATGCATAACTGTATTTCGAAATATCCTGTATGCTGTTGATAACTATAGTCATCTAACTGTGCAATAGAAGATCGGAACTTACTCATCCCATCTAATTTTAACTTTGTAGCCACTGACCAATCTCTCACAATACCCCTCCCCACAACTCTACCTGGACTCTGGTAACCAGCATTCTACTCTGTACTGCAATGAGATCACCTTTTTTAGATTCCATATATGAGATAAAACAGTATTTTTTTCCTTCTGTCCTTGGCTTATTTAACTTACCATAATGCCCTCTAGGTTCATTCATGTTGTTGCAAATGACAGGATTCAATTCCCTTTTATGGCTGTATAGTATTCCATTGTCTATATATGACAGGTTTTTAACCATCCATTTGTTGATGGACACTTAGATTGATTCCATATCTTGGCAATTGCAAAGAGTATAACAATAAACATATGTGTGCAGATATGTCTCTGACATACTGATTTTATTTTCTCTGGATATATGGTCAGTAGTAGTACTGCTGGAACAAATGGTAGTTTTATTTTTAATTATTTGAGAAACTTGTGTTGTTGTTCATAATGACTACCTAACTTGCATTCTCATCAACAGTGTGTGAGTTCCTCTTTCACCATATCCTCACCAGCATTTGTCATTTTTTTTCTTTTCGTCAATATCCATTCTAACTGGAGTGAGATGATATCTCATTGTAAGTTTCATTTTTGCATTTCCCTGATGATGAGTGATGGCGAACATTTTTTCATATAATTCTTGGTCATTTGTATGTCATCTTTTGAGAAATGTCTATTCAGATCTTTTGCCTTATTTTTAATCAGATAACTTGGAGGATCGGTTTCTGGGTTCTGCCATTGAGTTGTTTCTTATTTATTCTTTATATTAACCCTTTATCAGTGGTATAGTTTGCAAATATTTTCTCTCATTCTGTGGGTTGTCACTTTACTCTACTGATTGTATCCTCTGCTGTGCAGAAGATTTTTAGTTTGATGTAACCCCATTTGTCTAATTTTGCTTTTGTTGCCTGTGCTTTTAAGGTCTTACACAAAAAATCTTTGTCCAGACCAATGTCCCAGAGCATTTCCCCAATGTTTTCTTCTGGTGTTTTCATAGTTTCACATCCTACATTTACATCTTTGATTGATTTTGAGTTGATTTTAATAGATGGCGAGAGATAGGGGTTTGTTCATTCCTCTGCATATAGACATCCAGTTTTCCCAGAACCATTTATTGAAGAGACTGTGCTTTCCCTACTCTCTCAAACAAGATAAGGCACTGTCCCCTCTATGCTGACTTTGCACTTAGCCCTTACTTCCATCAGAACGCAGACCACATTGCAGATGAATCATCTTCATACACCAAGCCCACCTCTTCATTTTCAATGAATCTGTTGATGAACACAGGAAATCTATATCTCAATCTTCCATTTTTCTAAGATTTGTTGCAACACCTGACTGTTATTATTGTGATTTTCCCCTCATGAATCGGCCCAAATTATTTTTTAAATAAACACAGTATCTTTAATTTTGTAAACAGTAAAAGCAAAAAAGAGCCACAAGCAATTCACCTCAAAGTCCTGAAGAATCTGAAGCCTCTGCTTGAGAAAAGGCCCTTGAAGACAGAGAATGCATATTATTGCACAGGGTTGTATTTCAGGCTTCTCTATACTTCAAACACTTCAGAGAATTCTAATCATTGAGGAAATTCCAAATCAATATTTAGTCTTTTGGAAACTAATTTTGTGAATAATTTCATTTTAATAGCCTACAACCATGGTTATAAATGAGGAACCACTTTGGAAATTAATAGTTTGGTTGCGGATACAAAAAAGTTATTAACTCTTTATCATCAATTAAAATAATATATGATACTACTAATCATGTCCATACAGAATAAATAATGAGTATCTGGAAAACTGTAAATTATATAAATCCTAAAAAACCTAAAATAAAACGGAAATTAAAGACTATTTAGCCAAAGCAAACTCGTTGTTCTCCCTGAAGGGAAAACATAAAGGTCTTTTAGAAGATTAAAGATTCATGTCTGTGCTGCTTTCTGAAAATTCCTATGAATCATTCAGTCTTATTGAAACGCACGATTACTACTTACATAAATAGGACATTCTCATATATATGTATATGTGTGTGTGATGATTTGTGCATTTTTGTGGCATCAGTGTAACTAGAGCTTTAAACTTTGTTATATTAAAAAATAAATCATTTGAGGTCTTTGCCAGCTTCTATTCTGCCTAGAGCTGTGAAAGGAAGCAGTGGAGGACAAAATTGGATATCCCAGGAATAGAAGGCTCCTTGGAGTACAATATCATCTGAAAATCCAAGAAATTTGAATCTTATCTGACAATGTTCTCAGGAGATCCTCAGGATGGAAAGTAGCTATTTTGTGTCTAAACAATTTCCAGGACTAGAGAAATTCCAAGCTTTCCACAGATGCTACCAGTAAAATGCTTCAGAAGAGAGTTCATTTTTGCCTCAATGATGATGCCTTATCACAGTAGGGTTTGTGTGTTCATGAGTGGGCATGTACGTGGTACCCAGGTAAGTGCTTAATTAGTGTCCACAGCTAAGGAGAGCGAGAAGCCAGCAAGTGCATGCAGGGAATCGCAATCTTTGGTCTGTATTGGAAGCAGCTGGACAACCGATGACAAGAAATAGTGAGGGAAGCCAGATGAAGTGAGGAGTTGTTTACTAATGACCTCCACGTGTCTTTTGGGAACATACAGGGTCATATTTCTTATCTACTCAAATAAAATGTTATTGAACACCAGAAGCAATTGTATCTGTGGCGGGCAGAACAATATGCCGCTAAAGGTGTCTGTCTTAATCTCTGGAACTGGTAGCCATTTCAACTTCCAGGGCAAAAGGGACTTCGGAGATGTGGTTAAATTGAAAATCTTGAGATGGAGAGATTTCCCCAGGTTTCTGGGTGAGCCTAACGTAATCAATCACAAGGAAATCAAGAGGGATAAAGTTAGAGAAGATGTGACAATGGCAGTGCAGTCCGAAGGGTGCAGCCTGGAGCCAAGGAGTGAGCTCCTCCTGAAGCTAGAGGAGTAAGGTTCACCCCAAGAGCTTCCGGAAGGAACACCAGCTCTGCTGATTCCAGTTTGATTTTAGTCCCAAAAGACCCATTTCAGAATTCTGACTTTCATAACTTTAATATGATAAATTCCTGTTGTTTTAAGCCACTAAGTATATGATAATTTATCAGAGCAATTGTAGGAAACTAATACAGTGTCTTTGTTAATCTTTGTTTCCATTGCTCTCTTCGATCTAAATGCACATGTTCTTTCTACATGGAGTGATCTTAGCTAGTGCTCTATTTTGTACCATAAAGGTACAAAACATTTATGAGTGTCAGAATATGCTCTTATACATCAGAAAATTTCCTTCAACTTCAAAGGCTAGAAATATTTAAAGTTCTAGATATGGTCATTCAGGAAGTACTGAATAATAATCCCAATGTTGTCGTAATACATCTTTTATCCCACCTGAACCCTCATCCTCCCATATATACCTAGGCTAGAAAAAGAACTCAGGCATTGTAACTAATGTAATACAATGCCATGGCGATAGGGTGGTGTGATAACTCTGGAGAGGACTAGGGTTGTACAAGGTTATATGGAGCCTGTGCCAGAGAAACCAACAGATAGCCAAAGATTTCCATCAGCCTTACGAAGCCAACCAGGAAGCTGTCACAAAGTTCTACTGCCTAAGCGGCATGAAACACAATAATAACAAAATAGAAGTTCAGCATGCCCTTTAGGGGACGGGCAGAAAAACGAGTGTATCTATGCGATCTGCAGTCCAGTGAGCCTGTTCCAATGAGAATTCAAATTGGCGGCTCTCTCTTTATATTGAAACAGGACCACAGCTTGGTAGAGGAGCTGACCGCTCTGTGTAGGTGGGCCCACCCAAACCTTGAACGATTCTATTCAAATGTCTTCAGTAACCCTAACAGAGGCAGGCGGATTGGGGAGCCTTGAGGGTACTGATAATTTAGATAACAACTTGCTCCTCCAGATACTTGTCCTTCTGTTTATCTTGGACTCAGCCCCTGTCAGCCTATGCATTCATTATGAGATCGGGAGCCATGGCAGCAAACTCTATGCCAGAGAACTAATGTTAATATTCCTTAACCATGTGTTCTCCCAAGAAAGAGTCAGGGATTGTTCTTACAATGGTGGTCATTGGCCTCCATAGGGGAAGGGGCCAAACAAAGACAAATTGTAAGACCAAGTAGAATTTGGGTCCCAGATGAACAGATAAATTTTTTTTCTTTGTTCTCTTCTCCCAAAGGAGGTCTCTCCTCAGGGATTTCTAATTCTAGGAAAAAAGGCTGTTACAGGTCAAAGGGGAGCTTCCAAATAGTCAATAAAAGGCCCTTTCTCTAGGGAGTTAGAACAACAAGGGACAGAAAATATTGGCTTGACTGTGTGGGATACAGCTTCAGTCGTACAGAAATCTTGTAATCCTCAAGGGCGCTGAGTCTATCACAGGGGTGGCTCAACTATTTGGACAGCTAAAGACTATCTATTATGTGCCCGGTGCTCTGCTCGTCACTGGAGAGACAGGCGTGATTAGAAGATGGCCCTTCACACACAGCGATCAGTATAGAGTTATACTGTTCTGAGTTAAACTCCTGGCCCCATCTCTGAGTAGTTGTGTGATTTTGATCAATTTCTACTGTCTCAATTTCATCTATAAAATGAGAATATTAATCCCTGTCTTCTGATTAAGGTTGGTGGACGTTGTTTCCATTTGGTAACTCAGAATCAAGTGGGGAGAGAATCAAGGACACAGATGCCTAAACGCTCTGAGAGAGGTACATGCAGATGTGTAGACTCGCAGAAGACACAGCTGGAAGGGATAAATGGTAAATAATGTATAGGAGATGGTAAAAAAAAAAATAAATAAAAAATAAATAAATAAAAAAATTTAAAAAAGCCTACAATCCAGATGGGATCCTCATTTACCAGATTTAGGGGTCAGGGCTTTAGCCAGATAGGCCCTACCAGAACATCCCATCCATTCAGCCTAAAGGCACAAGTCGACCTTCTGTGGTGCTCTTTCTTGTTGAAGGGTGAATTGGAACTATTAAAATAGCATTCACTCACCCACACGTGCAGTTGGTCATTCAGCTACTGTTTGGACAGGAGAAGTTGCAAGCCTCAGTCAAGGCTGAGGACTCTGATGAAATGCTCATTCTCAAGCAGCAGTTCAGCTGCCCTTGGATCCTCAGGCACTGATTGAGTTCAATTCCATTGACTAGCATGGATTCCTTTCTCATTTCTCTACTTAAACCTGCTGGTGTACATTCAACGTCCATCAAAGTATACTTTAAACAATGAAATTGGATCAACTTAAATTAAGGAGAGAAATAAAGAAATAATTCCTGTAATCAGAGTTAAAATTAATATATATTTAAGAAAGTTAAAACACACTGGGATTCCCTAATTGGATGCCTTTTGTTGGCCATTTTATGCAATGGTATAATTCAGTCTCAAGTAGTAGGCCTGCCTATAACAGATGAGAAGTTCACCGGCAGAGGATCAGTTTATATTGCATTCATGGAGCAGCATTGCTCACCAAATAGTCTGTCTGGAGCTTGTGTGCGATTTGGGTGATCTTAAGACATATGACTTAATGGGATAGAGAAAATTTTTAGTTTTTTGAATCCTAAGTCCTTATCTCCATGTATCAATTGGATTGAGGGTCAGCTTCTCCCCTCCACCCAATTCTGTTTTTCTCAATTCCTTACAGCGATTCTCCTAAGAGCACTCCCCAGTAAACATTCTGCAAGCAACTTTACATCTCAAAGTTTGGAACCCAACCTAACATGGAGTTGTCAATCAAAGCGGCCGCCTCTTGAAGCTTTACCCAGATTTGAATTACTCTGCTCATGCTCAGAACCCACAAAAAATTCCTTCCAAACCTTTTTAAACCAGAAGCACATTTTTGGGGACATCTACCCCAAAGTGCCACGTATTTACCATCTGGGGTTATGTATCTATATTTTTGAGAAACAGACAAAAGTTACTCTAAACTGAGTCTGAGGAATAAATTCTGTGACTAAGCTAGGGCCTACTACTTAGATGCAGCTAAAATGTTTTGATAATGATTTTCTTAAATGGTGGTCACCATAGTTTGAAAGCAGAACCCGAAAAGAAGTTTCAAAATGCTTTGAGCAAAAATGGCATCAGAGAAATAAGTGTGTAGCCTCCCAAGAGAATTGCCTAGAATGATAAACCTCTTTCCTGTGTAACTCCCACCATTCTTGTTAAAATACCAGCCCCATGATTTTATAGTTACACTGAAGTCACAACTAGGAGACATGACTTAGAGCCTACTATTCCCCCTTGGAATTATACTTTCAGCCATAAAGATCTCCAAGGAATATAGGACATTAGGGCCTAGATTGGAGGATCTAAAGAAATGAGAAGGTTTAAGTAGCATCTGGTATTTTTTCCAGTACAAGAACTTGGGCATATTTTTAGATTTACGTCAGGAATTGTGTCTTACTCATCCATTCATTCCTAGCTCCAAGCCCAGTGCCTGATACATAATAAGCCATTGTAGAGGTAAATTATTTAATTATTAGAGAAGTGCTAGAGAAAAACTCTTCCAGCAAAAAAAAATATATATATATATAAATTATGAATATGTATATTATTCTTTATATGCATGTAGCTTATTTCATATATCTATCTATGTGGCTTCCCTTTGTATTTTTCCTCAATTTCATTATTTCCCCTTAATGATTAGCAGGACACTAAAAATCAAAGTAGCCTATATGCTTGTCTTCAGTGATAGCAGAGGCTGACTCTGCTGCAGGTTTTAGCAGTAGAAGAACCCAAAAATAAAGTGAATAGAGGCTGTGACAAAAGGGGAGGGAAAGCCTGAGGAATCCCTAGGGCCTGGAAGTAGAAGAAGCGGGAGACTAAGGAGCCACCCCAACCTGTATACAGGTCTCAGGGTTCTGAATGCAACTTTACAGAGCAGGAGATTCTCAAGGCCTACCAAACAGGAAGCATCAAGGCAGTAATAACCAGTAGCATATGGGTAAGCATCAAAAGCAATTGGTGCCATGTGAACTAGGAAGGGCAGAGATCAACACATACTGGGGAACATATTAATAAGAGGTATATTAGTCTGTTTAGCATTGCTATAAAGGAATATCTGAGACTGGGTAATTCAGAATGAAAAGAGGTCTATTTGGCTCACAGTTCTGTAGGCGGTACCAGAAGAATAGTGCCAGCATGTGCTTCTGATGAGGCCCTCAGGAAGCTTCCATCAAAGTGGAAGGCGAATGGGGAGCCTGCATATCACACCACAAGTAAGGGAATAATGGAGAGAATGAGGTGCCAGACTCTTTTAAACAACTAGCTCTCACATGCTAATAGAATGAGAACTTACTTATTACCAAGGGGATGGTGCCAAGGCACTTATGTGGGATCTGCCTCCACGAGCCAATACCTCCCACCAGGCCCCACCTCCAACACTGGGGACCAAACTTCAGCATGAGCTTTGGAAGGGACACACATCCAAACCATAACATGAGTTGCGGAGGCGGGGTCTGGGGAAGAGCTGTGGTTTGAAAGAAAGGTCATTAAGAATTGTACAGTAAGTGCTGGAGGCAAAAAGCATTTCCAGCAGCCATCACATAAGCAAGGGCTCTGAGACAAGAAGAGCACCGAGTCCAGCGGCAGTCCTGCTGCAGGCGTGTACTATGAAAAAGTGGTTAATGGAAGGTAGGGTGGGCCTTGCTGGATCGGATCGGGGGAGGCATTGTAAAGCCTAGAGACATGCATGGACAGCGTTTCCATGAGAGTTTTCACAGTGGGTCTGCGAAAGAGGAAACCAACACGCATGAAATCAGAAACCCTAAACATTGCACCAATTAATCTGAAAACGAAAATTCAGGAGGTGAGAGATGAACATGAATCTGAGAAAAACTCTTGGAGGAAAGACCTTGGCTAAGCCTTGAAGTTGGCTAAGATTTTGATTGCTGGCTTGGAGCAAAAGGAAGAACACCAGAAGCATCAAAAATCGGCATTATTTGTAACCAGCAGGACAGAAAAGGTGTGTTGAGGAGTACAATGAATGATGATTGAATGTCTGTGAGTACTGGGGCCAAATTACAGAGGGCTTTAGAAGCATAAGAGGCCTCTGTCAAGTGTAGATGATGCAGAATCACTTCATGAATTGGCTGGAATTGGGAGAAACTGAGGCTAGAGCCACCCACTGGCAGGAGCTATGTTAATCCAACCCAAAATTGAGGGCATAGAGATGAAAAGAGAAAATGGGAGAGGGTAACCAACACTTCTTTTTTTTATTGTACTTTAGGTTCTGGGGTACATGTGCAGATCATGCACGATTGTTGCATAGGTACACACATGGCAAGGTGGTTTGCTGCCTTCCTCCCCCCATCACCTATGTCTGGTATTTCTCCCCATGTTATCCTTCCCCACCCTCACCCTTCCCACCCTTCCATCCCTCCCCTAGTCCCCCTCAACTGACCACAGTGTGTGATGCTCCCCTCCCTGTGTCCACCTGTTCTAATTGTTCTACACCCGCCTATAAATGATACAATGTGGTGTTTGATTTTCTGTTCTTGTGTCAGTTTGCTGAGAAAGATGATTTCCAGATTCATCCATGTCCCTATGAAGGACATGAACTCATCTTTTTTATGGCTGCATAGTAATCCATGGTGTATATGTGCCACAATTTCTTTATTCAGTCTATCATTGATGGACATTTGGGTTGGTTCCAGGTCTTTGCTATTGTAAACAGTGCCGCTATCAACATACATGTGCATGTGTCTTTATAATAGAACAATTTATAATTCTTTGGGTATATACCCAGTAATGGGATTGCTGGGTCAAATGGCATTTCTAAGTCCTTGAGGAGTCTCCACACTGTCTTCCACAATGGTTGAACTAATTTACACTCCCACCAACAGTGTAAAAGTGTTCCTATTTCTCCACATCCTCTCAAGCATCTGTTGTCTCCGAATTTTTTAATGATTACCATTCTAATTGGTGTGAGATGGTATCTCAATGTGGTTTTGATTTGCATTTCTCTAATGACCAGTGATGATGAACATTTTTTCATATGTTTATTGGTCTCATAGATGCCTTATTTTGTAAAGTGTCTATTCATATCCTTCACCCACTTTTGAATAGGCTTGTTTGTTTGTTTCTTGTAAATCTGTTTAGTTCTTTGTGGATTCGGATATTAGCCCTCTGTCGGATGGGTAGATTGCAAAAATTTTTTCCTATTCTATTGGTTGCTGGTGTGCTCTGATGATTGTTTCTTTTGCTGTGCAGAAGCTCTGGAGTTTAATTAGATCTCATTTGTCTAATTTGGCTTTTGTGGTCATTGCTTTTGGTGTTTTAGCCATGAAGTCCTTGCCTATGACTATGTCCTGAATGGTTTTGCCTAGGTTTTCTTCTAGGGTTTTTATGGTGTTAGGTCTTATGTTTAGATCTTTAATCCATCTGGAGTTAATTTTAGTGTAAAGTGTCAGGAAGGGGTCCAGTTTCTGCTTTCTGCACACTGCTAGCCAGTTTTCCCAACACCATTTATTAAACAGGGAATCCTTTCCCCATTGCTTGTTTTTCTCAGGTTTGTCAAAGATCAGATGATTATAGATGTGTGGTGTTGCTTCTGAGGCCTCTGTTCTGTTCCATTGGTCTATGTCTCTGTTTTGGTACCAGTACCATGCTGTTTTGATTACTGTGGCCTTGTAGTAAAGTTTGAAGTCAGGCAGCATGATGCTTTCAGCTTTGTTCTTTTTGCTTAGGATTGTTTTGGCTATGTGGGCTCTCTTTTGGTTCCATATGAAGTTTGAAGTGGTTTTTTTCCAGTTCTGTGAAGAAGGTCATTGGTAGCCTGATGGGGATAGCATTGAATCTATAAATTACTTTGGGCAATGTGGCCATTTTCACAATGTTGATTTTTCCCAACCATGAGCATGGGATGTTTTTCCATCTGTTTGTGTCCTCTCTTATTGCCTTGAGCAGTGGTTTGTAGTTCTCCTTGAAGAGGTCCTTTACATCCTTTGTTAGTTGTATTCCTAGGTATTTTATTCTCTTTGTAGCAATTGTGAATGGAAGTTCACTTGATTTGGCTCTCTGTTTGTCTGTTATTTGTGTATAGAAATGCTTGTGATTTCTGCACATTGATTTTGTATCCTGAGACTTTGCCGACATTTCAAAAGCCCAACAGGATAATATGTTAGCTAAAAGGATTGAAATACAGATGAATTCAGTGATGTCACTCAGAGACACTGGATGACTAGGAAGGGAATGCAGTCTGGAAAATATAGAATGAGTTTGGCTTAACATAGATTGAGCCTGGCCAGGGCACAGGCTCTGGAGTGGGAAGACCTTGCATGCTTACTTAAATCCGAGAGGCTTCACTGCCTCCCAGCCTTGAGGAGAGCAGAGTCTTTCTCACCTTTGCTGCTGTAATTAACAGATCCCTTCCTCCACTCAACTTCTTCTCCATTGATCCCCTCAGGTTTGTATGCAGAGCAGAACCAACTTGGTAAGACAGACTTTCCTGCAGTGTGGAGGAGGAAAGATTTTGCCGAAGCGTATACTTTATTTTTTTGTCCAATCATGTATAGTAGGCAATCCAGGAAATTCTATAAATTGCTATGTTCATTACAGCACATCCACTATGTCCTTGGTTTTGACCTAAACTCTTTTTTTTACGTTATCTCACTTAATTTAAACACTAACACAAGGCCATAAATAGCATCAACCCAATTTTACAGAACAGAAGGCAATACTAGGGCCCAAAAACATTAAATTCCAAATTCATACAAATAGAAAAGTAGAATGGGAATTCTAACTCAGCCCTTTTAAAATCCAAAACCTATGTTTTTTCACTAAAATAGACAGCGATTACTAGTCAAAACACAATAGGAATAAGTACATACAGAGTTACTTAAAATGTACTCTAACAACACAGATGGGGAGAAGGGCTGCAATTAATTGGTCCAAAGTTCCACCACTTCATCCCTGAGCCTCCAAGACTCCCACATGGCTGCCATCGAGTGTTAAGGATTTGTTCACATCTAATTTTTTAGATTTAGAACATCTGTAAAATTTATTGTTACCTATTTTAAAAGCACTAACCTCTGTTTTTCAAAAGATAATTTAGGAGTTAAAGCTTATCACGTTTTATCCATAAATCAGAATATATATCCCAATATGAATGGGCAAGAGCAATTTATAAAGGACGAAATTCAAATGGCCAAAACCTACATGAGAAATTTTCCAACATCACTAATAACAACCAAAAATGGAAATTAAAATAGATGCCATTTTTCACCTACCAAAATAGCTCAGGATTTTTTTTAATCTAAGTGATGAGAGTGAGTAAAAATGATTGCTCACATATCCTGTTGATTAAAATATAAATTGATATAATCTTTCTAGTGGATGAGTTGGTACTGTAAATCAAAATCATTAGAATATACTAACTCTTTGACCCAGAAATTTTTTATACACAAGGATATCCATCACAATGTTATTTAAGCAGTAAAAATTTTAAACAGCCTAATGTACAACATAAATAATGATCAAACAAAATTGGAGGTAGCATGCAATCAAATGCACTGCAGTTATTCTTTAAAATCACATTATGTAAGAACATAAAATGACTTGGAGAAATGATTATAGCACATCATTAAATAAAGAAAAGCATGTCTCAAAATAGTATTGCACCACAATTCAATTTTGTTGAATCTAAGCTAAAGGCCCACCTCAAATTTTAACAAAGATGCTTTTTGGATAATCAGATTATAGGTTCTTCTTTGGGTTTTCATGTGATTTCCAAATTTTCAATATTGAACATAGAAGCTTTTTAACATTTGGAACAAGTCATATTAAAAATCTGATTCTATTCTATTATCTATTCTGCATTTTCAGGGAAGTCCTATACCAGTTGAGCTCTTTGAATGGGAACTTTCTCCCTGTTTCTCCAGAGAGCACCTCTAGGCCTCTCTTCCCTCTCTCCTGAAATCCCAGCCTTCACCTTCCAAAAAGTTCACAGCTACTTCTAGCCATTGTCTTGACCACAAACATTTCTGTAGGAAAGCCATCCTCATCCCTTGGGTCAGACTTCCATTCTCTTCAATCCAAACCATTTATTCACTTGTGAGTTAGCAATCACTGAACATTTACTTTGTGCCAGGCAGTATGCTGGATGCCAGTGACACAAAGCCAAATAGGACAATGTTCTGACTATGACAGAGTCAGACTTGAGTAGACAGCATGTGCTGTAACCAAGCTTAATGGGCACACAGGGGAGAACATTCAAAAGCAGAACCAGGAAGGCAGGGAAAGCAAGGACGCTCAGAGGCTGTGACACTTGCCCTAAAAAAATGGGAGCAATTTAGATCAAAAACTCAGGGAAAGATACTCTAGGCAGAGGAAAGGTCTGTGCAAGGCACATAGATGAGGAAGAACATCATATATTCTGGAAACATCAAGGATATCCACTTGACTAGAATACAGTGTGCAAGGGTGAGTGTCAAGAGATAATATTGGAAGATTATATTGTCCCAAATTGTGTTACATGGAATACCAGGACTCCAAAATTATCCTTGGAATAAGAAGAGATTCCTTGCCCACATCACTCTGGGAAATGCTGCATAGAGCGTACACATCTCTTGTATAGTCATAGCACATGTTAGCATACTGAAGGCCCGCAGGACGAAAACAACCACTCTCTCCCTTTCCCCTACTATTCTTAGAAACACACATTGAAAAAAACTGAACCAGGGAAGTGAGGAGGATCCAGAGCATAAAGGCCTGCATACTAAGCTAAGGAACTGTCTCTGCCCTGAAAGCTCTGGAGAACCTTCATGGCTTTTAAACAAAGAAGTCACAGGATCAGGGCTGTGGTTTAGAAAAAAAACACTCTGGCGCCAGTAAGGAGCCTGAAGGAAAGAGTAGAAGAAGAAATGGAAATTTGTACTCAGGAGGCTGTGACAGAAATAGGGAAGGAACAGGAATGTTGCCCCAAAACAAAAGCCAAGGAAGCAGAAGTGGGATTAAGAGGTGGACTAGAGAATTTGACCCACAGCAGACTTGGGGACTTAGTGTACTTAACAGTGATGGGTATAAACACGGTGGAAATCAGGACCAAGTGTGTGTGAGAGAAATCGCTAACATGTGTCTCAGTTTCTCTGTAGGGTCATGGGACAGGAGAAAGCATGCTTGGAACAAAATGTAATAAATGGAGCTGTGGACATATCTCACACATGATAGGAAATACCAGTCTGAAGCTCAGCAGAGAGATCTAGATGGACAATACAATCAGGAGGGCTTTAGAATACAGTCATAGATGAAACCATGGGCTTAAATGGGAAATATCACAATGAGAATACAGGTTCAGGGCATTAACCTGGGTAACATCAAAGTTTGGCCAACAACAGTAAGCCTACAAAAGTGGTAAGAAGTGACCACAGATAACATTTGAAAACTCAAAAGAGAAATGTCAAGGAAGCTAAAAGAGGAGCAGTGAAAATTCCAGCTACAACTGGAACAAGAATCAGATTTTTAATATGACTTGTTCTAGATGTTAAATATTTGGGATTATATACCAAAGAGATCCAACGAGTATGAACTGGGATGTGTCTATTGGCTTTAACAAAATGTCACTAATAAGAGGGAAGCTGTCCTTCCAAGAGCTGACAGAGAAAGGGTGATTAGGACTGAATAAAATTTGGGCTTTGAGTATTTTGGCTTTCACCTGGGAAATAACTGAGTCTGTTTATTCTATGTTAAGAGTCGAAGGGAGTATGTTAAGAGTCGAAGGGAGGTACCGAGGGGAATGCCAGTGAGAAGTGGGATGAAAGAAAATAGAGACGGATGGCCAATAGAGGCGTCTGGGGGAGTACAAGGGACAGCATTCACAGTACAGAGTTGGAGAGAAGGAGAGACCCTTAATCCTCTGACATTTGAGTATAAGAGGCAGAGGAGCTTGAAGGCAGCAAGGAATGAATCTGAGAATGCACTCACCCAGTGGCTTCAACTTAACCAATGCAAAGTTTTGAAAGACATGAGAGGATGAGAGGGAGAAGATTAAGTTTCAGAGAAGCACCAGTTCATCACCCTGAATCACAAGTGAAGGAAGACCCTGGCAATGTCAAGTCTGCATTTAAAGCTTCTCAAATTAAAATCAACTCAACATAGAAAAATGTCAATATTAGTATTAAAATAGATGAGCACAATTATCAAGGTAAAGTTCATCAGATTTAAGTACGTGCCTATTTATGTCATGCATACGCACTTTCTACACATCTTTTTAAAATATGAAATTTTCCCTTGGTGTGTAGATTTGGGGAAATGTAAATTTCAAGCTAGATGAACTTTCCTTTCACCTTTTTCTCCTCGAATCTGGAATCTTTTAAAGGTTTAAGAAAACCACAAATAATATAGTGACAACATTTTTATATACTATTCTTATTAATACTACTTTCAAATTTCTATGTAGTGTTATCTATTATTAGAGTGATAATGGTTCTTCATTTCCACCACTGATTTCTTTTAAAGTCTCTCAGATAATTTCAAAATTAAGATATTGACTAAATGGGTGCAGTGCAGGGATGCGTAAGACCATCTGACAACTTGGTAAGACAGACTTTTCTGCAGTGAGGAGGAGTTGCACAGAAATCTAATCAACCAAGTGGATTCTTACACCATGGCCTGAAGACAAAAAAATCCACACCTGGAGTAAAAACTCTAAGCCTATTTAGATGCTATTTTTGGTTCCTTGATTACCTGTAAAATGTCATCAGTGTATGTTTTTCAAAGAAAAACAAAATGCACACAGTATGAAGGCAAATCAAGAAAGCCTGTGCTTCTAAAATTGACTATACACTCCACTACTACCACTTCTTCTCCTCTATCCTGAGAAAATGCATGCTTCATTCCAAGGGCAGAGTGACCTTGGAAACTGAATCAGAGAGCTTCACGCCCTGGGAACCCAAGCATAAGAGAGAAGACTAAAGAGCCATTGGTCTGGTCTTGGAAAGAGGAGGAACTTAAGAAAAATCTTCCGGGCTCCCCAGTGCAGGTCAGTCCATCTTTCCTACAAATCCAGATTCTGACACAACCAAAAACAATCATCACAGCCCTACTTTGTTTTTTTAACTGAATGTGTCCTCTCGACTATTTTGATAGCAATATTTATTAAATTTATTATCTATCCCACACTTCATTCACAACTCATAAGGGAGTTAACTATTTATAGAAAAACCTTTAGAATAAAATAAATACTCATTATGTAATTCATCAGGCCTGTAAATCCACATTTCTTGTACTCTCTTAGGATTGCTAAAAGACACTTACCTGTAATTATAGTGCCTTTTGTGTTTAATTTTTATTAACATCATATAATGTACGCTAAAGCTTTTTTGAAGGCTATCCATTTCCAGTATCAGTAAAAAGGCTGGAGAACCACGTTTGAAAAAGTCGGGAATCATGAAATTTCAGACTGCCAGAAGAGGAGACCAAATCATGCCTTATAAAGAGTCTGGATAAGCAGGATGTTGTGGCTGTCATTGCTGTTGTTCATTGCACCTCATCCTTAGTAGAACTGACACCCTGGCCGCCGATATTGAATAAGGGATGCTGCTACTATGGTATCCCGCAACTTAACCCAGGGTACTACTGCCCTGGCCACAGAAAGGCTTCTCAGCCATTCTTGTCTACAGCAACATCACAGGCAGAAGACTCAGTACCCAGTAAGGACATCTGATGGACTGGGCAAGTTCACCTGCACACCTTCCACAGCCGAGGAGACTGGAAATGAAATACATGCCTCCCTTCAG
Organism: Saimiri boliviensis; assembly: GCF_048565385.1. NCBI lineage: Eukaryota > Metazoa > Chordata > Mammalia > Primates > Cebidae > Saimiri > Saimiri boliviensis. The sequence continues at coordinate 74,488,206 of NC_133464.1, read as the reverse complement.
CTTTCTTGAGATTTTCCCCAAACCAGGAAAGATAGATGGATGCTGGGGAGCTAATCCCAACAAACATCCACAACAGGGTAGCAATCTGCACCCAACAAGTATTTAAAAACCATTCTTGGGAATGATATAGAAATATCTTTTTGCATTTAAAAAAGTAGATAGGAATTTTGTTGCAGAAAACTGTGTGAGAAAGCTTGCTAGTTCTCTTTGGTTTTAAATGCCTCAAATGTATTTCTAAACAATGTTGCAAAGAGATGTTGACTGTATGGAAACTTTTTGGAAGAGAAATAAAGGCCAATTTTCACATTCCGAGCCATCTTCATAATTTTCACATTAGGGAGAAAATAAAAACACAGTAACCGTATTAGAATCCAGGCTTTAATGAGCTAATGTATAATAAATTGGCCCCAGTAGAGCCTGAACAGAAAGAACATGGTGCAACTATGGCACTCTGTTCTATCCCTGCTCTTAGGAAGCTTTAAGGCCTAAGAAAGGCTTCTGCAGAGAGGAGACTCAGGAGCTGTGCTTCCTCTAACCAGTCTCAGCAGAGATCAGGGAAGAAGGAACTACGTTCACACATTCAAAGAAAGAGAAATCATACCTCTTCGAACATCCCTGGATGCTTGAGTTCATTCACTCATTTATTATTTATTTATTCAACAACATGAATGAAATGTGTTCTCTGTGTTGTGCATAATGTCATAGCCTGGTGAGCAAGATGGGCAGGATTCTTCTTTTCCTTCTGGTGTTTTTCTTTTTGGAAATACCTGGCCCCTTTCAACAGACATTGATACGTGTTTCTTTGGAAGAGCACACAATCCTCCCTAATGCAGTGAGGACAGATGAGGCAAATGTCTGTCCACTGATAGAGCTGGAGTCAGGAGAATGCGAGACTCAACCCTGAGTAGCTCTTACCCATGCTTTATTCTACCAGACATCTTCTTTTTCTTTTCCCTGGTCAGGTGACAAATTCACACATCAGGTCAGAAAGAGAACTTATAACATTCAAGTTGCTTATATGAACAATCCACTAACGTCAGAGAGCTTGTATAGGTTAGAAAGATAAGCAGTCCCATCAGTTCAGAACACTTTTGGTCCCACCTTCTTGTTCACATCCTCCCCATAAACTGTCCTTGCACACTCTTTGTATGCCGATGACCTTGGATTAAAATGACTCTTACAGGATGAGAGAAATGTGTTGTGAGGCATCCATAGTTTCTTTTTTCTTCGTAATCTTTTTATTAAATAATTGTCATCTTTGGATGACATTTTTTAAATGTCTATAAGGATTTAGTGCTGTACCAGACACTAATCAAAACACAGTAGTCACTGAAAGCAAAATTCACATTCAAAAGTAGTCCACACTTACATGGATTTGCTACAGGAAAGAGCAGTGAAGCAAAAAAAAAAAAAAAAAAAAAAAAAAAAAAAAAAAAAAAAAAAAAAAAAAAAAGTGGGGGGCGGGGATCTACAAAATAATGCAAAACTAAGCTAAACTAAACTAGTAATAATAATGATATTGACTGCTAACATTTACTGAGGACTTCTTGCATTCCAACATTATCCTAAGTTCTTGGTTTTATTGCTTTATCTTCTTGTAAACCCACGAGGAATAGAGTGAAGGTATGTTGTGCGCTGTATTCCATTTGCTGGGGCTGGAGGGTTAGGATCACACTGATTCTCTGCCTAACTACAAGTTTGGTGGAAGCATTGGTATTCTAACCAATATAGGCTTAGAGGAGGGTGCTGTGCCAAGCACAGGGATAGGAAAAGCAGAAGAGCCAGAAATAGTGACCATGAATTGTTTTTGACTGAGAAAAAAAAAAAAAGATAAAACTAGGCAGGACAGGGAGCCCAACTATGCTTTGAGATAAAGGGAAGAAAAAGGTTTCTATGCAGAAAGTGATGAGGACTCGCTGTTTGGACTCAACCAGAAGAGGGACCTGGGAGGTCTCTAGTGAAGAGAGAAATTCGGCCAGTGTATTTGCTGGGGAAGTGAGATGCTGGAGTGAGGGATTAAGGTTTCCAGGGCCCGGGTGGGAGAAATCAGGACCTAGGCATGGATGTGGCTCTGTGATCAGACGGAAAAAGAATCGAAACTGGGATGTTAGAACCAGCAGGCTAACATGACAGATTGGATGTGGGTGGGGAAAAAATAAAACAATAAAGACAGAACAGGAAAGAGGGACTTTGGTGTCTGCAGCCATGTGTGTATAGAGCTGTCTTTTCTATGTTTGCTACTCTTCTTAATCTGATCCTGCACCGATAGCAACCACTTGAATTCTCAAAACGTCCTAGCACCCTCCTCTCTATATGCCGATCTTGTCACTGCCGGCATTTCTCAGCTGTCAAGTTGCATCGGCAGCTGCCATTCCCTGCTCGTTGTTATTTCCTTCAAACGCTAATATCCAAAGTTCATCCGGCCAGATTCCCTTCTCCTCAGAAGGACACAGACCTTGAGGCTCAAAACGGTTCAGGTGGCTGCAGAGTTCGCTGTTTGAGCAATTCACAGCCCAAGCAGCCAAGCAGAATCAGCAGCACCTGCAGAATCAAACAGCCCAGCTGAGAAGGGACACAGAAGCAGGAGGCCAAGAGGCCTGGAGTAGACTGAATAACAATCCCTAAAGGCATCTGTGCTCCAGTCCCTGGAGATTACCCTATATGGCAAAAAGACTTTGGAGATGTGTTTAAGGTAAGGATGGAGATTCTCCTGGATGATTCTTAGGGGCCCTAACTGCCATCACAGTGTCTTTATAAGACAGAGGGGGAGGAAGTTTGACTACAAAGGAGAAGACAGCTGACGACAGAAGCAGAAACTAGAGTGATGATGCCACAAACCAAGAAAGGCGGCAGCCTCCAGAAGCTGGAAATGACAAGGAACCACCCTTGATCCCCAGAAGGAACCACCCCGCCAGACACTTGGCCTGTAACTCACTAAGACTCATCTAAGACTTGTGGCCTCCAGAGCTGTAAGACAATCAATTTCTGCTGTTTTTATCATTTGTCACAGCAGCCACAGGAATTTCATCCTATGCTCTTCCTTCAACTTGTCTGGACAGACAGGCCCAATCATTAAAGAGGAGACCCCTCTCGCCATGCCAGTATTAATCTGAAGGAGTGTCATCTTTCCTGTTTTCCTAGAGAACCCAGAGTAAGGCATAGATTTACCTGTTTCCAACAGGGCCATGAACAATCTTAACCCCACATGCTTTCTTTCATCTCTTCTATTGTCCAACCCCAAGTACTCAACTATCTAGTATACGCGCCCCTCCCCCCCCCACATCTGTTCTGCTCTTCCCCAATACCCTGCCCCTGCTCATGCAGGAACTCCAGCAAAAACTGTTCTGTACCTTGTTTTTCATTCTTAAAATGCCAATCCACCCTTAGAGGCAGCAGAAAGATGACTTCCTTTTCAATCCTTCCTTCTATCTACAAAATGTGTTGCTCTCTCCTTTGCATCCTCGTGGCTTGAAAACATTGAGCACGAATCACGTCAAATTCATTATTTATGTACCAGATAGTGAGCTCCTTGTATCCCCCTTCTCAGCAAAATGCCTGCTAGGTTTGGCCATTAAATGGCCAGTTGCACTTGATGTGTGAGTGAAAGAAGGCAAGAGACTGTCTCTCCCTTTCTCTTGTCCCCCATGCCCACATTTCAAGCTCTGCTTTTAATTCTTAACTTCCCCATTTTAAAAATGAGTTCTTATGACCTAGGGATAACTTTAAGTTAAATGAGAAATGATTTTCTTAAATTTAGTTTAAAACTTCACACTACATTAAAAGATAAATAATCATCATTCTGACTATTAATAGCTTACTTGCATCCCACTATAAATGATTCAAAAGTGACTACTATTTTAGACCTTACACTGTATGAATTTAAGTTTGGAAAGGGCACAATGATGGAACAGACTATTTACTCGGATCAGAGAAATAGGGTTTATCAAAAACTACAGGATCAATGTGGGTGAACATTAAAAACCAAACCCTGTGACAAAGCCAAGACTTACAAATAAGCCATTGTCTGCTGTCTTCTTCCCAGCTTCCTGCCAGCTAACAAGGTGGTGCTGATCCAGGGCCTAGGTCTTTCTTTTGCAACAACTGAAGAATAGATGAAGAGGCATAGAACAGGAGATTAAGAAGGAACTTGTAAGAGTAATCAGAGGTTTCACAATATGTATAAAAAGGGCTTAGTCAGGGTGGGGTAGAGGGAAGAAAACTGTGAGGCTGAGCAGTGAGGGAAGGTTTGGAGTTTGCTATGGGAAAGGCTGCAGGGTCTGGAAGAATTGAAAAGGGGAGGCCAAGGTAGCTTTAGATCCCTTTGACAGTTTTTAAAAGATTCAGGTTAAAAAAATTGATTTTCTTGATATTTATATATTGATACCTAATTGAACTTCTCCAACTTTATCTTTTTAGAAAAAGAAGAAAAAAATCAGCATCGTCCTAATACCCAAACCAGAAAAGTACATAACCGAAAAGAAAACTACAGACTGATATCCTTGATAAACATAGATGCCAAAATCCTTAACAAAATACTTTCTAACTGAATCCAACAACATATCAAAAAGATAATCCACAATGATTAAGTGGGTTTTATACCAGGGATGCAGGGATGCTTTAACATATGCAAGTCAATAAATGTGATACACCACATAAACAGAATTAAAAACAAAAATCACATGATCATCTCAATAGATGCAGAAAAAGCATTTGACAAAATCCAGCATTACTTTATGATTAAAACTCCCAGAAAAATTGGCATACAAGGGGCACACCTTAATGTAATAAAAGCTATCTATGACAAACCCACAGCCAATATTTTCCCCCCAAGTATTAACTTGAATGGGGAAAAGTTGAAAGCATTCCCTTTGAAAAATGGAACCAGATAAGGAGATGCCCACTTTCACCACTCCTCTTCAATGTAATACTGGAAGTCCTAGCCAGAGCAATCAGACGAGAAAGAAATAAAGGGCATCCAAATCAGTAAAGAGGAAGTCAACTATCACTATTTGCTGACAATATGATTGTTTACCTTGAAACTCTTTCTGGACTCTTCCAGAAAGCTCCTAGGACTGATAAAATAATTCCGGAAAGTTTACAATATTAATATACACAAACAAGTAGCTCTTCTATACACCAATAGCAACCAAGTGAAGAATCAAATCAAGAAGAATTCAATCCCTTTTACAATAGCTGCAAAAATAAATAAATAAATAAATAAAATATTTAGAAATATACTTAACCAAGGAGTTGAAATACCTCTACAAAAAAAAAAAAAACTATGAAACACAACTGAAAGAAATTATAGACAACATAAACAAATGGAAAACATCCCATGCTCACAGACGGGTAGAATCAATATTGTGAAAATGACAATATTGCCAAAATCAATCTACAAATTCAATGCAATCTCCATCAAAATACCACCCATCATTCTTCACAAAATTAGAAAAAACAATTCTAAAATTTATATGGAACCAAAAGAGAGCCGGCATAGCCAAAGCAAGACTAAGCAAAAAGAACAAGTCTGGAGGCATCACACTACCTGATTTCAAACTATACTATAAGGCCATAGTCACCAAAACAGCATGACGCTGGTACAGAAATAAACAGATAGACCAATGGAACAGAATAGAAAACCCAGAAATAAACACTTCCAGCCAACTGATCTTCAACAAAGCAAATAAAAACAAGTGGGGAAAAAAGTGGGAAAAGGATGCCCTTTTCAACAAACTGTGCTGGAATAATTGCCTAGCCATATCTAGGAGAATGAAACTGAATTCTCATTTCTTACCTTATACAAAAAATACACATATGAAAGGAACAAACAGTATCAGCCTTTCTAAAAAAATTATCAAAAAGAGCATCAATATAATGAAGAATTTACATCAACTAATGGACAAAATAGCCAGCTAATGGCAGTATTAAACTCACATATATTATTATTAATTCTAAATTTAAATTGACTAAATCCCCCAATCCAAAGACAGGCAATTTGAATAAAAAACTAAAACCCATCAGTATGCTGCATCCAGATCCATCTCACATTCGAGGATACACAAAGACTCCAAACAAGGGATGGAGAAAGATTTACCAACCAAACAGAGAGCTAAAATAAATAAATAAAAAGCAGAAGTTACAATTAAGCAACAAAGATCAAAAGAAGCAAAGAAGGACATTATATAATGATAAAAGGATCAATGCAACAAAAAGAAGAGCTAAAGATCCTAAATATATACGCACCCAATACAGGAATACACAGACATACAAGACTTATAAAGAGACTTAGACTCCCACATAATAATAGTGGGAGACTTCAACATTAATATTAGACAGATCAATGAGACAGAAAATTAACAACGATATTCAGGACTTGAATTCAGATCTGGAACAAGTAAATGTAATTAACATTTATAGAACTCTGCACTTTAAATATAGAAAATATACACTCTTATCAGTAACACATCATATCAACTTAGAAGTTTAAAAGAAATCTTGGTTGGCTCCTTGTTTGCTATTCTCTTCCCTCATTTTCTTTCATGTCTCCATTATTAAGGACAATTATAGGCATACCCATATTTAGACTGCATTCTAGCTCGGGCAATAAAGCAATACCCCCATCCTCTCTCCTTCTTCCTCTTTCTCTTTCTTCCTCTTCTTTATTCTTTAAAAAAAATAATAATAAAATAAAACAGAATTGAGGAAAAGGAAGATTAAGCAAAAAAAAAAAAAAAAAAAAAATCAACTCAAGATGAATTAAGGACTTAAGCCTAAGACCTGAAACTATTAAAATTCTAGGACATAACACTGGAAAAACTCTTCTAGATGTTGACTTAGGGAAGGATTTCATGACCAAATCCAAACGCAAATGCAATAATAATAATAATAAAAGATAATTAGCTAGAATCTAATTAAACTGAGCTTTTGCACGGCAAAAGGAACAGTCAGAAAAGTAAACAGACAACCCACACAGTGGAAGAAAATCTTCACAATCTATACTCTGACAAAGAACTAATATCCAGAATCTACAATGAACTCAAACAAATCAGTAATTAAAAAAACAAATAATTCCATCAAAAGTGGGCTAAAGACATGAATAGACAATTCTCAAAAGAAGATATACAAATGGCCAACAAACATAAGAGAAAATGATCATCATCACTAATGATCAGGGAAATGCAAATCAAAATCACAATGCAATACTACCTCACTCCTGCAAGAATGGCCACAATCAAAAAATGGTAGATGTTGGCATGGATGCAGTGAACAGGGACTACTTCTACACGGTTGGTGGCAGTGTAAACTAGTAAAGCTGCTATGGAAAACAGTGTGGAGATTCCTTATAGAACTGAAAGTGGAACCATTATTTGATTCAGCAATTCCACTACTGGCTATCAACCCAAAGGAAAAAAGTCATTATACAAAAAACATACTTGTATATGCATGTTTATAGAAGCACAATTTGGAATTACGAAATGGTAGAACCAACACAAATGCCCATCAATCAACAAAAGGATGAAGAAACTGTGGTATATATATGATGAAATACTATGCAGCTATAAAAAAAGAATGAATAAACAGCAATTGCCGTGACCTGGATGAGCTTGGAGACTATTACTCTAAGTGAAGTAACTCAGGAATGGAAAACCAAAGGTTGTGTGTTCTCACTAATATGTGGGAGCTAAGCTACGAGGATGCAAAGGCATAAGAATGATGCAACGGACTTTGGGGACTTGGAAGGAAGAGTGAGAGAGGGGTGAGGGATAGAAGACTACAAATTTGGTGTGGTATATTCTGCACAGGTGATGGGTGCACCAAAATCCCACAAATCACCACTAAAGAACTTACTCATGTAACCAAATACCACCACCTGTACCCCCATATCTTATGGGAAAAAAAAGTGGATGTAATCAGTGAAAGCTAAAAAAATTCCCTTAAAAAGAAAAAGCAGAAGCCCCTGAGTTATATAAGAAAATCAGGAAATACATTATTACTAACTTTGTGTAAGCACAGCTGTACAAGAACATTCTTGGACTCCAAAAATGTCACTTCACAACATGATGCCAGTAACCATCACATGCGCAGTACATCTCTTTCAAGGTCACTATCTTGACCTGCTCCTCTTTAAACAGAATTAACCCAGGTTTCTGAGATGATAGTGCAGTTCCAGGTTCTTGATCCCAGCGTTGTGTTCTAACTATCACCTCTAAAAATAGACACATTGATCAATAAAACAGAATAGAGAATGCAGAAATAAACCTCATACCTACTGCCAACTAATCTTCAAGAAGATCACTACAATAAGAATATTCACTGGGGAAAGGACATCCTAAGGGTGTGGGTAAAATTGGATTGCCATATGCAGAAGAATGCAACTGGACCCCATCTCTCACTTTATACAAAAATTAACTCTGAATCTATAAAAATACTAGAAGAAAATTTAAGGAAAGCTCTTGGATGTCGGTTTTATCAAAGAATTCATGACAAGACCTAAAAGCAAATGCACTGAAAATAAAAACAGACAAATGTGACTTAATTAAACTAAAAATCTGCACAGCAAAATAAATAATCAACAGAATGAACAGACCACCAGCAGAATAGGAGAAAATATTTGCAAACTATGTATCCCACAATGGACTAATATTCAGAACCTACAAGGAACTCAAAACATCTCAACAACAACAACAACAACAACAACAACAACCCCATTTAAAAGTGGGCAAAGGACATGAGCAGGTATTTCTCAAATGGAGACATACAAATGGCCAGCAAATAGATGAAAAAATGCTCAATATCACTAATCATCAGAAAAATACAAATCAAAACCACAATGAGATGCCATTTTATATCAGTCAGAATGGCTACTACTAAAAATTCAAAAAAGAACAGATGTTAGCAAGGATGTAGAGAAAAGGGAACACATACACTGTTGATGGGAATGTAAATTAGTACAAAGCTCTATGGAAAACAGTATGGAGATTTCTCAAAGTACTAAAAATGAAACCATCATTTGATCCAGCAATCCCACTACTTAAAGGAAATGTAATATATACTTAAAGGAAAAGAAATCAATACACCAAAAAGATATCTGCACTCAAATGTTCATCACAACACTATTCAGAATATTAAAGATATAAAAGCAACCTAAGTGTCCATCAAAATGTGGTTGAATAAGGAAAATGTGATATACATATATGATATATATGACATATGATATGTGTATGTATATATTCCATGGAGATATATATACATATCCATACACACACACACACATACACATGCACACACACATACACACACCATGGAACATTATTCAGCTGTAAAAATGAATGAAATCATATCTTTTGCAGCAACATGGACAGAAGTAGATTCCATTATCTTAAGTGAAATAATGCAGAAACAGAAAGTCAAATACCACATGTTCTCACTTATAAGTGGGAACTAAATAATGTGTACACATCGAAATAGAGAGTGGAATAATAGACATTGGAGACAAGGAAGTGTGGGAGGGAATGAGAGAAGAAAAATTACTTCATGGGTACAATACAATATGTAGGTGGTGGCTATGCTAAAAACCCAGACTTCACTACTACACAATATATCCATGTAACAAAACTGTACTTATACCCTCTGAATCTATAATTTGTGAAAATTGCATGCAAATCTAACTCTGTGCTGCTTTGCAGAACAGCTCTCTGGCTTCCTTACCTCTCTGACCAGCTGTCACCCTCATGCTTTCAGCTGCTTAAGATTGACCTGGATGAGGTCCCAGGATTCTTCCTCAATCAGGGCTGACCTTAGCCCAGAGACTCAATATCAAGAAGCAAGCCAAAGTTATCCCCCAGAAAAATAAATAAATAAATAAATAACTGGAAGAATTACATTACCTAATTTTAAGTTATACTACAGTGTCATAGTAACCAAGATGGCATGGTACTGGCACAAAAGTGGACATATAATTCAGTGGAACAGAATACAGAACCCAGAGCTCAATCCATACATCTACAATGAACTCATTTTCAACAGAAGTCCTAAGAACATACATTAGAGGAAGGGCAGTCTCTTCAATAAATGGTGCTGGGAAAACTAGATATCCAAATGCAAACGAAAGAAACTGGATGGACCCCTATCTCTTGCCATATGCACAAATCAAAATGGATTAAAGACTTAAATCGAAGACATCGAACTATGAAATTACTATAAAAAGAAATTGGGGAAACTCTCGAAGACACTGGACTGCACAGAGATGTATTTGTTAATATCCCACAGGTACAGGCAACCAAAGCAAACAGGGACAAATGGGATCATATCGAGTTAAAAAGCTTCTGCACAGCAAAGGAAAAAACCAACAAAGTGAAGAGAAAACCCACAGAATGGGAGAAAATATTTGCAAACTGCCCATCTGACAACAGATTCATAGCCAGACCACATAAGAAGCTCAAACAACTCTAATAGAAAAAAAAAATTCAATTTAAAAAATGCAAAATATTTGGATAGATATTTCTCAAAAGAAGACATACGCATGGCAAGCAGGTATAAGAAAAGGTGCGCAACATCACTAATCATCAGAGAAATGCAAGTCAAATCCACAATGACACATCATCTCATCCCAGTTAAAATGGCTTCTATCCAAAAGTCAGGTGATAACAAAGGCTCTCGAGGATGTGGAGAATAGGAAACCCTCCCCATACACTGTTGGTGGTAATGTAAATCAGTACAACCACTATAGAGAACAGTTTGGAGGCTCCTCAAAAAAACAAAAATAGAGCTATCATGCTATCCAGCAAATCCACATGGATCTATATATCCAAAAGGAAGGAAATCTGTATATATTGAAGAGATACCTACACTCCCATGTTTATTGCAGCATTACTCACAATAGCCAAGAGTTAGAAGCAACCTAAATGTTCATCAACAGACAAATATATATAGAAAATGTAGTACATATACACAACGGGGTACTATTCAGCTAAAAAAGAATGTGATCCTGTCATTGGCAACAACATGGATAGAACTGGAGGTCATTACGTTAAGTGAAATAAGCCAGACACAGAAAGACAAACATCACATGTTCTCACTTATTTGTGGGAGCTAAAAATTAAAATAATGAACTGATGGATAAAGAGAGTAGAAGGATGGTTACCAGAGGTAGGGAGGGACCATGAGGGGCTGGAGGGGTGGTGGGATCATTAATGGATATGAAAAAGAAGTTACAAAGAATGAATAAAACCTAGCATTTGCTATCACAACAGAGTGACTATAGTCAAAAATCATTAAAGTGTACATTTTAATTAAAAGATTATAATTGTATTGTTTGTAATACAAAAGAAAATGCCTGGGATGATGGATACCCCATTTGAAGTGATTATTATACATTGTATGTTTATACCAAAATAACTCACGTAACCCATAAATATATACACCTACTATGTATCCATAATTTTTTAAATTAAGGTTAAAATTTAAAAAAGAAGCAATTTGTATAATGTGGATGTTTTAATTAATCAAGGACAGCTTCGTGGAGGGGAGAGAATCTCAAAAACTATTTAAATGAAAGCATGGAAATCTTAAAGAGAAATTACAACATAATTTGAAGACAGTTTTTAAAATCAGGGCTTGCATTTGCGTGGGTGCTTAGACATTGGAATGAACTGAGAAGGGTGCTCTGTGCAAACTTGCTTTATCATGACTTCAAAAACCAGTGGGGTGGAAATGCTGAGAAAGAATTCATATTCCGGTCTTTTTGGAAGTGGGACTTTTCCGTGATTGACTTGGATTCCACTCCTCTTTGGGCTCTTTGCTCCTTAGGTAAGAGAGCAGTAGGTGAGCCCCATTTTTCCTCACTCCCAAAAACAGCAAGTGATTAATTGAGCCAAGAGCTGGATTGTTTTTGGGTCTGGTTGAAAGAGATGCAGGCTGGAGAAAGTGCAGCAGCTGTCTCCGTTTTTCTACAGAACTTTTGTTGGAACAATTTTTTCCCTTTCTTTTTATTTAAAATGTTTGCCAAAACACTGCTCCTCTGCCTGCCCATCCTTTAGCCAGGCGTTTTGTGTGGGAGTGATTGAAGTGGGCAATTAGATTCTCCTCTTAGCTCCTCTTCCTTTTCCTTTGGTAGACATTTATTTCTTTGTGGTGCAGCAAAATGCATTTTGCAACAGAGGGGGACTCATTTTTTTTTCCTCCCGTTTGGATTCCAGATAGATCATGGAGAGAGATGTGTGTGTTTCCTGATACACTGATTATTTTTAAGAGGAAAAAAGAAGCATTTTGATCAGCTGGCATGACACAGAAAAACACGAACATTCCCTTCTTCCTGCCATCTTAAAGGGCTACTGCCCTAGGTATTTCACAAGTAAGATAAAAATGTTCAAAATCACATTTCCAAATATCCTAATTATATGCTTTCTACATTGAACTTTCAGCTGAATGTAAATACTACATCAAAGTATTCACTCATTTTTAACTTTGTCAATAATTTTGCCAAAATGTAAATTCTCTACCCCAACCACAGATGCAGAAGTGCTATTCCAATTCCACATTTTCTCATTCCTTTTCTTCTCACACCCAGCAATACTGGCTCCCCTCGACTGCCAGAACATTCAGTGCACATGGGATGTTGTTGTGTGGATACTTCCAAAGGCTGCTCCGGAAAACTAAGGCGAGAACTGGACCTTGCCCAGCCCAACCCCCACGGCACGCTGACATCTGAAATCACCCTCAGAGACTTCAGATACTTTCCTGCTGAGACCACAGCCTATGGCATGAATTTGCTCTGGCTTTGGTGCCCTTCATTTCCTAATTTCCTTGGAGCACCAGCAAATGAGACTTAACAATTAAATCTAATAAGCGAAAAAGACATTTCTGTCTTACATTCCTGGGGCCAGGTTCATGAAATTGTAGAGGAGACGTTCTTTGTGTATCAGTTGGTCTTCTCTCTGCAGAGTTGGCTGGTCATACCATCCTAAGTTTCAGGAAAGAACCAGGCGAAGAAGGTGATTTGACTAAGTCTTTGCATCATCATTTCAGCACCAGATGCTGCTCGTATGCTCACACCATGTAAATGTCTGTACCCTGGTTCTCAGTACTCTCTCATGGCCTGTTGGAGACACCTGCTCAAAGGTCATTATTGCAGCCTGTATAGAGAGGACGGTGCTCAGTCGCATGGAAATGCCCTTCAGATTCTCTGAGGCTGGCAGAAAGCTCATGAAATGCTAAAAATACATATTAATAGAGAACTTTCCTTCCTTCCTGGGAAGACATCATTTTGCAAATGAAATTACACAAAGACTATTGGTGGAGTGAATTTCTCATTTCAGCCTGACTCCCTCTTGTAACCACCCTACCTAGGACTACCCCACCTTCTAAAATCAGTCACTCTGTTTTTCAGGAAATGTAAACCCATTTAAATATAAGCCCAAACTGAATAATCTCTGAGGTACATCTGCTGTCAAAATTATTCTGAAGGATAAATAGTGTCCAACACAATGCTTTGCCTGGAAGACTTTTGATAAACAACGAATGAATCAGCAAATATGTTCAAATAAATGAATATGAATGTTTTTATACCCATCTATGGTTTGGGTTATCTGTCACACTTTATTATTCTCACCATTTCTCCCTTCCATTGGTTGGGTCATTGGAAAAGTACAGTAATCTGAATTTCCCTAAGAGCATGCAAAATGAGAATCAGAATGTCAGAGAGGAAAACGCATTCTCCACTTCACAAATCTGTGCATCTTATAGGGCTTGTTCATGCAAAGACAGATAACCCTGGAGGACAATTAACCTTAATATTCAGGAGGATCTGTATTTCTTAGCGGAAAGAGTAGAAAGGAGTAACTTTTATTAAATGCCTCTCATGTGTCTTCGCTTTCACATGCATGATCTTACTTGCATGCAAGCCAATCTTCAATCTTGGGAAGCATATAATATTATTTCCATGTTAAAAATTAAAAAAGAACAACCTGCCACTCAGAAAAGTTAAGTAAGTGGAGGAACCATTCTATAAATAGTCCAGGAAAGGGCAAAGCTGGCAATGTTCCGTGTTTGTGAAAAATGTTTGCAAACAGGCCACAGATGCTTGCCTGAGTTCCTCATAATACTGCTTTATTGGGAGTTTCATACAGCTGAGCACTGTTCTCAGCCCTTTACCTGAATTTGTTAGTGGGGTATGTATTGTATTGTTCCTGTTTTACATGGGAGGAAATAGAGGGACAAAGAGGCTAGGACACTTGCCCCCAGTTACATAAGCTTGGCCCAGTGCACCGGTCAATATTTTGGGATTTGCATCCTTTTCATCTCTCTCTCTTTCTCTTGCTTTCTCATTCAACGTCTCTAGGGACAAGTGCTATTCCATAAAACTTTCTGCAAAGATGGATATGTTCTGTATCTTCTGCACCGTTCAATATGCTGACCCTAGCCTCATGTGCCTATTGAGCACTTGAAATATGGTTTGTGCAACTGAGTAGCTGAATTTTTAACTTCACTTCATTTTAATTAATTTAAATTTAAATTGTCACATGTGGCTTGCACCAGCCATATTGATCCAAGATAGCAGCTGCAGAGACTCTGAAATAATCATCGCTAATGTAAGAGCTCACATTTGTTGAGTTCATTCAAACTTCAGAACAACTCCATGTAGTAAGTACTATAATAATCCTTATTTTACAAATTCAGAAAATTTACAGAGTGCTATACTTTGGATGTTTGACTTCTCCAAATTTCATGTTAAAATTTGATCTCCGATGTTGGAGGTGAGGCCTTACGGGAGGTGTTCAGGTCATGGGGTGGATCTTTCATGAATAGATTAATGCCCTTCCAAGTCCAGGACGGAGGGAAGGAGGGAGTTCTTGCTCTCTTAGTTCTCAAGGGAGCTGGTTGTTAAAAAGAGCCTGGTACCTCCCCCAACCTTGCTTCCCCTGCATATACCATGCATTTGTTGTTGTTTGGTGGGGGGGAGGTATATGTCCCAGTGTTAGCATTTATTTCACCCTCATGACTCTGGAAGGGAGGTAACAGTGTTCCCCTTACAGACAGGGTTAAGAAAGCTGCCTGATGGTACACGGCTGGGATCAACCTAGGTCTGTGACAGGCCAGAGCCTGGGCTCCAAGCCATGAAGACATTGAGTTAGGGGTACAGGGGGCTTGTCCAGAAGCCCAGAGATCCCAGGGTGGGCAGACACCTGGAGCATCAGGTCTAGGTAGGCTCAGTGCTTGGTGACCAGGGACTTGATCATTCATGGGAAGACGAGTAGATGCAGTCAGCTGGTAAGACCAGCATCATCACCTCCCTGCCAGTGTTCTCCCTCCACCAGCACAGGAATCTGTGTCTCATCAAACATGGTGGTGATGTCCAAGATGCTTGGACTTCATGAGCTCCCCCAGGAAGTAAGGCTGCAGTAGGTGAAGAGACATCATCCAGCTTCAGCAGACAAAAGGTGTGGTTCTTAGTGAAGTTGAACTGGCACATGTACCAGGGCTCTTCCAACAGTGGACACATGTCCTATAGGATCCCATCAAAGTGAGCATCCAGCAGGGGGGCACCACCCTCTCCCAGAGGCCTTTCCAGAGGACAACGTTGTGTGGCTTAGCCCTGGAGTTGCTGGAAGGCACAGTCACTGCACTTGATGATCCAGTGTCATTGATGGAGGCCTCCCACACCAAGAGGCTGAAATGACCAAACTGAAGCCCACCTCCAGGACCCAACTCCCTTTAACGGTGGTGGTAGCCACCAGCGTATGCATGTAATGGGTCCCCCAGCCTCCATCAACAGCTCCCCTTCACTTTCTGCCTGGAGTGAAAGACGCCAGAGACCCACACCAGAAGCAGATACTGGCACCATGCTTCTTGTACAGCCTGCAGACTCATGAGCCAAATACACCTCTTTTCTTTATAAATTACCCAGACTCAGATTTCCCTTGGTAGCAATACAATGGACTAAGACACGAAATATGATTGAATTGCCTAATACCACACAGCAAAGGAAGTGGAATGATAAACATAGAAATCAAGGTCTGGGAAAACTGATCTAAGGGTAAAAAAAGACACAGCAAAGGTCCTTTGGCCCTGAAAACAATTTTAAAGTGCTGGACCTGTGTCTGGTTTTGCTCACCATTTTATCCTCAGGGCTTGGCTCTTAGTAGTAGATGCTCAGTAAAACCTTTTTAAATAAAAGAGTGAATAAATGCATAGTTATAATCTTGTTCTATTATACAGAGAACTGTAGCCAATTGTCCTTCATCTTTGCTAAGAACAGCCTGGAAGATTTAGATAAGATGAAAAAACTTCCTGACACTGAAATGTGTTTCTGGAGGATATTAAAATCTATAGTCTCAAAGTATGTAAAATAAGATTTCTCCTGATCAAAATGCAACGCATGCGATATGCTCCCACCTACAGAATAAGGGATTGATTAAGTTCATCCTTCATCCCTTTGAGATAATCATTCATTTTTAAATGTAAAAGACCCTCTCCTAGCACATAAAGAAATAGCAAGCATTTCCTGAACAAAAGCAATTTCTGAAAAGAAATTCTTGCCAAACATATTGCCATCAGAGAGTGAGTCATGAAGAGGGCGTGTTTGTTCCCTAATTGCAAGTTTGTGGGTTAGGAAGGTTGTAGCATGTCAGTTTGGGGTTATTCAAAACTGTAAATTTTACAGTTCTTTTCATTTCATTTATAAAGCTGTTGAAACTAAAAACATCAGTGGTCTCCATCTTGTTTTAATAACGGCTTGCCACGTGTTTTGTGATCCTCAAAAACTATTACATGTTCATTTACTAATACTGACCTACAAAATTTAATGGACATTTTTAAGGAAATGGGAATATTAATGGCACTGCTATCAAAGCTGGCATCTTCTAAGTGAATATGTTGCTGGCATCTTTCATCTCCCTGGTCTATGATGCTTTGGGGACAAGGAGCACGTCTGTCTTGATCATGGTTTATACCCTCAGACCCTGCACGTCATCTCTAGGAAACAGAGCTTCAGTAAAACTTATTGGATGAATCAATCAGTGAATTCTAAGGTAGCCAAATACATTACATTTTTCTCATTATTTTAAGGTAAAAAAATCTGAGTTCAAGCTAAATTAAAATTTTGCCCACAGCCCCCAAACAAGACAAGAACAGAATAGTAGGTGTAAAAAAGGATGAAATCTCCAGAAACAACCTATTACAATAGCTTTTCAACATGACCTTCTTTGGGAAGCTTCTGAATCAGGCAAGGTTTGTCAGGAAACAAAGCAGTTTCAGTCAATTTACCATTAGGTACTGATATCACCAATGATGAAGAGCCAAGGAGCCCATCAGAAAGGCAATGAAGCGACTGGCAAAGGCAAGAAGGTACTATCACTCCTAGAGAGAGCCAGTGGGGAGGCTATGTGACCAGAGCCAAGGAACAGGACCCCCAGGAGAAAGCCTACCCAGCAAGAGCTGAAGCCATGTGGGGGAGATGCAGCACCTACCCCTGCAAATGCTACTCGAAGCAGAGAGACAGAGGAGGTAGAATGTGGCCTGTTCACACATTGGGTCCTTTGGTTTTTCACAGTGTCTTCATCTGACCTTCTTGGAACCCAGGAAACAAGAGAGCTGAAAATATTCCTCTCTGAATTATAGCACAGTGCAGAGAAGGGCAGAAAATAAATCTGAAAGAAAACAGGCAAGTGACCTATGCACCCTCTCTTAGGCCTTCCCCCTCCTGTTACCTTACAGCATATTAAGTGGAAAATCATTGTAACATTCATTGTATCACGTATGTATGTTTTGCTTACATAGCCACCTCAACTTGGTCTCTTGGGTTCCATAGCACCAGTCCTGGCACATTGCAATTTTTGAACAAAAGATTTTTGAATTAATGAATAAATAGGTGATTAGATTTCATTCAATTTCATCGATGTTTATTAGGCCATTATTGGGACATTGGGTAAAGATATTTTAGTAGAGTCTACATGCATCATCTCTTTCGTAGAATATCCTGAAAGGCCCACAATTCACTCACACATTCTTTCTCCAAACTGTCCAATTTTACCAATTAAAAATTATTATCAGGCCAGATATGGTGGCTCATGCCTGTAATCCCAGCACTTTAAGAAGTTGAATCAGGAGGATCACTTGAACCCAGGAGTTCAAGACCAGCCTGGGCACCAAAGAGGGATGCCAGTCTCTACGAAAAAAAAAAATTTTTTTTTGCAGGATGTGATGGTGCATGCCTGTGGTTTATAGCCACTAGGGAGGCTGAGGGGGGATGATCGCTTGAGCATGTGAGGTTTAGACTGTAGTGAGCCAAGTTTGGGCCACTGCACTCCAGCCTGGATGACAGAGTGAGATACTGTCTCAAAAAAAAGGGAAAAAATCACTGTTTAGTGATGTGTGTGACGGCTCCCTTAATACAGATAGTTTATTCCCCATGGTGATAAATATTAAAATCCAGTGTATATTAAACCTGCCATGTTACAGGTCAGGTTCTGCCTTCCATGTTGTGTGGCCACCCAGGTGAAAAACCATGCACCTGTCCTCAGGAGCGTATCCTCTGCTGAAAGTGAGCAGCAAGGGGTCATTTTGATGTCTCTACTGAGTTAGGGGTATGCACAGGATGCTGTGGAGTCAAAATGAGGCATTTCACACAGGCTGGGAATTTAGGGAGGCTTTCTGGAATCCCGGAAAGTAAGATTGAGTCACATAAAGAAAGGTGGGGCCAGGCGCAGTGACTCACGCCTATAATCCCAGCACTTTGGGGAAGCCAAGACGGGCGGATCGCCTGAGGTCAGGAGTTCGAGACCAGTCTGACCAACATGGTGACATCCTGTCTCTACTGAAAATACACAAAAATTAGCCAGGCGTGGGGGCAGGCACCTGTAATCCCATCTACTTGGGAGGCTGAGGCAGGAGAATGGCTTGAACCCAGTAGGGGCAGAGGTTGCAGTGAGCCGAGATCAGACCACTTCACTCTAGCCTGGGCAAAAGAGTGAAACTCTATCTCAAAAAAAAAAAAAAGGAAAAGAAAGGTGGAAACGGAAGAACATGCACACAAAGTTGCAAGAGAAGTTTCTGTCCATTATTGAGTTTGACCCATTTGACCAGAGATGAAACGTAGACACTGAGGCTGAACCTTATCACAAAAAGTCATGAAAAGTCAACCTTCAGTCTGAAGGCAATGGAGAGACACTGATGAACTGTAAGAAGAGACTCATAGATGAGATGTGCACGGCACGTGGCTTACTCAAGTCTGCAGCATGGAACAGACAGATTTAAAGTAAGAATGGAGAGAGTCAAAGGTTATAGCAGATCCTACAGAAATGGGCAGACCAATACCCAAAACCCACGTCTACAAAACATACTCACATCAGCATTGCTTCCAACAACACAAACCAGCAAACTAACAAAATGTTCATGTTTTAAAATTTTTTTTTCTCTTTTTTTATAAGCCCACAAGTAATATCTATATGTTTATAAAATTTTTACGTCAAAAACTCATTTCACACTTTCAAAATCTTATATCAAAATGTGATTTTGTATCCTCAATATCTGATTTAAACAGACAGCTCTATGTGCAACCACTTTTTTTTTTTTTTGGCATTTTCTACTCTTCTTTTGTAACAGATGAGTCACAATTATAATTGCTCAACAAGGATTCAAGTTCTACAATGCCCTAGATGCTGGATATGAAAGGCAGCATCCAAGGGTTGTGAAAGAGACAGGTAATCTGGCAGACATCTCACCAAGCCGGGGGCAGCTCATGGGATGAGGTTTCAGTGCAGAGACCCCAGCATCCTATGGGGTTCCTTGGTCATAGAACTGTAACTATTATTTCCCTGAGTTTTAAAAAATCTGTTTTCTCAAAGTGTGGGAATGTGGCTGATTAGACCTCACATTCCTTTCCTCACAATAATGATCTCTCAATGATGTGATCACCTTCTCTTAAGTTTTCAGTAATTCCCTATATGATCAGAAGTAAGTTCTATCTAGGTGACTGGAATTCATTCCCAACTCAAAGCTGCACTTGCTCTATATACTAAGAGAGAAATTCGTCAGCCAAAATTAAATATTTATTAAGCATTCTGAAGATTGTGACTGTCTTATCAATTTTGCATCTCTGGTATCTTATGTGGCATTTGGCCCACAGTAGATGGTCAGTGAGTCATTAGTGAATTCAATAAATCAAGTCATATTTTCAAAAACACAATTTCTTGCCTGAATACTCCTTCCTCAAACATTTTATTTCTCACCTTGGATCAATTTTATATTTAAAAGTAATCTTCAAATCTCTTGTTACTGTCATCTGACAAGTAGGCAGGACATACTGTACTATATGCCACAATAATTCCAATGTCCTTAAGCCCGATATGGGTGGAATGGTGACCCAAAACAGATGTTCAAGTCATCATCACTGGTTCTTGTGAACTTAACCTTACTTGGAACTAGGTCTTTGCAAATGATCAATTTAAGATGAGGTAATTAGGGTGGGTTCTAATCCGGTATGACTGTGCTCTTATTAAAAGGGAAAATCTGGACACACGCATGCACAGCAGGGAAAATGCTGTGTGAAGATGGAGGCAGAGATTAGCTTGATCCATCCACAAGCCAAGGAATGCCAAAGATTGCCAGCAAACCACCAGAAGCTAAAGGCAAGGGGAGAGGCATGCGTCAAACTCTCCCTCACAGCCTCAGAAGTAACCAACCTACCAATGCCTTGTTTTCAGATTTCCAGCCTCCAGAGTGGTGAGACAAGAAACTTTCATTGTTTAAGCCACTCAGTCCATAGTACTTTGTTAGGAAACAAATACGTGGTACTTTAGATGTATTGGTTAGAGTTTGTGCCACTTTTTACTTTAGTTAGATGTTACGTATCCATCTCTACATGTGACTGTGAAGCCTTTGATATTCCATATTATGTCTTAGTTATCTTCATATCCCCTGCACAAGCACACTATTGATCTGAATTAAGTATGTCCTTAGTATACCTTGCTATCCCCCAAGGCCACGTCAAGTCTATTTCTCTGGAACAGGGCGTATGCAGTCTTCTATTATTTTGGTTTACTGAAACTTAATGATAGCTGTGAGATCATTTCTGCTTCCTTGTATTAACATTTCAAGCACCTTTTGCTTTTTCTCTCTTTTGCACTTAGATATTTACAGGTTCAGCCTTAAGTTACTAGTTTTGACTAGTGATCGTGTTGTTTTCTTGTGAGAAAAAAATCAGCTCTTTTTATACTTCCGTTTGTAATTGTTGATTTTTTTAGGGGGGTTGGTCATATATATTATCATTTATATAAATGTGATTTGTGGTTTATTTTGCTTAACATTTTCTTCTCCCTCTTCTTAAAGTCTTGTAATTTTAAGCCCCTACTACACATTTTAAACACCGTAGTAGAAGCAGCATAGACGAATCAAATATGGCCCTTATTCTCAAGAGATAAATCAGCTACTTTCCTGAACTTTTTCTTCCTAATCTTCATAGGATATTATCTGCCCCTTATAATTTTGTTACCATAATCCACATGCCCAAGGACTAAGTTCTTTTATTTTCCCACATACATCCTGCCATCCAGTTACTTTCCATCTTTCCACTTACCTTTCAAAATCATGAGTTCAGAAGAAATGGCATATCCTAGCCTGTAAGTCCATCTGTTGCCCACTCAGATCTTTCAAATCACTAGACATATGTACCAAGTTCCCTTTTCCAGCAACATGTATGCTGAAGTGGTTATGCAGGAAACAGATACATTGGGTGGTTAAAAATGTAAGGGACACTGGATTTTGTCAGGCTTCCTTCCATTTCCATATTATGAACTACATAGGTTCGTGGTGTGCAGTCATCCACCACCATCCATCACTGTATGTGGAGAGGCAGGGCTCGGAGGGAGTCACTTCCTCCTGGGGTTATAACAGGAGTCTGCTTACTCATATGCTTGGAAATGATTCTTCCTTCATGTTTCCAGGAAAATAGCATACTGTTTTCTCTTCAAGCAAAGTTTTATGTTGTGCCATACTAGTGATAATCTTTTCCACATCTTTTTTCTCAATGTCACATTCATTCACTCCTATACTTCTTAACACTGGTATTGATTTTCCCAGTACTTCCTCTTGCTTCTTTAGAGTGTATTTTTATTTTTAGCATGCTCCTTGAATTACTTTCTTTACTCATCTTCTCCAGGGATTTTTCATTCTCCTTAGTAAACTGGAGCGCAGAAGTACGTTCTTGACATGCTTTAACCTTCTTGTAAAAGAAAGAGTAGTATGCATTTAAAGCACACATAATTGATGACTATCACAGCAGAGAAGACAAACATAGCCCACATGCTACAGGTCATTGGAACAGGACTCTTAGCTCCCATAATTTCTTGATCTACTGGCAAAAGCATAATCAGAAGAGGCCAACTTTTGAGGCTTTCATGTAAGAGATCTCAGAATTTCCACGCCAAGACATGAATACATCTTCTCAGCACAATATACACAAAGGGGAACTTTCAAGTAGACAATGTCATGCTTGATCACACAGAATGCTCTCTCTTAGAAACATATTTTAAAATAATGCAGGACTTGATTCAATAGATAAATTTTTAAACCCAAAAGTTGACCATATGACGATTGCATCACTACATCATTCTTTTCTTGGCAAAAGGGGATATTTACTCAATAGTTCCTTTTGCACTAAAGAGAACAACCAGATTCTTTTCCCTGTGCTTCAAAAACTCCTTCTTCAGGGACCTAGATGACTTAACTTCTTTGGGCCACAAGTACATTGTCATCCTCCTTCAATACTAAGGTAGCCCCTCAGTTCCCAGCGCCTCGCTTTTCCAAACTCAGCTATTGCACTCATTCACCCAGACCACCTTCTTAGCAAACAGTCCATGCTGCTTTGACGCACTTGGCAGCACATACAGAGCAACTGTACATGCGGCTGTCAGTCAGGGCTGAACTCGAAGTATCTGAGCTTCCTCGGCTCTTCACTCTTGGTCGTCTTTCACATCATGAAGCTCATTAGGTGAACCTTCTTCCAAGGCTATTTCTTTGCTTATCTTGTCTTCTTTTACGTTGAATTTGGAAAAGTATACATTATGTTGCAAGTTTTTAAAGAATAGGAATACTAACACCCGCAAATCCTCTCTACTAACATCTGACACGATAGAATAAATTGTTGGCAGTAATGGCACTTCCTGTGTGTAAGAGGAGTTAGATGACTGATGCATGACCACAGCCCTTCCTAAATGGGCAGCTATGTTTTGGGTTGAGATTATTACCCCTATTTGAAATCTGCATTTTTACAAATTGCACTGTACTCTCTCAACAGCAGCTTTAAGTCATTCTACACAATTGTACATAGTTGTTCTTTAAATCTAATCAGCCCACAAATCATCTATTATTTAGTACTCACGGTGTCCCTGCCACTATATTAGGATAATTATTATATACATATATAATATTTTCATATATAATAATCATATATGTATGATTAAGCAAGGAGTTTAATTAGAAGACTTTATCTTGAGCTCCAAACCCACTGGGAATCTCTTTCTCATGACCTACGAATACCTCAAATTGAGCAGGCCATAAGTGCATGGTTTCCTTTGAGCATGTATTTCCCTCTCCCTTTCTCCCAGGCCTTGTAGAGAGTTCTTATTTCTTCCTCAAAGTAATGCTCAGACATGTGTTTTTCTGTTAGTCCTTAGATCAATAGATTATAACTTTATATACTGCAGTGTTGGTTAGAATGCAGAAACTATTCTTATTTAGCCCATTCATTCATTCAGGTAATATTTATTTAGTGCTTAACCATGAATCAGACACTCTGCCCTACTGGTGTGATTCAATAGGGAGCAGGAAAGTCATAGGCCTTCAGGAAAGGAGGTTATAGTGTCCTGGGGAGGGCAAATCATAAACCAAAAAAATCAGATCTAAGCGCATTACAGCCTCAGAACCTGGCGAATATGGGCTTTTTAAAAATATTGATGAAACAAACTATTTTTTTCTAAACTCAACAAGCCCTTATAAACATAGGGCAGAAAATACTATATATAGTCAATAGTCACATAAAGAAACATTTTATTACAGGGCCTGATTCATATAAAGTTGTGAGAAAGTGACGATGGATTCTTGGCACATATCCCCCTTGGTATCAGGCGGAGCAAAGGAGATGATCAATAGTCAAATGCTTCATTCATTCATTTTTTTTTTTTTTTTTTTTGTCGTTGCTCAAACCAATGGTATTTTCCACACTGAAATTTAGAAATGGGAATATGCTGAAGTGGCTTTGACTAAAGAAGACAGAACTCCAGCCAGAGAAAAAGAAAGACTTCCAGCCAAAAACAAAAACACTTTAATTAGTTGTTTCATTTCAGGATGTTGAAACAGCTCCAACCCAAGGAAACCAAGCCCTTCAGAGTCAGAACAGCTTAAAGAAGAGAGAGAGGAAAAAAAGGATGTTTCATTTATTTAAGAGTTTGATCTCAATCCAATTTGGAAAAGAAAGCCTGAAACCTTTTAGGCTAATAAACCTGGTGATAATAGAATGTTGTGTTTGGTCATATAAGAAGACCTATGCTCTTCATGAAATCAATTTTAAAATCTTTAAAATTTTATAATCAGGGCAGGCATTTAAATGGTTATTTAATATGGTTTAGTTAATACTTAACATTGCTTTCTATGAAATATTCTGTTTAAAGCAAGCTGTTTAAAAGCTGATTATTGAAGGCTTGATTTCAGAAATCTTCCTGTAGACAAATGTGACTTTCTCCTGGAAAGTGATTCTGAAGTTGAACATACATATGAGAAAATTTGGAAAGTTATCATATTTTTAAAATAGCAAAATTTATTTATATGGAAAATTAATTCTTAGATTATAAGACTACATTGACATTAATCTGAATAGGAATTTAGAAAGAAAGTGTCTAAGCTTGGCTTCCTCTCACCTGTCAAATCCAACAGAATCTTATTTTTACAACTAAAAGAAGAAGGTAAAATATTGATCTTTTATGTTTGAACTTGCAGAAGAAAATAAAGAGAAAATAAGTCATTTACAGAAGATGTTTCAGTTTAATCAAAACCTTGAAAGCAATCTATCAAGAAACTCAGATCCTTACATTTCAGCTACATCCCAGCAAGTATCAGATTTTAATCCAAATGCATTCTTCTACTGTCAACACTATTCATTATCCGATTCATTTATATCAAAGAGAATGGCATCAAGTACTTGATTCTCATTGTCTCTCCTTGCATACCCAACAAGGTTTTCTATGCCAAAATGTGGACTCTGGAAATGAAAGAGCTTTTGAATGAGATTTTCATTTCCTCCACGCACTCCTGACCATCCTTCGAATTCTTGCAGTTCTCCAAATAGAATGCGTGTTCTTATCTCTGTCTACTCTGGCACGTGTGTTCCCATCTGTCTGGCCAATCCTGACTCCTCTTCCCAACCTTCAGTGGCCCTTTCCTCTGGGTAATTTTTCTAATAATTTTTTCTATCTCAGTGTTCTTTCATAACTTACTACCATTAATTATTTAGTTCGTTTACATGACCATCTCCTCCAGTAGAGTAAAAAGGGCAAAGACTATGTTCCATTTGTCTTTGTGTTTCTAGAACCTTATGTGGTTTTTATAACTAAATAAATGTTTAATACGTTGACAGGAGAAATAAAGGTTGGAAATGGAAACCTCTGATCTCAAGTCATGTTTTCACTTTGTAAACTCATCCGTCTCACTGGTCAACCCCATGCCTTTTCTACATTGAAGCCCTTGCTTTAAAGGTTTCACAGTACAAAAGGAAAAGGTGTATTTGAGCAGCATCAGATTCATTTCCCACACATCCATTTAGCATAAATAATGTGATAAAACAAAGTCAAGAAAATGCCAACTTAGACTTTTTTAAAGTAAAAATTACCTCAAGCAGGTATAGATCCATTAATCTCCAGATTTTAAAAAATGAATTACTGTCAACCTTTCACCAAGCAATTAGGAAAGTTCTTTTCAGAACATTAAATACCTTTTAAAATTTTTATCAACATGAAGAAAAATCTCCAAAAAAATGGAACAACATAATTTATATCCTATAAACATGTCAGAGAGTAATAGAAAATGGTGTTATAACGTGAAGATACGAATATACATAGTATCATTTTCTATCACATAAAAATTCATAATAGCCACTAACATTTTCTAAACCTACATTTTATACCTACATATGTATGGTTTTGTAAAATGTAAAATAATCGGTATTAGCATAGCCCTGTGTGTTTTTTCAAAGCACATTCTGAAAAACAGTAAAACCTCTTTATTCAAAGGAAGCAGTTCTAAAGGGAAATTACATGGAAAGTGAGCTTTGAACCCCTGTATCTTATTCTTCCTCTGAGTCTCACATGCATCCTCACTATAGGATCAGGAAAGCAGCATGTCTTGTCACCCTGTCCTATGCTGGCACTCCCAGAGCTAAGCATCCGTTACGTCATGGTATCTGCTCTCGCCTCTACAGCAAAATAGGTGATTTTAAAACATAGATATGGCCAAGCCCTGGCTTAAAACCTTGTAGTGACATACCCAGGCTCCTTAAATTTAAAAAAAAAATGAGTCTTTGATGATCTTGGGAGAGGGCACAGAGAATAGGCAGAGCCTGGAGTGGGGTGTGACTCTGGACTCTTGCTGCCAAGGAGAGAACAGACTGGGAAGATGAGAAGCCCAGGGAGTAGGCTCTCCTGGAGTCCATGCATGAGATGCTGGTGACATGTGGTGGCCTGGTGGTGGGTGAATGAGGAGCAGGTGTGTTGAGAACTATGGAGAAGGCCATGTTGCTGCTAGTTAAAGCAGCTGGATACCGGCCTCACAGGCAGGAGACTAACCATGAAGTATCTGATGCTTACCTATGGGAGTGCCGGCACAGGACAGAATGACAAGAGGTGGCGCTTCTAAGGAAACAATCAAGACCAGATACAGTAGCTTCTTGTTACTCATGGGAGTCATGTTCTAGAAAGTCATCGAGAACTCTGAATTAGTGAATACTGAACCTTTACTCCAAAGAAAATACAGGATGATGTTCCTACAAGCCCCTAGTCACACATTTTCATTAACCAGTCAATACATAACCTTGATTTACGTGCATTTAAGATAACCTATTTAATCTGTGTTGCTGATTCATTAATATTGAGCTTATAGCCCACAGCAGTATAAGCTCCTCTAACATTTTCTCCATGAGGCACATCACAGCTTTCTTGTTTCTCGGAACATCAAACAGTCCTTCAGCGCTACATTTGGGAGCCATTTGGAATAGCTAAGTAACAACAAAGATCCCCTAAGTGTGAAAATCACAGCACTAACCGGAGTGTGAAGAGGACAATTGTCTACCATATGAGAACGAAAACAAAATGGCAGCACAGCCATCTTTGACCCCAGCTGGAAACGTGCTTTTCCAGTGACTTGAAATTTTTACCACTCCGTACATGTCCGCAAATGACTGAAGTGCTGGGAATATTGATTCGGAGGTTACAAATGAATTTCAATGAGTAGGCAAATTCTCAGATATGGAATCCACAAATAATGAGGATCAACCTCATTTGTGAAAACATAGTTGTATACTTGGAGCATGTATGTATGGGCTGCATGCATACATACATGCTGGAAGACGAAGAACATGTAACAATACCCAGGTTTATTCTATGCACCCCACAACAACCTATAGAAGTGTCACAAACATTAAACATTACTACAGCCAATGGAAGAGGATTAAACCTTATAAGACTACTTTATTCAACTGAATTAGCCACTTAAGATTCCAGTGCATCCAGTTAGAGGAAGACATTATGAAAATGTACCAACAGATTATTAACTATGCAATTTCTTTGTAAATCAATGCTTTCTGATCACAGGATGCGTTAGAAAGAGATAAATGTGCGACTCCTGGACAGCTTCAAAATAACAAAACCAACTCTCAATTTATTTGGTAAATAGATAATCATGCCAATGGATCATATGCAAATAAATCTTAAGCCCAAAAGACACTTTAATACTCTGGTTACTCTTTAAGTAAATCCATGTGAGAATTTTAGTACCTAAAGTGAAAATGGCGAGTTCTGGGCTTCCTGCCAATTTCATTTGGGGTGTGAAATTTCTGACTTACAAGCTGAAATTCTTGGAACCTTAGAAGCAAATTTCTTTCTTTCCCTTTTTTTTTTTTTTTTTTTTTTTTTTTGGAATTGAGAATGGTTCTCCCACCCACAAAACGACCTGCTTCCCTTTACCTAGCAGCTTTGGAGGAGCAAGTGTGAGCGGGGTGAGAAGGACCTTCTGGGAGGCAGGGCCTCGGCCCACCTGCAGCCCACAGCCTCTCCTCGCGGCCGGCTGCTCCTTGGTGCACAGGCATTCCCCAGCCTGGGGACTGTCATGGCACAGAGTAAGGCAGGAAGCCAGTGCCACCAAATCCCCATCCCAGGTTATTTGAGGTAAAGGGGGAAATGACAAATGACTGCTTCCTCACTCCCTTCCCCAGCTTCTCTGGAGGCTCCTTCCTTCGGGGAGGCCACATTGCTCCTTCCTCCAGAAGCTTCACGACCTCCCTCAAGCTTGCTGCCAAAGCAGCCTCCTAATGTCACTTTTGTGATTTCTCACTTCGGGGTATTTTTACCCATGGGTGTGAGGAACAAGGAAGCAACATGTCGTGGAAGGAGGGTGATCGCCCATCACTCCTCTATCAAATGAGAGCACAGGAGGAGCAGAATAGGCTTCCCTGGGGGCATGCAGCTTCTCCCTCTCCTTGGAGAGCTTGACCTGCATCCCCTGAAATTTCCAAGTGCAGGAACTTGCACCTGTTCTCCTCTGAGGAAGCTGAAGAGACCGTGGATGAGCCTGACTCCTGCACAGGAAATCTCACAGACACGAGAAGGGCTGACGCACGGCTGGGGTATGGGCCGGGCAGGGTAGAGGGACAGTCCGCATTGAGTACCTGGGCCCTGTTCTAGCCAGGAGAGCTGCCTGGAAGGGCAAGGAGATGTCTTTAGAAAGAGCCTGGTTGGGGGATGGAGGGTGAGGGTCTTACCAATGCCCCTGGGCTGAGGAAGGAGCCACAAGTCTACCCAGAATAGAGGTTTATCCTTTCTTAAGGTAAAACCAGGTGAGGGAGTCCAACTATAACCTACAAGGAGCTCAAATACACTCCATGGAAAGAACCAGACATCTGCCAGGCCCGAGTATAAACCACATGGGAGAAATACCTAATGTAGATGACAGGTTGATGGGTGCAGCAAACCATGGCATGTGTATACCTATGTAACAAACCTGTGTGTTCTGCATGTGTACCCCAGAACTTAAAGTATATTTAAAAAAAAAGAATTGCCCCATTCTCTTAGCCTCCCTTCTCCTCCTCCTCTCAAGAAAGGAAGCAGAAGCTTGTGAGATGAGGTTTTTTTACCCCCTCCTCTCCTGCCTCCAGACTGACCCAGGCTGGTGCCAGGAGAAGATTGATGCTTTAACATGAAGCCGAGTCAGACATCCTGAATAACAGCTTGGACTGGACATTAAATGTTTGAAATTGAGTCTATACCTGCAAACTGCTCACCATGGGGATGCACATTTTCTAAGAATAGAAAGGTTCTGGGATCTGCCAGAATCTGCATCCAGGACTGAAGGAAGAAAAGCTCCGCTACATCAAGTTTAATGGGGTAATGAGAGGCAAAATAAAGCTGTGCTTGTTTTAGACCTTATTCTCGTTTTTTCAACTTAACCTGATACATTTATGCCCACTTAGAAACAACAGGAAGGATAAGGTAAAATAGAAAACTGATGAACTGATTATCAGTCAGAGGTACAGGAGACACATTTTCAGAGTAGAATGTTCAGAAACTCCAAACATAGTCTCCGCGTAGACCCCTCTGAGTTGGAGCCTTGTGTCTTTCAACTTAAATGTCCCACAGGCATCTCAGAAGCTCGTTCAAATGTCTCCCACCTCAAAACTCTCTTCCCCCAAGGCTCAAGTCAGGTCCTTGTACTAGTCTTTTCATTCATGCTTTTTGAAAATAAATACATAGGAAATTGCATAAAGAGCATGTAGTATTTTACTGGGCACAAAATGTACTATTATTATACAAAATGTATTATTGCAAGCTAGTCAAGGAAGGAAGGGAGAGAGGGACGGAGGGAGGGAAGGAAGGAGGAAAGAAGAGGCTGGGTGCACAGCTCGTCACACATTCAGGTGTGTGCCAGCTCATACCCATGTTCGTGGACAAAGATCTACAGGCTGATCACACATGAGGGCATGGCATTTATTCACAATCACCATAAGAGTCAGCACTTCAACACTGCAGGTATTATATGGGCTTCACTTAGAAATGCAGGCACCGTCGGGCGCGGTGGCTCAAGCCTATAATCCCAGCACTTTGGGAGGCCGAGGCGGGTGGATCACGAGGTCAAGAGATCGAGACCATCCCGGTCAACATGGTGAAACCCTGTCTCTACGAAAAATACAAAACATTAGCTGGGCATGGTGGCACATGCCTGTAGTCCCAGCTACTCAGAAGGCTGAGGCAGGAGAATTGCCTGAACCCAGGAGGCGGAGGTTGCGGTGAGCCAAGATCGCGCCATTGCACTCCAGCCTGGGTAACAAGAGTGAAACTCCGTCTCAAAGAAAGAAAGAAAGAAAGAAAGAAATGCAGTCACCTGGAGCAAGCAGGTAGTGGGGCTGGGGGGAGTTAGGTGATTGAGAAAATAATGTTATCAGGACATGTTATCAGAAGAGCTGCTTGCAGCTTAGAGGCATCACTTAAAACCTTAAGAGTTTGAGTGGTGAATTCTCTTTAAACTTCATTTTTCTTATCTTTAAAGTGGGAATAATAATCTTAACTCTATTTACCTCACTAGAAAATGTGGAAATCGACGTCTTGGATACTGTGTTCCGATCCCCCTTGAGGACCAAGTCACTCATTTGCCCAGCCTTTGACTGCTTTGACTGTGGATGGTCCTCTGCGGAGTCCCCTCTAGGAATTATCCTCAGCCTTTCCCAAGGTCTGCCCCTCCAGACCGTACCTACCTCAGTGATACATTAACACGGGTTAAAAACATCCTCAAAATCCAACTCCATCTCCCCACTTTCATGTGATAGGCCAGGCCTTCATCACCTCTCACCTAGATTCTTGCAATTCATCTCCCTCGTTCTGCCTTTGACACCCTGCAGCCTGAATGATCCCTGTAAAAGGAAGTTATACCATGTTCTCCATGGCCTCCCACCCCCTTAGCATGAAAGCCAAAATCCTTATGAATGCCTACAAGGCCCACACAGCATTCCACTGCTGGCTAACCCTGCCGGGAACCTTGCCATCTCCTCTCCAGACCAGCATTCTCCCCTTGTTCATGTTGCTCCAGCCACATCAGACCCCCTGCCCTAACTCAAACGGCCCAGACACGCTCCAGACTCCAAGCCTTTGCCCTGGCCATTCCTTCTCCCTGCAAAGCTCTCCCTCACATGAACTGCTTCCTCGCTTGCCTCAAATCTTTGTGTAAATCCTGATCAGTGAGGTTTTCCTCCTCACTGTACTTAAAGTGGGAACACCCTTTTCCTTTTTCCTGCTTTATTTTCCTCCTTAAGATGCATCACCATCATCACACATATAAATCCATATTTTATTTATATACTTGTTGATTGTCTCCTCCCACTGGAATATAAGCTCTGCGATGGTAGGAATTTTTGCTTTGTTTTCTTCACTGCCGTAACCCCAGCAGCTAATACAGTGAGGGACACAGAGTACGTATTCAATGAATATTTACTGATGGAATGAATAAACTAACAACAGGTGAAGAGTTTCCCTGACAAACAGAAACGAACGTATTTTTTCTCCCTGTGAGTACAATGTTCAAGAGAATTCAGATACTCCTGATCTGTATGTAGGCAAGCACATATATACAAATGTAAGAATGTAGTGCTTGAACACAACACAGTTATATTCAACACCTAAAGACACAGAAAAATTGGCTAGAGTTGGTTAGTCAATGACAGCAATGCATCCTGAGAACTGACATTATCAGCATCTAACTCCTACTTTACCACTTTTCTGTGAGATAGAGCCAAAGAATGACACATTTGAATGACTGTGACATCTCTTCTTCTTTGCCAAAAAAAAACTGACGAGAAAGGTCTGTGAAATTGTAAGGGCAGATGTTACCATATAGTCTGTAAATTTTTCTTCTCTACCATTTCTTAAAGCACTAGGGCTTCTGAAGTTTCAATCATTTTCTTTCTTTTTTTGGGACAGGGTCTTGGTCTGTCACCCAGACCATAGTGCACTGGTGTGATCAGAGCTCTCTGAAACCTTGATTGACCCCCTGGGCTCAAGTGCTTCTCTCACCTGAACCTCCTGAGTTGCTGGGACTACACATATGCACCACCATACCCAGCTATTTTTTTTTTCATAGAGACGGCGTCTATATTACCCAGGCTGGTCTCCCCATCCTGGGCTCAAGCAGTCCTCCTGCCTTAGCCTCCCAAAGAGCTCAGATTACAGGCATGAGCCACCATGCCTGGCCTGAATGTCCGATCTTATCATTTTGTTTTCCATAAAAGACACTGGGCTTAGGTTTTTGTTGTTTTTTGATTTTTTGGGTTTTGTTTTGTTTTTTTTTTTTAAAAAAGTCTTAATGGTAGAAACAAAACCTTCATCTTTTGCACTTTCTCTGGACTTTCTGTCCCTGCCCCAAATCCAGCTTCTCAGGATTCAGATGCGACTCTTCCCTCAGTTGACAAAAGGCTGTACAAGAGCCGTTAACAGAGTCATCTCCGGCTTTTGCTATTAGCCCACAATTTGCTTTGCTGGATTTGCCAGTAATTTATTTCCCCTTCCAAATTACTAGAGTTCACATAGTTGGCAGTAGTTTGAGGGGAACGGATCTCCCAGCAACACCTGACAGGAAAACAAATAGGAACCAGAAACCCTTTTATCCTGGTGGCGCTCACGTCCCCTGCTTTGCCAAATCTCTCTGCAAGCCAGTCACTCTTTGTAAAGGGAGAAAGTGGATGAGGCCCAGAAGGAGTCACACTCACATCATCCCAGGCATTCTAAGTAATGCAACTGGGCCAGTATAACCCCTATTGAAGCTTTTGCATAAGCTCCAGGGATCAATCTCCCTCTTGGCAAACAAGACAGCTCTGATTCCAACACTGTGAATAGAAGCCACCCACTGACTGTCCTCAGAGATCATCTCTCACACCCCAAGAAACTCTAGTGTTGTAGCTTACTAGAGAAAGGGACTCAGTGATTCGAATAATGGATAACTTCAGGCCTAGCCATTTGTAGGGGCAGAGGCAAAAAAAAAAAAAAAATCCAATGCTAATATAGAAGAAAGCTAGGCAATGGAAAAGCACAGACAGTTGCCCCCACAAAGCAGGTAAAAAAACTGTGGTGTAGTAATTTTGTAGTCTTTGAAGCCCTTCAGAGTTT
Source organism: Saimiri boliviensis (assembly GCF_048565385.1). Taxonomy (NCBI): domain Eukaryota; kingdom Metazoa; phylum Chordata; class Mammalia; order Primates; family Cebidae; genus Saimiri; species Saimiri boliviensis. The sequence goes on along the minus strand of NC_133464.1, from coordinate 74,454,802 downwards.
TCTTATTAGAATAGTTAAAGATGGGTATAAAAGATGGAGGGCAGAAACAGAGCCTTTCATGCTGGGGTCCCTCTCTGCGATTTCAGAAGGATCAAAAAGAGCCCAGTCATGCTACACATGGCAGGTCGTCAGTGGGAAGGTAGCCCTGTCTCTCCTCCAACCTCTGGACATGCGGGTTGTTTGAGTGCTATTTATGTTTTGATTGACAAGTGTATGCTCTGTCTAGATAAGTAGAGAAGCATCTCTTGCAAGGATGCTTAAAAAGAGCAGCTGTCTGGAAAGGTGAAGCAATGCCAGGGTGATTCAAAAACCAATTCAAATACCAGTCACAGAGGCAAACACGAGCAGATGAGGCCAACACTTCACTAGGGAGACTTACTCTAGGATCCCACGGTGTACTGGAGACAGACGATGTGATACATTACTTCTTTTTCTCTATTTTTCAGTAGGGGAACATTCAACCAAGAATTATTGTCTTTTAAGGAATGATCTTGGATTACAGCATTTGTGCCTGTCATACTGTTCTCACACTTAAAAGAAAAACAATCACTTTACTTTCCATTCTCCCCAACACATTAGCAGAGTATTCGGTGTCCTTAGTGATCTTGTGGCACATGCTGTCACCTTCCACCCGCTGACATTCTTCACCACCCATACAGTCTGTATAGCAACATCCATGTCCATAATTCCTCAAACATGCATAAACCTTCACTTACTCCCTTTTTATTGTTTGCTTTCCTGAAGCTCCACTGGATCAAATCTTACTAATTGTCTCATTGTTCAAGGCTAGCCAAATTAGGCTCTTCTTTCGGGAGACCCAAATGCCTTCCCAAGCAGCATGTATTCCTGAAAGTGTGATCTTTGGCATACCATAATAGTCCCACTACAGATTTGCCCTAATCTGTAAAAGTCCACTGTTTATAGGCCTCTATTACTCTACTGTGAAGTTTTGGGTGAAGTGATCTGTATCTTATTTACATATTCCCTGCTCACTCATTAAACGTTTGGCAAATGAATGTGTGAACAAAAGACAGAATCTGTCTCTGTTCTCTCATGCTTTCACTGTTTTTTGTTTTAGAAAAGAGAAAAATCTACAGTCCAGAGAAATTCAGTCTTTCCCTGTGTAACATTGTCCAACCTGCGAACACAGAATTAGCTGAACAGTCTCACAGACTCCATGGACATATGTAGTGCTGGGACAGTTATTGTGTGTTTCCACCACTGACAAGAATCAGGTATGTAGTAGAGAAATACCACCAGTCATATAAAAAATAAAGAAAGCAATATTGCTTATTAAAATTCTGAAACTTTAGGCAAAGACTCTGAACTCTCCTACATGCTTTCCAAAATATATCAGTCTCTAGCAAAAAGGAGTTTCCTTTTGGATTTGACCTCTTATTTCTTTAAACTCCCAAGACACACTCTAGCCCACAGACACTACCAAACTGAAATACTGACAGTGCTTGAGTGATACTGATGTCATTAGAGAGTCCATTTGCAGGGAACTGGGAGCATCATATCAATGGGGAGTGAAAGGTGGAGACTGGGATTTTTGACTCTTCTTTACTTCTGCACCGTAACCCTTTAAGTACATATGAGTGGTCAACTTGCAAGTGCAGCAAGTGGAAGCCTTTATCCTAGAGAAAAGGAATCTGCTGACATAAACAATTAGTGTCAATTCAACAGGTGGAAGGTTCTTGGAGGATTCTAATAATATTGTGCTAATGTCTCTCATAGAATTAGCAAAATCTATGACCAAGGCAAGGACATCATTCCTCTGGGCTCCAATCTGTCAAGCTCCCAGGACCCCAGACATTGCAGTGACTTGCGATTGAGGAGTTTCACCTTAGACCAGAAAGCATCCCTTTGTAAGTGACTTTCTGGAAGTTACTGAAAGCGAGAAAGTGTAATTTTATCATTATCACATCAACATGCGCATTGATGTGTTTATAATGTACAGGAGCATTCCTAAGGCATTTGGCCATAATTGCTGGGTCAATTCACAGGGCAGTCAAGATGTTCCATGAGTGCTACAGAACAGGATGCTAATGGCATGTGGCCGAGATAGAATGCTGAAGTGATGATAGTTTAAGATACATGAGACATCAGCGAGAGTGACGGGCAAAAGAAGATGCAGAACTTTGCCTCTGCAGGAAGATAAAAGGGCTTAGTTTAGCTAAAATGTCATTTATATTCCACAGTCATCATCATTGTTCTATCACTACATGATCGTTATCAGGAGCCACAGGGTCAGACCACTGCCACCTCACACATACACGCATGTATGCACAGACACACGTACATGTATGCACGCACACAGGCACACACACACATATACACACATACAAATGGGTTTAAGCAAACTCAAACTCTGCTCAGCTCTTCTTTGGTTTTAAGAATGTGTGTGGGCCGGGCGCGGTGGCTCACGCCTGTAATCCTAGCACTTTGGGAGGCCGAGGTGAGTGGATCACGAGGTCAAGAGATGGAGACCATCCTGGTCAACATGGTGAAACCCCATCTCTACTAAAATACAAAAAATTAGCTGGGCATGGTGGCACGTGCCTGTAGTCCCAGCTACTTGGGGGGCTAAGGCAGGAGAATTTCCTGAACCCAGGAGGCGGAGGTTGCGGTGAGCTGAGATTGCACTATTGCACTCCAGCCTGGGTAACAAGAGCGAAACTCTGTCTCAAGAAAAAAAAAAAAAGGAGTGTGTGTGTGTGTGTGTGTGTGTGTGTGTGTGTGTGTGTGTTTATTGGTCCATTCTCACATTGCTACAAACAACTACCTGAGATTGGGAAACTTATGAAGAAAGAGGTGGGGTTTTTTGTTTTGTTTTGAGACAGCGTCTTACTCTGTTGCCAGGCTGGAGTGCAGTGGCATGATCTTGGCTCAGTGTAACCTCTGCCTCCTGGGTTCAAGTGATTCTCCTGCCTCAGCCTCCTGAGTACTGGGACTACAGGCATGCACCACCATGCCCATCTAATTTTTGTATTTTTAGTAGAGACGGGGTTTCATTATGTTGGCTAGGATGGCCTTGATCTCTTGACCTCATGATCCCCCTACCTCAGCTTCCCAAAGTTCTGGGATTACAGGTATGAGCCACCATGCCCAGCTGAAAACAGGTTTTTAACTGACTCAGCAGTTCCACAGGCTATACAGGAAGCCTAGCTAGGAGGCCTCAGGAAAGTTACAATCATGGCAGAAGGCAAAGGGGAAGCAAGCACGTCTTACTGTGGCAGAGCAGGGGAGAGAGAGTGTGTGAACACAAAAGGGAAAGTGCCACACCTTTAAATCACCAGATCTCATGAGAACTCACTATCACAAGAACACCAAGGGGAAAATCAAATCACCTCCCGCCAGGTCGCCACCCAGTATTGGAAACTACAATTTGACATGAGATTTGGGTGGGGCCAGAGAACCAGACCATACACACACACACAAGCGCGCGCACACACACACGCAGAGGGGAGGGTGAGGTCTAGAAAGTGTTGGACATGGAGTTAAAGATTACAACCAGAATGATAAGGGTACACAAACGTAAAGTGAGTTGTATACATCAGGATACAGGAAACCCTGGAAGAGTAAGCCTTCTTCATCACAACTAAAGTCCTAAATCCATCACCTTACATATTCTGGCTTCTACTCCATTTTCATTTGACATCCTTTACCTAAGCATCTCAGTCATTTCTATAGTTTCTTCTATATATTGATAATATTCTAATCTCTGAGGTCTAGACCTGTAATTCTAACTGCTTATTACTATTAGATATTGATGTCATCTGAATATCATAAATTCAGTACATCTAAAAGCAGATGACCACAATGGGTCAAAAATGAAGTAGTTTTGATATTTAGCGAGTAAATTGTATGGTTATGTCCAATAACAAAAAATTTAAAGCAATATTTTTCCAACTTTCAGTAAACTATGGGCTACCTGCTTCATGGGTACACATAGACCAACAGTTTTTATAATTTTTATGGATTGATTACAATTTTAAACAATTAAAAATCAAGCATTTTAAATTAATATGTGTGTTTTTTATATCAGGAAGAATAATAATATTGTTACAAATCATAACCAATTACCAAAAGGGAACTTTTGTCTGTTTCAACTGAAGTCCTGAGACAGTAAGTGCCATTACACTTTCATTCCAAACTGAGGTGATAAACTATTTATAAAGGTGTTTATTAAGGCCAAGAAGGGAGTTTGAGCTTGAAAAAAGAATTTCACTGGAAAATGTTGTTCAAGTGTTGTGACGTTTTCCTTCTCCACCCCCAGGGAGAAATAGGAGGTAGTCCACCTACCTCATCTCAAAGCTAAAGAGAAATGTTCAAACTTACAGAGTTTGAGGTATAACCTTAGCGTTTGTGGGACGAAGTAAACTTGTGTTTGACTCGTAACAGAGAGACACAAAGGGAGAAAGGCTGAGTGAAGCAGAGTGGAGACTGTAATTACATACTTGCATTTCCACCAATGAGGAAACAAATGTTTCTAGTAGACAAAAGACTTATTTGAAAAAACTCTAGGTGTGCAAAAAAATCAAATAACCCAAAACTAAGAGGAAGAAGAACCCACAGAAAAATGAAAATGACCAAAAAAAACCCAAAAGAGGTTGAAAAAAAAAAAAAAAAAAACCAGTAACAACACTGTTAGCTACCCAGAAATATGAGTTATCAAACATGGATTTTAGAATTCCTGTTATTATTATTCAAGTAAATAGATGGTGAGATGGTGAACTTCACCAGATAACTATAATGCATAAAAAGAGTCAAATGAGAATTATCGAAATAAAAAATAAAATAACCTAAATTAAAAATATGATGGATGTTTTAAACAACAGGTTAAACATGGTACAAGAAAGAATTAGTGAACTGGAAATGGACCAACAGAAAATATCCACTGAAACCATAGAGAGAAATAAGCAACTGCAAGTACAGAAGGAGCCGTAATTGAAAAGACTACAAGAAATATACAAGACACCATTTAAAAAAATCTGACAAGTGCTAGTCTCCAAATGAGCAGAAAGAACTAATGTGTCAGAAGCAGTATGTGAAGACAGACTATGCATTTTGCAAAACTGACAAAGAACATAAAACCACAGACACACAAAGATTCCAGAGGCTCTACCAATGTCAACCAGTATAACTATAAAGAAAACCATAGCTAGGCACGTTAGAGTAAAACTGCTGAAAACCAAAGTCAGTGAGTGAAGGATCATTCAAACAGCAATAATAAGACCAATGGCTGACTTTTCAACTGAAACTATGTTCAAGGGACGATAAAATGACATTTTTAAAGTGTTGAAAGGGGAAGGGGGGAACTGTCAATCTGCAATGCTACAACTAGAGAAAATGGGCTTCAAAACTAAGTGAAGAAAACGAATGTTGTTCTTATCTCATGACATATATTACAATCTATTCTCAGTAGATTGCAAACAAAAAACCAATAAATTTTATTTCATAAAATTGGGAACCTCTGCTCATCAAAAAAACATTATTAAGAAAGTAAAAAGACAAGCCCTACCCAGGGCAAAGTCATTTTAATCCATATTCCTGACAAAGGATTCATATCTACAAACTATAAAGAACTCCTAAAAAACAGTGAGAAAAAGACCGAGAGCCCAGTTTATAAATAACGGTCAGAAGACGTATTCAAAAATTTTATAAAATATGACATCCGAACGGTCAGTAAGCATTTGAAAAGGTGTGCAAACTCACTAGTTATCAATGAAATAGCAACTAAAGCACTGGCAAAATTAATGGCAAATAGCAAAAATGAAAAAGAAAATGCCACGTGTTGCAAGGATGAGAAACAACTGGAATCATCATTGGGGCATTTAAATAGGTACAAGAAATCGAGAAAACGTTTAGCAGTATCTTCTAAAGCTCAACATATGCCTGCTTTATGACCTAGTAATTCTACTTGTAGGTTTAAACCCAACAATATCTACCAAAAGAAATGCAAGGAATGTATAAAGTAACATTATTTGCAACAACGACAACAACAAAAATAGAAAAGCCCAAATGTCCAGCACTTCATTCACACTTTCCAAATAGCAATAACTCCTTCTGCTACAGCAGACAGTTGTTTATGCACCTGTTGCCAATGACAGCACCTCACTCCCTCTCCACCCTCGTTAAACCCTGGTCTCCAGTTACTCGAGACTCTGGTGAATAAAAAGATCTAGGGTGGATTCAGCAAAAGAGATCTAAATTATGTACATGAAATGACATTACTATTTTGACTTCAAGGTCAAAATTAAAAGCTCCCTTTACATATCCTCACTGACCAGCTATGAGGCTCTGTGCTAATCCAGCTGTGGGAACAATCGAGGGATTCGAAGAGAGATGAGATTCCACAATTCTGAAGAATTGATATGTATCTATGGACAGTTTGTTGGGGAAACTTGACTTTCCAATGATAATTAGGCAGCAGAGAGCAGATATATTGCCCAAGCATGTCTGTGATAGGCATACAAATTGTAGAAGCTGCATTATCAATTACTCAGTTCATTAATAATAGAAAAAGTTAATGAGTATAGAAAAGAGCAAAAACTTACATTGTAATATATAAGTGGGTTTTCTATCCTTTTTACTCTGTTTACACTACAGCAGACTTTATAGTCTTTTGGATATAAACTATAAAGTCTTAATAATATATTAACATGTAGATATTAAGTATCAACATGGTGTTCTCAATGTCCTTGGTCTTTTTAATGCTGCTGAATAACAACTCTAGAATATAAGCTTCACTCCCTATTCTTCCTTTACTCAACACCTACTGAATGCAAAGCCTGCAAAGAGGACACTTCCACATCTTCCCCCTCTACCTACAAAAGTCCACTTAGGCACAATTACAAGATCCCTAATCACAAAGGAATTTTAAAGCCCACAGGTGGTGCATCTTTGAATTCTGGCAAGTTCTGTATTTGTCTCTATCACATTTGAAAGCATTTTTCAAATTGCAAATGGATGATCACTCAGGAGATGATTTCTGGTTCTCATCAACTAGGAGATATGAGTTGAGCGTGTCTTTTGTCAGTATTCAAGGGGGAGGATCTTTGCACATGCAAACTGAGGATAAAGTTCCAGCAGAGGGTTACACACAGAAGCATCCAGGTCTTAGTGAAATCACAACGAATTATGTCGTGTTCAAACCCTGATCCCACAATCTTCCCACTGTGGAAGCTTGGGCAAGGAAATCGACCTTCCTCTGTTTCAAAGGTTTTCATCTGTCCAAAGATGATAAAAATACTTGCCCTGAGAGGGTTTTGTGAAAATTAAATGAAATAATTCATACAAAGTACTTAACCTGATAAAGCCTTACACAAAGCAAGCACTGAATAACTATCAGGCTTATTATTATTATTATTACTATCATCATCATCACAATAGGGTAATTATTATTATTCTATCATCTCAGACACCTAAATATCATTTCCATATTAAGGCACAGTAGCACCATTTGATATCCTTTGGGAAAGAAACAGCCCTCCTTTTATTCTACATCTTTTTGGAACTCACTCATGAGCTCACGGTAAATTTGTGCTTTTCTCTTATTATAATATCCATTGAACCAGAAATGCCTTTCGAATGGATAATAACAATGACAACCACAATAATTAGCACAAATGGAGTGCTTATGGCGAGCCAGGAATGGATCTAAGGGCTTTACATGCATTATCTCACAACCACCTCATGCTGCAGGTACCTTTGTTATCCCTACCTGATAAATTTACTGAAATAATTCTAATGTATTTCTTCTGTCTACCGCCCAAGTTCGGGTTTGCCATTTGGCGTCCAGGGAAGAAAATTCCTCTCATGTTGCTCTGATGGTGCTGTGCTCTAGGCACGAAGCGGGTTTGGATCTGTTTGCTCTGATGGTGCTGTGCACGACGCACGAAGCGGATTTGGATCTGTTTGCTCTGATGGTGCTGTGCATGACGCACGAAGCAGATTTGGATCTGTTTGCTCTGATGGTGCTGTGCACAAAGCAGAAGCGGGTTTGGATCTGTTTGCCCTGATGGTGCTGTGCACAAAGCAGAAGCGGGTTTGGATCTGTTTGCTCTGATGGTGCTGTGCACGAGGCACGAAGCGGGTTCGGATCCAAAACGGGTTTGGATCTGTTTGCTCTGATGGTGCTGTGCACGAGGCACGAAGCAGATTTGGATCTGTTTGCTCTGATGGTGCTGTGCACGAGGCACGAAGCAGGTGAGATGGTTTGGATCTGTGTCCCCGCTCAAATCTCATGTCAAATTAAAATCCCCAATGCAGGAGGTGGGGCCTGGAGGGAGGTGACTGGATCATGAGGGCAGTTTCTCATGGTTTAGCACCATTCCCCCTGAGTGCTGTAGTCACGATAGTGAGTTCTTGTGAGATCTGGTGTTTCAAAATGAGTGGTACCTCTCACCTCACTCTCTCTTGGTCCTGCTCCTGCCATGTCACACACCTGCTCCTGCTTTGCCTTCTTCCATGAGGCCTCCCATAAGCAGATGCTGCCATGCTTCCTGTACAGCCTGCAGAATCATGAGCCGATTAAATCCCTTTTCTTTATAAATTACCCAGTCTGGGGTATTATTTTATAGCAGTGCGAGAACTAACACAGGGGAAGGTGCCAGGTAATGACGCTGGAGGCCAGCGAAGACATCACACTGGGAGATGTGTGAGAAATGGGAAGAAAATAAGACCCATCTTAAAGAAGGAAAGACGTACCAGGCAGAGCAAAATCAGAAAAGACGAGCACAACCTAGACCCCCTGGGGACTGGCAGCACTGCAGGGGTTGTCACAGGAGTGATACAGGGGGGTTGAAGGCAGATGGGCCAGATTGTGGGGGACCTGCACACCACGTGACGGCATTGTCCACTTGACGGCATCGTTGTACAGATTGTAGTAGCAAGGAGCATGCCAAGAGTTTAAGTTGGGATTTCGCATAATCGTCTCCATACATTTCCTCTTACAAATATCCCCCAGAGCCACTGTGAAGGTTTGCAATACTCAACTCCAAGAAATATTGAAGATAGAATATATGAAAGAAGAAAGGACCAGCAGGGAGTTGGTGGTGCTGCAGCTGGAGGAGAGGGGCAGATCCCAGAAAGAGGAGGTAGAGTGGACAAGGTATGATAATTGACAGGATGTGGCTGGTGAAAATAAGAGGACAGGCCAGCCATGGTGGTTCACACCTGTAATCCCAGCATTTTGGGAGGCCAACGTGGGCAGATCACCTGAGGTCAGGAGTTCGAGATCAGCCTGACCAACATGGTAAAAATCCATCTCTACTAAAGTACAAAAATTAGCTGGGTGTGGTGGTGCGCATCTGTAATCCCAGCTACTTGGGAGGCTGAGGCATGAGAATCTCTTGAACCTGAAGACAGAGGTTGCAGCGGGCTGAGATCATGCCACTGCATTCTAGCCTGGGTGACAGAGTGAGACTTTATCTCAAAAAAAAAAAAAGAAGAAAAGAAAAGAAAAAGAAAAAAGAAAAGGGGACAGTCCAGTAAGATTCCCAATCTCAAGAGGATGGTGATAACAATGAAATAAACAAGAATACAAAACAGGAGGTAGGGTTTTTTTTAATTTTTATTTTTGGTTGTTGAAGAAGATAATAACTTCAGTATTGAACATGTGGAGAGAGAACTGGTAAGAACTTGTGAAATTCCTAAATGTCTAGCTTGGCAAATAGTTAAAGGTAAAGAAAAAAGTCATAGTGGAGGGGCTCTCAGTGGGATTACAGGAGAATTCTAGTGGTTGGAACCTCAGCTTGGGTCAAACAGTCTTGGGTTTCAGTCCTCCCACTGCCGCTGCCAGTCACATAGGGCTGTATAGAATTGTGGGGGTAAAATGGTTAAGGCCTGTGCACTTTCACTCCAAAACTCTGGGGATTTATCTAAGGGGAATAATCCAGAGGGCTCAGGATGTGTGAACAAGGCAGTTCCCTACAGCATTGTTTATAGCAGCACAATGGGGAATTCAGTGCTTAAAAATAAGAGCTAGGAAGTCATGTCCCAACTATAAAACAGAACATTTTGCAGCCAGTAAAATGCATAGTCCTGCTTTTATAGATGGAAAGATGTTCCCCAGCTGAGGAAAAGGCAGGCTACTTATTCAGTGTCCAGCTCAACTCTGTTTCATGCCATTCTCTTCCCAGTCACTCTCTCTAAACATCACCTCCCTAAAGAAGCCTCCTCTGACCCTGAAATCCTCTCTGTCTCCCAAGTCACTATCATTCCACCAGGTTCATTTTGTCATTATTCATCAACCATCTTAATCATGAGTACCTATGTCTCTGTCTATCCAATTGGAACCCTGTGAAAACAGTAGCGACATTGAAATTAGACCATTTGTATTAAATGAGATAATATATAAATGTGTCTCACACAAAGTAAGTTCTGAATAACCTCCAACCTTAGCCATTATTATTTTTCTTGCTTATAATCCTCTACTAGATATTTGTCTTCCTCTTTCTATCATCACTTTGAGATCTTTCAAAAGTCTCTTGTAATTAGTAGGTAAATATTTTTGGTCCAAAGTAAATATGCACCAATATTCAAGGGAAATATACAGCAATATTTAAGGGAAGCAGATCCTTTCTTAATATAATTAAGAAATAGGCACTTCAATTTCTTTCTGTAATGAAGACATTATTTTTCATAATATGTAAACATATATATACATAAAGAACATATTTAGTGGTTTATTAAAAATAAGATGGGCTGAGCGTGGTGGCTCATGCCTGTAATCTCAGCACTTTGGGAGGCCAAGGTTGGTAGATCACTTGAGGTTGGGAGTTCGAGATCAGCCTGTTCAACATGATGAAACCCTGTCTCTACTAAAAATACAAAAAAAAAAAAAAAAAAAAAAAAAATTAGCCAGGTGTGGTGGTGGGCACCTGTAATCCCAGTTGCTCAACAGGCTGAGGCAGGAGAATGGGGGCTGGAGGTTGCAGTGAGCTGAGATTATGCCACTGCACTCCAGCCTGGATAACAGAACAAGACTTCGTCTCAAAAAAAGAAAAAAAAAAAGAATAGTGAAGTCTGAAGTCTTGCCCATTTATATATTTATATTTGCCAATCCTTAAAAAAGAATCTCCTCTGTGATAGATATCACTCTTTCACAAAGTTCTTTTAGAAATTCATTTTGCATTGCCCTCTCCTCCTTTTTTTTCTCAAGGTCTTATATATAAAGACTGGTTTTATTTGAATGTAGTGATTTTGAATAACACAGACACATACTTTTTCTTGTATTTTTCCTCTCTCGTCTCTTTTGTGATGCACGTGTTTTTATGTTTCTCCTCTGTTTTAGTGAGATGAATGCCTAATTGTTCTTCCATAAGAGAAGTGATACATTAATGGGAGCATGCTAAATATATGAATATGCATGAGAAAATGTTCTTTCTATAGAATTCGGGGAGTCAGAAAGGGCAGTCTGTATTAGGTACAGGTAGAAATTTTTTAGTTTTAAAACAGAGAAACATGTATTTCCGATGCCTTCAAAGCTGTAAAGAAGCCATTCTGTATGGCCATAGGAAGGCCACCTGGTAACGCTACATTTGAAAATACAGTCCTTGGGCAGAATTTCCGATGATCTACAACAATGGAGCAGTCTGCACATTTAATAGCAAGAAATTTGGGGAAGAACTGACAGACAACTGCATATCTAAAAAAGTTCATCCTAATTTGAGGGCAGTTTTTGTTAATAAACCAGGACATAAAGATTTATCTTCCCCTTCCAAAATAAAAAAAAATGACTGCAATGACAACAAAATGCCTTTGATTAAGCTCTGCTTGCATTAAAGCATCTCCCACAGCACCACGTCTTTTATGCTGGTGGATAGCTATGCTTCCACTCCTCGGGATCTTAAGCTACGTACATTTAACAGCATGACACAATAAAGGGAGAACAAATTTCTTTTCTTCACACCAGATGGGAATAAGAAACGTGAGTGTTGTCCACAATGAAACAGTATCTATAAACCTAGCATTTTATCATCCCATTTCAGACTATAAAATTAGAAGATTCATCAGTCATACCTTCACCCATGAAATATACCTGCTGAGGTATGAGGTCTCTATGGGAAGACTGATACAGATAACACTTTCTAGGAGGTGAAGTTATATATCAGTGGGTGGCACAGCCCTAGCCGGAGCTGCAACTCAAATCCCCCTGCAATTGCACAGCTGTGGGATGTCAGGAGAATGCTTGGAGACAGAAGTATTAGGAATCAGCTTATTACCAACTCTGTAATTCATGGGCCAAATGGAGATCTTATTTCAATGTTTCCTACATAGAGAAATGTTCCCAAACAATATTAAGAAAATATATTCAACATTGACTAAAAATATTTTTTCTATTATCAGGAAAATTATTATTTTTATCACAGTAGGAAATGAACAGGTTTTCTCTTATTTCTTCTTACTCATCTTCCCTCAGTTTCCAATTCTAACCCACATTCGCAGCCTTTGTCCTTATGATTCTAACAATGACGATGTGATATTTGCAAGATGTTAAAAGTTTTAGAGAGCTTCCGTGTTCATTATCTCATGTGATCCTAGAGTAATCCAGGGAGGTTGGAGCAGGAAAAGCTTAATGACTTCTCAGCGAGTTGGGATGAAAACTCAGTTATTCTGAATACTTTTTTTAGTGTTTCTCTTTCTTCAATGTGTTATGCTATTTCCCTTCCCAGCCTTTCAGTGATATTAGCAAACTAGGTAAAATACACATCAGAGGTTCTTTGTTTCCTGTATTCTTTCTTCTTTGTCTTTTTAAAAGAATACCTACAGGATCCAAAGAAAGAATGTAGTATTTTCTGCCCATTTCCTCTGTATTTGAGTCATATTAGATGGGCACTATGTATAGCTACTTGAGGATGAGACAGTTAACCCTGACTTGCCTGATTTGGAAATGTATACAAATTAATTTAACCATGCATAATAAATTACCCAAAACTTAGAAGCTTAAAACAACAGTAAATATTCCTTTTTTTTGATAACAAGTTTCTCTGAGTCAGGAATTTGGGAGCTACTTGGCTGGGTAGTTTGGCTTGAAAAAGTTGTTGATGAAATTGCAGTCAGATGTTATACAGAGCCGCAATTAGCTGAAGACTTGATCAGAGGGTCTGCTCCAAGATGGCCCACTTGCATGAATGGCAAGGGGTTGTTGGCTGTCAGTAGGAGGCCACTGTTCCTTGCTACTTAAGCCCTTCACAGGGCTGCTTGAATGTGCTCACAACAAGAGCAAGGAACCTATAAAAGCAAATGGAAGCCACAAAGCTCGGTAAGTCCTACCCTGTAAGTCACATGCCACCAGCTCAACTGTGCTCAATTAATCACACAGGCCAGGCTAGATTCAGCTGGGGATAAAACCACATGTGTGAAAGAGCACTGGGGACATCTTGGAGACTGGTAGGATTACTGTGGACTTCTCTGAGTAAGCCACTGGCCATTCCATCACTCGTAGGACTTAAAACACATTACCCTGAAAGATGGCTCATCAGCACTTGAGAAAACAACAGAAATGAGAAGGCCCCTCCCGCTTAACATGGGAGGTGGAGAAGGGTCCCTAAAGCAGGTCATAAGACTCTCATTCAAGAGGAGCCCTCTTTGAACCAAAGGGAGAGCAGCCAAAGACACAGAGACACCAAGAAGAATCAGAACACATGGTTTACTAAGACTCCCCCAGCTTTTACCATTACATCATATTCTTTTCTCCTCCAATCACACTGCTCTATGACTGACCACTCTTCACAAGCCTAGGCATAAAAATACACAAGTTTACCTGTTTCTTTGAGTCTTCATTTCTTTATGAAGGCTCCCATGTCACATAAAATCATAAAAAATAAATGTGTATGCTTTCATTTTGTCAATCTGCCTTTTGTTACAGCGACCTCAGCATGAACCTTTTCCTCCCCTACAATCCTAAGAAGCCAGAATGTCCTGGGCCGTCCTGAATGTCTTGGCAGAGGACTGATGTCACGTTGTGTATTACCGGGACTTGCTTTCAACATCACCAAATGCTATTAACTCAATGTTTGCGTCCCCCAAAAATTTATGTGTTGAATCCCTAATCCCTATTGTGATGGTACTTGGAGGTGGGCCTTTCGGAGGTGATTAGGTCACAGGGATGGAGCCTCATTATGGGATGAATGCACTGAGAAGAGGAGAGTTCGTTCTCTCTCTCTCTCTCTCTCTTTCTCTGTCTCTCCTTGACATATGAGGATATAGGAAGAAGATGGCTATCTGTGAACCAGGAAGATGGCCCTCACCATAACCCAACCATGCATGTACCCTGGTCTAGGACTTCCTGTCCTTTAGTACTGTGAGAAATAAATGTCTGCTGTTTAAGCTGCCCAATATGGCAGTCCAGACCGACGGAGATACCCTCACTCAACCTTTCTCTTGGGGACTCTCCCTCATTCATATGGCTACCGTGAACCGCCTGTATCACTCGACCACAGTTTGTTGGTTCAGGAGTAGGCAATTGACCCAAGAGGGAAGGAGGTGTGGAAAGTAACATCCCCAGGCTACAACTGATTGTTCTGAACATTTACTGAACCCAGGAACTAAAGTATGGGTCACTCCTCATCAAGTTGCTCATGATATAGAAAAAGAAAGAGATACTTTTGAGGATGAAGGTCAGGGAGGGGGAGAAGGAGAGGAAGGAGAAGAAGAAAAAAGGAAATACAATGAGTTCATTATGTTCCCAGAGAGAAGCATCATCAAAAGAAGGATGATTCCCCTAAGACGTGCAAGAAGACATCTGACTGCAACACAGCCAATATAATCATTCCTTGAGAGTTTGAACTTGAGGCCAAAACAAATAAACCTGAGGGAAGTCTCTCTTCCTCTAATGGTTGAAATATTGAGTATAAAACTTCCCGACATGAAGGAACTGGTCAGTAGTGAGAAAGAAGAAAGCTGAGGTGCAGCACGAAGCAAAGATTAGCGCAGACAGAAAGCAGAGCCCCTGCCTCCAGTGAGCCTGCACCTTCTCAAAACTTACACATCTCATGACCACTACATCCTCTACAAACTGGTGGATTCTGTGAACTAGTAAATTCTCTTTTATGTATAAACTAGCCTAACAGAGTTGCACTATAGTTCATGCTACAACTCAAATGCGAAGAAAATGTAAATTTTGTGTGGTTTTAGTGGGGAGAATATGTACTTGGTTTTCTCTAATCCGGATAATTGTTCCATCTCTCCTTTATTGAGTTGAACAGAGGAAAGAGAGCTCTTGCAGCCCTATGGCTCTGGAGTACAGAGGTTCTTGGATTGCCAGAGCCCCTCTGGCTTCCCTTCTGGCTTCTGGCAGGGTGTCCTTGGTCCACCTGGTCACTGCTTATTCTGACAAATATCACAGCTGCAGCCCCTACAGCCCCATGCAGCAGTGTGTACCCTGTGCACCAGCCTCTCTCTGCCTACACCCCATAACCCACCCCTCTTGTACTGCCAAGCCCTTCCCCAGCTCTTGCTGAACCCTGAGCCTTTGCTACATTCTCCCTGAGACCTTCTCAATGAGGGAGTCTCCCCGCAGCCTCTGCAGCCTCTTGTGGTATGACAGAAAACTGTCATCTTCAGCACTTTCCTCTACCTGTCTAACACACCCATCCCTCTCAGGCCTACTCGTGGGAGTTTCCTTCTCCCCACTCAGTCCTTTCTCTCCTTCCCACCATCAGCCTGCAGCAGGAATGAGTGGTTTCTCCACCTCTCCACCACTTGGGGCTTTCCTTACATAAAATCCTAAGCCCTCATCCCTAAGCTGACATTCAAGGCTGTTATACGGCTGATCAAGTGACAGTCTTTCCCTTACAAAAAAAAAAAAAAGTGACAATAAAGGGAGAGTTTAATGGCAATAAGGACTTACGAAAATTTAAATAGATAGGCTTAATATTTATATGACCAAAAATAGCCCCTTTAAGCAAGGTTGCCTTCTATAATGTAAACCCAGAGTCCTAACTAATGCCACTAATGATGCCAGGTAGCCGTAAAACAGTCAAGTGACATCGTTCAGGCACTCAGCCAATTAGTCAACAATTTATTGAGCATTTACTGAACCCAGAAACTCAAGTATGGGTCATCCCCCACCAAGTTGCTCATGATATAGAAAAATAGATACCTTAAGGAGTGGGGGAGGGGAGGAGGGGCAAAGGGGAGAGAAGAGGGAAGGGGAGGAGGAAGGAAGGGAAGAGAAGGAGGGGAGAGGGAGAGGAAGAGGAGAGGCAGGGAGAGAAGGAGAAAAAAATACAATGAATTCATTATGTTCCCAGAGAGAAGGGATCAAAAAAAGGGTGATCCCCCCATATATGTGCAAGTGACTAATTGGGTCAAGAAGGAAACCAGGCCCCCCTCATGGTGTTGAGGGAAGACAGCACCAGCTAGTCTTGTAGCCTGAGACAGCTGTCTTCTTACCAGGTATGATTCCATTGATTAAATTTAAATCTCTGAACAAGGCTTTAAGCCTGAATCCAAAGTAGGACAGAGATCATAAAAGATTATATGGTGCCTTACACTTGGGCCGTACTCAAGGATAAATGTGCAGCCCAGGATCTTGTTTTTATTTACTTCGATATAAAATGCGGTGAAACCATAGTAGAAGGCTCTGGCAAGGACCCCAGGACACAGGCCCGCCCACACACCCCTGGGGGACTCTAAAGTGGTTCTTCCCCATGACCTCCAATGGCTCCTGGGCTTCCCCTTGTGTGACATTCAAAACGGTTATGTTTACATATTAATGGCTATCTCTATGAGGACACTGTGTTTTCTTCTTCACAGCTGGATGTCCCCATTTAACAGCCAACCCTGGATGTAAACTGACTAATCAGTTAGTAAACATGTTTTGAATGCAAAACCTCTTCAGGCCGGCAATTTGGCAATATGTATCAGAAGTTCTCAATTTTTCTTGGGAATTTATGCTAAGAAAATGGTCATGGATATACCTGCATAATTATTTATGAAAGCATTCAGGACACTGTGGTTTACACTAGGAGACATCCAGAAACAATTAGATGTCTGGCAATAAAATCTTGCTTAAAATATGTGGGTACCATCTTTAAAAGAACTACCATGCAATCATTAAAAATGACAACAGTTTTAATAAAACGATCACATTTGGTAAATCTGTGTTTGCTGTGTGTGTAGCTGTGTAAGCACAGAAAAGAGCTCAGAGGATGGCCCTGGCATATTTGTGGTGGTCATCTTCAGGTAAAAAGTGTTCAGTTCACTCTTATTTGCTCATTTTTGTTTATTTCTTCAATATCATAAAATAGACATATATTTATTAGTAAGAGTTTAAAAAAAACCAGAAAAATAGATTAATAGCCCCTCAGCATATTGTACAGAAAGCTGGTTCTCAGATCTCCAGCTCATCAATTTGTCCTCACTTTCTGCACAGGCATCTCAGTCTTCCATGGAAGTTATACTTGAGTGCTCAAAGGAGGTACCTAGAACGCGATTTATATGTCTGCTCCCTTCCTTCCTGCTTACTAGAAGATGTGTTAGGAGGCTGTATGCTAGGGAAGGTACAAGCAAGTCTTCAATAAAGCATCCACTCTACACTGCTGGTGGGAATGCAGACTAGTACAATCATCATGGAAAACAGCGTGGAGATTCCTTAAAAGTAGAAATACCCTCTGATCCAGCAATCCCACTACTAGGTATCTACCCAGAGGAAAAGAAGTCATTATTCAGAAAAGATACTTGCACATGCATGTTTATAGCAGCCCAATGCACAATTGCAAAAATATGGAACCAGCCCAAATGCCCATCAAGCAACAAGTGGATAAAGAAACGGTGGTAGATGTATGATGGAATACTACTCAGCCATAAAAAAAGAATAAATTGAAGGCATTTGCAGCAACCTGGATAGAAGTGGAGACTATGATTCTAAGTGAAGTAACTCAGGAGTGGAAAACCAAACATCTTATGTCCTCACTTGTAAGTGGGAGCTAAGCTATGAGGATGCAAAGGCCTAAGAACGATGCAATGGACTCTGGGGACTGCAGGGAAAGGGTGGGAGGGGAGCAAGGGATGAAAGACCACAAACTGAGGTCAGTGTATAGTGGTCATGTGATGGGTGCACCAAAATCCCACAGATCACCACTAAAGGACTTACTCATGCAGCCAAATACCATCTGTTCCCCCAAAACCTATGGAAATAATTTTTTAAATAAAAAATAAAGCATTCCTTTATCAATGCAGAGACAGATCTGGGCTAACCCAAGCCTAATATTCCTTCTGCACACATCTACCAAAGCTCAGATAGATTTTCCTGCCAACAGGAATCCAAAAGAAAACACCAGCACTGACCCACACCTAGCAGCTACACCCCCTACAGTGCCACTGTTAGGCAGGCCTAGAGTGGCAGCCTGCTCTTCTGAAGTCATTTCAAGGGGTGTTAGCACGCCTTGGGACTCCTAGAAGATCTCTAATGGATCCAGGCATTCAGTGCATGGACTACAAAATACACTGCATCATCTTCCAAAGCCACAAATGTCAGTTAACAAACTGTTCTTCCACAGTGTGGGAAGAGAAACATTTAAAACGGAATTAAATTGCATTAACAGTCAACGTTTGAAAGCAGCTCTTCCTGTAGACCAGAGACCCTAGTGCTGCTGACAGGGTCTTGTGGCAGCCCTTAGATTGTCCTGGCAAAGTCGAGAACACATCCAGGTCACAACAGATTCTGGTGTGTTCTGTAGAGGGGAAGAAGATGGCGCTATTTCCTGAGCAGGAGTAGTATCTGCCCCAGGCACTGTGAGGTACAATAGAGAAATGGAACTCCAGTCTTTTGAAGGTCTTGGACCACTACTGCTCTCTCCTCAGCCTAATTTATTTACATATTTCACCTTGCATTCACCTCAAGGAATTACAACTTAGGAATTTACTTTTTAAAGCCATTTGAGTCCATACCTTCTTCTATGAAAGCACTTTTAATTCATCTTTTTCTAAAGGATTCATTTTTTAAAAATCAGATTAGTGATAAAAATTCCTAATGAAATGATTACTTCTGTAAAGTGATAGAAATGAAATGCCCTGACGAATCCTCCAGAATAAGTGTTTCTTCAGTAATGTTTACCATTATTACCTATCCTAAACTTCAGATGCTGCAGCTTCAAGCCCCCAAATAGCAACAAAATTAATCCGATTAAAAGGAATCATTTATAGTTACAAATTGCCTTCATCTTAGGTTGATCAAGGCACTCTACTGATGATAAAATGCTCTGATCACTATAATTTTTGCATTGCTCATTTCTACCAAACAAAATGCTTCAATACTTCTAGGTTTGTTTATTTATTAAAAAAAAAAAACACACAAATCTCAATTACAAATTGAGATGTCAAGCAAAAGTTACTTTAAAATGTGTTCTTTTCATATTCAGCCTCTAAATTGGTAATCTTTTTTTCGAGGGTTCTCATTGCAATTCCCTTGATGAAGGCAGAGCTCATGAAAACTTGTGCAAAGAGAATATAACATGGCTTAGGAAGCGGGGAAGGAGAGAAGGAAGAGGAGGTTACTATATTAAAAACTGCTGTGAAACCTTAATGGATTCCATGTCTTTTGAATAGAAAATTACTGACTCCTCTACACAGATGCTAAGAAGATGCCTTCTCAGACCAAAAGACAAAGTACAGAACTCTCTTTCCCTGCTTAACCTTACATGCTTTTTCTTTTACCTTGCAAACTCCCTTGATGCATGACTGCCTGGCTGTTGTCAGCCTGTATAACACCAATTATGTTGTACCAGCGGCAAAGCAAGGGCTCATGGCTTTCTGTGCATTCCAACCACCCTCTAATGTTCCACCAGGGCAGTGCTCAGTTCTCCGAGAGGTTGACTAAATAAACATTGAGTTGAAAAGTATAGGCTAGAAAGATTACTTCTATCCAACACATGTAAAAATGAACATCTAGAGTTTAGTGCAGTTATTCTGCCCCTTATAAAACTCAAGGTGATTTCCTTTTTCCTAAAGAATAACAACACTTTCATTTCACGGCTAAAACATTTTCTTAGAAATTTGCCAACAACTCAGCTATATTTGGGAATTCTGAGTGACGAGGAGGGGACAAGATTCCCGTTCTGGACTGAAAGACAATCATTAATATAAACACAAAGGACTTAGAGTTTCCTTTTTTTCTTCTGTCCAGGTTTTTTGACACAGTCTGGCCAGACAGAGCAAGTTCCTCAGCTTCATCACATCTTACTCAGATGAGCCCAAATCAAGGAACATCCTCTCAACACGTTAATTCCTGGAGGCCTAGAGAAATTTCCATAGCTGTACACTTTTTAGCTCTGCCCAGTTCCCCAAGTCTCCAACTCCTTCAATCTCGAAAAGGTAGGGACAGTAACTACCATTAGTGTTTTACTGATGGCTTTAATTTAGATAGTGATTTAAGGTTTTTAAAAATCTTTCCATTGTTATGGCAGTTAGAGCCATAACAAAGTACCATAACAAAGTATCATGGAATGGGGGACTTAAATGACAGAAATTTATTTTCTCATACCTCTGGAAGCCAGACATCCAAAATCAAGATGGCGGCACAGTTGGTTTCTTCTACAATCTCTCTCCTTGGCTATTTTTTGCCAGTATCTTCCCACGGTGCTTATCAGTGTCCTAATTTGTTTTTCTTGTAAGGACACCAGTCCTGTTGGATTAGAGCCCACTCTATGATCTTGTTTCACCTCAACTATCTCTTTAAGGGCTCTGTCTCTAAATACAGTCACATTCTCAGGTACTGGGGGTTAGGACTTCAGGATGTTAATGTGGGGAGCACACAATTCAGCCCAGGCATGGTCTCATTTTATAGGACAGGAACCTAAAATTAAAAAAAAAGAAAACTGTATTGCCAAGCTCACTCAGCCATTAGGGGATGTTGCTAAGATTGGGCTTAGCTCTGATTTCAACTAGCTTGCCGTTACAACCTGCAGCCACTCCAATAACTGGTGTTTAACTTCTCAACATTTTCATGTGACACATCATGTCATTGAATCTCCCGAGGAAAGCAAATCAGATGTTATCCTGGACTCATTTGGCTGTCTCTACTCTTTCATACATCTCTGCTTTGAAAGCCTTGGGACAGGAGAGAAAGTTCTAGAATCCTCTAGCAGCCTACTCTTTACCTACAACCTTTCCCCACTAGCTGAACCTGTAATATCAGGGATGCTAGAGGATAATGTGACCAAAGCTTGACTCTCAAAGGGATCCCAAATGTTGGCTACAGCTCAGAAGCATATTTGCCCAAGATAGTGGCAGGCTGAGGATTCATCACAAATTTGGTCCCAACTGATCTCTGTCAAACCTCGGGTGCTAACCAAATCTCAGAGTAGACAGATGGGCGGGAGAATGAGGGGTTGAAAGATGAGCAGGTGTTTCTGAATCCCTGGTAGAGTTAGCCCAAGAGGAAACATACTGTTCCCATTATTTCAAAGTACCTGAGTGGCCCTTTTATTTTAAATACCGGAAGTATTATTTCCTTAGAAGGTTAAAAAAAATGTTAACAAAACTATTTGAATGCTCACTGACAGCTTCTTCTAATGAAGAGTAAAGCAAAAGTGTGTTGCTAGTGGCTATGCGTTTGGTTCTTGCAAAACTTTTTCTATGTGTATCTACCAGAAACCAGGAGACCTTAATTCAACTGCCTGGTGCCAATGTTGGTGAGGAAATCAGTAGATCTCTCTGACCCTCAATTCTCTTACCTATACAATATGGGCTGGATGAGATTATCTGTAATGTTCTTATAGGTCTAAGCTTTTATACACAAACCAAACTTTTGTCTCTTTTTTAGCTTTCTCCTCACCAACTCTTCAAAAATCCAGTTGATAAAAAATGCACATGCTAAAATGTTATTCCTCAGTCCTGACCAAGCTGACGTGGTCTTCTCCAAGTCCCCAGTCCTGACCAAGCTGAATCTCCTTTGTCACTCATGGGGAAACAGGGACTTACCTACTAGTGCAGGAGAAAGGAGAGATCCTTTAGAACAGAAGCTAAGATGGCAGGAGCCCACACAAAATACTTGAAGAAAGTAGCTTAGCAGGAAACCAAACTGGGAGCTGATGCCCGGTTTAGGAAGGGTTCAAATCAAGGAGTCAGAAGCAGCCAATTCTACATCAGATCCACAAATTCTTAACTTGAAAATAAAAACAAGTCAAATCAAGTTAGGCTCAAAAGGAATACAGGGGCAGAAGAGGTAATGTGCAGATGGGTGTGCCTGGCCAAATGGGGAGGGTAGGTACAGGCAGCGCACACCAGTGCTTTCTTTGCTTCCTTTTTTGAAGATTTTATTTTTAAGAGCAGTCTCAGGTTCAAAGCAAAGACAGAAGAAAAGTACAAAGATTTTTCTGTATACCCCTGTCCCTACAAATGCGTAGCCCCTCCATTATCAAAATCCCCTATGAGAGTGTAATAAATGACAATTAATGAGCCTATATTGAGTATATCATAATCACTCAAAGTCCCGGTGTACACTAGGTTTCACTCTTGGTGTTGTACATTCTATGAGTTTGGACAAATGCATAATGACATGAGTCCATTGTTATGATATCATCCAGATCGCTTTCACTGCTGCGAAAATCTGTGCTCTATCATCGAGGATCAGAAACTAATACCCCAAAATATGGCATTTTGACACGCTGAACTGAAGAAGCGTCAATGTCTCTCTGACCTTTCCACTACCACTTCTGCCCCACTTTCTTTCCCCAAACCTAGGATTATCTTGTTTCCTTATCCGCTTAAAGTCTGAACCTGCTGAAGAAGAAAACAATGACCTCTGGCCCCTTCCCAGAGTTTTCATTAACTGAACCTGTATTCCAGGAAGAAAGATTGAAGTCTGTTAACACACCTGAACAGACTTTTGGCACAAACAATTCTCCACTCTGCAAGCCCAACAGACTTTGTCCCAGACAACTGGATGCTCTTCCAGCCCACTGACTGCTCCCTAGGAATCATGCACTGTACCTCAACAGATTTCCTCTTGTCCCTACTCACATAGTTGGTTTCATCAGGATCCTAAGATTTCCTGGAAAACCTTAGGACCAGGATGTATTCCTGTGGACTCATTCTTCTTTTCTGTAATCTCAAGAAGGTGTATAAGCTTCTGCACTCCAGTGGGTGGTTGAAGTAATCACCATGTCTCCCCTGTGAATGTAAATACATCTGTATGCTTTTTTTCCAATTAATCTGCCTTTTGTGAGTTGATTTTTTAGTGAAGCTTCAGAAGGCTCCTTGGCCTTTATGCTGTTCATCCCTCCCACTCCCTTCAGCCCCTAATAACCACTGATCTTTTTATTGTCTCCATAGTTTTATATTTTGCAGAAGGTCATGCAGTTGAAATTTTACAGTCCGTTACCTTTTCAGATTGGCTTCTGTCACTTAGTAATATGTATTTAAGATTCTTCCATGTCTTTTCACGGCTTGATAGTTCATTTCTTTTCAACATTGAATTTTCCATTGTTTGATGTACGATTTATTTATCCCTTACCTACTGAAGGAACACGTGGTTGCTTCCAAGATTTACCTGGCCACCTGTGGTAGACACCAGCCACAAGAATATTTCCTGTTCCTAAGGTTGTCCAGAAATTTGGCACTTCTCCATTAAGACATGGATTTTACTTCCTCTTCCCTTAAATCTGGGCAGATGTGTGACTTGCTGGTAACCACACGGAGTGATTTCTGAGACTAAGTTATAAATGATGAAGCTCACCTCATTCACATAGGCATTGGACGCTGAGCCACCAAGTAAGTGTCCAGTGGCCCCGAAACTGCCATGTGGTGAGGAAGCCCAAACTTGATTTGATTTCACCTCTTCTGCCCCTATTCCTTTTGTGCCAACTTGATTTGACTTGTTTTTATTTTTCTAGTTAAGTGAAAAGATGGCAAGGGAAGCAATGAAGCTTTATCCTGAGAGAGAGATGCCCGGCCACCATGCAGCTGCTCCCCTAATCTCACCCTCAGCCTCCTTTCCTCCACCCCCCAACCCTTGTACTTTTATTACTCCAACCACTGTCTGGCTACAATCAGAGGAGAGATTCCAAGACAGTAGCACCCAGCTAAATCCTTCCTGAATTCCCAGCTCACAAAAGTTATAAAAGACAATAACATGACTGTTCTTTAAGTCATATGTTTTAAGGTGAATTATTATTCAGCAACAGATAACTCATAACATCATCCTTTTCTCCTCACTTCCACTCCCCAGTTTTGCCTCCAGTCAGAGTCCTTAAAGTTAGGCCTACAAATCCAGGCCTTTCCCTTCAAAGGAAACATTATAAACTGAGGTATCCAGAAGAAGGTTATCATGAAGTTTTAATGTCATTCTCTGCTCTCTTCATTGAGATATAAATAGCCCTAGGATAATTTTTCCCTCTTATTTACATGTAAATATATTTAAGAACTGAATTGCCCCAGGTGTTTATGATTGAGTCTATACCATAATCCCAAAACAATTTTAAAAAGAGAATAAAATGAGTTATTTATAGGTTTTATATTTTTCTCCTCCTGGAATCCATTAAACTGACCATATTTTATTGAGTTTCCCACTTGGAGAAGGAGATGATTTGTCTTGTTTTTACATTTTCCTTTGTTCTTATCTTGGCAATTAACTATTGATGATTTGTTAATTAGATAACTGACATTCAAAGACATTTCATTCATTAAAAAGGTAAAATAATAATAGCTCATCATCTAGGGAAAATGCAGAGGAAAAATGATGACATTTTTTAACATTATGTTCATTGTACACAGTTGATCCTGAATGTTTACCAAACAGCTAAATGCAGACCAATGCTTTTGGAAGCTAACTTTAAGGTGAAGAAACTTTCACTTATCCTAATTGCCCTTAGGACATAACGGCACACACTTTAATAAGAAGGAAAAACGTAGAATGGGTTTTCAGTGTGACCCTTTCCCGTGACATTTCTTACCCCACTTTTAGCAAAATCAACTAAAATCACACACAAAAAAAATGCCCTTTAAACTTGTCTATGTTAGTTCTTTATAACTCAGAGACGCATCACTATTCAATGTATTTTCAGCATCTAAAGAATCCCCACCCTCAAAAAATATTCATTTACCCTTGAAATGGTTTTTGCTATCACCACATGAATTCTGAAGAAAGGCTTGATTATATTGTTAAATTAGTGTTGATTTAAACACGGATCGACCTCCCACGCAGCCACCATTACTGAGTTGTTGCTAGAACTGAAAGAAACTGGAAGGAAATGATCAAAATTTCCCAAAAAGCACTAACCCTCCCTCTGCACAGATTGCCCTGGTAGGAAAAATCTCATTCCCTCCTACCCTAATGTGAACTAATTTGGTCTACAGTGACACAGAAAAGGCTCACATAAGGACACATTTTCAAATGCTTAGAATTCTCTTCACTGCTATAGAAAGCATCTTGCTATCGTAAGAAAAAGGCCAAAGAGCTGCCTTACACAGCTCGGGTTCTTTCTCCTTTGGCCTTAGCATTTGGGGCTGGAGATACTATTTGTGGAATGAGGCTGAGGAAATGAGCCAAAATGAATTTCAGGCTTGTCAGAGCTTACAATCTTAATGTAAATTCAACAATTAGCAATGCTTCAGCTGTGAAAGCTGGAAAAATTTCCACACATCAGATGGTGAGAGAGGCTGGTTGGAAAAATCATTTCCATTTTACGGTTGTTATGCTGTCATGTCCTAGCTCAACTAACCTTGAAAGCAGACCTGGACTCTATGAGTCACTGACTCATGAAGATGGCCCCGGAAAGGTAATGTCCTTATTCGCGCAAAGTAGAATCACGAAACTGTAAAAAGTCGATGCAGGGAAAGAGATTTAAACTATGATATAAGGAACTGGCTGTATTCTCAGCTTCAAAAACTGCCGAGGTTAATGGACGTTGTTGAATGCCAAGAGGATCCAATTAAATTAAGATACTTCTTATAAGAATAAACAGCTCTAACATGTCCTTCTCAGCTTAAAGCTTATAGCAGGTGTGATCCTGTAATGTGACTCTTTTTTTTTTGTTGTTGTTCCTTGAAGTTTTTAAAGAAGGCAGAAAACACAAATTACACATAATGGAGTCAATAGCTGCCTGCTCCCAACAAAATGTGGAGGTCTCCTTTCCTCATGTCTCTACCTGGGGGTTTTTTGAAAGAGGAAGAAAAATGTAAATGTGCATGTGCATATTTCATCATCTAACTGGAAAGAATATAATGATATGGGAATTTGAGGGAAAGATCCGAAATTCTAAGGACTTCACATGCTAAACACAATTATTTACTCTCTGGGGAGTTTTCCCAAAAAATATTTCACCCTTAGTTTCATTGTTTGTCACTATAGATGATGCAAACTTTGTGACCATCCTCAAAACCAGGGACTGTGTTCCATTTCAACCTCTTAATCAATTACACATCACAACCAGTCTGGGAGTAAATGTTGCTAGTTCCCTCAAACATTCATGACTTCCCCACTCCTTCATTCCATAAAATATCCCCATTTTCTATATTAAACTCTGTTCTGAGTGTAGATCAAACACAATCAACATTTTAATACAAATGTCCCCCAATTTTTCTCCATCAAACATCCGTTCAGCCTATATCTTAGTTTGGATTCCCCCCAAACCAGAGCCTGTGAAAGAATTTAGCTACAAGTAGTTTATTTGGGAAGTGATCCTAGGAAGTACCACGGTGCTCCGGGGAAGCCAGGCAAGGAAGGGAGGAAAGCAAGTGAAGTTCCTTCTATGGACAGCCATGCTGAGATCCAACTGGGGACCTTCTAACACACTGCACTTCACATCCCAGATTGTCCCACCAAGGCACATTCATCCACCAACTCACATCCCACATTGTTGGAGGATTACTTGTAAGACTTCTTGACTCTGCAGAGCTTCTAGCCTGCACAGTGTACAGGCAAGGGTGCATTGCTGTGGCCAGAGAACATCCTCTGGCAAAATGGTTGGGGAGTGCCCACTAAAGCTGGAAGTCACCTTCAGAGAGGACTGAGTGGACAGAGGCAGGGCTCCTCAGTGATTCCTGCTACCTACTGCCTGTGCCTGAACCCAGCAAATGCTCAGCTGTGGGGAGTTTTCTTTATTGAATGAATATTTAGATATTCTCTCCCTTTTGATTCTCCAACTGAATTATGATTCCTGTTTGTATCTTTCCTCAGATAGAACCTTCAACCCAATCATTCATTTACCCATCTTTTAATCTGCAAAAAAAGCTTCCTGTCTCCATTCTGCAAATACTTGTTTTGAACCCAATTATCTCAGAGCTCTTCTCTCTCTTATGCACTGTCAAGGCAATTTACTTCAAATGAGCAAAGAGCTCCAGCTCATGGCCCCTGCTTTTGAATCTCAGAAAGAAAGAAAAAAAAAAACAAAACGGATATCTTTTTCAACCACAGGGCTGTATCATGAGTCTTTTTCAGAAGTTTTAAAAATGTTTAATTATTTCAGATTCACATTATTGTCTATATCCATTCACATAACTAAAAAGGAATGTGTTCTTTTATATTAGCCTCTTATTCAATCCGCAAATAAGAGCAAGAAATTTCATCACAGCAAATTCTGTTGGTTTTATATTGAAATCACAATTGCTTCTTTGTAAAAGAGCTTGTAGTAAAGCCCATAAAGAACTAGGAAGAAAATTGTAGATGTGCCAAAAAATGCGAGCTACCACCCAGAAACTCATTTTGTTTTCCATATGAAATATTAACTATCGATTTTTCTTTTTCCTCTCACGTTGTCCTGTTCTTATAACCTGGGATGGCTCCTAATCCTTGTTTGTGGAGACTGTAACACTTTCTCAATCCTCAAAAGATTTTTCTATCTGTGAATGACTTTTTCAATGTACTAGTATCACTAAGCATTTTCGTGCTGTAAACATGTGTGTTGCGGATCCAAGGAGATAACTTCTCACCCTCTGACACGGCCTAAGTACTACATTTTCTGAAAGACTGGAGAAGTAGCCTCAAGGCTATTGATGGGACTGTCCTGCAGAGTCATCTGTCTGACTCATATTTGTAATGGACCTGCCTTTAGACTGCTGTGATAAAAAGGGAATAATCCTTAAGTTGGTTTCAGAGAACCTCCACCAATTTATGCAGCAGACCTCAATCTCATGTGAAGATGTAATAAGAACCACATGCAGTCAAAAGTATGCCCTGCATCTGTTACAACAGATAGCTCTGGAAAAGCATAGGAATACCTCAGGTGAAGACGATCTATTTAGACATTTTTCACTGACAGCAATGACCCTAACAGAGAACTTGGGAGAAAGAGGAACAAAAAAATAAAAAAGACAACCAGTGTAGCAAATATCGATCCACTATATACTTTCTGGTAATTTCTGAATGTTCCCCAAATGAAAAGCAAGACATGGATAATTTATGTGCCTATTGAAAGTAATTTTCCAAGCATGAATGGCTGAAAGATTGTAATTTCTTTCCCCCCAATCATTATAGGTCTCCCAGAGGTCATACAAATAACCAGCATCCTTTCATCCTAAACACCACTAAGCCCAGGTTGAGATATGAGCCTATTAAAATTCAGTTTAAAGAAGAATTTTATTTTGCCGATGATCTCATTTATTAATTGCTCACTGCCTCTTAAAACCTTCAGTGGAAGACAAAGAGACCTTCAAAACCTTTCTCAGAGAATTAAAGCTTTCATTTAAGGATTCCAGATGGGCTGTATTTAAGAATTAAAGTTCAAGTACTTTAACCACCAAAAGATGAAAGAAATTTTACCCCGTTTTGTTCCGCAACTGCCACCCAGTAGTTCTTCAGTCCTGGCCAAATTGAGCATCAATTTAAATTAGATTTACTCATGGGACCCTCTGTAATCACAATCAACACAAGATATTAGGGAGTTTGGGAAATGGGTCTATTAAATGACAATTAAAGCTGTCAGCCTTCCAGAGCTTATTTTCAGTTAATTTGATCCTAGTAGGCAGTCGTATTGTACCGGTGTAAACAAAGAGGTTTGCCTTACAAGACAAGCTGAGATCCAGAGCTGGCAGCCTGAGCCCTGGTGACGGTGCAGGCTTCACTTTGGCCTTAAGGTGGCTTCCTCTATTCCTCTGAATAAGTGACTTCAAAATCACTTCAACTGTTCAAAAATCCTTGTCCTAACGTTCACCAAGAAGAGTTTAGCCGGCACCTTTCAGAGTCAGCAAGGAGTCAGCAATGAGGTTCTGGGTACTGATTGGCATTTCCTTTCTATGTGATGGTTCATGGAAACTATTTAGGATCAGGTGCTCTCCATCCTGCATATAGGCCATAGTAAAGAGAACAGTTTGCATCTAGAATGTGCCTGAAATCTCCTAGCAAAAGTCTTAGGTTAACCACACCCTCTAATGCTTTCATCTTCCGGGGTTTATCCTGAAGACACAATCAGATAATTGTGCAGATGTATGAACAAGTACATTTGCTGCAGTATTAGACTTAGACAAGATGTAAAGCAGGTTTGCTTTTGTGACTCCTCGTGCCTCATTCTCTTTAAGCCGCATCAATCCCCATGTCATTTTTCTCCACCATAAAAACCTCTTCCATGTCACTGTCCTTTTAGGCATCTACCTGGAAAGCTGTGTCCTCTACAGGTTGAAAATTCCAGGAACTGGGCATTTTTTCATTTCACCCTTGAGTTCATGCTCTCTACAGTCTGCAAGGCTAGAAAATCAGATCTTTTTAATACAGTTTTATACTAGAGTGGTTCATGGATTAACATTGCTTCTACCAGGTAGTATTCTATATTGTAAAATGAGATCTTCCAAAAGACAAGATTTTAAACCAAAAATGGGAATTTCAGGCTCTGCCTAAACTCAACAGCAAGGATGTTGGTGGTTTAAAATTATTTTTCAAAATCTCTTTTCAGTGTGTGGGTGTGTGTCTTAGTTTATTTGTTATGTTTCATTATGAAAAGATATTCATGCTTATTATAGAAAATGTGGGAAATGAAAGAAGAAAGGAAGACAAAATTCATCCATATTCCCACCACACAGAAATAGCATTTTTAACATTCTATTGTGTTTCCTTTCAGTCTTGGTAATATGCACAAATGTTTGTTTTTTTCTCTGGAGTCATAATTATAGTATATGTACCATTTGCATTTTTTTTTATTTTGCACAGTTATGGAAAAATATCGGAATGGTTCTGCCCTCAGGAGGCTTTCCATGAGGCCACACTTTACAGCAGTTCACTGTCTCACTCTTTGCGTATCAGTTTACCTGCCAGGGATACTTTAAAAGCATTTGTCTCCTCTTTTTGGGTTTCCTAGTCACTCCAATCTCGACATTACATTGGAAATCTTCACTGTATCTAGCTGGTAAGTAAATTTCTCCAAATGAAAATGTCAGAGGCGTTTAAACCAGAGCACCCCCATCTTCAATAGGAGCTGAGTAAAATGAGGCGGAGACCTACCGGGCTGCATTCACAAGAGTTTAAGGCATTCTTAGTCACAGGAAGAGACAGGAGGTCAGCACAAGATACGGATCATAAACACCTTGCTGATAAAACAGGTTGCAGTAAAGAAGCCAGTTAAAACCCACCAAAACCAAGAGGTGATGAGAGTGACCTCTGGTCATCCTCACTGCTATACTCCCACCAGCACCACGACAGTTTACAAATGCTATGGAAATGTCAGGAAGTTACCCTAGATGATCACTAAAAAAGAATGGCATGAGTGAAGAGTAATCTACCCCTTGTTTAGCATATAATCAAGAAATAACCATAAAAATGGGCAAACAGCAGCCCATGCTGCTGCTGTGCCTATGGAGTAGCCATTCTTTATTCTTTTAATTTCTTAATAAACTTGCTTTCACTTTACTCTATGTAAACTCACTCCAAATTCTCCTTCTTCCCTCCCTCCTTCCCTTCTCTCTCTCTCTCTCACTCTCTCTCTCTCTCTGTCCCTCTCCTCTCTCTCTCTCTTTCTCTCCTTTTCTCTTTCTTTCTTTCTTTTCACTCTTGTTGCCCAGGCTGGAGTGCAGTGCTGTGATCGTGGCTCACTGCAACCTCCACCTCTGGGGTTCGAGTGATTCTCCTGCCTCAGCCTCCCGAGTAGCTGTGATTACAGGCGCATACCATCATGCCCGGCTAATTTTTTATATTTTTAGCAGAGATGGGATTTTGCCATGTTGGGCAGGCTGTTCTCAAACTCCTGACCTCAAGTGATCTGCCCACCTCAGTCTCCCAAAATGCTGAGATTATAAGTGTGAGTCACCATACCTGGCCCTCAAATTCTTTCTTGTGCAAGATCCAAGAACCCTCTCCTGGAGTCTGGATTGGGACCCCTTTCCTCACTCTAATTCAGTTCTGGAATAGGGAAAGAACTGGAATGTGTTTAAACAATGTAGACTCAGCTGATGCCTGGCAGGAGGTCACAGGCAACAAAGGGCTATCAGCAGGAGAGCCTGGTCACAGCAATCCCAGTGAGCACCTCTGCTGCTGCTCTCCCCTGGGGCTGTTTAGGACAGCATGCTGCCATCCACCTGAGACTCAGCCAGTGCTTCCCAGTGGTTTGGGCACCATAGGAAGCCCCTGTGATAACACCCGTGGGCCCTAGAAACTGTGTTCTCACTAGCCCTGAGGATAGCTCATTTCTGCCACCAAATATATACTTTCCCCTGCTCTCTCACCCCTCTTCACTCAAGAGCATGGACTGAAGGTGTAAGGGGAGCGTAGGGCCCCTACAGTTGTTTATGATTTGGCGAGCACATTCCCATTTCTGTCTGGGCTATTTTTTCCTAGTTTTGCTACTGACCTTGTATAATCCTACTTGGTAACTGATAAATCATTTTCGTAATAGGCTCAGATTAAATGGAGAAAGTGCAGCCAAACATTTCTGAAAGAAACAAGGTGGGGAGATGTACCATTTTTAGTCAAGCCAATTAGTCATACTTTTAAAATGATATTTAGAGAGGACATTAAAAAGAGAAGAAGATGGGAAGGGGCAGGATGAGGAGAATGAGGTAGTCTTCAGCTGATTTGAGTATCTTATTTGTAAATGGCATGTTATTTTATTAATGATATGAATTAATCAAACATTTATATAAAGATTGGTTTGTATTAAATTTAAACATGTTATAAAGAGACTTTGGCTTATTTACGGAAGCTTAATAATGTTTACAAACAATAAACAGGAGGACTATCATATTTCTAATAATTAACAATACGCTGATCTACCCAGAGACCTGGAAGGAGCTAGATTCACAGCATATGATGACTGACCACCATGTTTGCTACTCTTTACATGGGAGACTAGCATAGTGAGAACACCAGGAAAAAAATAGCTCCTTCTCCCCACCTAGCAACTGTTAACCCCTTGGCAGCAAGTGGGATGCTCAAAAATGGCTTATGAAGCAAAATCTGCTTCCCAAAAAAGATTCAGGGGGCTTAGGGGAATGGGATTCCCAGGAAGTCAGAGCTTTATTCTGAAGGCTTGGCCATGAAGAGTCATTCAACTATTTAATCTTCTAATAAAAACAGAGGAAGGTGGTACCCAAATTAGAATAAAAGGGCAGAGGAAGCTGAAATCATTAACAATACGCATTGTTACTCTGCTAAATGACTTGATAGGTACATAGCTCAGTAGAGTGAAATGAACAGTGTGTTTCTTTTTCTATGTTCTTACGTAGTCAGAAGAAATTCAGGAAATGGAACAGAATCTCCATTTTTAAAACAAATAATTTCTATCCTGTTTAATTTTTTACAGATATACTGAATTACGTTTTCCTGCCTCTACGGGTTTTTCTTCATGAAGAGTTCCCTGTTAGAGTCGTTGCTGCACAGCTACCCACTGAAGGCATAATTTTATCACTCTTATGATTCATCACTTTATAGGATCAATGGACCTCTTCAGTTTTTGTAAAAACGATGTGCTCATATATTTTAGCACAATAAAAAAATCAAAATAACATGATGTACTGAAATAGAATAAAGAGATGCCTGAAATCTATTTTAAAAATTCTGGGAAACCAGAGATTTGGAGAAATTACTTGAATCACAGTGAAAAGACACATCATTTACTGGTTAAAAGTTGGCATGCTTTAATCATGCAACAGGGTTTGTAAGTCGTAAGACCCTTCCACTAACCTTTCTAATGGCATAAAGAATGTTCAGGGCTGCCCTTTCCCAAAGAACTGAGGACTAAGCAGAGAAGAGCCAGTCTCTAATCATGGTCTAAAGACTTCAAAGAGGATCATCTTCTGGCTTCTTTCTCTCTGCTCTGGTTCCCAGCAAGCAGCTGCGCTGCAGATTTTTCAGTATCTCTGAGGGAAGGACACCCACTCGATCACATTCATGTTCAGCTAATTCGTTTTCTTTTTTTTTTTTTCCTTTCTTTCTTTCTCGTAGAATCCAATGGCTATTAGCTCTTAGTGGAAACCATATGACAGCAAAAGGCACAAAGACAAAATAGATGGCTTTGCTATGTATGCTGCAGATAGCATGACTTCTCTCAGATTCCAGCCTTCATCCTGATTTCACCTTGATCCTTTGTGAAATAGTGCCTTGATTTTCACTTTATGCTTTTAGGATAAAGGGTCCTAGGCCAAGCCCAGCCAACTAATACTCCAGCACCCATTCTAAGTATGTGCCATGCTGGTTCCTGTAGCATGGCACTCCTGGGGGGTCAGACTGTGTTTTCTCACCTTTTTATATCTGGGACTGGCATACTGTAGGCCTCAGTGAGTTTATAAAAGAAGGGAGAAGGGAAAGGAGAGAGGGAGGAGTGGATCTAGACATATAAAATATGTGAACTTTATTCAGTGAATTTTTGAAACAACATCTTTGTTCGTGTGTTACGTATTTAATTTTTTCACCCAAGAAAAGAATATAAGAAAGTGCCAAAGATCACGAACTGCAATATTGATACCAGCAAAATAAAGACCAATCATAACAATAACAAAGTGGGATTTGCAGCTTAAAACTCTTTATTCTTGCCTTCACATTCTTATTTTCTGTGGTATGTCTTTAAAGTAATAGACAGTGATCCCATTAATATTTTTCAACTGCAAAAATCCAAAGATTTGAGTATGATAATGAGTATGGTAATAAACAGTATGTTTATAAAGTCTTGAAGGATCTCTCCACAACTTACTTATTAACTGCAAAGGGGAAAATAGTACCTTCACAGTGGCAGATACCACCTTAGCAAAGTGAGCAAAGCTAACATCACTAGCAGGGAGATGTATCAGCAGCACTTACTCCCTAATAAGATGCACCAAGTTGTGAGGCTGAGGCAGGTGGATCACTTGAGGTCAGAAGTTCAAAACCATCCTGGCCAATAGAATTGAAACCCTGTCTCTACTAAAAATACAAAAATTAACCGGGTGTGGTAGTGCATGCCTCGAGACCCAGCTACTCGGGAGGCTGAGGCAGGAGAATCACTTGAACCCGGGAGGTCGAGGTTACAGTGAGCCTAGATTGTGCCACTATGCTCGAACCTGGGCAGCAAAGTGAGACTCCATCTCAAAAAAACAAAACAAAGACACACCAAGCAGGGCACAGCATCACTACTGTCATATTCTTGCTGAAAATGCATCGTCTGAATTTGATCATGAGGAAATTGTAGACAAACCCAAACAGAGGGACAGTTTACAACATAACTTACTCATATTTTTCACAAGTGTCATGAAAATTCAAGAAAGCCTGAGAAATTGTCCCAGAATGGAAGAGACTAAGAGGTTGGGACAACCAAATAGAATGTGTGATCTTTCAGTAAAAGAATATTAGTGGGACAACTGAAAATTTTTGAATAAGGTCTATAGATTAGTGAATAGTATCATATCATGTTAATTTCATGGTTTTGATCATTATATACATATTATGTATCCTGTTAACATTTGGGAGGCTGGGTGAAAGGTATATTGGAATTCTTTGTACTATTTTACTACTTTGTTATATGTCTAAAATTATTTTAAATAAATACGTTTTTTAAATTAAACAATTCTAAACATCTAGATATTGGATTTCAGTGCATATCTCTAAGCATTTGGCACATTTTTTGAGAAAAGGCAAGTAAAGATTGTAAAGTTGCTAGTATTTGTATCACTGGATAATGAACATTTTGTCATTTTAATTACAGATAGAAAGAGCTACAGAGAGTCAGAAAGACATCCTAAATTGGTATGTCTGCATTGACAAAGCAGTTCAAAGGAAACCAGAGATGCATCTTAGAGCCTCGCCAAGGAGGCTGTCTCTGTCCCTGTCACAGCCTGTGCTACCAGAATCAAAGGCAGGCTTTTCTCTGATTGGTTAGGTCAGGCTGCTAATGAGGCAAGGGTCATGGATTAGATTCATTCCCAGGGCCTGGGAACGTCACTTTGTCCCCTGGCATTTTGCTGATCACAAGGGAGCAAGGTGCAAAAGCTTGACTGGATGAGCACGAGGACAGCCCTACTGCGGAAAAGAACTAAAACACTCACCATCCCTAAGGTCACCTTTAAGCATAATGAACACACTTGAATATAATCACTGTCACCTAAATGTGCTTCTAAAAATAGCTGCCCAGGAAAGGGATCCCTTAGATTCGCTTTCCTCTCTTCAACCTGTAATTAGGAGACCTGGAAGTGTGAGGTTGATTGGCCTCTGTGCAAGCCAAGGCATTCTAAAGAACCCTGTTGCCTCTGTAGCAGAAGTGTGTGATGGCTTTGAAGGCTGTGCTCTCTGATTTCACATCACTTAGGCAGACACCAAAGTACATAAAGCACGAGGCTCCTCGCCTTGCTCCTGACAGTTAAACATCTTTCAGCTTTCATGGTCCAAAAAATTATTGAGAGGGGGCTCCATTCATAAAGATTGTTTCCTGAGTCTCACTTGTTTACTTGGAGGGCCTCTCTGACGTACTCAGGATTCCAAAGTGGGAGGTAAATACGTGCTGGAAAATTATCTATTCCAAATATCAGCATGTTTTACAGCCAAAAGCAGCTAAGGAATTAGAAGAGGTTTCAACGTATGATTAATTTTAGAATCGTAAACACAGTCATTTGAAAGTAAATTTACTTACAGGGTGAAATACAAAACAAAGTTAGCAGACTTCACTCACTTCCACCTACAGTTCGAACAATTAGATCCACACTATGTGAAAAGTTGTCCATTGAGATTCTTTAAACAGGAGGATTTGTAAATATAGAAAGTCAGGAAATCAGGGAAGTGTCTCTGCAAAACAATGTTGCCACCTCTCCACTTTCTCCACTGAGCTGTGGATTTCCAGGTCCTCCCTAGCACTTCCAATCCAGGTGAGGATTGGAAACATAAGCAAACAAAACAAAGAACATGGTTTTTTAAATCCCTCTCGCTTCTCCTGATATCCATGTACTCCACAGATCTCAGGGAAACGACCTGTTTCACTGGGTTGAGACTTGTCAGAAGCTCCTCATAATAACAGGAACAAAATAAAATCTAGAAATGCATTTTCCAACTAAAATGTGTGAAACTGTGTTCCATCTCTGCTGGGTAAACCTGAGTGCAGCTACAGAAATCAATGTCAGAAAAACCAACAACTGTGTAGTATAAAGGAAGTGAAATCCCTCAAGACTCTAGAGGCACTGGGTTGTAAATATTCGTAAACCCAGGCTTATAAGACACAGCTGCCAGCCCATATTATACTAAAACGGTTGTGTCATTTTCAGATGAAGCAATTCACATTTGACCACTGCATCTTGATCTATGTTTCCCCAAGGGCGGACTTGAATAGATCGCTCTGTGTTTCTTCTTATAGACTTCTACCATCCAAAGAAAAAAACGGACTAATTTTACATTTCTATCACTCAGTTCCTTTGTAAGCCATACCAAACATAAGGAGCAAATAGTCTGAATTATTTCCCTCCCTGGAAATATTTATAAAAGTTTATCTCACTTCACATACATATTTTGCAAGAAAAGGTTACCTATAACAGATTGGTGCATGAAATAATATACAACATCCTGGCTCTGAGAAAAGCATGGAATATGAGAACCTACCTCCTAGTGAGGGCCCAGTCTCTCTGCACTGTAGGCTGAGCTCATGAGAGCATGTGCAGAATCATGTCTATTGTTTGAAAGACAGAGAAAAGCAGTCCCCCATTCAGGGACTGAACCCCTCCAACTAATTCACTTGATTCCTTTTTTTGTTCATCCTTGTATTTGGGAATCACAAATAAATTCTTTTCACAGTCTATTCAGCATATGTGTACCCATTATCTCACAGAAAGGAAAGAGTGTGGTGATCGTTTTGTAGGTGAGAAAATGGAGACTCAGGGAGAGGTGATCATGGTGACTCAGCTAGGGCCTGCAGAACTGTGCAGCTGCTCTTGGTCCTATAGTCAAATTCTGTCTCTCAGGCCAGAGTCACTCCAGACCAGCGGCACATCGTCTGCTCAATATCCTCAGTGTCTGTATGCTGGCACCTTCCATCCCCTCTCTTTTTCTCTCAAAATCCACAAAATGTACATTTTCTCAAAAAGCCCCTATTAATAATTTAGTAATCATTTAATTACTAAAATGTCACCTGAAACTGAATGCAAAGTTGTTACAAGAATGGGGTCTGGATCAGACACCAAGAGAGGGTTCTTGGATCTCACGCAAGAAATAATTCAGGGTGAGTTCACAGTGCAAAGTGAAAGCAAGTTTATTATTAACTTTTCTTCTGTTAATCTATTTATTAATTCTCAGGACCTGACTGCTCAGAACTAAGTTAGTAAAGGAAAAGTTTTCTTCCAATATCACTAAGCCATTGAACCAACCCTGCTCCCACTTACTTCCAGGATTCTTCTTATAAGAAAAAAATAAACCCTAATTTGTTAAAGTCATTATTGGTTGACTCTGAAAATGCCTTTGCAAAAATTATGACAGTGAGAAAATTATAACAGTGAAAGAAATCTGATCTAACCAACCCTTGCATTGCCTTTAACCTCCAGACTGCCCTTGGTCGTTCCTGGGCTTGGGCCATGTTAACTTTGGGAGAAAATAAGTTTATAGTTTAAATAAGAACGGTTCTTCCATGAAGAAAACCGCCTTTGTAAAATGAATAAAAGGCCACCAGGTTAGAAGTATGACAGGAACCTGGATTCTGCTAAAATGTAGGTGTCAATGAATACCAGCCTTTATTCCAAAGGACACAAGATTTGCAACTTCTCCAATTACTCCTGCAGATAACATCACTATTGTAGAACCCAAGATTAACCTTTTGAGATGTCTTTTCAGGTTTTTGCATTTCTGCCAAACAGACGGCCCCACCTAAACCCGTGACTCTTGACTCCACTGGTCCTGTGGCCCCCACCCAGAAGTGGACTCAGTGAATGAGCACCATTTTCCACCTCCCCATAATGGCATCACCAACAAATCAACCACACCCACTCCCCTGCCTGTGAAAGTCCTGGAAAAACCCTAGCTTTCCAAATTTTTGGAGAGACTAATTTAAGTAATAAAAGTCTAATCTTCCATCTGCCTGGCTTTGCATGAATTAAGTTCTTTCTCTTTTGTAATTCTCCTATCTTGATAAATTGGCATTATCTAAGAAGAGGGCAAGGAAAACCCATTGGGTCTTCTGCAGCTTAAACAAGAAATTAGAGCCAATTAATCTCTGGCTGGGATGGCTTTCTGAGAAGGAGCGCCAAGCATGACCTAGCTGTTTGGAGCAACCACAGGACCCTAAATGTAACAGGAAGAGGCATAGTGCTGACACTTAGACCCCAGAAGAACCACAGGATAAACTGTAGCAACATCTGAGCAGCTCAAGGTATGATCAACTCCTACACATCCTACTCCAAAAACTAATACAAATCAGCTTCTCATACTTGTTCCTTGAATAACTCATGGCAATTCTAGATTAGTCTGGTAAAATGAAAATGAATTTTTTTAAAATGTAGCTATGGTTTTTAAAAAATTCTCTAATTAATCCTATTATGAAAAAAAAAAAAGATCTGATATGCAAAAAGAAAAGCCTACATGTTTTCATCATTAAATAACAATTTCTACTTCAAAGTTCTCTAGATATTGGGGGAAGCTTGGGACCGGGTGCCTGGGTGATGGTAAAGGGTGAATGGAGAAATTAGAGGGAGTATTCAAGCTGAATGTATGTTTCTTTCAATGTCAGCAGGAGAGGAGGAGGCGGAGGCTGGGAGTGAGCTGAGTTCTTGGTAAGTGGGCTGGAAGAGGAGGATAAAAGGAGGGAAGACAATGAGAACCACACCCAGACCTATATCTGAGTGGAAAGAGTTCATGACCTTCAAGATGAAATGGGAACCTGAACTACAAAGCCCAAACCTTTAAATTAACCTGGCAGTTGGCAAGACTCTAAAAGAATATTTTCACATTTTAAAAGCCATGTGGAAACCATTTGAATCTTGATATCTTCATCCACAAAATAAAAGGCAGGGAATAAGTGGGCTCTGAAGTTCTCTCAGCTCTGGGATGCTACAATTCTATCATTTGTCTTCTCAAGTGGATCTGGTCATAGCTTTTCAAGTTAAGTCTGTATCTCTTTATCCAGCCTTCCTCTAGTCTGAAAAAAAAGGCATATGAGTTGGAAAAGAAATTCGCATATTACCTTTCAACAGAATGGCCACGGCATTTACTTCTAGCCCAACTAGTGAGCCTCAGAAATCAAGAAGCCCAATGATTCATTCTGTAATTTTTAAAAAATCACCCACCATGAATCAGGCACTGTGGTTGCATTTGGGATAGAGAAAAAGAGACAGGACACAGTGTCAGCCTTCAAGTCACTCACCACTTAGGCCAAGCCAACTATTTTTCCAAAATCTATTCCAAATGTTACTGAATAATGAATGAATTATTGTAACTCTATAATAATTTGTG
The DNA here is from genome assembly GCF_048565385.1 of Saimiri boliviensis. NCBI lineage: Eukaryota > Metazoa > Chordata > Mammalia > Primates > Cebidae > Saimiri > Saimiri boliviensis. Next base: position 74,415,042 of record NC_133464.1, on the reverse strand, counting down.
TAAGGGGCAGCTCTTCCCCTCTTGTCCACATTCTCTGAGGACATAGCATAAAAGAGCATATTCACACTATTTCTCCAGATGAGTATCTCTGTCCTGGCACTCAGTAGCCCAAGGTGAGAATGTAGCCCAATGTTTGATGAGTAACCAAGCAGGGTATACCTACCCCACTGCAAGTGCTTTCATGCTTAAATACCACTGAACAATAGTAAAGATTTAGGTAGTTCTTTCTTGAAGGGTTCAAGAAATTTCTCTAAAATCTGGCAAAATACGAGGCTGACAGTGATGGATAGAATAAATTACTGTTCCACAAGGCATCTCACTCTCTTGAATTCTCTAAAGAAAGAAGCACCCTGTCTAGTCCTTCTGTAAGTGTCCCACATGGATGGCTCATTTTATTCTCTGACTCCACTTCTTCCTACTGTTCCCTTCCTCTAAGTCTCATCCCAGCTAGTGACCTAGCATCATAGTCTCATCCCCTATTCCAGGATACCCCATGCCCTCTGGCAAATAATTAAGTTCCAATGCTGAGATCAATTTCTGTTTCTTGCAAATTTCCCAACCTCAGGCACCCACTGAATAGCAATTGCTCTCTCAGACAAATATCTGCTGGTGTTCAGCGAGGAAAGGGTTTGCTACCTCCACTCAAGAGAATGATGTGCTTCTGATCCTTGGATTTAGGTCAGTGGCAGCATGGAGCAACAGCAGAGTTCACTCTCTGAGCTTTAGTGCCTTTTATTCTAAAGTATATAAAAATAATAGCAGCAACAATCATCGAAAAAAAATACAAGTGGCTAAATTTCCTTCTACTGGCAGCATATATTCTTCCTAATAGCACGACTTTGAAAACTAGTGTTTACGTTTACCCACCATCATGTGAGAATAAAGAGATGTACCAGCAGATACTGATAAACAGCAAAGGAAAGAGACAGAGGAAGGCTGCATAAACAATCGGATATTTGACCTGATTTTTGCAGAAAGTTCACCAGGCACAGAGGTGACATAAGGGTGAAGAAGCTCGAGGTCACATTCTAGGCAAGGGGAAAACATGAAGGAGGCACAGAGGTATGGCTCTATCTGGTATTGGGAGATATTTTTAAAAGCTATCCACTTCCAAAGTATCTTGAGAATCCTAGACCTGTAGCCTCCTTCCCAGAGGTCACCCTATGGAAAGGCTTCAAGGGCATACTTGGCTTTTAAGAAACAGCAAAGGAAAGTCTGAACTATGCCCCAACTTACGTTATAAACATCCTCCTAGTGGCTAGAAGATAACAGACACAGAAACAGGCAGAAAAGAATAAAGCCATGCGCAATGCTATTTGTACTTTCTACGTCCCAAATAAAAAACATAAGACGCAATTCCAGGGACTCTGTGGTTTGGATCTCCTTCCACAAACACTCCCTTCGTGGAAGCCATCTTTCTCTCTCCTGGCTGTTTGTTTCTCTCTCCTTCTCCTTTTTCTCTCTAAATAAATCATTTTCTACAAACAAACAAACAAAAAATGATGCAATTCCATCTGTCATTCCATGACTATTTAAAGTAAGTCAATATGACCCTTATTTTCCCGCAAATCACATATAAGTTTTTTTAAAAAGCTATTAAGGGCCTGCTGTGTCCTAAGCACAGGATTCTGTGGGGTGAAATGTAACTAAGTCCTGTTGCTGAGGCAGGAGTCTACAATAAAGCAGGATGGAAGAGATCATGGAACTAGATGGAAAGTATAACATAAGTAATGAGACATGGTGTGTAAACAGAGGAGTCACTGAAGCTTCTTGAAGGACATGTTAATCTAGTCCGTGAGGGATGAGTAGGAATTTGGCAGGTGAAAATGTGAGAGGAAGACAATTTAAGCAGGAGGAGTAACACACAGTGGGGAAACCCTAGACATGTGTGGGGTTGCCCAGTGAAATGTTCCGAGATGACAGGAATGTTCCACTTTTATGCTGTCTGATATGGTAGCCACTAGCTATATAAGGCTCTTGGGTTCTTCAAATTTGGCTAGTGTAACTAAAGACCTTAACTTTCAGTTCTATGTAATTTTAACAAAATATGGAAATAGATGAAGACCAGCTGAATGAAAACAGGCTAACGCTATTTACTTAGAGATTGCTGCAGCAGGGTATCAGGCAGCATCATCTGTGTTCTGGCAAAGACTTAAATGCAGGCAGAGGAGTGGGAGAGCTTTAGAGTAGCTAAAAAGGGAAGGCTTCAGGTGAGCCTCATGCAGAGGCTGTTGGCATGGGGAAGCTGTAGGCAGTCTAACTAGAACAAAGCATCCTATGTTATTGGTTAGGGATACATTTTTGGCTTTTTCTGGTTGGTCTTAAGTTGGAACTGGGAACAAAAAGTACAGAACTTATCAGTTATGAATCAAGTCCTGGCTGTTTGGGGCTGATGATTACAGGGGCTATCATTTGGCTTCCTAGATTGTTGCTGGAGATATCAGTCTGACTTTCCAGAAATCTGACTTAAAGCTGCCTTCTTGGGTTAGTTACTATAGATGATTAGTTGGTTTCCTGGGCTAATTGATGCATATTGTGGGTCAAAACTCTCTCTTTTTTTTTTTTTAAGACAGAGTCTCCCACTATTGCCCAGGCTGGTATGCAGTGGCATGATCTTGGCTCACTGCAACCTCCACCTCCCAGGTCCCAGCAATTCTCCTGCCTCAACCTCCCAAGTAGCAGGGACTACAGGTGTGCACCACCACACCCGGCTAATTTTTGTATTCTTTAGTAGACATGGGGTTTCACCATATTGGCCAGGCTGGTCTCAAACTCCTGACCTCGTGATCTGCCTGCCTCAGCCTCCCAAAGTGTTGGGATTACAGGTATGAGCCACTGCACCCGACCCAAAACTCTATTTTTATTTGTAGTCTATCCATTGTCCATTTATATATTCCCTCTTACATCACTGCACGCTAGTGGCCACAGCAATGGACTGTGCAGTTTTATAGTAACACGGAACCCAGTTCGGTGAAGCATAGGGTATATTTCAGAAAACCAGAAAAGAAAAAAAAAAAAAAAGAAGCTGAGAATAGAGATAAGACCAGAATGTGGAAATCTGGGTGCCAATCTGTGGAATTTGTATTCGTTTTGATATGAATTAAATATCATGGAAAATTTAAGGACAGGAAGCTACATGATTACATATTTGTTTTATAATGATTAATTTGGTTTTAATCTGCAAAATGGAACTAAGAAAGAAGCTACTGGTTAGCATATTGTAATAGATCAAGTTAGAATGGTGTAACAGATCAGGTTAGCACAGTGTAATACCACAGGCAAGAGGAAATGAAGGCTGTAGGATAATGGGAATGTACATGGAAAGAACTGAGCAGGAGCAAAAATAATTTGGATATACAATATGGAGCTCTTTAAATCTGATTAGATATAAGGGATTTACCCTAAGAAAAAAAACAAAGGCCACCAAATGATTTTTAAGCCTAGACAAGATGGAAGGTCACAGATCTTTTAAGAACTAGAGAAATAAGAAAATAGCATGATTGGAGGATGGGGAGAAGGAGTTGGAGAATGGGGCGATGATCAGTTTGAGACTCAAACTAGTAAACCTCAATAGATTGAAGGCAGATCAAAAATGAGAAAAACAAATCAGAAAAAAAAAAAAACAAAAGAAAATATAATTTCAATGAGAGACCTCAAAAAGATTAATAAAAGGATATGCCAATAATAATTACATAATTTTATTTAATAAACAGTTTTGTTTTCTGCTTTAAATCAACAGGTTATGCTTGATAGACAGTCTTCAGAGGGTCACAGTTAAATTGGAACCGGTCTGTTCAACATTAGCAGTAATACCACTAATGTTTGATTGTTTCTGTTGTTTAAGACCTGATTTTGCTCTCTCTTCTGCTTGGGCTTTATTAGTTTACTAAAATGAACAAATCTAAACAAGGGTTCTTAGTAACATGCCTCATGATTAATTAGAAAAATCTCTGTAAGGAGAGGTTGCCTTTCTTTTCAAGAGACTGTAGCCTGCTCTGGCTTCACAGGCATATATATACTGAGTGCACATCAAGGATTTAGGATCAACCAGCATCTCATCTTTCTGGTTAGTCTAATTTGATTCACTGCAACTTTCTTGCTTCTTTTCTCAATTCATTGTATTCCTTTTACCTTGGTACCTTTGTTTCAAAAAGTATTCAAATTCAAAGGCCTCAACTCCCTGATTAGCTGATATATCCATGCAACCAGGCCCAATCCCCCAAAGTTAATATCATCCTTCCAACATCTCAGATGGAAACCGATCAGTGGGGCACCAAACTGCTAGAAAACAGAAAAGTTCTCAGCCTCCCCTGTCTTGTGAGGCCCTAGATGACAGGGACTCCTGTTTGAGTCAATGCGACCTGTGAGGTCCCTGAAACAAAGTAGTTCCTCAAATAACTTTTGGTGAATTAGTCACTTCATTTAAAAAAAAAAAAAAAAAAGCTATAAAACCATGTGAAGAGCTGACCTGTGTCACAAATCATCCAAGATCATTCTATCATTTATTTATTCATTAAAATATTTGCTAAGTGCAAACTACAAGTCAGATAATATGCTAGTGGAATGTCTGAAATACGGAGGTAAATACTATTTAGTCCCAGTCCTCCAAATTACTTTAAGATCTTTGCTATTTATGGTTTCATGTGGCATCAACAACAAATTATGCTTAATTCCCCATGTTGTTGAATCATAGTGTCGCACTTATAAAGCAACTAAAAAATCTTTATGGGAACAAACCAGTGATGAAGAATACCACTATCTTAGCCAGGCTTGGTGGCAGGCTCCTGTAATCCCAGCTACTTGGGAGCCTGAAGCTGCAGAATCACTTGAACCCGGGAGGCAGGGGCTGCAGTGAACCAAGATCACGCCACTGCACTCCAGCCTGGGCAACAGAGTGAGACTCCATCTCGAAACAAAAGAAAAGTACCACTATCATTTCCCAAGAATGCCTGGCTCTGCTTGTTTTCCAGCTCTCTCACTTCAGTGTTTTTAACCTTTGGTTTGCTTGAAAAAGTAACAACACAATTCAGTTATTTTAATGTAGGCAGAAAAAAAAAAAATATATATATATATATATATATGTGTGTGTGTGTGTGTGTGTGTGTGTGTATGTGTGTATATATTTGAGACAACATAATTTCAGTAACATTAAATTTTCTAGAATGATTTCCTTCATCTTACCTAAAATCAAGATCCTCTCTAAAAACAAGTCCCAAAAAAGTATATTTCACAGATTAGTATCAAAAGCACATACTTGAAGAAAAGTAATTAAGTTATGTAACAAATGCAGAATAATAAAATAGGGTCACTTATTTTTGGTTGCCTTTTCCTTCCACATTCCAAATGTATTTCACAGATAACAAAGCAGTCATAAAGTGGATTGGGTTTGAAATTGTCACTGCACATCTTTAGAGCATTTTCAGTGATCACAGGTGTATTATATGCTAATCTGAAGTTGAATGCAGTCTCAGGTGTTGTAACATTCTTGCTCTCAGCCTGAAGGAGAGGCATGAATTAAACCGCAGTTCTGATTCCCAAAGCCAAAGTAGAATATCTCACTGGTGTGGTGATCCAGAAACCACTTACTCTATCTAAGCATTTTTGAAACTCCAGAGGAGCCTCTAAAAATGGATATCATTATGAAGGCATTGACCCAGAGCCATCCTCAGTGGTAAATCCTCTCCCTGGGATTTTTGCCAGCCTGGCAAGGAGATCAATACAGCATTCAGATAGATTTATTTCCAATAGACAAATAACTCACGTATGGGAAAGTTGCTTAATGAAATCATGAGCTTCCAGACTCCTCTGTGTCATTCTGCTCCCCCTGATTGCATTTCTTGTAAGCAGGACAGGCCTTAAGGGAAGTCTTCGAAGCCTTTGGACACCCCTTTCGCACCCTGCAATCACCTTCGAGTGCTCTGCTTTCATCCTCTTGAAATCCCATCATATGAATAAACACTTATCTATCCCTTTAAGAAATGAGGTCAGCACTTTCAGGAAGCAGCTTGCCGGGTGAGGCCAAGTGAAATGGACATTGAGCTCCTTTTCCTTTCGAAGAGAATGTCTCTATCAGGAGATTTCTGCCAAGTGAAACAACCCCACTCAAACTAATGTAGGCAGAAAAGATTTAATCAAAGCCCACCACGTAACTGGCAGAATCAGGAAGATCAGAAAACCAGAAAATTTTCTTCCAGAAAATCAGGCCTGGAGGATATACAGATGGAAATGATGCCCCTTTCTCGAATAGGACAGAACAGCCATGAAAACAGCAACAGAGGAGCCGGTGAAACTGACCGTCGCACCATCCCCCTTAGACTGAGCCTGGCCCTGACTCATGGTGGCTGCATTCACTGTTGTGTCACAAGCCTGATATCCAAAAACCAGTCCTAAAAGAGAGTACGGCAATAGCATGTGTGCCCAGGGTCAGGCACATGAGGGCCATTCCATAGGGGAATCTGCAGACAAAGCTAAAATGAAAACAGACATTAATGACAGGAGCAGCATCAAAGTTGTAAAAGGCAAACGAGTCCAAGCCAACATGAACAAAGACTGCTTATTTACAGACTTGCAGCAAGGAAACCCATCTGCTTTGCCATCATTTCAGTAGGGGTTCAACAGTGTTAGAAAGGAGAGGAAGCTTTATCAAGTAAAAGAGAGCTTCCTGTGAGGCCATGTCTGATTGACAAGCATGCTATTAAGGTGAAACTTTTGGAAGTGGGCACACTTTTTAATTGGTTTTCAGATATATTCGATAGCCCTTGGTTGGCTGTAAGCAGGCAGTTTGGAGACATTTCCAAAGACAATGGATTTGTTCATTTCTATGCAGACCATTTTGTGGAGCAAGAGGAGGTCAAGCAGGTATATTACAGCAATGCAGTGATTCTCATGACAAGTCAACTGCCAGGGCTTTAGACTGTCCTTGAGAACAAAGTCCAAGGGAGAAACTGGGTCAGGACCCAAGGGAGTCCTCCTGTGGCACAGATACACACTACAGAAAGCAGGCACAGGGTGGCACTGACTGCCATCTCTGCTGGATCTTCCTACTCCAGCCACAGATCCTCAGGGAAGTATGTGAATCCTTCATGTCCTGCCTGGCTTTTTGGTATGGAGATGCAATCATCTGGCAGGATGCGTTGTCAGAACAGCCGACTGCCTTTTCATTTGGTTTTTCTCTATGCAATCAAATGACAGAACTTTTGGATGTAAAAGTAAGGATGCTGTACAAAATATGTTTGGACGAATCCATCAGTGAGGCTGCCCTTATAAGGGTTAAAATGTTGGCTGCACCTGACACTCACCCAATAATACAAAATTATATGATTGTTTTCCAAACTGGCCCAGGGGCACTGAAAGACTTTCAAGTTAATAATAGCTTAGCGTCTATCACCTCCTCCTATATTACTGTCTGTGTGTGTGTGTGTGTGTGTGTGTGTGTGTGTGTGTGTGTGTGCTGGAGCTGAGTATCAAGGTTGGGATAGATAGAAAGAAAAGAATAACAAAATCTAAGAACTTTAAAAAATAGCTTGAAAAAAGGCATGTGTTTCTACAGAGCCTGATGTAAACTTTACATAAGCATACATAGTTCCTATTTAGCTTTGAGTAAAAATCAGGTGATGACCATTACTTCTTAATATCCAGGCAGCTGTTTATCATATTCTTTCTGAAATTAACCCATGCAATATTTCTCTTGAATGCTTAGTACCTTTTCCTTTGATAAAGTGCCTCTTACAAATGATAAAAAAGAAGAGTTGTTCAATCTATCCACTCGTTTTAATTAAAACTAAAATTTCTGGAGGAAAGAAGTGTCTTAATAAAATACTCATCACACAGACGTTTAAATAAATATTAGGCTGGGCATGGTGGCTCATGCCTGTAATCCCAACACTTTGGGAGGCCGAGGTGGGTGGATCAGGAGGTGAAGAGATCAAGACCATCCTGGCCAACATAGTGAAACCCCGTCTCTACTAAAAATACAAAAAATTAGCCGGACGTGGTGGCACATGCCTGTAATCCCAGCTACTTGGGAGGCTGAGACAAGAGAATTGCTTGAACCCAGGAGGCGGAGGTTGCGGTGAGCTGAGAATGCGCCATAGCATTCCAGCCTGGGCAACAAGAGCGAAACTCCGTCTCAAAAACAAATAAATAAATAAATAAATATTAAATGTAACTGTGTATGAAACACACTCTTTGAGAGAATTGACCAGAAAAATTCTATATGAATTCAGCAGGATCTAATACATAGTTTGAATGGCATGTTATATTTTCTCTGATATTTTTCCAAAAATGTAAAAGAGAATTTTAATTTTTTCCAATAACATTTTCCTTTGTTTGCCAGTAAAAGTTGGTTTGAACAAAGCAGCTTTTCATATTCTTGTTTATTAAATTCCCATCTCTACACAAATTGTCCTCTAGAGTTTTGTTGTCCCAATTATTTTTGCTTTTTCTTTGTTGTTTTGCAATTTCATAATGTGATGGTTGCCTTGGCAATAGAAACGTGGGTTCAAACCTTTTAAAACGATAACCATCTCTATTCCACATTATTTACTGGATTTCATTCAGGCATATTCTCCTCTCTGTTTTTTTTTTTAATCTTTATGAATGTAAAGTTATTCCTTCCTTTGTCATCCTGTTTTTCATTTTCTAAATACTTTTTTCAAACGAAGTATTTTTCACCTATTCTATTGAAATGGAAAATCAAGTCCATGATTTTATATGCAACTGAAAAACAGATATTTGCATTCGAAATTCCCAGTGCTGTGACTGAGCACCATATTCCCCTGCACAGGAAACTGTTCACAGTTACTGTGTCTGTGAGCACCTCTGGTCCAGGGATGCCAGGAGAAGGGAAATTAGGGCCAGCAGAGTTGAAGAGCACATGATGAGGGATCTCCGTGCAGCCCCAGCCAGCTCTATTCCTTAGGTAAGCAGAGAGTTCTTGGGAGTAGCTTACCTTGGCATTGAGCTGCTGTGAGAGTGAAGTAAGGTTACTATGATGGTTGGTCTAGTTTCTTCCTTTTTCATGTGTGTCCATGGAGAGAGGCTACACCTTAAGACCTTAAGGGTAAAGTATAAAACCCATGAAGTGTAAGGCATGCCCGCTGCTGATCTGCAGCCCAGGGTTGAGCAGTTAGAGTGATAATTTGCCAGAATTAGCTGTGCCAATAACTCATGGAATCTCCCGATCACCATACTAAACTGATGGAATTACAGAACTTCTATAATGATGGAAGCTGGGGTTATTTGGCTCATGAATTCTTAGTCTTGGAAAATAGATTTCTTCAAATCCCATAGATACACTGACATGGGTCATGAACTCTTCAAATCGTATGTGAAATTTAGAACACATGCATGGGTGCATTTCTAAGCTTAGGACTTTATTCATGTTCTCAAAGAGACCTACGACAAGCAGAGCTCATGTCACAGTTTGCCTAGGACAGTCATCTTTATGCCCTTGTCCTGACCTGATTATTATTATTATTTGAGATGGAGTTTCGCTCTTGTTACCCAGGCTGGAGTGCAATGGCGCAATCTTGGCTCACCACAACCTCCACCTCCTGGGTTCAGGCAATTATCCTGCCTCAGCCTCCTGAGTACAGGCACATACCACCATGCCCAGCTGATTTTTTGTATTTTGAGGAGAGACGGGGTTTCACCATGTTGACCAGGATGGTCTCGATCTCTTGACCTCGTGATCCACCCTCCTCGGCCTCCCAAAGTGCTAGGATTACAGGCATGAGCCACCGCGCCCAGCCATGACCTGATTATTAATACTGCCCCATTTAATTCTCAAAAGTATCCCAGTTCAGTTGACAAGTTATATGGTCTTCCTGCCTTTGACCTACAAAAGAATAAGAACCACTGATGTAGTCCAACCGTCCACTTTCACACAAGAACTGTTGTAGTAGAAGAGGCTGTCAAGGCATAGAAATTCATAGGAGATATTTCTTTGGATAAGTAAGGGGTAGTTATATTACACAGAGATTTGAAAACTAAGCAAAATCCTTCAGACTAAGATAAATCTTTTAATTACCAACATATCAGCATTGCTATCGTGGCAGTATTATGGGTTCAATTCAAGATGAAGGAAGTCCCCTTATCTGTTGCCGTTTAGGAATTATACTATTACACATTGCTTTTTTTCCCCCTGTTCATATGGTTTGAAGAGGTAGCAAATCCCATGATCAGCAATAAACAGGTTTAATTCAAGTTAACAAATACTGATTGAGCTTTGACCAGGTTCTATATACTGTGCTAGGTACTTGTGGTATTTAGATGATAGATAAAGACAAAAGAAGATAAATATGAATAAGACCAAAGGTAAGCCTTCAAAAACTTTACAGAAAAAAATATGAAACAACTATCAAAATCTCTAAGCTATGATCATTTATAAAAGATTAGGTTCAACTGCAACAGGGAAAACTCTAAAATAATAGTGGCTTAAACAAGATGAAAGCTTAATTTTTATCTGTGTAAAAATAAAGAGCCCTGTGTGGTGGTGTATGCCTATAGTCCCAGCTACTTGAGAGGCTGAGGCAGAAGGACTGCAGATCAAAGTTGCAGTGAGCTACGATCGCACCTGTGAATAGCCACTGCACTCCAACCTAGACAACGTAGCGAGATCCCATCTCTAAAAAAATAAAAAATAAAAACTGCAAGAAAAATGGGAACTTATAAGTCCTGTGTTATAATAGATAAAAGTTTATTTTTAAAAATATGGAATTAGGCAGTCCAGAGCTGAAATGGTATCCCAGAGAGCCAAGGATCTGGGCTTTTTTTTTCCCCCCTTGTTCCCTATCATATATCCCCTATCATATATCAAAAATTATTTATGATAATTTTTCCAAAATTATTGTAAACCTGAATGGCTGCTCCAGCTCCAGGCATCACATCTATATTCATGCTAGCAGAAAGGAAGAAAAAGGAGAAAAATATGCCCTTCCCTTTAAGGACTTCTGAAAAGTTACACAGACTATCTTTCCTTAATTCTATTGGCTACAACTACTTTCCTTAATTCCATTGGCTATAACTATGTAATATGTCCATGCCTGAGTACAAGGAAACTGAAATGTAGCCTTCATTCCTGACATTCATGTGTCCAGCTAAGACTCAGATTCTATTACTGTAGACAGAAAATAAGATAGCTGGAGGACAATTATTAGTGTCTATGACATCTCCAATGGAGCAGCTGGAGAGGAGGCAAATCCCTACCTATTGTCAAAAAAGATGTCCAAACAACATTTCCAAGTGAAGAGGCAGGTTGTGGGGTCATATGTCCATTATCACCCATCTAGTGTTCTGAAAACAGATAGACATTTATCAATGCATGGACAAAGTTCTGGAAGTTACACTGGTTTTCTCTAGGAGAAAACCAGAATTGGGGATTGGAAGATATGGTGATATGAGGTATGTCTATTTACTCAACATACTTCTAAATTATTTAATTGTTGAAATGCTCTAAGAACTTGTATTCTACGGTCATTTTTAAATACAAGGGTAAAACAAACAACACTGGCTATAAGGAAGAAAGTGGTAAGAGCTGTAGTAGTAAAGCAACAAAGAACAGATGAAAGTCAACCAGGATGGCTTTGGGGGAGGATGGTGTTTGAGTGGACCTTCTTAAATAGTAAGATTTTAGCTGGTACAAATTTCAGAAGAAGATAACTCTGTCATAAAGCCTACGTTAATTCAAATCGTAAGGAACCTTAAGGTGTATCCGGTGTGACTGAGTCCAGGCTGCAATGGGTTATCATGGACAAGAGCACTAGAAATGAATGGAGGCCAGATTATGGACAGCTTTGACAGCCTTGCTCAGAAGGTTGATTTTAATCTGAAGCTAAGGGAGAGCTTCAAGTATCTCCAAGCGGAGGAGTGTTAAGATCTATATTTAGGCCAGGTGCAGTGGCTCATATCTGAAATCCAGCATTTTGGGAGGCCGTGGTTGGGCAGATCACCCGAGGTCAGGAGTTTGAGACCAGCCAGACCAACATGGTGAAACTCTGTCTCTACTAACAGTACCAAAATTAGCTGGGCACAGTATCACACACCTGTAATCCCAGCTACTCGGGAGGCTGAAGCACAAGAATCACTTGAATGAGGGAAGCAGAGGTTGCAGTGAGCGAAGATCATGCCACACTTTAGCCTGGGTGACAGAGTGAGTATCCATATAATAAATAAATAAATAAATAAATAAATAAAATAAAGATGTATATTTAAAGAGATAACCCAGATAGCAATTGAAAGAATACATACATTGATCAGAAGAAACGGTGTTGGAAGGCCATGAGGCCTAAGGTGCTGAATAGTGAAGTTCCAAATATGGGCAGAAGCCCAGGGAATGGAAAGCACTGGACAAACCCAAGGCACATTTGTAAGACAGGCTTGTTAACTGGTTTGTTTTGGTAGGTGAAAACAGAGAATGACACTCCAAGTGTCCAGGAGAAACGTCAATGTTACGAACACAAAAAAAGAAACAGCTTTACCTGAAGGAAAGCTTCATTCCATTTTGCTTTGTTGGAAACTCAGGTCTAGTGCTCAGGGTGAAAGGTAGGACTGGAAGTATAAATTGTAGAGCCATAACAGGCGTTGTCACAGGAGTGAACAGTGGGAAGAAGAGCAGAAGGAAAAGGGGCAGGAGGAGAGGGGAAAGAAGAGGAGAAATTTACACAACAGCACTTTTCTTTTCTGTGTTTTTTTTTTTCTTTTTTTGAGACAGAGTCTCGCTCTGCCACGCAGGCTAGAGTGCAGTGGCACAATCTTGGCTTACTGCAACCTCCATCCTCTTGGGTGCAAGCAATCCTTCTGCCTCAGCCTCCCAAGTATCTGGAATTACAGGCATGCACCACCACACCAGGCTAATTTTTGTATTTTTAGTGAAGACGGGGTTTCACTGTGTTGGCCAGGCTGGTCTCGAACACCTGACCTCAAGTGATCTGCCCTCCTCATCCTCCCAAAGTGCTGGAATTACAAGTGTGAACCACTGCAGCTGGCCAGAAGAGCACAACATTAGTCAGAATACATATATATATATACACACACATATATATATAAAATCTTAATTAAAATATTGATTTCACTAATTCTTACCTTTTTATGAGTTGGTAAGAGTTACACTACTCATTTTACAGGGAAGAAAAATAAGGGCCAGATATTCATTCATTTAGCAATAAAAGAAGTATTTTTTAAGCACCTACTAGGTATGAGCACCAAACTAGGCTGTGAGGATTCACTGTTGAATTATGTAGTCCAAGGCTCTTCTCTCATGGTACTTACATTCTTGTGAGGTAAACAGTCAACAAATAAGAAATGAATAATCACATAATCACAACTTGAGTGCTATGCAGGAAATAGGGAGGGTGATGCAACAGAGTACCTGGGGAAAACCACTTTAGATATTGGGCTAAGGGAAGGCCTCCCTGAAGCATGAGCTTTGCCTTGAGACTTTGAAAACAAGATGAAGAGAAGTGGCAAAAATCATTATAGCCCAAAGGCAAACACAAGATCCTGAGGCAGGAAAGGACCTGCTGTGTTTAAGGAACATGGAAACGCCAATATGCCATTGCTTCATGAACAAATCGGACAGTGGAATGAGATAAGGTTAGATGAGCAGGACCTTGTAAGCCACAGTGAATTATCAAACCTTTCTTATCTGAAGGAAGGAGAAGCCAAGTGAAGGGTCTTAAGCTGAAAAGAGACCTAATTCCAAAGAATACTTACTCTATAAACAAAAGATCAGAGAATATCAAGAGTGGAAGACCAAGACATAAGATAAGATAGCAGCCTGTCTTAAGGTAGCGGGCTGGAAATGAAAAGAAAAATAAGAATTTGAGACATACTGAAGACAGCATCAACAGGATATCCCTTTTCCTTACTGAAGATGACATCAACTTGCTGCTGTTGATGTCACCTTCAGTAAGGGGAAAAAGTCATCTTCAGAAAGGGAAGGAGGGAAGAGAAGGAATCAAGGCTAATCTCTACACTGGAGACTTTCGGCAATTAAGTGGATGGTTCCATATACTGAGAAGAACTTTTTGGCATGATCGTGGGAGTGTAGGGATGGGTTGAGGTCTGCATTTTGAAAATATTAAGTTTGAGAGGAATATTAGACACCCTATTAAAAGTCTCAAGTTGGTAACTGACTATATCTACAGCTAAAATTTTGAAATTTGTTGGAATATAGAAAGGATTTAAAGTTGGGGGACTATATAAGTTTATAAGGGAAGCAGAGAGAATGGGTAGAGAAGAAAATCTCACTAAGAACTGAGTCTCAAGGCCAGAGGACTCACCTGCAATGGTCCTTCCACAAACTAGGGTCAGATCTAGCAATTTATTTTTACATCAGTTAGTATTAGAGTGTCAGCCAAGGCCAGGACTCAACTAAGTGGAGTTAGAGTTATAAATATACGTAAGAGATAAAGTAAGCAACATTTCTGTAGTTCAGTCTCTTGGATAGTTAAGTAAGTTACTGCTAAGCCTGCCTCTTCCTAGGAATGGCTTCCAGGACCCCTCTGATTGCCATCTTATCAGAGATGCAATCTATAATTGCCATCTTATTTATAGATTCTATATTAGATGTGACAGGCACAGGCCAGTTGACAATTATTGTGCCTTACTTTTATAAGGAAAAACTCTATGGCAATTTTTAACTTTTTCACCATCTGAAGGCATTGGACGTGTAAAATGCTTCTGTAGTCAACAAAGTGAAACCAGACTTGAGCAATTGAAAAACTGCCTCTGAGCTACAGTTCACAGATAGTCCAGTCGCATGACAATGTAACTGAAAAGTGAGGACAAAGGGCTGCAAGCACTGTTTAAAAACTTCAATAGCTATTCAGAATATGTGCAATGCACAGTTTATTTCCTTAATTACGCTGGAGGAAAAAGCTGCCACCACAGCACTGAAACTGTTGACTACTTCAATAGGTTGCAACAGTTATAAGCATGCCACTTTGACTGTTTTTTTTTAAGAATCTAAGTGTAACAAGATGATGTCCCCATTAGAAAGTCTTCTCAACCCTTATAACAGGAGTAAATTACGTTTTGAGGACTCTAAAATGTATTTCTGAAGTGCTGAAAGAGATAAACAAAAGCAAAACAATTTATTTGAAATGTTAATAAAGTTCCAATGTACCATTTTAACTGCAGTTTTGAGATATTTGTAACTGTAACATGTCAGTAAAATAAGTGAGAAAAAACAATTAATTGGACTGATATAAATAATTTGTTTTTCTGTCATTTTTAAACATACTTATAAAATTATATAAGGGGAAATTCTGGTAAAAATAAGTGTAGAATATGAAACAAAAATAATAAATATAAGAGATGAAATCAATAGAAATTATTCTGACATGAAAAATAAAATGTTAACAAAAATAATTTTAGAACCTACTAAAAGCAGGTCTTCATTAATAGAAAAAGATAAATTCAAAATGGAAGTAAAGAATAGACTTTGAATTACTTCATCTTCCCATTAATGACCGGGAATGAATCTCATTGGCATATTGGAAAGAAACTAAATCTCTTGCTGATTTAATGTGAAATAGTGAGGCTAGGCCTGGCACGGTGGCTCACACCTGTAATCCCAGCACTTTGGGAGGCCAAGGCAGGAGGATTGCTTGAGGCCAGGAGTTCAAGACCAGCCTGACTAACATGGCGAAACCCCGTCTCTACTAAAATTAGCAAGTCATTGTGGTGGGTGCCTGTAACCCCAGCTACTCAGGAGGTTGAAGCAGGAGAATCACTTTAACCTGCGAGGCAGAGCTTGCAATGAGCCGAGATCGTGCCTCCACACTCCACCCTGGGCTACAGAGCAAGGCTTCATCTCAAAAAACAAATAAATAAAATCTGAGGATGACTAAGATAACATAAATCTCATGCTACCCCACTACAATAAGCAGTAACTTACTTATTTGATAACAAACAGTTAATGAGAATTGCTATCATTTCAGAGTAATTGTGACTAATCACTGTACAAGAAAACTTGAAATGCCTAAATTCTTACAGCTTAAATATGAAAGAAACTTGATAGAGGTTGCACAAGTTGACTATCCCAAAATTTTATGTGGCATTACCAATATTAAATTAAAAAGCTGAAAAGAAAGTCACTAAACATAATATTTTACAAATTCTGTTCCACGAGAAGAAATACCAAATAATTTTTCTGTTCTCTCTATAAAAATATTCCAAAATTATCATCATATAGCATTGACCAAAAATTAGGCAGCCAAAAATGTAGAAGGGCAAAGTTACAGTCATGTCAAGATAGTTAGCTAATAAATAATATTACTGTATGTTATTTTTTAAATTTGGTAATGTTTGTTTTACATATAAAATTATCAAAATCTGTTATAATTTTTTTCTTTCTCCGAATAAATATTTACTTTCATACTTAATTTTGCATTGTTTTACTTAAAGAATATAGCTACAGCGTAAAGCTTCAGGTCCCACAAATCCTAGGTGTACCTCTGTCTGAGGCCTTTGAGCATTCAGCTCTTAAACAGGGAAAGAGTAATGCTATGAAAATGTGCTGTCACAATCGCCCAGAGAAGAGACTGCTTCAAGAAGGAGAGCAGTTGTGCCAAATGCTCCTGAGAGTTTAAGACAAAAAGGTTGAGATATACCCTTTGGATTCAGCAACTTGAATGTTGATATGGTCTGGCTGTGTCCCCACCCAAATATCGCCTTGAAATGTAATTAACCCCACATGTCAAGGGCAGGGCCAGGTGGAGATAATTAGGAGGGCAGTTTCTCCCATACTGTTTTCATGGTAATGAATAAATCTCATGAGATTTGATGGTTTTATAAAATAAGAGTTCCCCTGGACAAGCTCTCTTGACTGCCACCATGTAAGACATGACTTTGCTCCTCATTCACCTGCCATTAATTGTGAGGCCTCTGTAGCCAGGTGGAAATGTGAATCAAACCTCCTTCCTTTACAAATTACCCAGTCTCAGGTATGTCTTTATTAGCAGCATGAGAACAGACCAATACAGTAAATTGGTACTGGTAGAGTGGGGTGCGGCTGGAAAGATACTTAAAAAAGTGGAAGCAACTTTGGAACTGGGTAACAGGTAGAGATTGAAACAGTTTGGATGGCTCAGAAGAAGGCAGGAAGATGTGGGAAAGTTTGGAACTTCCTAGAGACTTGTTGAATGGCTTTGACCAAAGTGTGGATAGTGATATGGACAATAAACTCCAGGCTAAGGTGGTCTCAGATGGAGATGAGGAACTAGTTGGGAACTGGAGCAACGATGACTTTTGCTATAATTTAACAAAAAGGTTGGTGGCATTTTGCACCTGCCCTAGAGATTTGTGGAACTTTGAACTTGAGAGAAATGATTTAGAGCATCTGGTGGAAGAAATTTCCAAGCAGCAAAGCACTGAAGAGGTGACTTGGGTACTGTTAAAACCATTCGGTTTTTTGTATTCACAAAGATATGGTTAGGAACTGGAACTTACATTTAAAAGGGAAACAACATAAAAGTTTCAAAATTTTGCAGCCTGATAATGTGACAGAAAAGAAAAACACTCATCCTCTAGGAGAAACTCAAGCCAGCTGCAAAAATTTGCCTATGTAACAAGGAGCCAAATGTTAGTCACCAAGACAATGGGCAAAATGTCTCCAGGGCATGTCAGAGGTAATTTCAGCAGCCCCTGCCATCACAGGCTCAGAGGCCTAGGAAGAAAAATGGTTTTATGGGCCAGGATCAGGGCTTTACTGCTTAGTGCAGCCTCAGGACTTGGTGCCCTGCAATCCAGCCATGGCTAAAGGGGACCAATGTAGAGCTCAGGCTGTTGCTTCAAAGGGTGCAAGCCCCAAGACTTGGCAGCTTCCACATGGAGTTGAGCCTGCAAGTGCACAGAAATCAAGAATTGAGGTTTGGGAACTTCTGCCTAGATTTCGGAGGATGTATGGAAATGCCTGGATGTCCAGGTAAAAGTTTGTTGCAGGGGCAGAGCCCTCATGGAGAACCTCTGCTAGGACAGTGTGGAAGGGAAATGTGAGGTAAGAGCCCTCACACAGAGTCTCCACTGGGGCACTGCCTAGTGGAGCTATAAGAAGAGGGCCACCATCTTCCAGATCCCAAAATAGTAGATTCACTGACAGCCTGCATCATGCATCTGGAATAGCTGCAGGCACTCAATGCTAGCCCATGAAAGCAGCCAGAGAAAAGGGCTGTACCCTGCAAAGCCACAAGAGTGGAGCTGCCCAAGACCATGGGAACCCACCTCTTGCATCAGCATGACCTGGATGTGAGACATGGAGTCAATAGAGATCTTTTTGGAGCTTTAAGATGTGACTGCTCTGCTGGATTTCAGATTCGCATACAACCTGTGGACCCTTTGTTTTGACCAATTTTTTCCATTTGGAAAAGGTGTATTTACCTAATGCCTATACCCCCATTGTATCTATGAAGTAACTAACTTGCTTTCGATCTTACAGGCTCATAGGCAGAAGGGACTTGCCTTATCTCAGATGAGACTTTGGACTGTGGACTTTCGAGTTAATGCTCAAATGAGTTAAGACTTTAGGGGACTGTTGGGAAGGCATGATTGATTTTGAAATGTGAGGACATGAGATTTGGGAGGCGCCTGGCATGGAAATAATATGGTTTGTCTGTGTCCCCACCCAAATCTCACCTCGAATTGTAATAATCCCCATGTGTCAAGGGCAGGGCCAAGTGGAGATAATTGAATCATGGGGGCAGTTTCCCCCATACTGTTCTTCTGGTAGTGAATAAGTCTTATAAGATCTAATGGTTTTATAAATGGGAGTTTTCCTGCACATGCTCTCTTGCCTGCTGCCATGTAAGATGTGACTTTGCTCCTTATTCACCTTCCACCACAATTGTGAGGCCTCCTTAGCCATGTGGAACTGTGATTAAACTTCTTTCCTTTCTAAATTACCCTGTGTTGAGTACGTCTTTATTAGCAGCATGAGAACAGACTAATTACAAATGTGTCGCTGACTTTGACAAGAGTGTGGTCACTGGAGTGGGAAGATGAAGCCATTCGGGAGCAGATTGAAGAGCAAGTTGGTCATGTGTGATATTCAGTTGTACTATGTGCTGGTGGCCTCTCATGTCCACCTCTCTAGATCAATTTCCATCCTCTCCTGTCCTGAGTACAGCTTTGGGAGGCTGACTTCTATCAACCACTTCACCACCCTTGCCCACTGGCTTCCCCTTGGGTTGGCTAATCGAAGGCACTGATATAATACTGAGCCATGGTTTGGGGCTGGACTCCTCTGCCTGGGATCACACAGCCTATGAGTGAGCCCTGTCCTTTGCTGTAGCTCTCACAGGGTCCAACAGCAGGGGTCCCCTTTGCCCTGCAGGCCTGGGGGAAGAAATAGATTTCTGCTCTTACTAGCACCTGAGCACTTCAGCATTTCATACTGGTTCCCTTAACCTTATCTCTGAAAATAATCCCTTCTTAAATGGTCTCCAGTTAAACCTTTGAATCAGGGTTAATTGGGTTAATTCACCCTGCCAGGACCTGACTGATACATACTGATTTTTCTACTAATAAATCCAGCCTGTATAGCCCTAATTGGCTGCAGGCATTGAAGACCTTCACAAGCTCAGCTCCTGAGATGAGTATAATCAGCTGTGACAGAATAAGAGCTCCTTTAGGGACAAGGGTTGGGACTTAGTTCTGCAAGTCTAAGGCAGTATCTGGTATTTCTAGGTCCTGACATGATTCCTGAGATTTTCCTCTCACCTTTAACCCAAATGTTAGTTAGACCTCACAGTCAGGGCCTGTGTTGGTTTTGTGAGAACCCTCGAGAGCCCACTCTTTAGGTGGTTCCCTCCCCAAGCCAGGCTGCTCTGCTCAGGCCCTTTTTGCCTGCCTAGCTCTCAGGAGGCTGCATCCTGCTCTGCAAAGCCTCAGTCAATGGTAGGGGTCCCAGGACTCTGCAGCCACTCCCACAGCTGAAATCACAAGACTGTCACAAATGCAGCTGTGAATATAACTCCCTAGATACTCCTGCGCAGCTCTGATTGTATTCCCTTGGAGATTGAACTAAACTGAATATCTCGGGTTTGCTACAATAAAACTGTGGTTTCAATTCCTATGAAGAGCCTGCCCCACAGTCAAATTACTCCCCCAGCTCTGCCTGTTTACATTGCCACATAACTGCCTTTCCCCATCAGCCCTATCTCCTCATCAGACCTGCTGGTCCTGATAAAAATGATCTGTACTGAGAAATGGTGATTTCTACTTAGAGCATGCTCTGAATGAAATTTCCCTGCTGATGTCAGGAATTGACACTGGTATAGTGATTCCTACCAAAAAAAAAAGGGAAGTCTCATCTGTGTACCATCTTTGATACATCCTGGCACTTTCTCAGGAAGGTGGTTGGAAAATGACACTCAGATCCTGTCACTGCCCTGCTTTAAATCATTCACTTGTTCTCCAAAGTGTTAGGAGCCGTGTTTAAATTTCTTCATTCAACATGTGGGCCTTACATCACTGGAACTCCACCCACCTCTCTAGCCTCCTTTCTGGCATTCCTGACCTGGGCTCTTTGGACAATTTCCAATGACCTATTTCCCAGCCACACTGTGCTTTCTCATGCCTCTTTGGCTTTCACATGATGTCCAATCTATTCCAAATTCCCTCCCTCCACTTCTCCCTGCAAAATCTACTTGCCCTTCAAGACTCACCACAAGCATCCCCTCTGCCAGGAAACTTTCCCTTAACTTTCCAGGGAAGGAAGGACTTCATTTTGCTATTTGTAAAGCACATAGGATCATACACTAATAGATTATATATTGATTGTTATTATATTAACCATCAGTTACTCAACTAATCCTGATCATTAGTCTATACATATCCGGAATAATTGTTCATTTTGATGTTCTCAGCATCTAAGATAAGGCCTGACACACAGCAGCACTTCAATGTGTGTTGAATAAATGAATGTCTACATTTTGACAGGACAGGTCAAGAGGAATAAGGGGATATGGTAGAGGGGGGGATGGGGAAGCAACAAAGCTATGAGCAAAAACATGTATTTATGAGAACATAAGAGAAAAATGTTGAGAATATTTATCCTAAGAAAGACAGGAGCTAAGATGGCTTATTTTCATATATGTGACACATTATCCTAAATAGTCACATTTCAAGAGCTGTGCTGGAATTACATCCAAAGAGTATACTTAAAAAACAAAAATAAATATCTTTTATAATTGTGAATATACAAGACTTTCTTAATACATTTTTTTACATGTTATCCCTAGAAATATTAAAAAATAAAATGTAAAACCATTTTGCTTAATAGTTCGAGTAGACATTTGCCTGAAGGAAAATAAAAATGAAGTCATCCATTTTAGAGTTACAAATATCAGCCAGTCCACTGAGCAGTGTCAGAGGAGTGCAGTAGTAAGGACCACAGACTTGGAGTCTAGGAGAGCTGTTCTTCTCCCAGTTTCACTTCCTGCTGCGTTCACTTCTTACTGCTTTACCACTCGGTAACTTCATGGTCTGGGTCCAGCTACTTAATTTCAGTGTGCTTCAGTTTTATCATCCGCACAAAAGGGGTAATAGTTGAAGCTACTTTATAGTGTGGTTGTGAGGAGTAAATGAGTAAAATATTACATACAAATGTAACACATCAGACCTCAATAATGTGAACTTTAATTATCATCAGCATTATTGTTTTACACAGAAGGAAGCTATAGTCAAGTCAATACACCCAGGGTCATATAACCAGTTACTGGTCAAGTGAGGACTGGAAACCATTATTCAGATGTGAATTTCACTAATCTTTCCATGACAGAGGGGGCTAGGAATATTAAAAAATAAAATGTAGAGGTCTGCGGAAACAGGATGTCACTTAGCTCTTACAGAGAACAGTAACAGAGTGAAAAACTGTGTTAGGAATTCAAAACTGGAATCATCTAACCTTGAACCTTTATTAATAAAAGGATTAGTCTTTCAGCCTTAACTTTTCAATTACAAAAAGCAAAACACTTTTCTTGTGGCAGTCTGTTTGAAACCCTTTTTTTAATGACAAAATCTTTAATATTGCTTTCTTATTATTATTTTTTTTTTTTGAGACGGAGTTTCGCCCTTGTTACCCAGGCTGGAGTGCAATGGCGTGATCTCGGCTCACCGCAACCTCCGCCTCCTGGGCTGAGGCAATTCTCCTGCCTCAGCCTCCTGAGTAGCTGGGATTACAGGCACGTGCCACCATGCCCAGCTAATTTTTTGCACTTTTAGTAGAGACGGGGTTTCACCATGTTGACCAGGATGGTCTCGATCTCTCGACCTCGTGATCCACCCGCCTGGGCCTCCCAAAGTGCTGGGAATACAGGCTTGAGCCACCGCGCCCGGCGCTGCTTTCTTATTTAAAGCTGGAATTTGTTAAGACTTTAAGAAAGAAAGTTAAATTGATATGACCTCCAAAAAAGAACTGAAAAATATTTGGTCTTCCAAGTTTATTACCTACAAGAAGCTTCATATCTATTATTTAGAAAAAACTGAGTGCTAGAGTGTTTCTGCTTCCACCCAGATGTTTGATGTCAAATAGATCGAAGGAAAGCCATGTGACTACAAGTTTTATACTCTGCTTAGGAGATATGTGTGCTTTGTCAGACAGCTGGAAGCCCAGAGGTAGAAGTTTGATGTTTAATATTTTTCTTTTGCTGAATACATTTGGAAATTGGTCCTTAGCCATCTTTCTAAAAATCATTTTTGCTTGAAATGTTTTTCTTCAAGAAATAAAATGTAGGTAGAATTTAGCTACAAGATGAAAGCTCAGAAGATTGTAAGTAAGAATCATGAAGATTCATGAAATCATCAACCCATTCATATTTACAGAGCATGTGTGCCTCTAGTATTTCTAAGATGATTATTTCTCAGCAAGGGTCGAGGTTTTCTTTAGTTATCTCTGTCCTCTAAGATTCAATTCACAGTAATCTTTTTCTTCCTACATTGCATGGATTAAGTCTTCTCCGGTGTGATGGATTTTTAAAAAACCTAATGACTAGGTGATTGTAAATCTTTTTTTCCAGCGTTATAAATAACAATGCCTCATTTCTGGCAGAATATTAAGAATTTGCATTGTGCTTGCTGTTTAAAATATCTTTTAAATGTCCACAATTGAATTAAAGCCTTATGTTTAATCATGAACCATGAAATTAGTTGGTATTACCAATGTTCTGCAACGCAGGTCCTGAAATAAAATCAAAAGATTGCCTTGCAAAATTACTGAAAAAAGTCTCAACTAAAATCAGGCCTTTGTATTTTCTAAAGACCTCAATTGCATCTGTCAATGGTAAAAACAAAACCATACAAAGGAACTCCACCCATATACATGATTCTTTATTTCACAAAAACAAACATCTCCCATTTCAAATAGGCAAAATAGATTTTAAGTGACAGAATATGTCACAGACTTAAGTCCCTAGGTCAGTTTTTTAAAATGAGAGTTCAGATACTGTTGACACATAAAAGCCTGTGTATATTTCAGGTGAATTTCTGGTACCATCAGTTAACATACTCATCATTTTCTCCAAACCACAGTTTACTAAACAATGATTAAGCAGACAACTCATCCCAAGATCTGAGCTGACCTGAAAGCCATCCCATTCTTGAATCATTAGGTCCTTAACCAATAGTACTCCCTCTGTGTGACAAAAATCGTTACCATGATTTAGCTCTTGCTACTCATGGAAGGTCTGTGGAAAGCAGTGTTAATGTCACAAGAGAGCGTGTTAGAAATGCAAAATTTCAGGCACTACCCCAGATCTCCCAAAGTGCAATCTACATTTTAACAAGATCCCAAGTAAATCAAATGCTTAGTAAGGTTTGAAAAGCACTGATGCAGTTGATTGCTGTAAAAGTGTACATTTGTTTCCTAATTGCCTAAGATATTACCTAGAAGAAAACTGAGCAATAGTTTTGTGAGAGAAAATTTTATGGCACCAATTTTATGTATACTTTTAGACTTTACCTCATTTAATCTTCATTTTAAAAATCACTGCCAGGTAAATTTACTCTTATTTTTATAGTGGAGGAACTAAGTGCCTTGTCAAAGATTACATAGCTAATAAATGTTGAAGCCAAGATCCAAAAGAAGGCCAATGTCTGCCTCTGATGTTTCCCATCTCTTTTCCATTACAGCACACTATCCCTTATCTTATCCATTTTTTTTTAATCTCACTTAGAACCATTAAATGTCTTCAATATGAGCCCTAGATTGTTGTTTATCATCATAGTCCATTTATTGAAGTCACTTGGTTGGTCACTTACGTTTTTAGTTGTCTGTCCAAGGCTGTCCTGTGTTGGTTATTTCCCTGATTTAGCAAGCTGAGCTGTTGTCATGCTGTGTAAGGTCCATTGATGGTAGATCTTTTCCTCTTGACTTCCTAATGTATTTTTTCAGTAATTTACAGATGCAAATATTTTCAATGGTTGTTGCAGATAAAATGGTCTCACAATCTTGTCAAACATGCCAGTTAAAAATTACATAGGATTCCTGCAAATAGTCTCTCACAAGCTACATCAGTAAGAATTATCTTTTTGTTCTTTGAAGGGAGGGGACTTGTATACCATATAAAAGGTAGTCAGCCAGTCCCCAGTCATGTCATTGCTGTTCTACACGTACAGAATTACAATAAATTGAATTACAATAATTGTAATTCAGTCATCCACCAGATTAGATTCTGGATCTGCTTTTTAGAAATCTGTGGCTACCTAAAACAAGAATTTAT
Source organism: Saimiri boliviensis (assembly GCF_048565385.1). Classification (NCBI taxonomy): domain Eukaryota; kingdom Metazoa; phylum Chordata; class Mammalia; order Primates; family Cebidae; genus Saimiri; species Saimiri boliviensis. The sequence goes on along the minus strand of NC_133464.1, from coordinate 74,390,323 downwards.
TTTAGGGAAATCATAGAAGACTTCTTGTGATGGTCTACATCTCGAATTCAAAATTTAAGTCTTTGAACTCATCATTTTCTTTTTCAAAAAGTGTCGAGTTCACTAGTGAGTGGCCATAGAAGTAATCAGTCAAACCTACTATAGTCTTTATTCACAATAAAATATCCTTTGTGGCAATTACATGGTCACCCTAAGATTTGCCTTCCTTCTATAAGCTCTTGATTACAAGACAGAGCAGGTGATAATTTAAGTGATAGCTTTGCCCTCCCTGCCATGAACTGCCAATGACCCCCTTACCAGTATAAACAAGGTCATTATTGCCTTTAGATTGCATCAGATCAGGGACTTAATTTAGATAACCCAGAGGTCTGACTGGAACCACCCTGGTTGACACAAACTAAGAGAATAATTACAGGGTTAGACTTCATTCAGTTGTGGGACTTGATGGAGCAGTCTATGAATGCTGATGCCTCTGTACCTAGTGTTAAATTTAAAGCCACGATAAGAGAGCCAGTCTACCAGTCAGGAAAGAAAGCTGCATATGGATGAACAAAGACACACTGCAACCTACAGGAATGTACTGAAATCCACAGGAAAACTAGAACTTGTTTCTCACCAACTCCAACCTCGATGCTGTAAGTGACCTGAGGGGAAGTTGGCACCTTTTCCCATGGAATGGCACATGCGGTTGGTGTGGAACTCTGAGAAGCTGAAGGAGGAATCTCTCCAGATATGAAGGAATGGCAGATCCAGATGCTTCCCCATTCCCACAAAGTGAGGAAGTAGATGACCATGAACTGCCACAGTGCTTGGCCTCTAAACTGATCTTCAGAGTGTTTATATATAGCTTCTCTTTATTTCTGCCCTCCAAATCACGTGCTACATGATTCTGTAGCCATTGCTAAACCAGGACCACATAGGAAGGGAGATTTTGGGGCAATGTAGCTCTGTCGTAAATAAATTGAAGCAGTACAAAGCTGCCAAAGCCATTAACCCTTTCTGTATCGCAAGGATAAGTCACATATACTAATACAGAAACACTGTGAACAAATGTTCCCACTATATATGTTTTTGAAACCGTACATCTGCAGGATTCTTTATGGAGAAAAAAGTACAATGTCTAGGATTCATCAATTAAATTTCAAGACCCTCTCATGGAGTATTACAACACACATTCATTTAGAAATGTTCAGAGAAGTCCTGAGTCCTGTTTACCTTTCTTTAACCCAGTGTCACTCAAATTAATTTGTCCACCAAACTTGTTTCCCCCTCATAATAACTTATAACATCCTTTAAGACTATATTGCACATAATGAACATTGTTTTCATACTGCCTTAGAGAACTAGTTAAAATAAGGATGGTAAAAACTTCTACTTCACATACTTCAACTGTGTCTTAGTTTGGGTTTATAACAAATCATCATTAACTGGGTGGCTTCTAAACAACAGAAATATATTTCTCATAATTCTGGAGGTTGGGAAGCCCAAAGTGATGGCTCTGATAAATTTGGTGTCTGATGAGGGCCTGTTTCCCGTTTTATTGATAGTGCCTTCTTGCTATGTCTTCATATAATGGAAGAGACAAGCAAGTTCCCTTGAGCCTCTAAGGGCACTAATCCTGTTTGTGAGGACTCCACTCCCATGACCTAATCACCTCCCAAAAGGCCCCACCTCCTAACCCCATCACTTCAAAGATTAGGATTTCAATATATGAATTTTTCAGGGAAACAAACATTCAGCCCATAGCAAATTGGGCTTAAAGCAGGGTGTTGAAAATACTTGTTAGTCTGAGTGCAAAGTCAGTGGGGAAAATCATGATCATTGGTAATGTCTGCTCTAGTCACAGGTGGAGAAAAAGATGACAGAGGTGTATTTGTTAACACTGGCTTCTGTAGCAATAACCTTAACCAGCAATGGGACAAGAGTATCAAGTTTATAACCAAGGGGAAATACTAACCCCCATGAAACTTGCTAAAAAAAAATGTAGATGATTCTTCTAAACTTCTTTGTTCAGTGAGCCCATTCATATGACTAGATAGACTTTACTACTAGGCAGCCTTTTATACCTTCTCTAGTGAGACCAAATATTGGCTAAACCTATTTAAAAGTTCCTCTATTTAGTTATAATCATTAATATAATAAATGTGTGTATCTTAAGTATCTATTTTGACAAGATTTGTCCTGAGTTATACTTTGACCAAATATTCCCTAAAACATGAAAGTGAAATTGTTTCATTTATAAGATGAAACAGGTGTGATTTGTCTTCAACTGTCATCAGTGTCTATAGATCAATTTTAGGTAACAGTATTAACAGCAATTAATATGTGCATAGGACATCGCTATTTACAAAACAATTTCACATGCTTTACCGTATTAACAGGTTTAGATATAACTTCAGATGTTCAAAAAATAAAAATAAAAATGTAAATAAGCCTATCAGGATATGTTTTCCACTACAGTTCTCCACATTTTCGAAATCTGAATGAGGCTGAAAGGTAAAAATACAGAGCCACTCTAGCTGAATGCTCACTTGCCCAAATGACAGTCTCCTTAATAAGCAGACACTGCTGCAGAACAGGGAAGTGTTATAGTTGCCTTGTTTATTCAAAGCAACACAGAATTCTATTTTTGGTCTCATTCAAAGTGAACTCAGAAATTCAAATACCGATCTGAGCAATCAGAAGTACTTCCTGGTGTCCACTAGAAAAGTTGAGTTCATGATGAAAGCGGCTAGGTCAAGTTTCACACCAAGTAGAAAGCTACTGGTTCCACAAATACACGTTTTAAGTACAACAGATCCTTGTAAATTTTAAAGTTCCACATTTAAATTTGGATTTCTAAAAGCCATGAAGAGCATCGTGGTTTTAAAATAAATTATTGATTCATGGACAAGAATACATCTTAAATATACACATTCACGATGACAGAGAAAGCCATTTATTTGCCTACATGCCACATTAAAAAGGTAAATATTAACCTACTAAAAGCTGAACAATTTCACTTCTACCTATAATCATAAAAAAAGACTTGCCTTAAGACAGCGTGAGTGCTGACCTAAAGAAATAAGTGGGTAAAATGGCAGCCCACATTCTCCAAGGTCACAAATGGTGCTTTGACAGGAGCATGATAAAAATTTTGTGGAAAGCCTGGACACTATTCTTGCTGATGCTGTCCTCAGAAACACTCCTGTCACAGATGCTGTTGCTGCCCCCAAATGTGCTTCTCTGTGGCAATCCACCCATCCCCAGCTGTATGAATGTTGGCTGCTAAAAGCTCATCCCTCATCCTTCTCCAGAGACTGACCTTGACTGGTTGGCGCTTATTCACACTGAGACTCCTGATAGGTGGCATCTTCCCCACAAAGGTGGTCAACGGCTCAACTGACTTGAGATACAATAGCTCAGCCCCCTTAACTCTGGGCAAAAGACCCTGCACTATAACTCATGCTCCAGAGGTTGCTACAGAATCAGGCTGAGGCTAGATTCCTCCTGAAACTATTTTTGCTTAGCTTACTCTTCTACCCTATCCTGTTTGCCTCAGTTTCTTACAGGTTTACTCCAGAGAGCACATCCTCAATAAATCAATTATGTTAGTATCTCCAATTCAAACTTACCTTCTAAGGAAACCTAACACGAAACTACCTCAGACACTTAAATATTTTTGCTGATGATAATACAGTTTCCCAAACTGGCACTAAAATGTAACATGGCACAAATAGATAATTGGAAAAAAAAAAAAAGAGCCAGAAATAGATCCATAGTCTTATGATCAGTTGACTTTCAACAGCAGTATCAAAGCAACTCAATAGGGGAAGGAAAATCTTTTCAAAAAAATGTGCTGGAATAGCTGAATAGCCATATGGGAGAAAAATTAACCTTGACCCCTATGTCACATCACATACAAAAAATTAATGTGAGATGCATAATAGATCTAAATATGAGTTAAAACTATAAAACACTTAGAATAAATGTATGGACACTTTATCTCCATACATTTAATATCTGATTTTTTTTAACCTCCACAAAAATTTAAAAGAATAGTCAGTGGTGAGAAAGGAAGGAAGCATAGATGAGAGAAGAATGGCAGAATACTGATCATTGATGAGCTAGGTCGGGGGAGCATTCATATGCTATGTATGCTTTGTTTATACATGTCCATGTATAATGCCATATATGGTGAATTGATCTTCAACAAAGGTGCAAGGGGAATGAACAATCTTTTGAACAACAAATAGTAATAGAACAACTGGATGTCCATATGGGAAAGAAGAATTTAGGATATTTTCAACATATGATGTGTTTTGCCAAGCATAAGCCCATCATAGGTCAAGAAACATCTATATTCTGTTTATTTTCTATATGTTTGAGATTTTTTGTACTAGTTTTTTTTTTAATTGTTCTTTAGGTTCTGGGGTACATGTGCAGATCATGCAGGATTGCTGCATAGGTACAGACACGGCAAGGTGGTTTGCTGCCTTCATGCCCCCTGGCAATCCTACTGACGTTACACACAAAAATTCTTTCTAAATGGTTTATAGACCTAAACATAAATCCTAAGACTATAAAACTTCTAGAATAAAGCATAAGAGAAAATTTATACAACTTTAAAGAAGGTCAGGGCTCCTTAGGACACCAAAACGTGAGCCATAAAAAAGGTAATAAATGGCTTTCATCAAAATTAAAAACCTCTGCTCTTCAAAAAACACTGTTAAGAAAATGTAAAGGAGACCAACAACCAGAAGAAAATGTTCTCAGTGCATATTTCCAACAGATAACATGCATCCAGAACATGTAATAAACTTCATAGTAGGAAGGTCAAAAATCCAGTAACATCCTAGGGAAAAGATCTGAACATTTACTTCACACAAGAAGACATACGAATGGCCAGTAAGAGCACAAAGAGATATTCAACCTCATTGTTACCAGGGAAATTCACGTGAAACAGTGAGTTATCAATATAGCCACTATTATGGCTAATAGTGAAAATGTCTAACAACTCCAAGTGTTGCTAGATACAGAGCAACCAGCACTCTCATACACTGCTCATGAGAATATAAAATCAATATAAACATACAACTGTTTTGGAAAAAAGATTTTGTAATTTCTTATCAACATAACCCTTCAAAAACTCAAAAGTTTACACATAATATTTACCTCAGAAAAGAAGGTAGAAAGTATTTTAAAAACTCTTTTACATGAATGAATATAACAGTTTTGCTCATAACAGCCAAAATTAGAAGTAGTTCAGCTGTCTATGACTAAGTGACCAGCTGAACAAATCGAGAGCATACCGGTACGATAAGAGAATAGGGTGAGGCATAGATGAAACAGGAAAGGTAGACTGTTGATAGCTGTAGAAGATTTGTGGGGTTTCATTATGCTACAGATGATCCCCAATTTATGATGGTTCAACTTATGACTTTTCAACTTTACCATGGTATGAAAGTCATACTCATTCAGTAGAAACCACCCTTCAGATTTTGAATTTTCCTAGACTAACGATATGTGGTATGAATACACTTTTGCTATCCTGGGCGGCAGCAGCTGCCAGTAAGCCACGTGATCATGAGGAGAAACAACCTTTACTTTACAGTATCCTCTGCTGCCAGATGACGTTGCCAGCTGTAGGCTACTGAAAGCATCTTGAGCACATTTAAGGTCAGCTAGATTAAACTATGGTGTTTGGTAGTTTAGGTGTACTAAATGCATTTTTGACTTAGGATATTTTCAACATAAGATGGGTTTTGCCCGTTGTAACCCTCACAGATCAAGGAGCATCTATATTGTTTACTGTCTACACATTTGAGATTTTCCATATTAGTATTTTTTTTTTTTATTGTACTTTTAAGTTCAGAGGTACATGTGCAGATCTTGCAGGATTGCTACATAGATACACACATGTCATGGTGGTTTGCTGTCTCCATTCCCCTGTCACCTACATCAGGCATTTCTCCCAGTGTTATCCCTCCCCAACCTCCCCACCCCCCGCTGTCCCTCCGCCCCGCCACCTGACAGACCCCAGTGTGTGATGTGCCCCTCCCTGTGTCCTTGTGTTCTCATCGTTCAACATCCACCCATGAGTGAGAACGTGCAGTGTTTGGTCTTTTGTTCCTGTGTCAGTTTGCTGAGAATGATGGTTTCCAGATTCTTCCATGTCTCTACAAAGGACACAAACTCATGGTTTTTTATGGCTGCACAGTATTCCATGGTGTATATGTGCCACATTTTCTTTGTCCAGTCTATCATTGATGGGCATTTGGGTTGGTTCCAGGTCTTCACTATTGTAAACAGTGCCACAATGAACATACGTGTGCATGTGATTTTTAAAGTAACACGGCAATCATTTTCAAAACTATTAAGATGATCTGTTCATTGATCTTATAATTCCCCTTCTGAATAACTTCTCCCAGAAAACAATCATAAAGCAGATCCACGCATCAAAACACTCAATCGGATTTATAATGTTGGAAAAATGGGAAAGAGCCCAAATATGTAAAAATAAAGAAATGTTCAAGAAACCCTATGTACTCAATAAAATTGGATTTAGCCATTAAAATTCATTAAAATGAATAATAGCTAACATTTATTGCGAGTTTTCAATGTCCTAGGCCTTATTCTAAGCACTTTAGTTGACCTACCTAATTTAATATAAATCATAGGTAAGAACCTTAGTTCATGTGACAAATATTATCTACCACACACACCAGGACTATGCTAGAAAATAGGAATACAAGAATAAGTAAGAAAATGTTGTCCTTAGTCTCAACGAGCTTTGGAAAGTCTATTGGAAGATGTGGATAAACACAGAAGCAATTACAATACCACATAATAAACACACTGATGTAGGAAAATGCTTATGTTTTTATTTAAGCAGCAAAGTAAAGATTTAAATATGGTTCCTATGAGATGACATATATGTAAGGGAACCAGGACTAAAGGAAAAAAGTTTGATTTCTTTAGGGAATAAAATTACAGAATAACTATTTAATTTTTATTTTGAATTCCACTAATTTTGCAATCATATTTTAGGGTCATGAAATGAAATCACCTATATATAACTGGATCAGCTTCTTAATAAGCAGATTTTGTTATATAGCATTTTTATTTTTTAATCAAATTTGTTTGGTAAATTTTTCTTGGGTCTCTCTTACTAATCAGTGTAATAGAAAATATATGTATATGTCCTAACTCTATATACTGAAAATCTGGCTGCACCTGAGAATCACCAGGGGAGTTTTAAAAAACTAATGATGACTGGGTCCCTTCCTAAACCAATTCAATTCAAATCTTTAAGGAAAAGGTCCACTGAGAGCAGAGCAGTGGGTCACTTTTTCCATTTTTACTTAGGTCTTTGTTGAGTTCTTTTCACTCACAAAGTTTTATAACCATAATTTTTTTTTTTTTGGCTGGCAAGATAATTAAATTTTCTGATGTAGACACTTCAAAAAGTGATTATACACAATAATATAGACCTTTTATTCATTCTTCCATATTCTAAAAGTGTGTGCTCCAAAGAGTGTGCCTTTTAGATTATTTACCACATGCTAAGCGACAACAGGGTATCAAGCATAACTAAGAAAGCAAAGGTAGGCTTTCTCTCCAACCAGTATTTTCATCATTCCTCAATTCACAGAAAAGACACCATATACATAGAGAATAGAGAATGCATACAAACTAAAATAAACATCAGAGTTCAGGGAGGATCCAGGAAATGGCAGGCTCAAAGTACGGCTGGTCTTGTTACAAGTGAAATGACAATTCCTCGGCCCACCTCTCCCTTATATCCTTCCAAAAATCCAGTGTACCAACTCATACTTCCACATAAAGAACTGAGATTATTCAGTGGGTGCATGATGTCAACATTATCTCCTTTTTTTTGAGCTACGATTTTTCCTCCCTGGAGCACACAGCTGCTCACCCTCATCTATGATTATGTGGGCTGTTGTGGCGAATATTCGGGACTGATGGTGTGGAAGGCACAGATCATAACTATTTAACTTGCTTGATACAGTACTTAGCACAGTAACACATGCCTGTGGATGCCTAATAAGCCATGGAGTAAAATTAGCCTAATTCTGCTCAGATTCCTTGTTTCATCAGCCTTTGGGGAGACAATGATAATTAGTTGAAATAGCTGGAGAATAACACTTAATCATAGAAAACCAATGCAGAAAAATTATCAAAAACAAATTGTCTTTGCCTAAGGTACATTTCCATCTGAGAAAAAGAGCAAAATTAAGCAACTGCAAAGTCCTCCAAGCTTTACCTGTCAAAGTACAGGGATATTTTTCTCCTTCTTTTTAATATAATCACTCTGGGCAGACCTTTGACTCAAATTCTCAGATGGGTCAAGCTTTTTTTCCGACTTTAGCAAATAATTAAAGTGAGGTTTTTTTCTAGAAACTTTCACAGTTTCTTTTAATCATTAATATAAAATGTAATTAAATGCGTAGCAGTGACTCTCAATTACTTGCTCCATTCTTTCAGGTGTAGAGATAAGCACGTTTTCTTATATAAAGACAGACCAATATTTTGTTTTTGATACACTGACTGGCCTGATGTTCAACACAGTAACTAAAAACAAAAAGAAACAAAACAAGCTTTATCTAAAACAAGGAAACTGGTGCAGCTGCTTGAGTTCAAATTAAGCACCTTCTGAAAATTAAAACTATGATTAAATAAGAGTATGGTTATAAAGTGTGGGCGGTCAGATAATCAGAATTGTCGAGTAGTTCCAAGCCCTGCTTTTCTCATCCTAGACAGCCCTTTAAGGCTTACTGAAGACGATTAAGGTGTCACTTGGTGGGAAAATTTGTTTCATCACAAAACTTAGACTCAAGGTAGGGAACCATTTCCACACACTTCAACAGCACAGCAATACTGAAACACAAACCCAAAGAAATATTAGCTGAAACACATTTTGTATAGCTTCTTTTCATTTCCATGCAGTCATTTTGTCACAATGATAAGTTCAAAGGGCTGCAGTTCCCCATCCCGCACAAGGCACAGCGTAGGCGTGAGGTGTGAGGGCTGCTCCTGCCTGCAAACTTCATCGCCAGGGCTGCCATGAGGCCTGGATGGCTTGAATTGTTATCTTATTTGCTTTTACTTTGTAAAGTATTTAAATAGAATTAATGACTGCTTTAGTCTAACGGCTATGGAAAATGGTGACTTTGGTTAGTCTGCCCTATCGCCTTTTTGTATATGATCTTTACTAATATTGCAAAGACCAAGCTGCAGAAGAGAAAAAGACAGCTTGTAGAGCACCTATTACTGCACACCTCCAGGGTGAGAAAAGCAGGAGTGGGAGGCCCACCTACAGAACTGGAATGCTGGGAAGTCAGAGATGGAGAAAATACAATAGATTCCAGGGAGCCAACGACAGAGCTTGTAACCGCTTCAGCTGTGAAAATCATTTCAGAAGCACAGACTGAAAATCAGCTCTGACCTCTCAAGAGCTAAGATCAGCATCACTTCTGCTACAGCTGGTTTCACGTAACCCCCCAGGTGATGTTCTCAGAGTTCTATCCTCTTTTTATTTGGCTGCACACATCCTTTTGCCTTTGAGGTATGAAATACACAGGACTACCTGAAGCTTGGCTTTGAAAGGAATGGATCAGAAGCTTTCTCTCAAGTGTGGTTTGTGTTTTAAAAGCATACACACTTGGCCGTTTGGGGATTGCTACAGGGTGTTGTATTTAGTATTTAAGGTATTGATTATGTGAATGGGCAATGCCTTGAACTAGACTTGATAAATGTTAGCTAGAGCGGAACTGAAACCTAAGGCCTAAAACAGTGTGATTTGTTCTGCAGAACTTGCACAGTCTCTGACACAGGAGTCGCTGTCCAGAAAAGGTGGTGAAAATGAATGAATGAATGAATGAACAAAGGAGTAATGAATCCAGTTGGGCCCACAAAATAGTAAGCGAGGGGCAAACACCCAGCACTTACTATTCTGCGTGCCTGGGGCTCAGCTTCTACTCATCTGCTTCTGCTCAGCTTTCCTTTCCCTCTGTTTATAGCTTCACTGCAGGTCCCAGGCTTTCTTCTTCATCAGGCCTGTGGTTCCTCCCTAACTTCCTGAAATTCTACTATGCCCCACCCCTTCCCCTCACCCCTACCCCGATCCATCTCATGTGAGGCCTACAAAAAGACATACGAAGACATATGCTTGACTCTGAGCATATCTGCTTCAAAGACAACTTAAAATAATGGGGCCAAATCCTAAATTACAGTCCCAGTCAGTGTCAGTTTTGTCAGGGACCAGCCCAGACACAACCTAGAAAGTAACGAGGGTCGGCAGAGACAAAGAAATTAAGAGACAAGAGTAAGAGTGCATAACGGGGTGCTCCCATGGGGCTGACACAAGCAGGAGGATGCAGAGGCCCCAGGCACTGGAGAACCACACTATTTATTGAGTGTTTAAACAAAGAAGCATGTGCTCAGGGATGTGGGGGGTGAAAAAGAAGCAAAGCATCAAGCAGATATCTATAGCTGTGGCGATCTGGCATTTCCTTTGAAGGTACAGAGCACGCTCTACTTTAGATACAATCAGTAAATAGGGAAAGGGCTGCAGCTAGAGCCAGCAAATCTGGCCGCATTCTGGTGCTTCAAAGAGATCTTCCTTGCTTTGAGCACGGAGCATGGTCTTCCATCAATTCCCATCCTGTGCCAGATAAGCAGGTCAGGCATCAGCCCTTTTCCCGGCAAGGTTTTTATTCCTAACAATCAATTTCCCCTCATATTACATTTTAAACTATTCTAGGCTGCTTCTATGAAATAATTTATTATTTGCATATGTAAAAAATAATAGTAGGATCTGGGTTCATAACCTACAGTCTACATGGTCATTATCACTATTTTTAAAATGCTGTTGTCAGCCAGACACGGCAGCTCAAGCCTGTAAGCACAACAGTTTGAAAGGCTGAGGAGGGAGAAACACTGAGCCTAGAAATATGAGACCAGCTTAGGACCCTGACTCTACAGAAAAAAAAAAAAAAATTAAAAATTAGCCAGGTGTGGTGGCATGCACCTGTAGTCCCAGCTACTTGAGAGGCTAAGGCAGGAGGATCACTTGATCCCAAGAGGTTGAGGCTACAGTGAGCTATGACTATGCCACTGCACTCCAGCTTGGGTGACAGAATATGACCCTGTCTCAAAACATAAAAAATAAATAAAAATAAACTGCCATTGTAGATCTATTTTCTGTGGAGTGATCCCAGATCAGGAATCCAATTGTGCCTGAGAGTGGGGCTCTGCATGCATTCAGAAACCAGAATTATGGAGCATTCTAGTGGTGGAGTCAGATATACGACAAGACAGCTCCAAAGGGATGCACCTGCACTGTCTATAAGTAATACATTCAGCAGCATTCTTCGTCTTGAGTAACTGTGCTTTGAGAATTGTTTTAATGTCATGTCAAACTCTCCAAACAATTCCACACTTCTCTGATTCTCATTCTAATTTTCATGCAAAAATCAAACAGAAGAGTCTATCATATTGGATTTAACTTTTATAAGGTGGGAAAGAAAGCAAGAGAAATTGAACATAGATACTTTCAAGGCAATCTTTTGCCTCAGATGAATATAATTTTTAAAATGACATCCAACAATACCATTTATGTTTTGAGATTGATTGTGGATCCTCAAAGGTGAGCTATAGATGAGAAAAGAGGGAACCAGCCTGTGATGGTTAATACGAGTGTCAACTTGATTGGATTGATGGATGCAAGTATTGATCCCGGGTGTGTCTGTGAGGGTGTTGCTAAAGGAGATTAACGTTTCAGTCAGTGGGCTGGGAAAGGCAGACCCACCCTTAATCTGGGTGGGCACCATCTAATCAGCTGCTAGCATTGCTAGACTATAAAGCAGGCAGAAAAATGTGAAAAGTCTTAACTGGCCTAGCCTCCCAGCCTACATCTTTCTCCCATGCTGGATGCTTCCTGTCCTTGAACCTTCAGACTCCAAGTTCTTCAGTCCTTGAACTTCAGACTCCAAGTTCTTCAGTTTTGAGACTTGGACCGGCTCTCCTTTCTCCTCAGCTTGCAGACAGTCTATTGTGGGACCTTGTGATCATGTGAGTTAATACTTAATAAACTCTCATTTATATATATATATATATATATATATATATATATATATATATACACACATAGACATATAGGAGAGTTAATACTTAATAAACCCTCATGTATAAATATATATGTATATATGTCCTATTAGTTATGTCCCTGTTGAGAACATGCATTGCTTGTCTGGTCACCTATGAGTTTTGTATTCCAAACTTAACTTTCACCTTGTGTCCCAGTGTTTTAATTAGGGGCACAATTAATGCTTCTCCTGTTTGTAGTAGGAAATGTCCCAGCTTAAGCACAATATGATTCAGGCATGTACCAGAAAGTCAGGAGTTAAAGCAGAGGCTGCAGGTATTACTTGAATGAAAGTTTAAAGGGACTCTAGCTGGAGATGAGAGGTGACACAATTAATATTTAGGAGAAAAAAGAGGAGGTGGGAGGGACAGAAATTCAGTTCAAGGATAAGAAGCCAGTCACTAAACTGTAAGGAAGCAGCATTCATCTTTACAATAGCTCACAGGCCCAACTCCCCCAGGGACTCAGCCAAGGGGAACCAGTGAAACCCAAGGGTCTAGATTTTTTTAATTATGATTTTAATGGGCATGATGAGGACAAGATTATCCCCTATATTTGTGCACGAGGCTGCTACTTGTCCTTCTGGGCTGGAAAATAATGTGTCATCTATAAAATAAGAATAACAAGAGGAAATATTTTGCCATGCTTATTTGGCCCCAGGTAGCATGCTAAATGCTTTATATATACTGTGGATATATAAGAGACATCAGCAATCTTGACCTCAGAAATCCTCAGCCTCAGCCCAGGCACTGGAGGTGGTACTGAAGCCCCAGGAGCAAGACATCTTTCAGGGAACATCTGTGGCATAGATGCTGAATTTGACATCGATAGTAGCCAGCCTCTAAGATAGCAGTGATCACCTCCTGGTTTTTGTTTCATAATGCAATCCCCTTCCATAAGTAAGGTTGACCTGTGAAACCAGTAGAATATGGTGGAAATGTTAGTGTATGACTTCTCAGGCTAGGTCATAAAAGACATTGCAGAGGTAATTTCTTTTTTTCCTTCTCTCTCTTGGATCACTTGCTCTGTGACAAGTCAGCTGCCATGAACACTCAAACAGTCCTACGGATAGGACACGTGGTAAGGAGATAAGAGCTTCTGCCAAAAAGCCAGTGACAAATTGAGGTTTTCTGCCAACAACCTTGAAAGTGAGCCATCTTGGAAGCAGAGCTTCTAGCCCTAGTCAAGCCTTCAGTTGACTTTATCTCAAGCCAAAACTTTAACGTCAACCTCATAAGTGATTTTAAGCCAGAACCATTCAATCTAGCTTTCTGAATTTCTAACAAAACGATGTGAAATGATCACTGTTTATTAATTTAAGTTTCTAAGTTTAGGAGTACTTTGTTACGCAGCAATAGATAACTAATACAGATTTGGGGACTTTAGTATTTGGAAGTGAGGTACAAGAAAACTACACAACTCAAAATATGAATGTGGCTTTGGCAAAGGCAGTGAGCAGAAAATGGAAAGCCTTTAGGAAAAGTATTATGAAACACCTAAAACGTGTAAACACACTGTCATTAGAAGCCAGCTTGTATTTGAGAAAGGTTTGAGTAGCGGCCTAAAGGAGATATAGAAAAAGTTAGTGAAAAGCGGGGGAAAGGGGATGCTGCTCTAGCATCAGAAAGTTTAGCAACATTATTTCCTGCAGTTACGAGAAAAGAAGAAAGTGTACCACGTGAGTGGCATGACCTAGCCAAGGAGATTCCAAGACAGAGTGCGGAAGGTGCTACTTGTGTGCTTCTTGCTGCATATTGCAAAATATCAGCAAAGTCAGCTAAAGGACAGACTTGTCCTCTTCTCCCACCCCCAGCTTTTTAAGGTACAATTCACAAATTAAAATTGCATGTATTTATGGTGTACAATGTAATGTTTTGATATATGCATACATGATGAAATGATTAAATCAAGCTAATTAATATATTCATCACCTCATATACTTATCATAGTTGTGTGGTGACAACATTTAAGGCCTACTCTCTCAGCAATTTTCAGCTGTATAATGCATTATTAACTATAGTCACCTCGCTGTACAGTAGATATCCAGAACTTATTCATCCTGTTAAACTGAAGCTCTGCTCCTCAAGGAAAGACTTTTAGACAAAAAGGAAGCAGGGCTTTCTGATTCTGAAAGTCCGCAACCTCTCCAGATGACTAACAATTATAAAATTATGAAATAGCTTACAGGCAAAGATCCAATCCAAGGTACTCCCCAGAAACCATGGTCTTGTGATAAAGTTGAAGGTGTGGCTGTAAATCATTTAAGACCTCTTCTAAATCTAACATGGTGCCACAGAAAACTGTTCAGTCAAACCATGGAGTTTCTCAGAAGCTCAAGGGTAAATTCCTTGAACAATCTCAGCAGAAGCTTAAGTTAAAAGACTTGTCTCAAAAAGATTTGCAGACAGGGCTTTTGTCTAATAAGGTGCTCACAAATATTCAAGACAATGATGGTGGCACAGATACCACTACTTTGAACAGAAAGGGAAAGAAACAGTACAAAATGAACCAAAAAAAAAAAAAAAAAAGAACTTTGGATCCCCGAAATTCTACTGGTAGGAAGTAGGCTGTGAAAACCACACAGCTGCAAAAACAGCTGATAGTCCTTTCATGCAAATGCCTGAATGACTCAGAGAGAAGTACCAAGAGCCCAGTGGGCAGATCCGAGAACAATAGGGAAGAAATAGGACTGCATCCCGATCAAGCAATTTCCAACACATGCCCAGTTCAGCTTCAGACCACTGACTCTCATGTGCCTGCTGCTTTCTACACTTTTCAACAGGAGTGTCTTTTGCAGTTATCGTATGCCCATCCCACCATTGTTTGTTGCATTTTAGAGGGAGATAGCTTGTCTCTTAAGTTTCTACAGGTGTTCAGATCCAGAGCAACCGTACTCATGGAACTCTGTTTGAAAAACTATACCTGAGGACTCACGTCTGTATCTGTGCCTCATTTATATGATGAAATCTGGACTTTGAGCTGAGGCTGTAATAGGATGAGACTTTTGGGAGACTTGGGAAGGGTGTAAGTGTATTTTCACGTGGGATAGGTATGAGTCACTGGGATCCAGGAAGTAGACTATAGTAGTCGGCTTCCAAAATGTTCCCCAATGTGCCCCGATTTTTACAATTTCCATCCTTGTCTAGTCTCCTCCAGCACCGTATAGAGCTCACTTATGTAATCACTAAGATATTGCAGAAATGACAATAGGACTTCTAAGGTTAGGTCACAAAGACTTTGTGATTCTAACTTCACCCTTTCTCTTGGATCACTGTTCTAGAGAAAGCCAGCTTCTATATTCTAGGGATACTCACGTAGCCTGATAGAGAGGACATGTGGGACAGGAATTGACTTAGTAGTGTACTGATAAACGTTTAACATTTGCCTCTTCTTAAAAAGAAATGTCTGTACATACACACCCACTCATATGTTTGTGTGGGTTTATTGGTAAAGTTACCATTATAAAAGATGTATGGAAAACAATTTTTTTAAATAATGAAATAAATTATAGTCTTTATTTTAAATAACCTATGGCTAATTGATTCTCATAAAATGTTATCATTGATTATTTTTGCTGAATTTCTGACATAAATGTTGATTAATATTTTCAGTTACACTAATAAAAAGCAAAGTAACAAAGACATATGTTGTAGCTTCATTGTCAGTAGCATGAAAGTTGTGTTTTTTTTTGAGATGGAGTTTCACTCTTGTTGCCCAAGCTGGAGTACAATAGTGTGATCTCGGCTCCCTGCAACCTCTGCCACCCGAGTTCAAGCGAATCTCCTGCCTCAGACTCCTGAATACCTGGGATAACAGGTGCACACCATTACACCTGGCTGATTTTTTGTATTTTTAGTAAAAACAGGGTTTCACCATGTTAGCCAGGCTGATCTTGAACTCCTGACCTTAGGTGATCTGCCTGCCTCGGCCTCTCAAACTGCTGGGATTCAGGCATGAGCCACTTTGCCTGGCAAGCATGAAAGATTTCTTTGCAGAATTGGATAATAGTTACAAATACAATATTTCTTCAAGTTTTTGTGCCATTCACAATGTAAGAGCTACTGATGTGACATATTTTTAGTTTAATCTATATTATTAATATTTCTCCATCACTTTCTAAAGTCTAACAATCAATAAAAGAGTAGATCAAGTTCTGATCTGTAGTATTTGCTGATATCCATAGTGTAAATTCTCCCACTGTGGCTGATTTTAAGCCAGTGGCATCAGATCACTGAATGGAGAAACGGAGTGAGATGTGCAATAGAACACAGCTATGTAACATTTCCCTCATGCAGATACAATGAAACTGCCTTTGCGGAAAGCATAACTGAGGAAATTATGATAGTGAAAGAGATCAGACCTAACTGACTCTATCTTGCTTCTAACCTCTAAGCTGTCTGTGTTCATTCCTGGGCATAGGTCCAAACTAACCTTGGGAAGAAATGGAGCTTATGTTTTGACTCTGAAACAATATTGATAATAGCCCTTACCCAAAAAGACCCCTGTCTTGCCTGGCCACCAGTCTGCCTTTGTAGGACTAACAAATTATCTACACAAGATTAGAAATTAAGGTTTAGGGGTCATGCAGCCTCTGGCTGCAAGTGTTTCAACCTCCCCAGATTGATCCTGGGGATAACATCACTATTGTAAAACCTAAGATCAGTGCTTGAGATATTTTGTAGCCCTTGCACTGGATGAACCAGCTGACACCACCCAGATTGGTAATCTAGATCAAACAGTTCTGCCATCCCACCCAGAAACAGAAGACAGCAAGAAAACCTCACATCTACCCACTATGATTCCACCTCCAACCTGACCAATCAGCACACTCTACTTCCCGAGCCCTTACTTACCAAACTATCTTTAAAAACTGATCCCCTAATGCTCAGGGAGACTGATTTGAGTAATAGTAAAACTCCAGTCTCCCTCACAGCTGGCTCTGTGTTAATTATTCTTTATCCTTTATAATTTCCCTGTCTTGGTAAATCGGCTCTGTCTAGGCAGCAGGAAAGGTGAGCCCACTGGGCAGTTACAATACACATAAATAACCATAAGGAGCACCAATAAAAGAAAAAAAGTAAAATTATTAGGAAGTGATGCATTCTGAATATGTTAAAGTGAACCAAATATGGCCTGAGAAGGATGCTGTCCTTCTATATTTAAGTCCTTGTGGACAAACTGCAACTTAACTTAATAGGTAGACAAGATTGAAAACCTAACTTAGGAGTATGCGCCTGAAACAATAGGTGAGTCTTGGCCAATCCCAGCAGCTGTACTTCAACCACTTGTATACCGCTGCGTGTTCAAACTGTGTTCAAATAAGGTAAATGCTGAGCTGTAACCAATCTAGCTGTTTCTGTACCTCACCTTACTTTTTTGGTCTGTAAATTTGTTCTGACGGTGAGGCACCCCTGGAGTCTCCCTGAATCTGCTGTGTTTCCGGGGACTGCCTGATTTGTGAACTATTTCATTGCTCAGTTAAACTCCTTTAAATTTAATTCAGCTGAAGGTTTTCTTTTAACAAGTATTTACTACTTTTGCTTTTAATATAATTTACTTAAACTAACTTTACATGATTTAATTTTCAATAATGGATGTGTTTAACAATTGGCTTACAAAATTCCTGAAATTTAACAACTGGCTCTCAGAAGCAGGCATGAGCCAGATCCAGCACACTTGTGAACTGAGGCCTTCTGCCAACAGCCATGTGAGTGAAGCAGCTTGGAAGCAGACCCTCCAGCCCAGTCGAACCTCCAGATGACTGCATCCCTAGTCAACATACTAACTGCAACCTTATGAAAGGCTCTGAGCCAGAACTTCCCAGCTACACTGGCACCTCTGAATCCCTGACCCACAGATTCTAAGAGATGATGTTTATTGTTTAAACGACAAAATATCGAGGCCATTTGCTACTCAACAAGAGATAATGTATCAGCAGCTGCTGTAGTCATGGGAGGCATTACCACATGACTAGAGAAGTACAGGAGGGAAATGAGAGGAACCCTGGGTAAGCAACAGCAAACTTCACGGGGTACCCCTGACACCTCTGTAAACACCCTTAGAACTAGTTAGGAGAAAGTCAAGAGAGAATTTGATTTTTTTCAGCATTATTTTTAAACCAATGACATAACTGAGGCTCAAAGAGGCTAAATGACTTCTCTAAAATATACAGCCAATACGCTAGTAAGCAGTAAAATTTGGGTTTAAACCCAATTCCAAGCCAGTGCTCTCCCAGAAAGGCTTTAACAAGATCTCTAACTCTAGAACACTTTGTTTATGAATAATTTGATGCCTACAAAGATCTGATAAGTGAAAGGATTATTTCCACTTTGCACCGTTAAAAATTGAGATTTGTACAACTAATAACCAGAGCTGAAACTAGAAAACCATTGAACTTCTAGTCTAATATTTAAAAGAAGACTGAAAATATAAGTTAATTTGAGTATAAAATATGATTGTATGTAATTAAGTGTTAAACTTTATAGTGTACAATATAAAGCCTATAAAAATTCAGAATTTGATGGCCTTCTTATGTTTTTCATAGACTTTATTGTTTAGAGTAGTTTTAGGTTCACAGCAAAATTAAGTGGTAGGTACAGAGACTTCCCATATATCCCCTGCCCTGACACACGCATAGTCCCCAACCCTACCACCACCAGCACCACCACCACCAACCTCCCCCACCAGAACATACATTAACACATCATTATCACCCAAATCAACATTAAGATTTATTCTTGGTGTTGTTCATTCTGTATATTTGGAAAAATGTATAATGTCATGTATTCACCATTAGAGTATCATACAGAGCAGTTTCACAGCCCTAAAAATCCTCTGTACTCTGCCTATTCATCCCTCCCCCCTCCTTATTAATTACTAGTCTTTTTAATTTGTAGGTAAAGGCAAACATCTAACCAAAGGAAGCGCCTGTTGTCAGTAAAAGTAGATAATTCTTAAAGCTTTGTTAACATTCTTACTTGTTCAAAGTCAAACTTCTTTTGGGCCTTACCCAATTTGACCCAGGACCTTGAGCCCTTGTTAATTTGCATGATTGCCTCATACAGTATTGATATATTCCCAAGCTTTTCAAATTATTCACTTTAACAGCTTTTCATAAGCACTTCAAATGAATAGTCTCACAGCTTTGTTTTCCAAATGTCCTTTCATGTATCTGAATAAGCCTACCAGACTTTTATGATTACAACAGTTCAGGATAGGAAAGACCAGCCACCAAATTTAACTTGGACACCCTTAACAAATTCCATATGGCTTTTTCTTTTAAGCTTTTATTTTTTATATATTTGGCATGATAAAGGCAGTGATAGGAGTGCTATTAAAATGACCTAAAATTTGAAAGACTGAATCAGAAAAAGAATGCACTCTGGCACTAACCTTGAGAAACCTGGACCAAATGATCTGCCCTGAGAGGCAGACTGTAAATGTGATGATGAGAGAAACAAGATGTGTCCAGAATCCGGTCAGGAATAACAGAATGTAGCTGAAATACAATCAGACAGAGTCTCAGGAAAGCCTAAAAATGATGGCAGTCAAAAGAAACTACATTCTGGGTCAGAGTTTCGTTAAAAAAAAAAAAAAAGAAGAAGAAAGAAACTGCAAAGCAATCAACTGTATAATCATCTGCAGGAGGAAAACATGTCAAGAGGCCTAGGGTGGGCTGCAGAAGAGTTAGGAAAAGGGAAGGCAAAGATTCAGGAAAACGGATGAGTATTCTAGGCAGTTTCTAACATCAACTACCTAGAGACAGAATCTGGTTAATTCTCAGATAGGATGGTCCCTTTTTCCAGGGTTAGGGAACCTCAAACATTTTGGTCTCAGGACCTGTTTATTTCTTTAAAAATTAGTGAGGACCCCAGAGAGCTGTTTTGTTATGTGAGTTATGTCTATAGATGCAGCAAGGTCCCCTTATCCAGTTTCACTTTCCACAGTTTCATTTACACAAGGTCAACCATGATCTCAAAATAATGAATGGAAAATTCCACAAATAAACAATTCAAATGTTTGACATTGTCCACTGTTATGAGTAGCATGATGACATATTGCACTGTCTCATCCCATCCTGCCTGGGACATGAATCATTCCTTTGCCCAGCACATCCACACTATCTACGCTACCCACCCTTGAGGCACTCAGTAGCCACCTGGTTTATCAGATTGACTGTCATGATATTGCAAAGCTGGCATTTGTCACCTTTATTGTACTTAATAATGGCTTCAACATGCAAGAGTAGTGGTGCTGGCATATTGTTATAATTGTTCTATTTTATTATTATTATTGTTCATCTCTTGCTGTGTCTAATTTATAAATTAAACTTTATTACATGTACGCATGTATGTATAGGAAAAATATAGCAAATATTTTTCAGTACTACCCAAGGTTTCCATCATCCATTGTGGGTCTTAGACCATATCCCTCCTAGATTAGAGGGAACTACTTTATTTACCATAATATAAATTAAAGCTGGGAATATTTTAAAATGTGAAATACATAAGCAGACATTCCATTCGCTGTGAGGACAATGACATCATCACTCATCATGTAGACTCTGAAAAATTCCACTGGAGACTCATGAGAAAAGACTGAGAAAAGTCAATAGCTTCTTACATTATCATAAAAGTACTTTTGAGTTCATAGACCCCCAAAAGGCCCTCAAGGACTCCCAGTAGTCCTTGGAGCACATCTTCAGGACCACTTTTCTGGAAAATCAGCAGTTAAACACCTCTTACAAAACTTCCTATGGGAGATGAGAAATTTACCTCTCCCAGCAGTCTAGCCCCCTGCCATCTTTCCCACTAGCATTCTGACTTATACACCAGACTGGAACAAGTTGGCTGGGGGAAGGGGTTTCCCTCTGAGTCTCTTCAGCTCTAGTAAAACTTTGTCTAGGACTCTTAAAGCTGATGCACCTCCCCCCGTAAAGCTCAAGTTCAATCTCACTCCCAAGCATCACTGGTCAGGACTCTGAGAAATAAACCACTGAACAAGTTAGAATAATGTAGTGTATACACCAACTAAGCTCTTACATACTTCAAGTTCTAAGTTCCTTTAGGCACTTTTTATGACATGCCACTAATTCCCATTACAATCCTGTGAGATAGATTTTATAATCCTGCTTTGAGAGATGGACAAACTCAAGGGTTAAGGCATTACACAAAATCATATTGGTATGTGATAAAGCTGGAATTTGAACCTTTCCATGGAAATACTTACTATAATAATAGCGACTGACTGCAAGTATGCCAAGACATTGCTCTAAATTTTATGTATGTCATCTGACGGCCATTCTATAAGCTATATACTCTTATTAATTTCCCATATGTATTTGAGAACTGAGACACAAATAGTTTGTAATGTACACAAGATCATCCAACACATAATTGGTAGAGCTTGACTTACATTGAACCCAGGCAGTCTGATTCCAGAATCCATGCTCTTAACCCTCACCTTCCACCCTTTGTCCAGACATGGTCATTCTCAAACCTATACCCTTACCCTCTTATGGATTGCCTCTTTGGAAGATCTCAAAAAAGGGACCTCACAGAGATGCACCATCTCCTGGCTACAGGGTATGTACTGAGGCCAGTCAGATATAATAAGATCATCTTCATAACACAAATGTGTATAAATATTGTAGCAGCAAATATTTAAGAATAAATACACTAAATATCTACCTGTTTTTAGGAATAAGCAATAGAAAAACCACTGATCACTTTTACAAAGGAACATATAAAACAATTATGGAATGAGAGAATCTCAGAATTATAGAATTATAAAGGATACTAGCTGAGAAATCACTAAGTGGAAAAGTCGTGTAGACAGGAACAGAGAGCATATTTGAATCTTTGTAGAGCCTCCGTCTGTCTCCACATCAATAATTCAAGGATTCTAGCTCACGAGGAACAATTTAAAGATACTCTAATACTACAAGTGCCAGAGATACAGTTGAGACCATTGGTCAATTTTTAAATATCCATTTGTTTCCTTGTGTAGCCTAACTCTGACGATATATAACGCTGCTTAACTTCTTATTTTTTTTAACAAAAAAAAAAGCACATCAGTATTAAGACAATATTAAGAATTGCTTTTCCAGCAATGAATTTTATGGATGCAGACTTTTTTTAGAGTATGACTAATATAATTTTTTTTTGTTTAGTAGTCACCTTGGCTTCAGAGACCAAAATTATTTTTAAAGAATATGTTTAATACATTACACTTTGTTTTGATCTATATATTTTTTTATTTATCCCATTGCCAAGTTTTTCCCATTACCAATTTTAATGATTATTTAGAGCTTTGAACTCTTGTTGAATAGAAAACTCCATTTCCAATGACAATGGTTCCACTTAAGTTCTTTCACAGGCATGATATCAAGATGAATTTAAAAATAATTCCTTTGACATTCTTTGATAATTTCAAAGAAGACAGAAATTTAGAATCTGAGAGCTTTTCAGCTGGAAATAAAAAGTAACAGTTGGAACTGGATAAACCCTTTCTGACTTTCTATGCATTTAAATATTCCTCTTTCAACAAAACTCATTCTATCCCAACTAGATATACTTGAATTCCAAGTTGGTAAGGGGAATTTAAGCTCCACTGTACTGATGTAGCAATATTCACATGTAGTCATAAAAACAAAACCCTTTTTCTTCTTCTCGCTCTCCCTTCCTCTCACCGACTCCCTCTTCAGGGTAGTACCGGTCTTTTGTTCTCACAGTCACTTTGCTTATTGGTTACAAAAATGTTCTAGACCTCTATACAGAGACTAGGAGAGGAATGCTGTCTTGGGTCCAGTGGGTCCAATTAAGCTTAACTGATTCAACAGCTTTCTTTTCTTTTCTTTTCTTTTTTTTTTTGAGACAGAGTTTTGCTCTTGTTGCCCAGGCTGGAGTGCAATTGCACGATCTCGGCTCACCGCAACCTCCGCCTCCTGGGTTCAAGCAACTCTCCTGCCTCAGCCTCCTGAGTAGCTGGGATTACAGGCATGCGCCACCGTGCCCAGCTAATTTTTTTGTATTTTTAGTAGAGACGGGGTTTCACCATGTTGACCAGGATGGTCTCGATCTCTGGACCTCATGATCCACCCGCCTCGGCCTCCCAAAGTGCTGGGATTACAGGCTTGAGCCACCGCGCCAGGAAACAGCTTTCTTTTTTAAGCCATATTATCAATAATCATTCAAAAATGATTCTGAGAAACTTATAAATTTAAAACCTGTGCATGATAATCCAGGCCACATTCTTTGATTGGTTCTGTTGTTGCTGAAACAGATATGGTCAGATTAGGAGTGGGGAGTATTTTTTTAAGACTATAAACAAAAACTTAAATGAAGTTTTAAAAATGGATCCAATCAATGCAGTGTGTGTGTGTGTGTGTGTGTGTGTGTGTGTGTAAATGCCTTAGGCTGTAAGCAGCATATAAAATATTTAACAGTACAAACAAGAAAATTAAATATGCAGACCCTATAGCAAATGTACATTTCAAAATTTTAAACTGAGTTTTGTTGTGTAACTAATTATCCAAATAGCAACAGCTGATAGACCCAGAATAGAAAGGAGTTCAAAAGAACTAGGATAAACATGTAAGAGTTTATAAATAACATCCATCTGTTATTAGTTATATCGCATAGATGCAGCAAATCAACACGTGTTCCTCCTATCAGTTACTGTTTGTCCCAAAACATCTCTCTTGCCAAAACACCTTGGAGCAAAGTGATTGATGATAGAGAGGCAGAGAGAGTACTCTTCAATTTTTAGTTTGTAACATTTCTACATGATGGTATGTTCTTCTCCTTTTGTAACAGCCTTGTTGTGATCTTTATCTGACACCATAGTGCCTGTGACAAATAAAAATGAAGCGATGGATAAAATGGGTCACGGTTAGGTGTTTCTCAATGTGTGGTGTGGTGCTCCTAAGGATAGCCAGGCGTTGGAGCCTGGAGCAGTGGAACTCCTCAGAGCAGGTGCACGAGGGTGGTGCCTGCAAAGAACCAGAGAGCACCCCCGCTGAAGAGGCCACCAGAGGACTTCCAGGAAGTGAGTGGAATGAAAGGATTTGAAAAAAATTACATTAGTGGCTTATATTCTAAATTCAGGGCCTTGCCACCAGCATCTGCCAAGTTTTAGATCCATGTTTAAAGTATTTTCTTCAACTGATTCCACTCACGTTGAAATAGGATTAGTATTGTCAGTTTTATTTTACCCGCCTCACAGAACACTGTTCAGAATAGTTGGTATCTGTGAAAAAGTTCAAGGAGGTAGATAAAAATAGCTATCCATCTATCTACTTTTCTCTTCAATCCAATGGATATGTACAGACATCCTGAAGGATCAACTGGAAGCTAGAAATCCTTCTTTAAGGATTGTAGTCTAGCTGGAGAGATACGGTATTGTATTCGTTATCTAATGCTACATAACAAATTAACCCAAGTTAGCCTGCCTTAATTAATTTTTATTACCTTATGGTTCATATAGGTCAGGAGTTGAGGAGCAGCTTAACTGGGTGAATCTGGCTCAAGATGTCTGAGAGGTGCAGCTCTCAGACTGGCTGGAGCTGCAGTCTCATTCAAACGCTCAACCTGCTTCCACTCCCAATCACAAGGGCTTCAGTTCCTTCCTGGATGGCTGGGAGACCTCAGCCCCTTACCTATCAATAGTTTGTCTTACTGCTCTCCTGACATGGCAGTTGACTTTCCTCTGGAAGAGTGATCTAAGAGAAGGCGAGTAGGGGAGAGAGAGAGCGCACCCAAGATGGAAGCCACAGTCTTTTTATAACCTAATATCAGAAAGGACATACCATTACTTCTGCCATATACTGTTGGTTACACAGACCAACCTGATAAAATATGGAAGGGACTACACAAGTGTGTGAAAACCAGGAGGTGGTGATTATTGGGAGCCACCTTGGAAACTGGCTACCATACATATTTCTTACAAAAATAAATAAATAAATAACAAAACAAATGTGCAAGTTCAATGAATGCTAAATCTAAATGAGTGATTCAGGAAATACAAGAACATCCCAGGAGGGCTGGGCTACTGAGGAAGGGGATGTAGCTGACAGGGTCTCCAACAGGCCTTGAGGAATGGTTAGAATTTAAACAGGCGGATAGACATTGAAAAACATTCCAACTGAGGAAAGTAGCAGGACCAAGGAGGGGAGATGATTGTCCACGGACATACCAGAGAAGCTAGGAAAGCCAGCTAAGTTTTATTCTGACAGCCTTCCACTTTTGGGGCCCAGCACATTTTTCAAGAAAAGATAATTCTGAGTTTTCCTGCCTAGATTTCTGATTTGTAACTCTTTGATACTGGAATCTATGATCCACCGAACCTCATGAAAAATCCCATTACAGACAGAAGTGCAGAAGGGCACCCCAAGATAATGAGAATCAACTCCTAGCGTACCTATAAACCTAAACTGGAAAAACTATACTACTTAAAGCATTAAATTCCCCCAGTGATTTTTATGCAGTGCAACAGCAGACCATTATTTTTAAAATCAAAAGAATCTTACCCTAAACTGGGACTAATCAAACACTAATGAACTTTGATGAGCTGTTTTCATGGTCTCTATTATGTAATGATTAATATCCTATCAATGAAATATTTCTCATCTCATTTAGCCTCCTAATTTATTTAGATAGGAAATAAACAAAGGAAAATGATATATCTGTGTTGGAATTTCTTCTTTGAGATCAATGTTTAATAGTGAGAAGAGCATTCCATCTTTCCATTGATCCCTAATAGTGTATGCGGGTCACCTCTGTAATTGGCACCTAGACACAACAGAGGATATGAAGCACCCCCCTTGGCAATCCCATAGCGTGGACTTTGGTGACTAAGGGGAAGTAACTTGTTTCAACTCCAGGATTTTCATGATATTTTAAATTGGTTAGTTCTGCCCTTCATTGTCTTTTTTTTGTGTGGGTAAACCATACATAATACAAAATTTGCCATTTAAACCATTTTTAATACACCTGAGTGGCATTAAGCACTTTCACAGTGTTGTGCAACCATCACCACCATCCTCAGAACCTCTTTATCTTTCCAAACTGAAACTCTGCCACTATTGAACAATAGCTTCCATTCCTCCTTCCCCACAGCCACTGGTCATCAATATTCTACTTTCTGTCTCCATGAATTTGACTATTCCAAGTACTTCACAGAAGAGGGATCATACAATATTTGTCCTTTTGTATCTGGCTTATCTCACACAGCGTAACTTCTTTAAGGTCCACCCATTGCCCTTCACTGTCTTAAATTTAGATTGTCCATGAAGAAAGTCATGTTCCTTCTTAAGCATGTGGAATTTGCTTCTATCTTTATGTGAGGTTATATGTGATTTCACCTCCCTTCAATACTTAATACCCAAGGATGTCACAGGATGGATAATGCTACACACTCTTTCCCTGGAAACAGGAACAGAGAAAAAGAGTGGTGAGTTGGCACTGTCTCTACGGATGTGAGCAAGAACCGACTAATGGGATCCAGAAGCAGTTTTCAGGAGCTCAAGGTGAGAGGGCACATGGCTGGGTCTCCTGACACATCTGACTTACACTCTTTATATGCTCCTGAATGGCAAAGGAAGTCTAGATCCATTTTCTCCTTGTCTTAATAATAGCTTTGGGAGGTGTAATGACTCTTGCCTGTAATCCCAGCACTTTGGGAGGCCGAGGTGAGCAGATTGCTTGAGCTCAGGAGTTCGAGACCAGCCTGGGCATTACAACAAAACCCCATCTCTACAATAAATACAAATTTAGCCAGCCATGGTAGGGCATGCCTACTCGCCTATAGCACCTAGCTACTTGGAAAGCTGAGGTGGGACGATCACTTGAACCTGGGAGGTGGAGGTTGCAATGAGCCGAGATCATGCTTGGTTGACAGAGCCAGACTTGTGTCTGCAATCCAGCCTGCCTGACAGAGCCAGACTCCGTCTCAAAGTGCATAAGGCTCATACATATAGCCTTATGCATTTTTTTCTCATTGATTACAATGGAATAAAGGATTGTAAGTGTTTAACCTATGCTTTGCTTCACTGCTTTTGAAGAGATATGGGTATATTTGCCATTAATTGGGACCAGAAGTTGTTTTAAATGTATGTGTCCTAGGTAGCAGTTTTATTGAATCACTGCATGATCTCAGTGTGATATATATCACATCAGATAATAGATCGATCAATAGATAGACAGATAGATAGATAGATAGATGACAGACAGGCAGGCACATACATTATACTACTTAGGTCATGAAAGAATTCATAGCTAGATCAGCATGCATGTAGGTGTGTGTACGCATGTGTATAGGTGACATAGGCAAAGACAATATGGCTTCCAGGTGACTATGAAGGACAGTGAGGAGAGTAAATGTCTAGATAAATATTTGATGAGGTATGCTGGGGAAACTGACTAACATGGTACGTTCCCTCTGTTTAACATCAAAAAAGCCACCAGAGGGGTATGATCTTCATGATGGATGTCACCTCACAGTCCACTGCTATAAGACATATCAGAATTTAGAAGGAGAGAAAAGGAGCTTTTGAGAACTGTTTGAAAAGATAAGTGAGATTTCATTTAATAATCTTCAAAAGATCCAAATAAAAGATGAAAACTCCCATTAAAATTATTTTCGCTATGGGACTATAGTTTACACGCAATTCCATGCAGAAGCAAGTACATCCAACCCTGTCTTTTATTAGGATTAGAAGTTCCACTCATTTTCTTCCCTAGTCATCATCATTAGAAGGATCACCATATGGCCTTAACTAAACTCATTCTCACCTGACCATTGTTTTGTCGTTTTCCGTAACTGATGCGGCTGCCACAACAAACTCAAAATCTTAGTAAAAACATAAATAGTTCTCACATGAGTCAAGTCCTATGCAGATTTCCAGCCTCTCTGTTTAGTGAGTTGGATATCTAGGTTCCCTTCATCTTCTGCCACTTCCATCTCAAGTCGTGTCTTCCAAAGTTGCCTCAACAGGGGAAGAGAGAAATGGAGGAGGCACACACGTCTTAACTGCCTTGGCCAGGAAGTGACTCACGTCTCTTCTGCTCAGTCTATTGCCCCAAACCAAGGGCATAGGAGGCCGGGAAGTGCAAGGAAGCACATGGAAATTCAGTGAGTACCAAGTGTCTCTACCATACGTGATGTTTTTAGGATTGTTAAAAAAACTAAGACAGGCTGTATTTTCCACTTGGTACTATGTCCTGTACAAATAATACCCATGTGTTTGAATTTACTCAAGATAATAGCAAACCAACGGAAATCACAAAATACTCTACAGATCTCCAATGCTGATATGCAAATCCAAATTTCAAAATGCTCTGAAAACCAGAACTTTCCAGTTTTTCCAATAACTAGTTCAATGGAAACAACATGACCAGAATTGAAGTAGGCTATTTACCAGCATACCTGGACCTAAGGTTTTCATTTAAGAGGAAGTGAATCTGAATAAAATATACATACATTACAAGTAAGAACAGAAACTAAACTGGAACAACATTTTAGAGATATTCCATCTGTCTTTACGCTTTTAGTCATTTGTCATGCAAATGCATTCGTCGACATTTATTATTTCCTATGTGACAGGCACTGTTTTAAGTACTTTGCATTTATCACCTCATTTAATGTTCTCAACAACCCTTTGGTGTAGGTGATATTATTAGTAGTATTTTTTTTTTAGACAGAGTATCGCTCTGTCACCAGGCTGAAGTGCAGTGGTGCTATCTTGGCTCCCTGCAACCTCTGCCTCCCAGGTTCAAGTGATTGTCCTGCCTCAGCCTCAGCCTCCCAAGTAGCTGGGACTACAGGCAGGCTCCACCATGCCCAGCTAGTTTTTTTTTTATATGTTAGTAGAGACAGAGTTTCAACATGTTGGCCAGGATGGTCTCCATCTCCTGACCTCGTGACCTACCCGCCTCAGCCTCCCTAAGTGCTGGGATTATAGGCGTGAGCCACTCCACCAGGCCAGTATTATTACCTCTACTTAGCAGACATAAAAATAAAGTCCCAATAAGTCTAAAAATGGCAACTCAGCTAAAAAGTGGGGAAGTCAGGGATAAAATGGAGGTGAACTTACTCCAGAAGCCCTTTTTTAGAAAAACTACTATGCTATTCTGTTCCCACATAGAGTTTAAAATCACGTTAAGAAACTCTCTTACCTTTCCTGTGTCTCCATCAACATTTGATGAACTAAACCTGAGCTGAGCTATGTTAAGCTTTGAATCATGTATACATATATGTTAATTTATAAGAATTTTTAGTAGAATTTGAATGACTAGTTGGTTTTATCTTAAGCTCTACGAACAAAAATTTTGATTGGCATCGCTGTCATGGTTCTTCCATTTCACAAAACTTTCTGAGCAAGAATTCAACTGAGCTATAGGGTAGTCCATAACACAAAGGAAATTCCTATCAGTCATTGAAAAAGATAGGCTTTGGCTTGTCTTAGGAGACTACCTGGAAAAGTTCTGTCAACAAGAAATGTTTATGTAGTAAATGAATTAACCTCATTAAATCGAGGTTTAAATGTGATACAGTCCTCCCCAACTTTCAGCTTTATTTTTATTTATTTATTTATTTATTTATTTATTTATTTATTTATTTATTTGAGATGGAGTCTCGCTCTATCACCCAGGCTGGAGTACAGTGGCATGATCTTGGCTCACTGAAACCTCTGCCTCCTTGGTTCAAGCAATTCTCCTGCCTCAGCCTCAGAAGTAGGTGGGATTATAGGCGCGTGCTATCACACCCAGCTAGCTTTTGTATTTTTAGTAGAGACAGGGTTTTACCATGTTGGCCAGGCTGGGCTTCTACTATTCACCTCAGGTGATCAGCCCATCATGGCCTCCCAAAGAGCTGTAATGACAGGCATGAGCCACTGCCCCTGGCCCACTTTCAGCTTTATTAAACTTCTTACACAAAAATTATATGTAGTTAGGCTGTACAATGTGACGTTTTGATATATGTATACATTGTGAAATGATCAAATTAAACTAATTAATATATCTACACTTCACATACTTATCATTTTTAAAGACTAATTAAACTTACTATGAACTACTACTTTCTGACATTTTTTAATGTCTCTTTTGTTGTAGGACGTGACCGTAGAAAGAATGCTACTACTTCCTGTTTCCTGGGAATAGTCAATACTGACTCAAGACATGTTCCACTGTACTAAAATAATTATATTAAATATACTTACTTAAGAAAAGTAATTTTTCTTAAAGTTTGATATTTTGAATTAAAAAATAACTATTTCAGAGAACTATTTTCTCTATAATCTTAAAAACTCTTCATCCAAATGTGGTAGTATAGTCTTTTTGAAACTCTCTAAATTATGTTACAAATTTTTCTAAATTATAATTTTGTATTTATTGATGTTTTTCAAGAATATGAGTATTAAATAAAATTGTTGCTAAGTTATCTAATTAAAATTAATAAAATAAAGAGACTTTGCCTAACCTCTCAGTCATTCCCATTCCCTCACCTGTAGTATCTTGAAAGAGCAGGGGAGTGGTTGGTTAGCTGGTTGGTTGGTAGTTCTCTCTCACTCTACCAGCCCTACCAGCCTGAGTTAATTTCCTGCACTGTCAAGAGCATTCTTGATGCTGAGAAGTAGATTGCCTGAAGATAGTCACATCCAATTCTCAATAAGAGTGAAAAGAAACATTTATCTATTTAAAAACAAACAAAGGCTAATTCGAGTAGAAGCCAAGTGTGACATTCCAGATTATATATGCTATGGCATTCAGTTTTGGCTTTGTAACAAATGACAATCTCTGTGCTTATAATAACTAACAATTTCATGCTCACATGTGAGTAGGTTGACTGGGCTGGAGCTGATCTAAGCTGAGCATAGCTGAGAAAAGCTGGGCTTCAAGGTTCTAGCCAGCTTTAGGCCACTCATTCTGGGGTCCAGGTTGAAAGTGTAGCCACACCTGGGGTATTCTCTTCTCATGAGGAATCAAAAAAGCCGAAGAAGAAAAGCCAAATCATGGAAATAAATGTAAAGCCTTTGCTCATGTTACATCCTCTGGCATGCTATCAGGTCTGGCAAATTACATGGCCATGCCCAGTTTTAGTGGGGATAAAAAATACGTCCTGCTCACTCTGGAAGAGAAACTCAATCACAAGGTAAAAAAAGCATGGATGTACAATTCCATAAGGTAAAGGAGATGAAGAATTAGGAACAATAATTTACCATGTGTACTGATTTATAATTTAATGTTTCTCTTTAAAAGGAAGACTCTTGTCAGAGATGAAGCCTTCATATTGAAGAGACTTCATTTCTCTCATTCAGTTTCTCTGTGCTGCTACTGTGCCAAGATGGGCACAAGGTGCACGCCAGATGCATCGCCTCCTCCTCAGCCCTCTTCTCACTCCGCTGTACAGTGTCCTTTGGGTGAATGGCCCCACTTTCCTGACTTTGACCATCTGAAAGATTAATGAAGCCTCC
Organism: Saimiri boliviensis; assembly: GCF_048565385.1. Classification (NCBI taxonomy): domain Eukaryota; kingdom Metazoa; phylum Chordata; class Mammalia; order Primates; family Cebidae; genus Saimiri; species Saimiri boliviensis. Next base: position 74,358,701 of record NC_133464.1, on the reverse strand, counting down.
ATCTCTGTATCCCCTCTCTCCTCTTGCTGCTCCTCCCCTGGCTCTCCCTCATGCTATAAAAACATCAACGGTCTTCCTCACTGCTTTATACCACAGCATCTTGTTTCTCAGCCTCTCCCTTCCATGGACTGTGAGCAGAAACAGTGTGTTTATTCATCTGTTTCTCCAACACCCAGCACATGAGCAGCACATTGTCAGACTTTCACTAAAAGGATAAATAGGAAGAGCATGATGATGAACTAGTTAACGCATATAAAGTACATTATTCAGGTGTTGGATGCCCTAAAAGCCCTGACTTGACCACTATGCAACCCATGTTTATAACAAAATTGCACATGTGTCCCATAAATTTATACAAACAAATAACTTTTTGAAGGCATAAATAAGGAAATTTTTCTTCTTATTGGTTCAGAGAAAGTGTTTTATTGTAAAACATATCTATTTTTAAAAATATTTTTAAAGACAGTGCCTTGCTTTGTTGCCAAGACTGGAGTGTAGTGGCACAATCTCCTGAGCTAAAATGATCCTTCTGCATCAGCCTCCCAAGTAGCTGGGACTACAGATGCATGCCACCACTCCCAGTAATTTTCTTTTCCTAAATTTTTAGTAGAGATGAGATCTCCCTATGTTACCTAAGCTAGTCTTGGACTCCTGGCCTCAAGTGATCCTCCCACCTCAGTCTCCCAAAGTGCTAGGATTACAGGCATGAGCCATCACACCTGACCCCCATATCTATATTTTAATAATGCTGAGGAAATACTATAATTTAGGTTGCCATTTTGCTCACTACTGTTTTACTTTATCAATTCTTTACTTTCTACATTACTATTAACCCACACAGGTCTTTCCCCTTATCTCAACTTCAATTGCCCTTAAAATGGGTATCACAGCATTCAACACTTATGGTTAATTATTTTATCTATTTTAGTTTTTTGCTCCTCAATTAGATTATGATCTTGAAGACAAAGTTGTACATGCTGGAATGTATATAATACCTTACATGTGGCATATAATCAATGCATACAAAATATAGGAAACATAATAATGATTAATACATAGTTATTACAATGTTCCAGGCACTATTCTAAGGCAATCCATCTGTTGACTCATTGAATCCTCAAAACAAGTACAATTGTTATCATTCTTCTAAGGAAGAAATGGAAGGCACAGTTAAGGAATCCACTTACTACAGAGATACTGAAATTCCACCCAAGCAACTTGGTCCCAAAATCTGGGCTTCTAATCCCTTTCCTTACTAAAAATGCAATAAACAAAGCTAATTGGTTGAAACTTTTTAATCCTTTTCAATATTTACCTAAAACTCTCAAAAAGATGTGAAAGTTTGCTGATTATATCCAGCAAAAATATCCATATTATTTCTTATATTGTTTTTAGCCCTGTGCTTGGAGTAAACTGAAACAAAGTTACACATCCATCACTACTGAATATTTTAGAAGCCAGCGTATTTTTTTTTTTTTTTTTTTTTTTTTTTTTTTTTTTACCACTGAGGACCTTTTCAGTGGAAAAGAAAACTCAACAATATAATTATTTTGACTGGATGTTGGATATCCTTTAATAAATTTATTTGGGAAAATGTTTACTAAACATCTAGTATAGGTTTAGGCTAAGTGTTGAGCTAGAGTCATCATGCTCCCTGCCAACCAGGGGCTCACAGAGGTTCACAGTAGCAGAGAGAAAGAGATAAGTAAGTAAATAATTATAGCAAAGTATTAATTGCTCAAAATCAAGTCAACCCCTACCTAAACAAGAAGTTCAAAAATCTGTCTACAGTAGACCAAAATAATGCAAGTCATGTTCATTTCTGACCACTAGCACTAAAGGATTTTCCATACTTTAGGTAAGAAAGGGGATATTGCAGAAAACCCCAAATATGAATAAAATACCTGTTTTCAGCATATAGAATAATATAAGTGGGTAAGGACACATATACCACATGAGACTGCTGGCTGACCTTCTCTCTTAGGATCTTTTCAAAATTTACCAGTTATATATACTATTCCATCTCAGCCAACTCTAATGTTGGAAAATAATCTGGTAAGTCAATCCCCCCTAAGATATTAATGGTTTGTATTCAAAGACATTTTACGGAGGGGATTTGCACACTAATAGGCCACTCTTAAAAATAAAAGCCTTAATTCACTATTACAGATCACTGGTTTTAGAGTACTAAGCATTGTATGACTTTTATCTCTCACTATGAATGTTCTATCCTGATTTGTTCATGTTGAAATATGAAAGCCTTCATCAACTCCACTCATCTTGGACAAGATGTAACGCAGGTCCAAGCCACATGCACTTAGAAACAATTCACTTAGCAGATTATAATTTTTTTTTTTTTTTTTTTTTTTGAGACAGAGTGTTGCTCTTGTTACCCAGGATGGAGTGCAATGGCGCGATCTTGGCTCACTGCAACCTCTGCCTCCTGGGTTCAAGCAATTCTCCTGCCTCAGCCTCCTGAGTAGCTGGGACTACAGGCACGTGCCACCATGCCCAGCTAATTTTTTGTATTTTTAGTAGAGACGGGGTTTCATCATGTTGACCAGGATGGTCTCGATCTCTCGACCTCGTGATCCACCTGCCTTGGCCTCCCAAAGTGCTGAGATTACAGGCCTGAGCCACCGCGCCCGGCCAGCAGATTATAATTTTTAATCTAAATTTTTGTGATACAGAATTCATAATAACAAAAACAATAATCACTTTATGTGAAACTAATAACATTAGAAATTGTAGTGATCATGGGGAAATAACTAGTTATTTTTTTAATGCCCTGGGCCCTAATTATGTTTTCTGGTTTTCCTTTTCATAAGACAACTCAGGATCACAATAAGACAACTTTAAAAAAGTAATAATATATTCACACACCTTAACTAAGTATAACCCTTGCATATACTGACGTTTCAACCTTTCACAGCAAAATCCCTGCCTAGCAGCAAACAGATTGTAATTCATACAACTGCTGCTAAGAAGAAAAACTAATAAACCCAAGAAGAAATTAATGGAGTATAAAACATCTTTTGATTTATAGAACAGAATTTTTCACATAACCCTGAAATTTGGAGGTGTACCAGCAGTAGTTTTGCAAATCACCTAAAGCCAGGGATTACCTAGACACCCTCTCCTAGTACCAAGCAGAGAGAAACTTTACACTTGCCAAAGCCTAGCCAGCTGGAATTCTGGGACCTGAGCCCAAGGGTGAGTTACGTTGGTGAGAGTTCTTAAAACAGGAATGGGAAGAAACCAAAAACAACTTCCTAGCAAAATCAGCATTGAAAAATGGTCTCCACCACACATCAGGAAAGATGTTGAGGTGGCCCCCAGAATATAAAGACCAGAGCAAGGAAGATGTGTTGGAAAAAAAAAAATATGGAAATTCCCTTACTTGCCTCTTAAAAGAGCACTCATAGCTTCATTGGGTGGGGCAGAGAAAGCAAAGACAGAGCAGATTTAAACAGAGGAAACTGGCTGGCCATGGTGGCTCACGCCTATAATCCCAGCACTTCAGGAGGCTGAGGTGGGCAGATCACTTGAGGTCAGAGTTCAAGACCAGCCTGGCCAATATAGTGAAATCCCATCTCTAATCATAATACAAAACTTAGCTGGGTGTGGTGGCATGTACCTGTAATCCCAGGTATCCGGGAGGCTGAGGCATGAGAATGCCTCATTCTCATGGGAGGCGGAGGTTGCCATGAGCCAAGATCATACCACTGCACTCCAGCCTGGGCAACAGAGCGAAACTGTGTTTCAGAATAAAATAAAATAGATAAACAGAGAAAACCATTCTTACAGTGTGCACTTTAAGAAAAAAAAATGTTATCAAATTAAGCTAAGGGTTCATTCACACTGGTGAGTGAAGGACAGGAAGCCGAAAGAGATAGAGTGAATCGTAAATTTCTCTCAATTCTGTTCACAGATTTCATTTCCCAAAGTGACAAATTATTCTGGTTTCGCTAGACTTAATCCCAAACTCAAAACTTCATTTCATTAAAATAGCAACACCTAACATTCTCTGAGGCTATTTCAGACTGTTTTAAACCTTCAGCAAAGCTCTTTTAATAGTTTCAAACAAATTACACATCAAAACAGCTATCAAGGCTGCCTGTCAATGAAACTAATTACATGACACAAAAGGACCTAAAAACCTTAGCAAATCAGATGTTTATTCAAATATAAAAGCTTTTCCCCACTAAAATACTTAAAAGAATGTATGATGTGGAAATAACATATAAAATATCCTTTTAGATAGTTTGCCTTGCCTTGTTTAACACACTCATATTTGTGAAAAAAATTTACTTCTGGAAGTTGCGTAATCATCAAAATGAATGCTTTAACAAATCTCTTTTTTCCTTTCTACCACTCACTGCATGTTGTAACATGATTTCTGATATTGTGAACTGGAGCTGCTATTTTTGAAACCACAAAGATCTGTTTGGCATCACCCATGTGAGATTTGCCCTGCTGAAGAGCCTTCCACTCTCCTCCCAGCACTTCAGTTTGATGGAAGAGCCTTTAACCCTTCCCACTTCAGAATGCATTCTGATGTCTGACTTGTTCCTATCACGATGAAGACCATAGTCTTACTTATTTTAGAAAAGTATTGGTTACATGCTAACAAAATTGCAATACGAATCAGGAAGAATACTTACAACCTATGTTACTAGACTTTTTTCTACCTAAGAATTAGATAAACTCTAAATTCACATTAAGTTCACTATCTCTAACACTGATGCAGGGTTTTTCTTCTTGGTCACTTTACAAGCTGGGGACCCCTGGCCAGTGACACTCCAGCTGCGCCTTGCTCAGCCACGCTGCCATGCCCTAGCTCACCTGTGTTATAGCTTGTACCTGAATTCGGCAGTTCCCAAGCTGTGGTACCACACCCAAGAAGAGTGAGGATATGCTGGACATTGATGGATAAGGAGGGCAGAGAAAACTTGACTGAGCAACAGAAGCAGCTTTCAGTGGAGAGGGAATGCATGATTGGTCCCCCTGCCCAAAGGTGGGAAAGTTCCCCCAAGTGGCTAGATCTGGGGCCTTTTATGGACTCAGAATGGGGAGCGCATGCTGATTGGTTTGTGAGTATGTAAAAAAGGTTAAAGCAAAGACATCACTCAAAGGTGGACATGACAGTGTAGAAAACCAATTAGGAAAGGGTCGGTACATGTAAAATAGGTGGAGAGTGGGGACCAATCAGAGGAAAGTTTGCCAAACAGGAAAACAAGCTCTCAATCCCGCGGTAGGGTTTAACCTGTAGCTTGGCTTTCAGCCTTTAAACTGTCTTTGACTTGGAGATGGGGTTTCACCAGGGACCCACTCCCGTGTGCTCAGGAATTTTGCTGCCTCCTGTCGCTATCAGCACTAACAGATCATTCTACAGTAGTGGCTGCACCATCATAAATATCAAATACATTTTAAAGGCACATTTACCACTATGAAAGTAACACTAAAGAAGAAAAGGCCTTTCAGTCCTTGCACACAGGGGAACAAGGTCGTGAAAAAAAGGTTTTGGTGAGGTGCCGCCATTTCTTCCGTTCTCGGTCTCTGCGCCTTTAGCAGAGCTTCCAGCAGCGCTATGTTGGGCCAGAGCATCCGGAGGTTCACAACCTCTGCGGTCAGTAGGTGCCACTGTGAGGAGGGTCCTGGGAAGAATTTGCCATTTTCACTGAAAAACAAGTGGTGGTTACCAGCCCTGATGTGTTTGTACTTTGGATCTGGATTTGCTGCACCCTTCTTTATAGTAAGACACCAAATGCTTAAAAAAAAAAAATAAGGATGTTTCAGCTCATCCATTTAACGGTATGAAGAGCATTTTAAGAGGTGCAGTCTCTGAAAAATGGCTCAAACTCACATGGCATACTAGATATGTGTGTAAATAAAGTTATGACCTGAATGCTTAATGCCTCTTTCCTGAAATAGGGAATGTAATAATTGACCATTTGCCTACTTTATTATCTGGGTAATATTCAAGTATTACTCCTTGTGATTTAGATTATTTAATGATGTTAAACTGAGTGTTATATTAAGGGAAATACAAATTGATCTTAGGTTTTCCTCTTTTTTTTTTTTTTTTTTGGTCATTAACTTGGAGGAAAGAATACTTTTGCTCTTTACTTTGATATGGTAAAAAAAGTTTTCCCATGATTAATCATTAGGAAAACTATTAGTTTATTCAAATTGAAGTTCTGGTTAATTAGATATTTAAGTGCTTCATTTTTATTTTCTTCTGGGCCTGTGACCTAAAACAGAAATGTTTGCCTCAGTAAGTGTTCTAGTGACCAGTATTCATCTTATTTGGAGTGAATAAAAGAATATTTGAAATTAAAAAAAAAGAAAACAAAATTTATTATGGCTTTATATAGTGAATCTTTCAACAATGACTAATTCTTATTTGGAAATTTTAGGGGTTAGGCACTTTCTCTTCAATCGGTAAGTTTTTCCTCAATGTAACTTGCCTTGAGATGTGAGGATAAATGATTGATAACCTATGTCATTACTGGGCTCAGTGTTTACTGATATTCAACATGTACTAATTGATAATGGGTTTTTTCTCTTCAGTATGTGCTTATGTCTAATATTTTTATTCATCCTTTATCATTAACTTGAAAATAATGATTACAGATAAGTTACATATCCTTCATAGCTTCAAACTCATAAAAAGACAATTTTAGTAGAACACTTGCTGACTTATTAAAAAAAAGAGTATAGGAAGCTTTAAAATTTAATATATTTTTGTATGTTTGTTTGTTTTTTGCAGCCTGCGCGTTGACTTGTGGAGAGTTTATTCTGAAGCCTACACTTAATGATTTGTTTACACCAGTATGGAAGCTTCTCACTGTGGTGTTTTAATGTATGGCCTCAATCAGTACTAAAGACTTGTGAAATAACCTCACCCCTTCTATTCTTTCATGACTCATAAAAGTTTTAAATAAACTGATAGGAGAAGGCAACACTGTTCATGTAACACTTCACATTTTAGAGCCAGTTTTGATATCATAGAAATCATAAAGCAGAGTATCTCTAAACATCTCAGAAATGCCCAAAAAGGTGCAACTTTTCTACTTGGCAAATTGAGCCAGGCATTTACAGGACAATCTTTAAAAAATCAGTTGGATGGTGAAGGGTTAAGCTGACCAAGAATAAACAGACCACTTCTGGTGAAACGGTAGGGAACTACTTTCAACTATAATAGAAGGAAAATAACCGAGCTTTGTGAACAAATTGGAACTGGCACAAGACTTCAAAGCCATCCCTTTTAGTAGTGCTTATACCAACCCAGTACAGCATTACAGTGCTTTAGAATTGAACACCGAAAAGCCAGTATAATTATTTCTACCATTCTCTAAGGTAGTGACTAAGCAAAGTCAGAAACATTCTTAAAGTCAAAATAAATATAAGCCTGTTTCCACTTTCAAAATAGCCATTACCTTTGGTTGGAAATCATCCCAGCCCAGCTCTGTCTGACACTTACTAAGACTAGACAACCTCCAGGCTTCCTGTAGGCTACTATTGTCCTGTCTTATTAACTTTAAGATCAGCTACGAATTCCAAAACATTTGTGTCTCTTCTATATAGTGCAAGTCCTTTAAGAAAAATCACCTTTTTCAATCCATTGCAGGAACCAAGGCTGTGTAATAGCAGAAGAAAATTGTGCAACAGGAACGAAGATCAGCAGTATATACTAAACAAGCAACTGACTTTGTTAATCCCTTGAAAAATAGTGTCATAGGGGATGTTTTTAAATTAAAGAAGAATTATTTTGCCTTTCTTTTCATTCACTGTTGTGTTTCTTCCTGCAGTATCGCTGGAGGCATGTGATTTAAGGACTGTGAAATCAGTGGGAGCAGACTAATATGATATTTAACACAGACAGCTCTGGAGTAAGACAGTCTAGGTTAAATCCTGGCTATGAGAATTGAGAGAAGGCACATAAAGTTCTTTGCATCATGGCTGGCACACAGTCTGTGCTCAAAAAATAATATTATTATTACTACAAATAGTGCTTCATACAGTTGGATGCTCAATGGATGTTGATTGGATAGATGGATGCTTGTTTGAAATAAAAGGAAACAGTTCCTGTAGGCAAACAGCTCAATTGGTGTAGACAGAAGTCTCTTGTTCAACCTGTCTGCCATTATTTATCTGCCTGTAAAGACTATGAATGTCGAACCAGAAAATACCCAGAAAAACAACAGCTTAGAAAGTCAGCGCAAAAGAACTGGGATAATCAGAGAAGCTAGTTCTTCTAGTTCTGGCTTTAATTTGCTCACATTTTCAATTCACACAGTGTTTTGAAAAGTCAACCCATAAAAATCCTTCAAGACCAGGAGTTTCTCTCCTAGCCTCTGAAGGCATTCAGAACATGTTACCCCAAAATGTGGCATATTGATTATTTTGAGCTAAAATAAATTAAGAACAAGCCAACACAAGGAAAGTTCTTACCTCCCCCATCAAGTACCTAAAATAAGATATAAATTTCCCCTTTCATATAGGAAATGTACATTTATAAGAAGAATTTATCTGTACCAAGAAGAGAGGTACTCTGAGTAAATTTGTCACCTGAGAGACTTACCTACATAACAAGACAAGCTTCATTCACTATAAGCATTTCCTGTGTCACTTACTTTCCCATCATTTACCTCTACCACCATGCAGAAACACCAAACCCTTATTCTACTTCCTTGAGTCTCATATTTTTGTGGGACTCCCAGGTATGTAATTAAAATGTTTTTTTCTCCTGTTAATCTGTCTTATGTCAATTTAATTCATAGACCAGCCAAAGAACCTAGGATAGAAGGAAGCAATTTTTCCTCTCCTATACCTCTTAGTGTTAGAGATTTAAAGATCTCCATCTTAAAATCTATTGGGCTGTTAAATAAAACTTAGAAGAGGCCATTGATTCAGGCAGAGCTCCTGTACCAGGCCCACCAGACCAAACCAAAATGCAGTCACTCATGCTGAAGTTCCACACCACCAAGCTGAAACTAAGCTATTTTCCTTCTGAGAAATCAGCAGTGTGAGAGAGATAATAGCCAAATCCCCAAACAGTCCAGGTTATCCTGAACACGATAAGAAAGTCTCCTCTGCTTTATCTTTTACAAGGAAAGGAACTTTGAAATGACCAATACACTTTTTCTCTGTTGCTGCTTTTCCTCGGCCTCTCTCTACCTAAAAACCCAATCTCCTCTGTTCAGTTTATCAGAGCATTTATTCCATTTTATAAGATGAGATGTTGCTCAATTGTAGAATCATAACTAAAAGCTAATTAAGATCTTTAAACTAAATTTGTTGTAATTTTGGCTTTTGACAGGGCAATAATCATGATATATGTCTCGTTTTCATTTCACAGCACTTGCAAGTAGGAATTATTCTACTTCATTGATTAAGAAATTGAGAGTCATAAAGTTTTGATAATTCATGCAAATCACACACCTACCAAGTGGTAGAGCCAGGACTCAATTCCAGGTCTTAGACTGGGCTTTCATGCTGACTTGACCATCACTTCGACAACAACAAAAAATATATGGAATACCTACTATCTTGTCAGGTGCCATTTGTGTCTAGAAATACAAATGTCAATACTGCCCTCAAACTGTTTATCATCTAATACAAAAGACAGACAAAGACACTCAAAATCCCTCTACTACGTCCTATGCAGTCTGTGAAAACTGCGGATTCCTGGGACCCATCCCAGATACGGTAGCTCTGGGTTAAGCCAGCAATCTGCACTTTTAGCAAGTCTTCCCAGGGTAATTCTCTGAGACAACACCTGGAGAAGGATTATAATGGAGTCAGGTTTAGGAACAGAAACGGAGGTTTCCCGGGAAGATGCTTCCTAAATTTGAGTTTTGAAGGATCAGTGGGAGTTGGCTAAGCAGAGTGGCAATAAGAAGAGAACAATTTAGACAGAAAAACAGAATCAATCAAATTTTTGAGAGATGAAACTCACTCAGAAATATAGCCGTTTAATGTAACTAAACTAAAAGGACGTAGAGGAGAAAAGATTTAGAGGAAATAACTACAGACGTAGACAGGGCCTAGATCCCTAGAAGCAAACAGAAAGCCAGGGCAGCTGGAGGTGGGCTATGAGCACAGGAACAAAGAGGCCCGACCATGGGTTACTGCCTCCCTCCCATACTCCTCAGAATCTCCGATTGTGCTATACAGAGGCTTGTGTAAGTTTATTCCTGAATAATTAGATTTCCCTTGAAATGGCCTGATCCCATTAAAATGTGTCGCTGAGGAGCATTTGAACCAAGCCAGTAGCAGGCTTCAACATACAAAACATATTTTACTACGAAATGGTGAATCTTCAAATTATGTTTAAGTTAATACAACTTACAAAGCTAACTGAAGTGCAGCAAAGACGAACCCCAATTAGCAGCCCTTAATCTTCTGCTCTTTGCCTTTCCAAATCTGAAGGTATTTCCCCTCAGGTACACTGTGCAATGTAAAATCATTATGCCAATGACCTTGTCCTGCTTAGAGAATTCCTTAATCTAAACCATTACCAGTATTCCCTGGGCTCCAGGGCTAAGAGCACACCTCTTTAACATGCGTCCTCTTCACTTCACTCGTGGGAATGACGTAGTTCTCCAGAGTCTAGTTGAAGAAAGTGATAGAACAGATTGAATGCATTTAAATGGATAGGGAAAATGACACGAAAACATGCAAACTTGTATAGTGGCATGGTTATTGATTGTTAGGGAAAGAAAAGAAGATTAACCTTTCAAGTCAGGAAGATGGAGAGGCTCAATTCTAGCTGTCTGAGGCAAAGAAACAGTGGGGTTTATCTGCAGCCAGAGTTAGACCTCTCTGTAAGCCAGCTGGGGGTATTCCAACATGCCTTTCCTCCACCAGGAAAGGCTAATGCAAGAGATTCCTTTAAGTAGAATAAATCACCTGGTGGTCAGCTGTTCCTGCATCTTGCACTATTTTATGTGAACAGTTCTTTTTTTTCTTGCAAGACTTTCCTATTTACTGCAAGATGTTTGTCATTCCTACACTAACGCCAACAGTGGCCCCGGTCATTATGACCATCCAAAATAACTCCCACATTTCCAAACCGTCCCTAATGGAGATGCTAGTACCCTCAACCTCACCTTGAGAACCATTGAATAGAATCTTAAATACCTGGCAGGGACCTACAAGCTACATCCCCATTTTGTAGTAAAATGAAATCCATCTTAAACTTTATTAAGTAGGGATAGACCTACAACACAGTTTTCATGACTCTCATGCAAACACTTATTCTCTAAATCTTGAGGCTGCCAAATTCTAAAAAAAAAAAAAAAAAAAAAAAAACTTCTCTGTTTTCCTACTGAAATCTCTCATACCATCTAAAAACTCTCTGTTGAACAAGTAAATGCAAATTTCTGGCAACTTCTCCCTTTGGCAATGTATGCTGTAATACCTTTTTCTCAAACTTAAAGTACTGGCTAGTACTGAGGCCAACAGGAATAAAACTAGGTTTACAGCTGGCAAAAAACCCAGGCATCTTCAGATGGAATGTGTGGGCAAGACTAATGAAAAAAGAAAAATAAATATCTAGACTTACCCTCATGAAACTTCAGAATACCAAGCATAAAACAAGAACTTAGAAACTTCCACAGAGATGAAAAAACAGATTTCTTCAAAGGAATAATAAGCAAATTGGTATCATAATTCTCATCAAAAACACTGGATTATAGTACAGTGGTGCCAATAAACCTGTTTCCTAAAAGGCAAAGAAACCTCTTCCACATTTTGAGGAAAAAAGAAAAAAAAAACTAGAATTCTTTTTCACTCAAAGGAGAAGATAAAATAATTTTTTATACATGCAATAAAAAAGTACCTAACAAATGACTCCCCAAAAACTGCTGTGTTCCACCAAAAAAATTAAAAGCTCAGGAAAGACATTAGTTTCATAATGTAATGCAAGTTATCAAAGAGTCCAACAAAGAGCATTCTAAATCCTGGGATGCCAGTTACACAACACATCTAGGAATCTACTACTATAGTGCACCATACTTGTTGGAAGGCTTAGTGAGGGGAGGCTATTTATGGGATGGAGCAGGGTGGCCGGGGAAAGGGCAGCCCTAAAACGTTTGGGTCTCATTCACAAAGGACTTCACATTTAACTTCAAACCAGGTTATGCCACAGTCACAAAGATCCACCCAAGTGGTTGAACTCTTAAGATTTTTCATTGTTTGAGCTTCCTTCATAGAAACCCTAAGTAACCACGGTAGCTTAAATAGCATAAGAGTTTTGTTTTTTTTTTCTTTTTTCTTTTTTTTTTTTTTTTGAGATGGAGTTTCGTTCTTGGTACCCAAACTGGAGTGCAATGGCGCAATCTCGGTTCACCGCAACCTCCGCCTCCTGGGTTCAGGCAATTCTCCTGCCTCAGCCTCCTGAGTAGCTGGGATTTCAGGCACACGCCACCACGCCCAGCTAATTTTTTGCACCTTTAGTAGAGACGGGGTTTCGCCATGTTGACCAGGATGGTCTCGATCTCTCGACCTCGTGATCCACCCACCTCGGCCTCCCAAAGTGCTGGGATTACAGGCTTGAGCCACCGCGCCCGGTCGGGTTTCTCTTTTTTTAAAAAACACAATAAAAAAATCCTAAGGTTGGCCGTTCCTAAGGTTGGCCATTCCTAACATTGGCCAGTATAGCAGCTTGAGGAAATCTCAGCTGAGAACTCTTGGGAATATCTGGCCCTTCCTGATGACCATGCTGTGGCCCTTCTTGCAACCTTACAGGCAAGAAGGGAGAAGAGAGAAGGGCCAAAGGGCAAGTGATCATGGGGTTTGACCTCCATTTAAAGAACTGTCCCTCAATTACCTCCAGATGACTTTCACTGAAATCTCACTGAGCAGGTCTTTACCTCAAGTCCATCCCTTATGCAACAGAAGCTAGGAAATGTAGTTTTTTTAACTGGGTATAGTGCTATTCCAACAGAATCATAATACTAGTAGGGAAAATACTACGTAAGTAACCCAGTTCTGGTATTTTTCCTTTTTTATAATAGACTTTAATGATTAGGGCAATTTTTGGTTAACAGAAAAATTGAGCAGAAAGCACAGATTTCCAGTATACCTCTTCCCACACTTACGATTACCCAGTTTCCCCAATTAGTCACACCTTGCTTATTGTGGTACACTTGTTATAATTGGTGAAGCAATATTTACATGCTGTTATTACCAAAGTCCACAGTCTACATTACGGTTCACTTTTTGTGTTGTATAGTTCTGTGCATTTTAACAAATACATAATGTCATGTTTCTGCCACATTTAAAAAAACGTATCAGGGCGTTCAAAATATGGAGGTGGCCCAGGATTTTCTTGCCCTCAATCAGATTCTGCTAAGAAAATCATCTTCAAAACAAAGTATTTTTATTTCAACAAACAACATGGTAAGTTGCACCACCTTTGTGTCATGAAGAAAGAAGAATCACAATTAAAATTTTCAGGAAAAAAAATATGTCTCCAAGGCTTTGCAGACACCTTGTCCTCTGGGGTGGGGCAGGTGAGAACACTGGCCAGGAGAGCAAGGCCATGGTTGGGGTCTCCTGCTCAGGTCTAGGGTGGGGAGGGGGTCTCACCTGCAAAACTGGTCTAGCATCTCTTTAGAATGTGGGAATACTTACCGCCAAAAATTCTCAGTGTTGGGTGCTCAGCCCACGTGAAATGACACGCAGGACTTGGGGATGTTGCAGCAAGATTATTCTGGTTGTTGCATGCAGAATGCAGAGGAATAAAGCAAGAATAGAAGCACAGAGACCAGTGGGGAGCCCACCTCAGTAGTGCAGATGAGTGATGATAATAGTTCACAGTATTGTGAACAGTGTTTATTGGTTTTGGGTGCTTAGAACAGGGCTTGGCAAATGTGTTCTGCAAAGGGCCAGAGAGTAAACAATGTAGGTCTAGGAGGTCGTACTCTATCACAATTACTCAGTTCTGCCATTGTAGCACCAAAGCAGCCATAGACATCAGATAAATGAATGAGTGGCTGTGTTTTAATAAAATTTTATTTACAGACACTGAAATTGTATTTTCATATACTTATCACGTATCCTGAAATAGTCAGCATATTTTTATTTTTTTAACTATCTTATAATGTAAAAACCATTCATAGTTCAGGCTATACAAAAACAGCCAGGAGGCCAGTTTTATACTATGGATTATAATTTGCTGACCCCTCACTGATTGATTGATTGATTGATTGAGATGTTGAGATGGAATCTCACTCTGTTGCCCAGGGCTGGAATGCAGTGGCAAGATCCTGGCTCACTGCAACGTCCACCTCCCAGGTTCAAGAAATTCTCCTACCTCCGCCTCCCAAGTAGCTGGGATTACAGGCACTGGCCATGACACCTGGCTAATTTTTGTATTTTTAGTAGAGATGGGGTATCACCTTATTGGCTGGGCTACTCTTGAACTCCCGACCTCAAGTGATCTGCCCGCCTTGACCTCCCAAAATGCTAATATTACAGTTGTGAGCCACCATGCTCAGCCTGGCCCCTGATTTTGCAGCAAATTAAAGATAGAGCATGCAGGACTTTATTATAATTACAAAACCAAAAGTAAGCTTTATAAACCTTTATATAACACTAATCTAATCATAATACTGATAGAAATCAAGAAATTAAGAAGAGGTGATGCTGATGGTGGACAAGAAACTTTTACCTGTCATTTCAAATTAGACGGCATTTTAATTTTTTAAATCTAAGAATAATTATAGCTAGTAATTGTTGAGTTCTTTGTAATCTACAATATATGGGGCCATAAAATCATTCAGCAGCTAATGACATCAGCATGATATGATTTGCTGACTGTGATCAAGGGGTCACCCTTGTCAGGAATTGGGGAGATCTTTGTCAACTAAAATGACCAGGGAAGAGTTCCAGGAGGAGTCGGCATGGGTGGAAGAGGATCCTAGGACACAGATAAGCAGATTGCAATAAGAAGAATATTCCAAGCAGAAGGAATGGCCTATGCATCAAGGGCAGGTAACCAGCCTCAGTAGAGGTCTGGAAGACAGAACAGCAGTTCTCAGCCTGTGGGCCCAGGACTCCGGCTGAATAACAATTGTAAGAGGTCTAATACTGGAAACCCCATTCTCTGACCACAGAGTTTTGAACAAAAGGCTGAGGGAGACAGGGTTTATGGAGTGGTAGAGCAGCCCAGCCACATTACAGAAAGTTAAAAACATTCTGCTAAGTAATACTTGAGCTAAAGAGACAGGAAATACATTTCATATGTTTTAGAAATGAACAAGAAAGTTGAACATTAAAACTTCTGGGTCAAGGTAGTACTTATGGTACAATGTACAGCCTCTTCCAGAAAATGCAAATTATCAAAATTAATTTTAAAAGAAATAGAAATACTAAACAACCTTTAAACGTAGACAATACTGAAATTTTTAAGTAGCTACATTCAAAAGGGTTCTCCCTTTAAGAAATGCATAATTCCTGTCATATTTAAGCTGTTTCAGAGAATTAAAAAATACAGTTTTCCAAGTATTTTGCTAGACTAGCATGACCCAGATATCCAAATTGGACAAGAACAGAAAAAATAGTCATAGAAAAATATGATGTATGAAGATAGTGCAAATATATGGCATGTTATACATTAGTAAATTAACTAACCTCTGCTAAGTAACAATACATCATGACTAAGTAGGGCCTATTCCAGGAGGTTTTAAAATTAGGGAAATCTACAGGAACAGATTAAAAGAGAAAAACTCATACATCATCTTGATAGATGACAAAAAACATTTAATAAATTTTACTTCACTTTCATGATGCAGGAATTATATCTTAATACTAATTGATTGAGCACATACAGGATGAGACACTATAAATTCATTCAATAACACTTTTAAGTGAATTTGACTTTTCTTAACCACAGCTAATTTTATAAAGGGTGGCAAACAGGAGACTTCAGCAAACTACCTAGTGAAACATTAGAAGGGTTGCTATTGATTCTTAGAGAAAAATAAAAGGGTTATTGTACCCCAATAACCTGTTGTGCTGGGGTAAAAATAAAATCCCAAATCTCAAGAGTCTTACAACATAGGTTTATTGCTCACAATTCATGGCAATCACTTATCAAGTTTGATTTTGCCCCAAGTCAAATTATTGACCCCAAAATTGTACTTCTTTTGCCTTTATCACACAAACATCCAATATATGTACAAATATATTTGTATAAAGATGTTTATTGAAGCATTGTTTATAATGAACTTTTGAAAGCATCTTAAAATCTATCAGTAGGAAAATCAATAAACAAATTATAAACCATGGATCAAAAAAACATTTTTATAAATTAACAAGGTCTATGACTGCATTAAGGAAAGATCTGAAAGGATACATAGAAATATAAATCCTATCTCGGCAGGGTGTAGAATTGGGAATTGTAATGGTGAGTTTTTCTTCTCTAACTTTGTACTTCCATGTTGTTTAAAGTTATTGTACAATAAGCACACATTACATTTTTATTTGAAATTAAAAATGAAAATTTATATTATTCTATATGCTTATATTTTTTTGTCTTCTAAATTTGAAATATATTTTTATATACTCTGATTATTTTATCAATTCTTGTGCTTCTAGAGATTTTGTTTTTCCACTCTATTGTTTGTTACATAAAAGTCTAAAATTATAATTTCTTCTTTGCAGATTGTATGTTTAATCATTATATTATAACCCTCTATGTCCCATTTAATTTTCTGAGATTTGAACTCTAAATTTTACAAATTTGTATTGTTCTAGCTTTTGTTTGCATTTGCTGAGAGTGCTTTTCCTCCTATTTCTATTGTACCCTTTCTTAGTTATTTTTGTGTGTTTCTCCTAGATGTTATATCATCCCAATTTGGAAAATATAAGTGAAGAAAGAAATATTACAGATTTAGCGAAATGCTGAAACAATAGAATACAGTTCAAATAGGTTATCTGAGAAGGCAAATGGTCATTCAGCTAGCCATTACATCTTATTAGGCAGATAAGGAAAAGTGTACTGAAATATTATATACTTTTTACCCTAGAATTTAAAACATGTTTATACTTATTCTTTAACTTGTTATTATTATAAAGTTGGCCATGTAACCCTGCTTGCTGACAAGTGGAAAACGTTTTCCTATAATAGAGAAGGGTTTATTTTAATAGTTCCAAGAACTGGTGATTTGTAACTCTGACACTAAGAATGTTTTCTATGGAAAACTACTTTAAATTGCTTATGGTAGAAAACTGTGTGTGTTCTTTCATGTGATAAGCCACATTTGTCATAGGAAGTTAATTTTGTCAACCAATCCATATCTCACTATGATCCCAGCAAACTAGGACTAATTAGCTCTACTTCTTTAAGGGATTGTGTAGGTTTACTGAAAATAAAAACACAGCTTAAATATTTTCTTCTATTTATGAATTCTTTTAGAACAAAGCACAAGTGACTCTAACAGATTAAAACACAAGGTACTTCCTCTATTTGCCATGCCATTAAGACTGGTATGAGGAAAGCAATATTTTATTACCTTTACTTTGAGATTATTTTTATAGAGTCTGCAAAGAACAAAGAATGGAAATGAGAAAAAAAATTCATAGGTATAACTATCCCTCTTTTACACTGGACTCAGCTGCTGCCAGGGTAGCTAAGCCAGAAGTTAAAGTTCTGTCCAGTCTATTCTACCAAAATGTTTGCCCCTCACCAAATCCCAAGCCCTGTTACCACATCGGAGTCTATCTGTAACAGCAAGATGAAATGGTAAACTAATTCTCCTTCAGGGTCCAGGCTCCACAAAGACACACTGGGAATGCAAGGGGGATACAAGTGCAAATTCCACTCTTCTGAGCTTTCAGATTAACATGGATGAACCTAGAGGACATCAGCTTAAGTGAAAGAAGCCAAGCACAGAAGGACAAATGCTGTGTTATCTCCCTCATATGAATAATCCAAAAAGTTATTCTGAGAGCAGTATAGAGTAGAATGGTGATTACCAGAGGCTGAGTAGAGTAGTGCGGAGGAGAGAGAGGGAGTGGCTAGTCATCATATACAAAGTTAAAGTTAGAAGGAATAAGTTCTGGTATTCTATCATATAGTAGGGTGACTGCAGTTAACAAGAATGTATTGGGCATTTCAAAACACAGTAAGGCATCACTTAACAATGAGGATATGTTCTTAGAAAAGTATAATTAGGAAACTTTGTCATTGTGGAAATATCAGAGAGTGTACACACACAAACTATGCAGCCAGGCTCTACGGTATAGGCTATTGCTCCTAGGCTACAAACCTGTACAGCATGTGTACTGAATACTGTAGCCAATTGTTACACAATGGTAACTACTTGTGTATCCGATTACAGAAAAAGTAAAGAAGAAATATGGTAACATAATCTTATAGGACCACTCTCATAGGTATGGTCCATCATTGACAGAGAGCTCATTAGACGGCACATGACTGTACTTGCCTACTGTCAAGATCTGTGCTATCCAATAGGGTACCATTAGCCTCATGCATTATTTAAATTTGAGTTAAACAAAATTTAAAATTTAGCCTATTCATCACAATAGTCATATTTCGAGTGCTACATGTGGCTAATGGCTACCTTATTGGATAGCACAGATGGAGAACATTTCTATCATTGCAGAAGGTTCTGTTGGACAGCACTGCTCTAGATGGTACTTTGACTTGGACTGGGTTTTTACAAAGAACACATCATTAGATATGGTGACGAAGGCAATTATATGATGAGAGAAACCTGGCTTTGAGTGGCAGGTCTTCTTATGACCAAATACCTGTAAACCTGGATATTCACTGTGAACTCTTATGTAAGGAAAAAAAAGAAAAAAAAACACCTTTCTAATCCTTGAGCCACTGTCTTTTGGGGTCTCTTTTTTATAGAAAATTTAAAACTAGGCTTTATCTCAGTTCTCATTAGCCCTGTCATTCATGTGTCCTTTCACTCCTGTGCCTTAAGCAATTCTGTGCATTAATGTCTATCCATTTCTCCATCCCAGAAGGCACTCATCTGTGAAAGTAATTCACACTGTGGTGTTAATGACCAAAATCCGGTGGCTAGCATATGTTGTGTAAACCCCTCTCAGGATCATTTGATTACAAAATAGATTTCAGAAAGTGAAGTAAGAAGAAATCTGTAATGGCACAATTGCAAGTATCAGCAACACATCAATGGGAGAGATACGTTGGGTTTGAAACTTTATTGTCATTTCTGGATGCACTCATGGACAACTCCTCTACTTACAGGGGCAGCATCCATATTCAGGATCCAACTGCAAAATCGACTGAGGAGGAGAAAAGAAATTAAGAAAGAAACTCATTTCTATTCTTCCTCTTTGCAGATTCCCAGAGATGGAATACTGAGCCAAGGCGACCTCACTAACCAGCCCTTTCTTTGCAGAAATCTATCCACAATGATCATAGCTCTCACCATCTTCATTACCACACCAGCTCAGACAAAATGAGGGGAACCCTTCTCTCCTCAGTGTGAGGCCTGGGTAAGGTGGAGGGGCCCACACAGCAGGGTTGCTGGATCCTCTGCACTGACCCATATGCCTTATTGCTAAGTCTGAGACTGGTGATACCTACCAGACCTTACGGAGGAGATCTTTTACAGGGATATTACCTTCCCTTTCTGCAACCTGACTTCTACTGCCCATTTTTCATCCTCGTTCCCTAGTCCTGATCCTTAGACCCACTCAAACTGTCCATTGTGGACATGAGTCAAGTTTTATTTTTCCCTACGAGACTGCTCATTCCAATGCAAGTCTTACATTGCTTATGTCATAATAGATGATGGCCAGCCATGATATAGCTGTGCTTATATACATTTGGTTAGGGCTGTTCATGTTGTCATCATTTCAAGTAAGTGATGTGCATTGATACATAGGCATCTATTTGAATTACTATTTAAAATGTGTTCAGGAAGATTACACACTATGATTCAGCATTGATATGAAAAGCTGCTGTGTACAAATAAATAAATAAAAATGGCAGTGGGATATAAATTTTATCTAAGTAAATCGAAAATGTATTATTGGAAGAATGACTATAATTCTATAGTTTCTTGCAAAAACAACCACCATGTACTTTGTAGGAATTAAGAAGTTACTTCTAAATAGGTAAATCTATGTTACATTTTGCTACTGGGATACATAGAGAAGAATTAGCAATCACATCTAAGCAATACATATGAAAGCAGGAGAAATTGCAGAATCTATTAGAATAGATAAGAAATTCTCAAAGCAGTGAGAGACTGATGTGACAGGTTGGTGCATCAGGCAAAACTATCATTAAGGCAGCAAACAGCATTTTGTAAAAAAAAAAAAACTCCTATTTGACTTGGAATGGGAGCTACTTAACTTCCAACACAGGTGATTTGAGAAAAAAATGAAATTGAATTGAGTCAAATAGAAAACTCTAATGAACCCCTAGCATGCTCTGATATGCCCTGAAATTAAACTATCAATGTTATAAAATCCAGGAATCAAAGCCATGCATTTGGTCTACAAAA
The DNA here is from genome assembly GCF_048565385.1 of Saimiri boliviensis. Taxonomy (NCBI): domain Eukaryota; kingdom Metazoa; phylum Chordata; class Mammalia; order Primates; family Cebidae; genus Saimiri; species Saimiri boliviensis. Next base: position 74,338,176 of record NC_133464.1, on the reverse strand, counting down.
AGTAGCTTATCTATGATACCAAATATTATTTTTAAAATTGCAACGGCCAGAGGTTGGCTTCACGTTTAATTTTAAACCACAAAAATCTAAGAATAAGGTATTTCTCAAAAAAAATTACTGTGTATTTCCCCTTCCCATTAAAAGAGATGCAAAATAGCAGAGCAGATGGTGTGCTGACTAAATTCCACCAGAGTGGTGCAGAAGCTCTAAGTTACCCATCAATTGTGCTAGTCCTTGGCACTTTTAACATGTGTCTAAACAGTTCAAGAATGAGCTCCCTGATAATGTAGCAAACTGCTTATTATTCACCAAGGTCTTATTGGACAACGGCAACTTGGCAACATCTTCATTTAAAATTGTTTAATGACAATATGAAGAAAAAGCGTAAGTCCTGGTTATTGCCTGTTATTAACAAATGTCAAAGTGTCAATATCAAAGTTGGTGGATTTGAAGAAAATCCCAGAGAATACAGTGGAGCTTTCCTTAAAGAAATGATGCATCAGCTGGGCATGGTGGCTTACGCCTGTAATCCCAGCACTTTGGGAGGCCAAGGTGAGTGGATCACTTCAGGTCAGGAGTTCAAGACCAGCCTGGCCAACAGGGTGAAACCCCATCTCTACTAAAAACACAAAGAACAGCAAGGCATGGCTGTGGGCACCTGTTAATTCCAGCTACTTGTGAGGCTGAGGCACAAGAATCGCTTGAACCTGGGAAGTGGAGGTTGCAGTGAACCAAGATCGTGCCACCACACTCCAGCCTGGGTGGTAGAGCAAGACTCTGTCTCAAAAAAAAAAATAAATAAATAAATAAATAAAATAAAAAGGAAATGCTGCATCAACAAGTATCTTGATAGCATAGAGAATAATATTGTAAAGAAAAATACAGGTATTGATGCATCTAAGTCAAAAGTGATTTAGAAGAGTCAGACCATGAATGGGAAGAGTTTTAGGAATACTTTAACCAATCTGTTTCATTCATGTTTTCCTTTTTAAAGAAAACAGTGATATGTGATATTTTAAACTACGTTAATAACTCTAAAATAGTTTAAAAAAAATATTTAGGTTACACAGAAGCACCGTCCCATGGTTTAATTTGTAGTGTTTTATCTTTCTTAGTAGTATACAAAATAATGGTGCATCTTACAATCGATGGCACCTTCAATTTGATGAAATTCTGTGCACTTTTTGGCTCATTGCTTTTTTAGCTAGCTGCAACAGTTTGGACAACCATAAGTATGTATACTAAAGATGGTCATTTTCAATAGTTAAAATTAAACTGCTGACTTTGCTGAGACCACTCAGCTTCTCTTGGAATGGTGAAAGCACACTGGGCAAGACCTGTTCATGGGGCTCTCCTTAAGGAATCAAGAAGGAGGGTAATATTTGGCAATAAAGTAATTATATAGCCTTTAACATTCACCATCCAAATACATCCAAACAATAGACATTTTCCTGCATTCAACAAGCATTTTGGAGGATTTTTCCTAATGTTATAGATACGACAGTAGCCAGAACTCATTTTAAGAAAACTTACTTTTAGTATGCTCTTGCTTTTTTTTTCTTTTTGCCCCAACTGACTATTAGTCAAAATATTAACCGTCAAGGTGTTTAATTAGAGAGGCATGTTTTCATAGTCTTATAGTCTCTGTAAGAAATATAATCACATAAAGACATAGCAAAATGTAGCCGTTCCTACATCAAATGTCACGAAACTCAGAGAAGCAGCCTGCTGACAAGCATGATAAGCTATTTTTAGAACATCACCTTTTTAGAACATTTGTGGTTGTTAATTATGACCATTTGGAGCTCACAGATGGTATATGAAATTGTAGTGTTCTGTTTCAGATAATGAGGGTGATGGTATAATAAATAAATCATTGTGAAATCAAAGGACATAGTCAGTACATAGCGTGGTGTATTGGTTATTTATGACACACAGTACCTTGGTTATTAATAATGCTTCATACTTGTTTTCTAGCCACTGTTCCATCTGCCACTCTGGTCTCCATTTTATATATTTCCTCATGTTGCTTCTTTAGTCACTGGTGTCTTCTTTTTAGCCTGCCCCATCAAGCCTGAGTTCCTCTGCTTGGATCCAAAGGCTCCGTAATGGGACACAACTGGCCAGGTGAAATTATTTCCCACAGCTCCCAGCAGGCAATCTCTCCTCCAGTTAATGCATTCTTCACCCTGGCTCCCCATGGCCTCTGCTCATTACCAGTCAGGCTTTTGCTGCTGATCTCACCACATACAATGCCAATCCTCCTCCCTTCTGACTGTTAAAATTTATTGGCCCTTCAAAATACAGATTAGATGCCAGGACCTCCACAAAGCCGGTGCTAACATCACCAATTGTTATCATTTTCCTCCTGAATGCCAAGTGTATACACAATAAATGTCACATGGTTTACATTAATTGTTCTTTGATTGTGTCCTCATCTAGGTCCTAGCTAAGATGGCAAGGTTGCAAGCAACAGAAAGGCTGACATGATTTTTTGTGGCTTTCCCCAGTATACACATGGAAATGCAGTTAAGAGGAGGAAGAGTGAGTGGTGAGTGTCTGATTAACATAGAGATAATTTACAGAAACATATTCAGAAGATAACTCTTGCTGGTTCATTTTCTTTATAAAAAAAAAAGGAAGCTGAATGTAGCAGCTGTTAAGGAATGTTGACTCTGATCATGGGACAATCTCTCAAAAATTGCTATTCTGTAAGCTGTCAAGGATTCTTTAAGCTACACGTCACTGGAGCCCGAAGTTTTAGGGTTCAAACTATCAGTTTTACAGTTGGAGCTTTGCTATATGAGCAAGACTATGCAACCAAAGGAAGGGGTCTATTTTTTAGGAACCATTAGCCATTTGTTGACATATTCAGTGCCCCATTCATGTCAATTCAAGTGTTTTGGGCATAGTGTTTCAGTAGTTACTCATTTGACATTTAGTATTCTTACTACTGAGATGAATAAAAACCTCAGGAAAGTAATATGTACATGCATATTATAAAATATAAAAAGTTACTTGAAAGCAAATTATTAGATGGTTTGATCAGTGATAAAATGATCTACATTTGGAACAACTAAATTTAGAAAGCAGAAGTTTTCCATGAATTAATATAAACAAAAAGAGAGAAAGAAAGAGAAATAATCCAAGCTGAAGGAGATTCAGGAAATCCCATCAGTAAGATAAGAGGTAACTTAAAATTAAATAAAGCATCCACTTCTCACATTGTATCTTGAGAGGTTATCTATCTCAAAGGCCCTAATTTTATTGGTGTAAAAAAGACATGGAGCCCCAAGTCTTTCTTTACATGTGTGTATAATCTTAATGTAATAAATTCAATTATTCCATTTGTGACAGACTCTTAGTTTGAACCTGTAATACAAATATATACAAAATACTATAATAGGCCAGGTGTTGTAGGTCATGACTGCAATCTCAGCACTTTGGAAGGCCAAAGTGGGCAGATTGCTTGAGCCCAGGAGTTTGAGACCAGCCTGGGCAAAATGGCAAAACCCTGTCTATTCAAAAATTGAAAAACATTTGCCAAGCATGGTGGCATGTACCTGTATTCCCAGCTACCCAGGAGGCTGAGGTGAGAGGCTCACCTAAGCCTGGGAAGTTAAGGCTACAGTGAGCTGTGATTTTGTCACTGCTCTCCAGCCTAAGCAATAGAGTCAAATCCTGTCTCACAAAAGAAAAAATGACCCAGCAATCCCCTTACTGGGTATATACCCAAAGGATTATAAATCGTTATATTATAAAGATGCCTGCACACATATGTTCATTGCGGCACTGTTTTCAATAGCAAAGACCTGGAACTAACCCAAATGCCCATCAATGATAAACTGGACAAGGCAAATGTGGCAAATATATGCCATGGAATACTATGCAACCATAAAAAAATGATAAGTTTGTGTCCTTTGTAGGGACATGGATGAATCTAGAAACCATCATTCTCAGCAAACTGACACAAGAACAGAAAATCAAACACTTCATGTTTTCACTCCCAGGTGGGTGTTGAACAATGAGAACACATGGACACAGGGAGTGGAGCATCACACACTAGGGTCTGTTGGTGGGGGTAGGGGAGGGACAGCAGAGGGTAGAGAGGTTGGGGAGGGCTAACATGGGGAGAAATGCCAGATATAGGTGATGGGGGGATGGAGACAGCAAACCACCTTGCTATGTATGTACCTATGCAACAATCCTGCATAATCTGCACATGTACCCCAGAACCTAAAGTACAATTTTTAAAAAACACAAAAGTTAGCTGGGCACAGTGGCAGGCACCTGTAATCTCAGCTACTTGAGAGGCTGAGGCACGAGAATCATTTGAACCTGGGAGGCAGAGGTTGCACTCCAGCCTGGGAAACAGGGCGAGACTCCGTCTCCAGAAAAATAAATTAATTTTAAAAAATACTGTGATGATGAAGAAAATGAAGCCTCATTGGACGGTTTAAATTTGATAGCTGGGTGGCAGGGAAAGTCAACATAATTTACAATCCCATGCTCCTATTGCCCTTATGATTTGCAACAACTCAAATAAGACCAATGCTACTAGAGATCTGATTTTCCAGAAACTCTGTTAGTAAGAGGTTAGACAGCTAAAAGCACATCCTTCTCTGTTATATACTCGTTCCCTTCTCTTGGTTTCTACTCTAACACGTGTTGCTCCTGCTTTTCCAAATAGGCATCTCAGAATAGACACCATTTTGTATTTCTACTTACATGGTCTACAACATCAGTACAGTGCTGAGAAAACTGGAAGCATAAAATACATACTTAGTTGATTGTTTTCTTGGGAGAAATTAATAAATTGTGTGTATAAGAAAATGCAAAGCTTTTTGTGGTTACTGTCAGTGGGATTACATTCTTGATTTAGCTCTCAGTTTGAATGTTTTTGGTAAAAAGAAATGCTACTGATTTTTGCACATTGACTTTTGTATTCTGCAACTTTACTGAAGTTATCAATTCAAGAAGCCTTTTTTGCAGTCTTTAGGGTTTTCTGGGTATAGAACAGTATCATCCTCAAAGAAACACAATTTAACTTATTTTCTTATTTGGGTAACTTATTTCTTTCCCTTGCCCAATTGCTCTACTAGAACTTCCAGTACTATGTGGAATAGAAGTGGTGAGAGTGGCCATTCTTGTCATGTTCTCATTCTTAAGAGGAATGTTTCTAGCATTTGCCAATTCAGTATGATGTTAGCTGTGGGTTTGTCAGAGATGGCTCTTATTATTTTAAGGTATTTTATTTTGATGCCTAGATTGTTAGATTTTATTGAAAGCTCTTTCTGCATCTATTGAAATGATCATGTGGTTTTTTCATTATACACCTAACCCAGCAGGTGAAAGATCTCTTTAGGGAGAATTAAAAAAAATACTGCTGAAAGAAATTATAGATGGCCAAAAAAAAATGGAAAAACATTTTATGCTCATGAATTGGAAAAATCAATATCATTAAAATGGCTATACTGCCCAAATCAATTTACAAATTTAATGCTATTCCTATCAAACTACCAATGTCATTTTTCACAGAATTAGGAAAAAAACTAATCTAAAATTTATGTAAAGTCAGAAAAGAGCCTGAATAACAAAACCAATCCTAAGCAAAAAGAACAAAGCTGGAGGCATCGCATTACCCAACTCCGTAGTATTCTATAAGTCTACCATAACAAAACCAGCATAGCACTGTGTACATAAGAAAAGACACGTAGACCAATGGAACAGAATGGAGAGCTCCAAAACAAAGCCACACACCTAAAGCCATCTGACGTTTGACAAAGTTAACAAAAATAAGCAGTATGGAGAGGACTTCCTCTTCAACATGTGGTGCTATGATGGCTGGCTAGCCATATGCAGAAGAAAGAAACTGGACCCCTACCTTTTATTATATTCATAAATTGTCTCAAAATGGATTAAACATGTACATATAAGACCTCAAACTATGATGAAAACTCTAGAAGAAAACTTAGTAAACACCATTCTGGACATTAGCCTTGGGAAAGAATTTGTGGCCAAGTTCTCAAAAGCAACTGCAACAAAAACAAAAATTGGCAAGTGGGACCTAATTAAACTAAAGAGCTTCTGCACAGTAAAAGAAACTATCAACAGAATAAACAGAAAATCTACAGAATGAGAGTGTATATTTGTAAATTATGCATTCGTCAAAGGTTTAATATCCAGAATCTATAAGGAACTTAAACAAATCAATAAGCAAAGCAAACAACTCTAAAAATGGGCAAAGGACATGAACAGACATTTCTCAAAAGAAGGCATACACACAGCCAACAAACAAACGAAAAGATGCTCAACATCACCAATCATCAGAGAAATACAAATTAAAACCACAATGAGATACCATCTCACATCAGTCAGAATGACTATTATTAAAAAGCCAAAACAAAGCAAAACAGATGCTGGCAAGGCTGCAGAGAAAAGGAAATGCTTATACACTGCTGGTGAGAACGTAAATTAGTTCAGCCACTACAGAAGGCAGTTTGGAGATTTCTCAAAGAACTTAAAACAGAACTACCATTCAAACCATCAATCCCATTAACAGGTATACATCCAAAGGAAAATAAATCATTCTACCAAAAAGATCCATGCACTTGTATGTTCATTGCAGTACTAGTCACATTAGGAAAGACAGAGAATCAAACTAGGTGCCTATCCACTGTGGATTGAGCTTCAAACAGGTGGTACATATACACCATGGAATAATAGTCATTTAAAATGAAATTATGTCCTTTGCAGCAATTGGAGGCCATTATCCTAAGCGAATTAACACAGGAACAGAAAACAAAATACCATGTGTTCTCACTTGTAAGTGAGAGCTAAACATTGGGTACACATAGACATAAACATGGGAACAATAGACACTGGGGACTACCAGAGGTGGGAGGAAGGGAGGGCAGCAAGGGCTGAAAAACTATTCACTACTGTGCTCTCTACCTGGCTGATGGGATAATTTGTCCCCAAAACCTCAACATCACACAATATACCCATGTAACACACCGAATGTTTGTTCAGCTTGAACAAACCTCTGAATCTAAAACAAAAGCTGAGATTATATATTTTTAAAAAGATAATGAAGAGAGAATAATATACTATTAAAAATCCAATTACTAATTACATTTCCACTTAGAATTCACCAGAAGAAACCAATTTATTTGAGAACTTTGGAGACTCTCCAATTTCAGATAATGATAGATATGCATGAGATTCTAAGGTAAGTAGAATTTATTTTATTTTATTAACATCCTGCTCCTTTTTTTCATATTAATTCTCTTGCTAACTACTCATACACATTTTGGTTGACTCTTTTCAACATTTATACATATTCAGTCTTCAAGGGACACTTGGTGAGCACTTAAGTCCTAGGCTGTATGTATGGTAATGAAGATACAAACCAATAAGGCACAGGGTTTCTAAGCACATGAAATAGCACACAATTGAGTTTTCATGCAGTTGAATGAAGACAGAACTGCTGTAACAGGAGACTGATCAAGTATTTAATGAGAAGTCAGACCATTTCCCACTGTCTCCTATTTGAACATATATTCTTCTTCTATATCACTTCAGTGATTCTTCAGAAGACAAAGGATTCTATAAATGGAATAACAGGTGTGTGAGTGCTATGTATAATTATGCCCTTATGGAGGTTTCCTTTTCTATAAGATTTGTGATGATTGAGTGCTTTGTATGTGGTTCGTTTTCTAATTACAATCAATCATTTCCTCCTTGAAGTCATTCTGGTAACACAACACTGCCACTATTTTTAGATCTGTGACAAATCATATATTCTGTACAAATTCAGAAATGTGATTCATTGACTAGTTCTCATCAAATAGTGCTTTGAAGAAGATACAAATAGTCCTGTGAACCCAAGGATTGGCTCCTCTACAAGCAGAAAGGAAATTAAGCCCATTATACCAGTTAATCCATCAATGAGTGCTATGGGAAACACTAGTCTTATACTGATGTAAATAAGTCATTTGCTATTGTTGAGAATGGACTCACATCCCCAAAGTGTCTCCAAACACTGTCATTTAACTGGAATTTCTTTTAACAAAGAATTGCCTTATTTCTAATCTATTGATAAAATACAAATAGCTCTGGGAAACGTAATACACAGATCTAAATTCACACCAAAATAAAGGTAACTATGTAGACTCTTTCCTTAGAAGTGCTTTTCTTTCTTGTAAGAGGACTTCAAAAAGTTTGTGGAAAAAGAGAATTAAAAGATAAAAATAAACAATATAAACTTCATTTCTCAACATAAGTGCCATCAAGGTCAAGAAACTTTGTAAATGATGATACCAGCCTTTTGTCCACCACTAAAGAACTGACAGTCTTGGGAATTTAATCATGTAAGTGCATTCTTTTTTTACATTATTAAGTGAGGAAAAAAAAAAAAGATCCCCTTTAAGGATTTTTTAAGGTTAGAAAACAAAAAGAAGTCACACGGAGCCAAATCAGGACTATAAGGTGGAGAAATAATAATTTCCCACTGAAATTCTCACCAAATTGTCCTTATTTGATGAGAGACATGAGCAGGAACATTGTCATGGTGGAAAGGACTCTATGGTAAAGCTTTTCTAGGAATTTTGTGTTTGTTTGTTTGTTTGTTTGTTTTCCTAAAGCTTTGACTTTCTCAAAACATAATAAGCAGATATTATTCTTTGATCCTCTAGAAAATCAACATATGAAATGCCTTGAGCATCCCAAAACACTTTTGCCATGATCTTTGCCTTCAGTGTCCACTTGTGATTTGACTGGACCACTTTCACATCTTAGTAGCCACTGCTCTGATTGTGCTTTGTCTTCAGGATAGTACTGGTAAAGCCCTGTTCCATCTCTTGTTACAATTCATCAAAGAAATGCTTCAGGATCTTTATACCATGGGTTTAAAATTTCCACCAAAAGCTCTACTTTTGTCTGCAGCTGATCTGAGTACAACAGTTTTCGTACCCATCAAGTGGAAAATTTGCTACGTTTTATTTTTTAAGTCAGAACTGTGTAAGCTGAGCCAACTGAGATATCTATGGTGTAGTCTATTGTTTCTACTGTTAATCATCAGTTCTCTTAAATTAGCATGAAAAAGATTAACCATTTTCTCAAAAATGGATGCGGAGGAATCAATTAGGTCTTCCACTATTTACTTTATCTTCAACATCATCTCATCCCTCCTTAAAATGTAAACTGATTATTCTTTGGGGCATTGGCTCTACAAACTTTTCATGAAGTATTAATGATTTTACCATTCTTCCACTCAAGCTTCACCATAAATTTGATGTTTGTCCTTGCTTCAATTTTAGCAGAACTCATGTTGTTCTAATCGGGGCTGTTTTCAAACTGATGTCTCATTCTTTGAAATTCATGCACAATTTTTTCATAATATTCATTTTCCATGAACTTTTTAAAGAGCCCTTGTATAGCTGACTGTAACCTGCAAGAGTTAATTATTAAAGAAGGAGAGGAACTTGCACTTGGGAGGTACTAAGGACAAATTTCTCCTTATTTGCAATTTTGGCAAGGATCGATGCTGACTTGGGGGTTAATCAAATTTTTGCCCAAAGTTTAAGATCTTAAACCCCATCCTTCTATCTGTCAATTACTTGAGTTTCAGTGAGAAAGGACTGCATTTTACAAACTAAGCATATTATCAAATCTTTATAGACACTGTAGTTTGATATATGTATATTTAAACTAAGTGTTCAGTAAAGTTTCTAAAGTTATATCCATGATGCAAACTCAATTTTTCCCAACTCAATTATCCTTTTGATAAGCTCAGAAAGAAGAAACCAAGCCTTCTCCAATGATCTTGAATTCTGCTAACACAGACTAAGCTCTCCAAGTTGTGGAGGCACTAAAATATTTATTGAATAAATAAGTAAGCGAAAGAACAAAGAAACAAAAGAATATACAGAGTGGAAGCAACTTAGTAAGCAAAAAATCTGATGATAGTAAAATTATTCTCCATGGGTGACTGGTTCAACAGCTGCAGGCTTTACCCAGAAACAAAGGTTCTTCCAGACCCCTTCACATTATAAGACATACTGTGACATCAGGCATAAGAGAGGAGATGACAGTTGCATTAAAAAATGCCACTTCTCAGTCTACTTCCACTAATGGCATAGTGCACCCACAGCATGACTGTCCTGCTGTTTCTCAGTCGTCCTGTTCATCATATTTAGAAGATCTGAGACTGATGAAGAATGATTATGTGATGATGTAAGACATTATCTGAAAAGCACTTGTGTTTTACTGTGCTCGCTTTTACTGGCTTGTGGAAAGTGATGAGATTGTGTTATGTGGTACTCAATGGTAAAACCTCTCATTTCCCAAAATATGCATATGTGAATTTCAATCACAGAAGTTTCAGCTGCAAGAGTGGTAACCACTCCATGTGATTTACTATTGGATCTATCATGCAAAGAATCAGAGGTTACACTCTTTATATAATACAAAGCAGTTTTGTCAGCTAAAGTTTGTTCTACACAGGCAGAATCAAGAGGAAATTTGACAGAATCATAGCCAGAATATTTAAACAAAACAATTACTCTTCTCTGACTTATTGAAGATAAGGGATTTCTCCCCTTAACTAATGGTTTTATACAAGCTGTTTAAATAGCCCTACCAGTATATCCAAGTAAGACTATTTTAAAATAGAGATCACAGGTTTAAAGGAAGAAGATTAATTTTAAAACTACTAAGAAATTACATAGTTAATTTAAAACAATTAAATAAAATGTTGAAGTGTACTTATAAGGCATAAAAAACACTACTGAAGATACAGAGTTTTTGGTGCCAAGCAACATATAATTCTTTTTGGTTCGAATTTACCTGACGTATCTTCTTGCTATCACTTAGAAGATTCTCATATAGTCAAAATCAATCTTTCACACTCCCTTGGAACATTTTGTTGATTTTTGACATCCTACATATGCAAAATCATTTACTCAAAGTGACTACAGAAGTGGAAAAATTAGAGTTTCATGGTTTATGAATTGGAATTTATACAGATTTTACAGCTTTGCTTTTAAAGAAAGGAAAATGTTTTCTGCAGTTAAGAAATCACTCCAACAGATGGGTCTATCTCCTCTATTTTTATTTCTAGTTGGCTTATGGGTGAATTACCTTGGCCATAGCTATAAATTTGAAATTATAGGAACTGCTGAGGGGTGATTTTTTTTTTTTTCTGGCTGTAAAATACAATGAGGACACAGCTGCAACATCTAGAAAGTAAGGGAAGCTAAAACCATAAAAATAATACTGTTTCCTCTTCCTTGTTTTAGATATAAGCTCTAAAACAAGAGTCAGTTTATCTGGTTTCCCATTATTTATAATGATTAGTCTAAGGCCACATTCCCAGGAGGGTGATTAGCCAGTCAGTTACTTCAGTGTGAATCCAGCATTGCTGATTAAGTACAAGTTTATAATTAGAAGTGGCCAAACATTCAATAAAACATAGTACAAGGTATCTTTTTCATTTTGGGGGAAGTGGGAGAGGCAGAAATATGAGAAATAGCTGATCTAACTCCACTGAAAAAAGATCTTGGGATAACTGTGAATCACATATTAACTAGAAGTCAGCAATGAAATTCTATCTACTTCTCTTTTTATATATATGTTTGTTAGGTTAGTTTTTACATGTGTTCTGGCTGCTACATGGTCCACCTGTAACTATGTACTTGGTATATTCTCTTTAGCAAGCTTTTAGTTGTGAGCTGACTACTCTCTGGCATGCAATTGCCTCCAGTATGGTGTCAGGAACAGGGCTCTGATCAGCCAGTTTCAAAAACTATTAAGCCTCTACTAAAATCCTTCAGGAACGAATTCCCCAAAAGCCACAGGGTCAAAATGGAGGGTTTTTTTTTTTTTTTTTTTTTTTTTTTTTTTTTTTTTTTTGCATATTCAAGGCTTTTCTTGGCCTAAATTTGGCTTGCCCTTCAGGTTGGATCTTTGTCTCCTCTTCATGCTTTATGTTTCAAAGATGCTGAGAGACATGGTAATAGCAGAAATAGTTGTAGTGATCATTTATTGAGCATCAATTACATGATGAGATAAAATGCTAAACATTTTATCTCATTTAAATGCCTCATAAATATTCTTATAAAAATACCAGAAGGCAAATATTACTATTCCCATTTTACAGCTAGAGAAAGTGGGTCTTTGAAACAGCATGTAACTTGTTCAGGAATACATAATTAATGAGCAGCTACTAAAGATTCTTCTCTTACCTCTTTGTTATACACAAAATATGCCACACTATTCCACCACTCTAGGGTTTGTCGAATTTTCTTGCATTTTAACTATAATACCTTTTACTACCTTGTTCACTTTGTTCACTTTTAAAACTCTACTGATTTTTTAGGACTTTATAAGTCTCCTCTGACCCACTTCTCTGGGAAAGGTGATCAGACTTATTCAGTCTTCTGTGGTTCTATCCCAGATTAAACACACACACGCACACACGCACACACACACACACACACACACACACACATCTATTATTCAGCTCATCATAGTGTCTTATTATAATATTTACAAATGTAAATATTTCTCCTTACCAAGATGGGATAACTCTACACTAATCTTGAAACAACAAAAAGTACTCAAAAAAATGTTCACCTAATGAACAGATAAAGTTATTTAAGAGCAGTAGAGGCATAGCCTCAATAATGAGGCATAGACCATCAAAAAAGGTTTCCTCAACACAGATGAGCACTAAAGCAGCCTCGGAGATACTCTCATGCGTGATTTCTGTTACCTCCTGTCTTCTTTCTTTGCCAGTTCCTACCAAGTATAATCCCCAATTTTTCATCAGCCCTTGCTCCTTGCTATGATCTTATTCTTTTATTTAAAATTTCTTTCTAATATTAGATACCTGAAAACGATTCAACTGTTAGCTCTACCCTCATTTTACCTGTACTTCATTCCAAGAATCTAACTTTAGTTTCTACTAGTGAACAAATACTAGCTGTTTGCCTAATATGTGCTAGAGATTGCTCCGATTAAAAAAAAAAACACACAGATAAGGCCTTTGGTTTTTATGTAGCATATATTATAGTGATATAAGCAAGAAAACATGTAAAACAAACAGAAAAAGATAATTTTAGGTACAACTTTCTATTCCTATGCAACAGCATATACCCCTCTCCAGCATGAGCTATGGTTGTGCTTGGGAAACACAAAGCAATTTAAATATCAGCTTAATCTACACAGAGACATCTAAACTTATGTTTAATTTTACACCATTATTAGTTTTCTATAGGAAAAAAGACAAGGAACAAACAAATGGCGCAAAAAGAAAACAAATAGTAAGATGATAGATTTAAACCTAACCATATCAATAATCATATTAAATGTAAGAAGTATAAACTCCCCCAAGTAAAAGACAGAGGTTATCAGATTGAATAAAAAACAAGAACCAGCTCTATGCTGTCTAGAAGAAATATACTTTAAATATTAAGAAAAAAAAATACATTTAAAGTAAAATAGTAAAAAAAAATCATGCTAATTATAATCAAAAGAAACATGGAGTTATCATATTACAATTAGTCAAAGTACATTTCAGAGAAAAGAGTTTTACCAGGGATAAGGAAGCTCATTTTATAATAATAAAGCAGTCAGAGCAATCAGAGAATACAATAATCCTAAACATTTATGTGTCTAATAACAGAAAATCAAGATACATATAGAAAAACTGATAGAAGTCCAAGGAGAAATAGACATATTTATAACTATAGTCAGAGATTTCAATAATCCTCTATCAATAATTTATTAAACAAGGAGACAGAAAATTATATTATCAACCTGGTGACCTAATTGATATATTTGGAATACACCATCCAAAAGCAATAAAATACATATCCTTTTCAGGTACGCATGAAAATGTTACCAAGATAGATCATATGCAGAGAACCAAAATAAATAGTATATTCAAAAGAAACTAAGGCATACAAAATATTAATATGTTCTCTGGCTAAAGTGGGATCAAATGAGTCATCAATAACATTAATATCTCCAGAATATTTTAATTGTTTGAAAACCAAATAACATCCTTTTAAATAGCCAATTGGTTGAAGAGGATTTAAAAGGGAAAACTAAAAGTATTCCTTAGGCTGGGTGTGGTGGCTTATGCCTGGAATCCTAGTACTTTGGGAGGCCAAGGCAGGAGGATCACCTGAGGCCAGAAGTTTGAGATTAACCTGGGCAACATAGTGAAACTCCTTCTTTACAATTTTTTTTTAATGTTAACCTGGCATGGTGGCATGTGCCTATGGTTCCAGTTATTTGGGAGGCTGAGGCTGGAAGACTGCTTGAGCCCAAGAGGTTAAGGCTTCATTGAACTATAATCATGACACTGCAAACCAGTCTGAGCAACAGGGTGAGACCCTGTCTAAAAAAAAAATTATTTTTAAAACAGTAGGTAAGAAAACGTATATCTTCATATTTGTAAGTTGCAACTAAAATAAATATACATAGCAATAAAAATGTATATTAGAAATGTAGAAATGTCTCAAATCAATGACCTCAACTTCCACCTTCAGAAAGTAGGGAAATAAAGAAAAAATGAAGCCCAAAGTCATCAGAAGAATGGAAGTAATAAAAATCAGAGTGGAAATCAATGAATTAGAGAAGACGAAATAAAAACAGAATCTGGTTTTCTGTGAGATCAATAAAATAACTAAATCTCTAGCCAAATTGACTGGGAGAAAAAGTAAGGAGACTCAAATTGCCATTGTTGAGAATAAGAGACGTGACATCACTAATGATTCCACAAATGTTAAAGGGAAAATAAGGAAATATTATGAATTCACAACTTAGATGAAATGGACAAACTATTTGAAAGACAGTGGATACCAAAGCTTACCCAGGAAGAAATAGATCATTACATATCTCTGTGCCTTTTAAGTGAATTAAATTTGTACATAAAAACTTTCCACAAAGAAAACGTCAAGCCCAGTGGTTTCACCAGCAAATTCTGTCATTCATTTAAAGAAGAATTAATACCAAATGTACAGCATCCCTTCCAGAAAATTAGAAAGGAGGAAATAATTTCCGACTCTATGAGGCTAGCATTACTCTGATACCAACACCCAACTAAGATGTTATTAAAAAAAAAAAAAGTAAACTACAAATAAAAATCCCTCATGAACATAGATGCAAAAAAGTTTTTTAAAAAGTTAGCAAAAAAAATCCAAGAATCTAATATATTAACAATTACAATCACAACCACATAACCACATAATTAACTTTTAAAATCAATGCAATTCATCACATTAACAAAGTCAAGACATATAATAAACATAATTATCTAAGTAATATAAATAATTATCTCAATATAATCAGAAAAAGCATTTACCTAATCCAGTATTTATTCCTGATTTGAAAGAATTCTCCCTGAGCTAGAAATATAAAACTTTTTCAACCTGACAAAAGCTGTCTAAGGAAAACCTACTCTTAACATTATACTTAATTGTAAAAAACTGAATGCATCCCCCACTATCATCAGGAATAAGACAAGGACATCCACAGTCACTACTTCTACTCAACAATGCACTCAAAGTTCAAATAAGTGCAACAGGACAAAATAAATAAATATGTTACCCAGATTGAACAGATGGAAGTAAAAACGTCTTAGTACAGATATCATGACTACTGTATCTATGGAGAAAATAAAATGAATCTCCAAAAATCCTACTAGAACTAGTGAGTTTAGCAACATTGCAGGATACAAGATCAATCTATAAAAATCAATTATATTGCTATCTCTAACAATACACATTCAGAAACTGAAATGTAAACATAATATAATTTGTAATATAATAAAAATATAATATACTTTGGGATAAAGCTGATGAAATATGTAACACATGGAAAACTATGAAACTTCGCTATTTAACTTAAGACACAGATAAATGAAGAGATATCCCTCAGGTGTAAGTCAGGAATCTCAATACTGTGACAAAGTCAGTTCTGTAGATTTAATACAATCTACAGTTCTGTGTTAAATGACCTGCAGATTTAATATAATTCTAATCAAAGTCTAAGCTGGATTTTTTGTGTTGAAATTTATAAGATCCTTTTAAATTTTATGTGAAAATGAACAGGACCTACAATAGCCAAAACAAAAAAAAGAACCACATTGGAAGACTAACATAACCTGATTTTAAGATTTATTGCAACCTTCAGTTAATAAGACAATGTGGTATTGGTATATAGATAATAAATCAATGAACAGAATACAGAATGCACAAAGAGACCCAAACCTAGGAGTGAAAAACTGATTTTTGACAGATGTATTAATCAGTTTTCATACTGCTATAAAGAACAGCCTGAGACTGGGTAATTTATAAAGAAAAGAGATTTAATTGACTCACAGTTCAGCATGGCTGGGGAGGCCTCAAAAAACTTACAATCACGGCAGAAGGTGAAGGGAAAGCAAGGTACCTCCTTCACAAGACGGCAGGAAGAAAAAGTGCCCAGCAAAAAGAGAAGAGCCTTTTATAAAACTGTTAGATCTCCTGAGAACTCACTATCAGAAGAACGGCAGGGGGGAAACCACACCCATGATTCAGTTATCTTCACCTGGATTCAGTTATCTTCACCTGGATTCAGTTACCTTCACCTGGATTCAGTTATCTTCATCTGGCCTCTCCCTTGACACTGGGGGATTATGGGGATTGCAATTCAAGATGAGATTTAGGTGGAGACACACAGCCTAACCATATCATTACAGAGAAGCAAAACCAATTCAGTGGGAAAAGAGTAGCCTGCAAGAAATGATGCTGGAACAATTGCAGATCCATATGCACAAACGTAAGCTTCAATCCAAATGAGCCAGGTATGGTGGCTCATGCCTGTAATCCCAGCACTCTGGGAAGCTGAGATGGGCAGAACACTTGAGGTCAGGAGTTTGAGACCAGCCTGGCCAACATGCCAAAAACTCCATCTCTACTAAAAATACAAAAATCAGTCAGGTATGGTGGTGTGTGCCTATATTCCCAGCTACTTGGAAGGCTAAGGCACAAGAATTTCTTGAACCTGGGAGGCAGAGGCTTCAGTGAGCTGAGATCACACCACTGTACTCCAGCCTGGGTGACAGAGTAAGACTGTGTCCCCCCCCCAAAAAATTGACCCAAAATAGATCACAAACCTAAAGATAAAACATGAAACTATACAACTTCCAGGGGAAAGAAAAAAAACAGAAGACATTCTTTTTATTTTAGGTTAGGTAAATATTTATTAGCACGAAACCTAAAGTACAATTCATGAAAAAAAGATAAAAATTGGAAAAAATTGTCAAAAAGGAGTACATACCGTATGATTCCACTTATATAAAATCCCAGAAAATGCAAACTTATTTATAGCCACAGTAAGGACATCAGTGGTTAATGAAGGCAGGAGGCCAGGAAGGAACAGAAGAAGGCATCATAAAAGAATGCAAGGAAACTTTGGGAGGAGATGAATATGCTGATTACCTTAATCGCAGTTACGATTTCACATATATAAGTCTGTGTGCACATCAAAACTTACCACACTGTACAAGTTAAATGTGTACATTGTCAATATTATTGTCAATTAAACTTCAACAATGCTGTAAAAAATTAAAGACATAATTTCAAAATATCAGCATATTAAGGATAGTATAACAGTTATTTTAAAACTTTACTGTTTGTAATATACATAAAAGCAATTGTCTATTTCACCTTTTAAACAGATGATGCACGTTGTTTATTTACTTTAAATTTACTCTAAGAGACAAATATGATGTTTTAACAAACTTAAAATGATGAATCATGTTTACTTTGGGAGAAAATGACATTTTTAATTGTAGACTGAATTATTTTTAGTTACAGTCTCAAAAAATGGGGGAAAATGTTTTCAGGACCTTTTAATGGGAATCTTTCTATGCGGACAAGAAAGCAATCAACCAGCTTATGTTTGTGCGTGTTATATTCTATCCCTAAACATAATCCAACAGTGACTGAGTGACCGACTCATGCGCTCTGACATCAGAAAAGATCCAGAATGTAACTGTTTCTCTCCACCTCCATGGACCCGGCAGTGACTTCTTTATAAAACCAAAATTTTTCCAGTGGCATTTGAGGCTTTTCAAAAGTACTACTACTCGCCTTGTTCTGTCTACTCCCATCACACTGGTCTTACTCAAACATGTCGGCCACACTTTCAGTTGCTCTGCCTGGAACATTTATGCCCCAGACACTTCTCAGCTTGCCTTCTTAACTTGTTCAGGGATTTGCCCAAATGTCACCCACCTCCACTCCCTATTGCATCTTCCGTCTTGTTGTCTTGTTGTCCTACCTAATATGCAAAAGCATCTGACATACCATGTATTTTACTTATTTGTATAATGTATTGCCCTTCCTTTGTCTACACCTTTTGCAAAATGATTTGTGGTTCCTCCCATCAAGAGGGGAAGTCTTTCTCACCACTCTTTGAACCTGGGCTGGCCAGTGATTTATTTGGTCAAGAGAATGCAGAGAAAGCAACAGACTGAGGTCAAGAGGCATCATGCACCTCTGCTCTATCTTTTGCTTCTCTTCTCTACCTTAGCTAGGCCCACATCAAACCCAAACACGTAAGTATGCCCCAGTGAAATAAGCCAAGTCCCTCCTGCCAACCCTTAGACAAATGAGTGGTTGTACCGAGCATGGTGACTTACATCTATAATCCCAGCAATGTGGGAAGCTGAGGCAGAAGGATCACTTGAGGCCGGGAGTTTAAGACCAGCCTAGGCAACATAGTAAGATACCATCTCTATCAAAAAAAAAAAAAAAATGTGGTACACATGTGGTCCCCACCGTTTGAGGCTGAGGTGGGAGGATTACTTGAGGCTAGAAGGTCAAGGCTGCAGTAAGCCATGATTATGCCACTGAACTCCAGCCTGGGTGACAGAGTGAGACCCTAATCCTATTAAAAAATAGTAATAGTTGTTTTAAGCTCTTAGGCTTTGGTGTGATTTGTTATACAGCATTATTGTGGCAACAGACAGATCTATTGTCTTTCTCCACCAGCTAGAATATAAACTCCATGGTGGTAGGAGTTTATCTGTTTTGTTCCCTGCTGTATCCTCAGGGCCTAGAATGCTGCTTAATAAATCTGACTGAATAATTCAATGAATTTGAATCAGATGACTCTAATTTACAAATTAGTTGGTCATTTTGAGGTGTATATATAGAGAGAAAATACCATTTTTAAATCATCGGGAATTTGAGAATGTAAGCGTTAATAATTATAATTCCTATAATTGATAAATGGTTCATTAAGGATATAAAATATGTAGTACATTAAGAAAATATTTTTAATTTAAAATTTAATAGTCAGTGCTACGACTGATACTCAGATGAGGGTAAACCAACTGAAAGATAGATGAATGAACTTTGATTATCTGTTCTTTCCCAACTGCTGGACCTGATCTGTACTGTATTCGTTATTTATTGCTGTGTACTGAGTTACTCCAAAATTTAGCAGCTGAAAGCAATAACATTCATTACCTCATGCTTTCGGTGAGTCAAGAATCTGGGAATTTTAAATAGGTGTTTCTGACTCAGGTTCTCTCATGAGGCTGCAATTAAAGTGTTGATCAAAGATACTGTTATTTCAATCCTCAGCAGGGGAGAACCCACTTCCAAGACCACTCACATAGTTGTTCTCAGGCCTCAAAAAATCCACTTCCAAATTCAGTCGCCTGGGCCTTCTGAGTAAGTAATACAAGAGATAACTGGAGAAAGAGCACCCAAGACGTAAGCCACAGTCTTTTTCTCTTTTTGTTTTTCCTTTTTCTTTTTTTTTTTTTGAGACAGAGTCTTGCTGGAGTGCAAGTCTGAAGTGCAAGTGGAGTCAGGCTGGAGTGCAGTGGGGTGATCTCAGCTCACTGCAACCTCCGCCTCCCAGGTTCAAGTGATTCTCCTGCCTCAGCTTTCCAAGTAGCTGGGATTACAGGTGCATGTCACCATGCCTGGCTAACTTTTGTGTGTGTGTACCTATATCTATATCTATTTATCTATCTATCTATCTATCTATCTATCTATCTATCTATCTAGATATATATCTAGATAGATAGATAGATTTTTTTCTTTTTTTTTTTTCTTTTTTTTTTTTTTTAGTAGAGACACGGGGTTTCACCATGTTGGCCAGGCTGACCTCAGGTGATCCACCCACTTTGGCCTAACAAAGTGCTGGAAATACAGGCATGAGCTACTGCACTTAGCCACCACAGTCTTTTAATAAAATAATCTCACAAGAAACATCCTGTCATGCTGTATCCTTTTCCTTACAAGGGAATCAGTAAGTCCAGCCCACATTCAGGAGGAAATGATTACCCAAGAGCATAAATTAGTATTAGAAGGTAGGGACCATGAAGGCCCCTTTTAAAGACTGCCTACACATGCACATAGAGCCCCTCAGATTCCATTTTTAGAAGGCAAGATTTAAATAATAATTTCCATGCTTAATTATTTTAATTAAAATTGTATCAGATGCCATTATTGAATTTAATAATATAAATCCTCAAATTAATTTCCAAACTTCTGTAGGTTGGAAAAATCTGGACACTAAGTTTACATGCACACCCAAAATTCTAGAGCAAGTATTTAATCCAGGGGTGATCAGATCAGGCAATGTGATTTAAAGGTACCAAGTAAAATCTTTTGCCAAAAAGTCTTATCTTTCATAATAACTAAACTTTTTTAGACATTCATTTTATTTAGTGTGAAAGATCTATTTTCAAGAGTCATTTATTTCATCAACTGATTGCCCTTAAGTATCTAGTAGTAGACAAGTTTAAAGCTACTAAAATTGGAGCGGTGGCTCACGCCTGTAATCCCAGCACTTTGGAAGGCCGAGGCAGGCAGATTATGAGGTTGAGAGATCGAGACCACCTGGCCAACATGGTGAAACCCCATCTTTACTAAAAAATACAAAAATTAGCTGGGTATGGTGGCATGCGCCTGTAGTCCCAGCTACTCAGGAGGCTGAAGCAGGGGAATTGCTTGAACCCAGGAGGTGGAGATTGCAGTGAGCCGAGATCGCGCCACTGCGCTCCAGCCTGGCGCCTGGCAACAGAGCAAGAAAAAAAAAAAAAAAAAAGCTCCTAAAACTATCATCCCTGCCCTCAAGAGCCAAAATTTAGTTGAAACAAATACAAGTAATCCCAACAGCGAGAGGGTCCCCCAAATGATTTTGGCAAGGCAGTTCTTTTCTGCTTAAGAAAATCAGTGGCTAGAACATTTACTAAATCTATATCTTAAATAATTGAAAAATAACTCCTCTACATCTCCATTCTTCCTGCAATCACACTGAATTGGATTATGAGAAGAGAAAAGAATTCCTCTAAAATAACATTTCTATTTCCATTGACTTTTTCAGCAGGAGCAGCAGGCTGCCCTCACCACCTGGCTCACGAACAAACATGAGCTAACTCACGACTGTTCTACCATCACAATCTTCCCTTACACAGAATGCCAAAAAAGCCAGTAACATCACTTTCTTGCCTTTCTTGCTTCCTTCCTTCCTTCTTTCCTTTATTTCTAAGCAAGCAAAAAAAAGAAAAAAAAGGTGTCTCTATCAATGCTGGTCAGTAAAAAACCAGAAGATATACATTGCATTTCTAACTGTGTACATGTGAGTCTACTCGCACATTGGCATATGAATTTATTGTTCTGATCAAATAAGCTAATTATGATGGAAACATCACATGGGTATATGCCAAATACCAAAAATGGCTAAAACATATAGCTGTTTAGAGTGCTGCAAAAAAAGATCCTGAGGCAACTGAGATTTCTGATTCCTAACTGCAAGTTCTGCATCAAAAAGACATAGAATCTGGGGCTGAACAGCCAGGTATGCTGTTGACGAAAAGGGAATGAGGCAAGAGAGATGGAAGCTAACACCTGTAAAAGTGACTTATTCACACGCGCACACGCATGCATGCATACACACAAACACACATAAACAACATGTCTTTCTGAAAATCAGAACAAGGAGAGAATCATCATGTATATCTTTGGACGTGAATGGCTCTAAGGGGGATCTAATGATTCTCTTAAAAGAACTAGTCGGCCTATTTGCTTTGTGTAGAATCATTAAAATACTGACTGATACAGAAGACACTGAAAATTATACTTGCTTTCATGCAACTTTCCAACATAAGATTTACATAAGCCCAACTAAGCACTTATTCCATGATATAATGAAACAAGTACATCCTCCTTCATTGACTACATTACATAGACTCACTAGTATTCACATTTTAATTAGGATGGTATCTGTAAAATTTCCTCCTTACCATTTTAAAGAATTTGTCTTACGTTTACAGACAAAAATGAATCCATTTCTTGAGAGAAAGTAAAATAAAGAAATAAGCTCATTATTTGTGCAATTGGAGCACAATTAAAACAACTTTACATCAATTATCTGACCAAGACACTAACTTCCATTTGCTACTTCACAAATGTAGTGTGCCTGCTTTCTAAAATGTCAAATAAAAAAATAATCAAGTACTAAAAGAGCCTAGCTCATTGGAGTTTGTGAAAATTCTTGGAATTGAAGTTTGAAGGAATGTAATTAGCTTGCTTGGAATTTGGCTAGTCCAGCTAACACCATAGTTCTTTCAAAAATGTGCCACGGGACCCATAAGCTTAGGGAATACAATAGCTACTCGTAACCTCAAGGACAAATTTCTTCAATAAAAGGTCTGTTCAAGTCAGATGCAATTCCTTGTCTAACGCACATGACCATCA
The DNA here is from genome assembly GCF_048565385.1 of Saimiri boliviensis. Classification (NCBI taxonomy): domain Eukaryota; kingdom Metazoa; phylum Chordata; class Mammalia; order Primates; family Cebidae; genus Saimiri; species Saimiri boliviensis. The sequence goes on along the minus strand of NC_133464.1, from coordinate 74,315,401 downwards.
TCAGTTATAGGCCAGTGGAAAGAATAGTTTTCATCTCACTTACCAAAAACTCCTGCTCCAATAAATCAGCAAAACTGTACGGAGTGCATTGTGTAAAGAAAGCCTAATCTATTTTGCTATTGAGTCTGCTATATGTGGTTGCTGAAGTAAACTCAGCATTACTGTAAATCCTGGTTAAATTCCCTTACTCTAAGCTACATGTGCAGAAACTCTGTAACCCTTAATATTTCACTAATCAGAATTTCTAAAAACCTTCCCTTCTTTCCAATCATTTTGTTCTACAAATTAATGCTTTTTGTTAACCTAGATATATTAAAAGCATTTAAAAACTTAAATTTTCTGTAATTATTCTTGGCTAGATTAAAAGCACTCATGATTCTCCAAATGCTGTCTTTGGGCCTCAAGCTTGGAATCTTTTTATGCACTTACAAGTTTAAGGCCGAAGTGAGCACAGGGCTCTCAACTCTGCATTTGGAAAGCCTGTCTATGACTCTAAAACCAGAGTTTTTAATCTGCAGTTTTCCAGGCACCCATTAACCCTTGACATTTTAAGCAAAACTTGACTGGGCTCATGCACATTTTCTACAAAGAGGGCTACCATGTAATCAAATACTTGTCTGATCTTTATCCTACATTTCTGGCATGGAACTTCTATCCCTGGAATTTCCCAAGTAACAGTAGTATATTTGCTATTTGTGAGACCCTTGGATCACATCTGAGTTTATGCTAAAGAGATGGATGATGCAGGGTGAGGGCTGGACACGAAAGAAACAAACCACATGACTGCAGGGTTGAGGCTCAGGCTAGCCCCACCTATGTGGAGAAATAGGGGTAGAGATAAGTTCAACCATGTGACCAATGAGTCAATAAAGCATGCCTATGTCATGAAACCCCCCAAAAAACACTGGATATCAAAGCTCAGGTGAGTTTCCTGGTTGCTGAACACACTGATACATTGACTTGGGGAGAGGGAACAAGAGGGTGAAGTTTTCTGACTCTGTGTGGAAAGGACAATAAAAACTCTGTGAAACTCTTCTAGATCCTGTGGTAAGTGTCTTTTCATTTGACTGGCTCTCATTTGTAACTTTTATAATGAAACTGTAATTGCTAGTGCTTTCCTGAATTCCATGAGTTGTCCTAGTGAATGATCAAACTTAACTGGGTTGTGGGAATCTCCAAATTTTTAAACAGTTGGTCAGAAAGGCAGGTAGCCTGGAGACCTGCAGCCTGCGACTGGCATCTAAAGTGGGGACACTCTTGTGTTGGTGGGGCTCTTACCTATGGAGTCAGATGCCAAGCCTGGGTAGATAGCATCAGAATTGCACTGTAGCACATTAGGGGTCCATACCTGTTAGATTTTCAAAGAACTCTTTGACCCAAATACTAACAACGACTGTTCTACAGAGTCCTAAGCAAAGAACTTTTCAAATGAAAGAAAAGTTCTTAAAAAGAGAACCAAGAAAGCCACATTAGCTATAAAGAATAGTCAAGTGGCTTATGTTAACTTAAAAAACAAAAAAAGATGGCTGTGTAAATTATCAGACACTTTAGGTGCTTAAAAGGCAGAATAAGTCCTAAATCCTCTCATAGTCTAAACTTAACAAAATCACAAACAAGAGGGCACAGAGACAGAAAAAAAGCTCAGTACCTAACTGCTGATCCTCTCTATCCAGCATATTCTTCCCACCCCTGAACCTGATCACTTGCTCCTTTCACAGTCTTCCCCATCAAATGGTAACACCATTCTCCAGTTGTTCAGGCCATCCACCTCGGAGTTACCTTTGATTCCTCTACTATTCCTCTATTTTTCTCATACTCCCTAAAATAGCAACAAATCCTTCAAAATGTGTTCAAAAAAAAGGTGACCTTACTTCTGACTGCAGTGGTTCTAAAAATGTGGTCTATGAACCCCTGGAAGTCTCCAAGATCTTTTCATGGGATCCACAAAGTGTTCATTAAAGAGTCAGTCCAGCAAAGCGAAGCTGTGACTTCAAGAAAGAGAAAACTTCATAATACTGAAATATTATTTGACCTTTTCACTGCATTGACATTTGCAATAATGGCACGAAGGCAATGATAGATAAAACTGTTGGGGTTTTAGCATATATCAAGGTAATGAATGGCACCTTGGTGCAATGGAACTGTCTTGGTCCAATTGTTGCTGCTATAACAAAATACCTGAGACTGGGTAATTTAAAAAGAACAGAAATTTGTTTTCTTACAATTCTGGAGACTGGGAAGTTTAAAATCAAGGTAGGTTTGCTTGTCTGGTGAGGGCTGCTCTCTGCTTCTAAGATAATACCTTATCACTGCATCATCAAGCAGGTATCCTCACATGGGAGAAAGCAGATGGGGCAAGCCAGCCAAATGCTGTATGCAGCCTCTTTTATAAAAGTAATTAATCCCATTCACAAGGAAGGTACCTTTATGACCTAATCACCTCTTATAGGACCTACCTTTTAATACCGTCATATTAGCAGCATCTGAATTTTAGAGTGAGACGTTGATCACCACCTGAGGGTGATCTAACTCTTGATCTTCTCTACCCAGTGCATTCTTCCCACCCCTGTCCTCTCCATCCTACACCGTAACTAGCTCCTTTCACAGTCTTCTCCATCAAGTGGTAACACCATTCTCTATCCTTGGAATTTCCCAAGTGATAGTAGTATATTTGTTATTTGTGAGTCCCTTTAGAATAACCCTGCAAACCCTGACTCCATGATGGATGAATAAATGCACTCACACAGAATACAGTGAATGAGTGGGCTAGGGAAGACATCAGCTGCTCTCAGACTGCGATTGCAACTACTGGACACCAACTAGTTCTCCTCCCTCACATTTATTCAGTATAGATTTGACAATGAGGCTTTGAGTTAAACACACTTGAGGATAATTAACATGGTTAAGAGAGTAGTTCTTCAAAAGATTAAAGTTCAGTTACCAATGCTTGGAGCAAACACCATTAAAGAATAATTTCCCTGGCTGACCTCCCCGCAAGAGGACCATCCGGCTCAAAGGTTACATGAGTCAGCAAGCTAGTTAGAGTAGAGACAAAGGAATGTGGGGTAAACAGACTTAACTGGGGAAGATTCTATTATCCCTAATCTTTACCCTATGACCTAGTGCTCTAAGGTAAGAACCAGCCGTCTTTATCCTGTTCCATTACTATAAGTTGTGAAAACCTTTCAGCCTTCTAAAAGGCGTGACACTATATCTTATACCTTTCCCTAATAGTTCCCTTAATATTTTGCCAGCCACCCCGAGTGAATCCCAACATTTGAAGGGATACATTCAAATATAACATGCACCAAATTGTACTTGTGGTCTTGTGATTCTCAGTGCCACATACTGAGGGATGGAGACGGAAGAAGAAAAAGATGCCAGTTTCACTTAAGAATGTCCTTAATAAAACAGTGCTGATTTTTATTTTATTAAATATCAACCTTTGAGTACATGCTTTTTAAAAATGCTGGGTGACAACATGGGAAATATACACAAATCGCTTTGTCGCATGCTGAAACACTTGCGGAATTTTCTGTGTTGCAAATTCAGCTAACCATTTTTTCCAAGGAACACCATTCTTAGTGAAAAGAAACACTGATAAACTGTCATCATTCACCCTGGATATCTGGCAGATATTCACTTGAAAAATGAACAAAGGGAACTTGTCACTTTAAGAAAAAGAAATCACAGAAATTGTCACTAATAACAAAATTCAAGATTTCAATGGAAAGTTTGAATTTTGGAAGACTCATATCCATCACTGTTGGCTTGACAGCTTCCTAAGGCTTAAAAGATTTTGATGAGATTAGTGATGAAATTAGTGAATGAGATCTTTTTATATTGTACAATGTAATGTGTCAACATTTGGGAAATCTGAATAACTTAGTAAACCAATATGACAAGTTCATGATGCTATCAGATTAGTTATAGGTAAAGTTGTATTCACAGTACAAGACAGCTTAATGGATTTTAGTGTAACATAATACAAAAAGTTCACTGATATAATTTCAGATTCCATGTTGCAACTAATCTTGAAGAACTATTACTTTTAAGTTTTGGTGGAATATCAAAGAAGAATATCTATTATTATCTAAAAATTCCTCCCTTTTACAAGGACATATTTCTTTAAGGATAGATATTCTTCATAGACTTAAAACTAAACAGCGTATTACAACAGATTGACTGCAGTAGCAGATACAAGAATCCAACTGTCTTCTATTAAGCCAAATATTAAAGAGCTTTGCAAAATTCTAAAGCAATTCCACTATTCTCACTAATTTTTTCTTTTGGAAAATACGTTTATTTTTCATCATAATAAGCTAATATGTTATAGATTTAGTATTATCATTTATAGATGAATTAAAGAAACATTTTTTCACTTTTAATATGGTAAACATTAATGGATATAATCTACATAAACAAAAAACTGTTAAGTCATCAATAATTCTTAGGAGTGTAACATGTTCTAAGACAAAATGTGTGAAAAATGGCTGCCCTACTGTTACCAGTGTTTTCCAAGCCATTATCAACACTCCTTGAATTTTTGCAATAATCTTTAATAGTGCTCTCTGTTATCTTTGTTTCCATGCATAGTATTCCCAAAAGACAACCAGAGTGATTCTTTTTCGATGTAAAACAGGTCATGTCAACCCCTGCTCAAAATTCTCCAAAGGGCTTCCTTCACCAAAAAGGTGATGTTCTTATTGACCTATGAACACAAGACATGATCTTTATTCATATTCTGCCATCTTCCTTCTCCTCACTCTGCTCCAGCCAGACAGCCTCTTTCTGTTCCCCACATAAGCTGGGCTCCCACCCAGCTATTCCCTCTACTTAGAACTCATTTCTCTCCGGAATCTGCATAGCCTGTCTCCTGGCCTGCTTCAGGTCTTTGCCAGCATTTTACTTCTATGGGTCTTCCATGACCACTGTGCCTTCTACAACTGCTTAAACTCACAACACCCCCAGTCCCCTCTCCTGCTTCATTGTTCTCCACAGTTATAATATGATATGTAATATGTTGTATATAATATGTAATAAATTTATGTGATATAGTATATATTATATAAAAAATATACTATATTATATATGTTTGTATAATATAGTATATACATTATATATTATGCATATGGTATTATATATTATACAGTCATGTGCCACTTAATGACAGAGACACATTCTGTAGAAAGCATTGTTAGGCAATTTCATCAGCGTGGGAACATCAAGGTGTGTACCTAAGCAATGCTAGACGGTATAGCCTACTACATACTTAGGTTGTATGGTACGGACTATTGCTCCTAGGCTACAAACCTGTTACCTGTATAGCATGTTACTGTACTGAACACTGTAGGCAACTGTAATACAGTGGTAAGTATTTGTGTGTCTAAACATATCTACACATAGAAAAGGCAATTAAAATATGACATTATAAGCTTCTGGGACCACAGTCATAGATGCAGTTAGTCATTGACAGAAATATTATGTAGCATATGACTGCATAGAATATATATATATATATATATATATATATATATACACACACACATACATATATGTATATATATATATGCATAATAGTAAATATCTATCAGGTGGTAATATAAAATACATATTTTACCAATTAGTTGTCAGTTTGTTGTCTGTTTTCTTCCTCTAAAGTATGACCTTTTTGAAAGCAGGAATTTCCCTGTTTTCTGCTGTATCCCCTGACACATAATAGGCAGTCAATGTATATCTGTTGAATGAATGAGATAGCATGAATATAAAGAAAGAAAAATGCTGCCAAAAGTTCTGAAAATTGTCATCTGATCAAAGACATTATATGATGATCCTAAGGAAGAATCTAATCTTTTTCCATCTTGAACCAGGACTAGATAAAATTATAAAGTAGGAGGCCGGGCATGGTGGCTTATGCCTGTAATCCCAGGGAGGCTGAGGCCAGTGAATCACTTCAGGTCAGGAGCTCCAGACCAGCCTGGCCAACATAGTAAAACCCTGACTCTACTAAAAATACAAAAAATTAGCCAGGCTAATTTTGTAATGGGCACCTGTAATCCCAGCTACTTGGGAGGCTGAGGTAGAAGAATTGCTTGAACCCAGGAGGCAGAAGTTGCACTGAGTCAAGATTGTGCCATTGCACTCCAGCCTGGGCAATAGGAGGGAAACTCTGTCTCAAAAAAATAAAAAGAAATTAAAAAATTATGAAGTAGGCAAAGTCAGGGAAAGATATCTGTGCATTCTAGTCTGAGGACTGGCCCATTGTCCAGATGCTTCCCCTGCAACCAATTTCCGTGAGTTTTGCTCACACTTTTATCAGTGAATTTTCCAAGGAATGAACCACCCCATGCATGACCCAGCTTTAGCCTCTGGGTCCATAGTTCTATCAGAGTCTGGCTTCAGATCACAAAATCAGAAATAACCGTGGGGCCCTTTGTTTGCACCATGCCAGCTCAGATTACAGGTAATCTGATGGCTGGACCTGCCATGCCTCAGAACCCTGGTGAACAGGTTAGGTTGCAATACTTGCTGGTTATTGTGATAGCTACCTGCCCACCTTGACCACATGGCTGACCTCTTACTCTGCCTCTACGTATATAAACATTGGGGCCTTGGCCTCTGTTTATCTTAGCCAAAAATACCTGTATCTCACCAGTTCTTTCCTTTTGGAGAGACTTGATTCACACTAGCCTATGCTCTATGACTCCGTTGGTCAAGCCCTAGAGCACTGCTGTTCAAGCTTTCTGCAAAGAGAAATGCGTTCAAGGACAGAAATGATTCAAGGACAGGGGGAACATAGGAAACCTTATACTCAAAAAAACAAAAAAAAAGTGGACTATTTCCAAACACTTGTAAAGCCAGAGTTGTCATTAGAAATAAAAACTTTTAACTCCCTCCATGTCCGTGACTATTTTTCTTTCAATTTATATTTGCATGAGCTGATTGACCATTATCCACACCAAAAAAGGTATGTGGTTTATTACCTCTAAATCACTCTGCCTTTTGTTAAAGCAACTGACCCTTTCTCTCTAATATTGATATTTTGATGTTTTAAATTATTACCACTTTTCTAAACTTAAAGAGAATTGATCCAAACATTCTAAATGTAAAAATCCATATATACAGCCATTGGACTGGAGAGATGAAGTGTCTACACAATTAAAAATGAATTTACCAGAGTTCATCTCAAGTTGCATTCAGATATTCAGACTAAATTCAAGGACATATCTTTGCAAGTAATTTAAACCATATTCATAAAGTTGCTTAAACCCTATCCACAAGTTGAAGATTGTAGTTATAGATGTATATATACATCCATATAAGTGGTAAATGGAGGAATCTAAACAAAGAGTCCTAAAAATTATGAGGCTAAATGATAAAGTACAAAGAAAAATCATGAGACGAGGAGGCCTGGATGTCTTTAACAATGAAAAACAATCCCCACAAACATACAGAAGCTGGGTATACTAATTAAATAGTGATGATGCAGTAAAATAGCATATTATCTTCACCCACTGATTACTGAATTAACCAATATTTGACCTAATCCAAAATAGTGGTTATCTAGTCAGAACTGTATCCTACTCCTTCCCTGGAGGTTCACTGCTGCTGTAGCTACCACCACCACCATACCCACTGGGAGCTCTCTTCTGACCCCAAAGGCCTATTACTTGTCTTCCCTAAAACTACAACTTTGGAGTCAATTTATTAGTCTGCATGTTCTCTGGAAGCAATAGTCGGAAACAAGGGAGCATATCAGGAAGGAATCTAAGGGTAGGGAGCATTTTTAGTTGGGCTGAGGCCCTCTAGGGTCTTACAAGCTAGTAAGAGACTCTCCTTAAAGTAATGTCTTTGAAATGTCTTTGCAGCAAAAAAGTCCTTGTGCATAGCAACCAGATGTGTGCTTCTATTCTTCTATCACCAGTCCGCTGGTTTCACTAGCTTTTATTGAGCTCTTTTATGAAAAAAAACCGCTTCACCTGAATAATGTCTTTTATGCCTCACAATAACCCCAGGTGTTGGTAAAGTTATCCCCATTTTACAGAAGCTTATGGAGTTTAAGAAACATGCCTGAAGCCCCCAAGCTGGTAAATGGTGGAGTTGGTTCACAGAGCAAGTTGGGTGAGCTAGAAACTTCTATCCTCCTCCATGCGGATGGTCTCGCCACACAGAGAGTACATGTGAAGGTCATTAGGAGTCATCTAAATATCGTGCTTCATTGCCTCCTACCTCACAGTCTCCCTGAGTGCAGAGAAGAACAGCTGGGCTAATTCCTAGGCAGCAACACCCAGGAGAGCTTTCAACATAAGTCTAATTTTATATGAAAATGCTACAAGATCACTTACAACAGAGACATCCCCCGAAGGAATCCATCTTAAAGTGAACACACCAGCAAATTATATTCATACTTAAGGAAAGAGGCCTTGTACAGACACACCCTAAAATATGCTATTGCATTTCTTTGGAATACGTTCAGGAGGTGAAAATAACCAAAGAAATTGGCCAGCTTTCCTTATCACACAATATTCCTAACCATCTGCTGCATGCGTTTATGAAGACAGGGCTCAGTGCTTAAAATTCTCATCAAAGAAAATGTGAATAACCAGTTTACAACCTGTGAGAAAAAGGGAAAGGATGCCTCCTTCCCATTGCTGCAAGTTCAGAATCACAGCTAACATGTGTAGTTGTGGGTGGCTGTGCTTGTTTCTTAAAAGAAGATAATTGCACACACCACCAAATAACAAAACAAAAGGGGAAAATGTGTGTGGGAGGTGGGAGTGAGATGTTAGAATAATTTAATGACTGTCAGGTGGTTTTCAAGCTGTACTAGGAGAAAAAAAAAGCCTTGAACATGATCTATTACATAGAAAACAAATTGAGCTTCCATTTCAGCTCATTTTTATCAAATGATCTTAAAAGTTTTAAAAATTGGGTAAACTTTAGGTTGACACATAAATCAGTTTCTATCTGCTCCAAACACAAAGCTCCTGAGGTCAAAGTCTCAAGTTCAATTAAGGCCTTCAAGGGCAATAATTTTCACTAAATTCCATGACTCCAAGCTGCATATTACACACTAGATCACTAGCTACTCTCTAGGCTGTCTCAATTATCACACTGTCATAACTCACTAATAACATGTGACCCAGAGTTTCAGTAGAGACTCTGAAAATTCATCATGTATTTGTGTGAGACACCAAGCTTCTGGAAGGAGGGAAGCCCATCTTACAGGGTTAATAAGGAAAGTGTAAGTGGTCTTTACAACAGGACAGAGAGGCTTTTTACAAAGAGGGAGATTGGGGGAAAGATGTGTCTCCTTACAGCTTAACTAGGACCTGTAGGCTGCGCCCTACTTTACTGGCCTTGGGCTTGGAGGATGCTGCTGAAATATACCACAGGTAAAGCAAGTGGCAGGCTTGGTCTGAGCCCTGCACTGAAGAGAGGCAACAACTGACATGGTACCCAGTGCACCTCATGAGGTCCACCGGCTATGAGAGTGCACAGGCCAGAACCCTGGGAAGAGAGGCTCTGCAATGACAGTAGTCCATGCTCTGGTGGTGGCTGGGCCAACATCAGTTTGACCTGACAGTTCCATGGCAATGATGAAAGTTGCAACTGCAACAATGCTCGGGAGAACTCAGGAACTGATAGCCTAGAATAACAAGGAGTTGCTCTAGAAAGCAGTGGTGTGTATTGGTAACTTGGGCCGTGTAGGACAGGCTTCAGCCAAAGAAGCATGGTACATAGATTCAAATCATCTTTGGAATGACAGCCACACAGGCTGGCTGAAAGAGTCCTCAATCTGGGATTAGTGGCTTGATGGACAACCCCAATTCTCCCCTTGGCCTCTGTATTAGTCCCTTTTCATGATGCTGATAATGACATACCCAAGATCAGGTAATTTATAAAGAAAAAGAGGTTTAATGGACTCACAGTTCCACGTGGCTGGGGAGGCCTCACAATCATGGTGGAAGGCAAAAGTCACATTATACATGGTGGCAGGCAAAGCGAGAATGAGAACCAAGCAAAGGGGTTTCTCTTTATAAAACCATCAGATCTCATGAGACTTATTCACTACCACTAGAACAGTATGGGGGAAAACATCCCCATGATTCAATTATCTCCCACCAGTTTCCCTCCCACAACACATGGGAAGTATGGGAACTACAATTTAAGATGAGATTTGAGTGGGGACACACCCAAACCATATTAGCCTTTCCACCACTCTCTCCACAATCCCACTCCCCAGCTCTGTCTCTCAATGTGGAACGATTTGAAGATTAAATAAATAAGTACTATGTGAAATGCAATGAATATACTATCACTGTTAGCTATCAACATGGTCACAAATATTGATGTTAACTATGAAAGTATTGAAGTGATATCACATAACCAGTTAGAATATTAAGGTCTGTGAGCATCTCAGAATGAATAGAAGATTACAATTTTCATCTCGACACAGCACAAAGATAATGAGATGTAAATATAAGACAATAACTATTATACCATTACAGTTACTAAAAGCCAAATGGCATTGTTTGTGAAGCTATTAGGTCAGTGGCTTCATCTTTGCTTTTTTTTTAATATAATTTTATTTTCCATAAGTTATTGTTGTGCAGGTGGTATTGGGTTACATGAGTAAGTTCTTTAGTGGTAATTTGTGAGATTTTAGTGCACCCATCACCCAAGCAGTATCTACTGCACCATGGTTGTAGTTTTATATTCCTCTCCCCACCTCCCACTCTTCCCAGCAAGTCCCCAAAGTGCATTGTATCATTCTTATGCCTTTGCATTCTCATAGCTTAGCTCTCACATATAAGTGAGAACATAGAATGTTTGGTTTTCCATTCCTGAGTTACTTCACTTTGAGTAATAGTCTGCAATCTCATCCAGGTAAATGCAAATGCTGTTAATTAATTCCTTTGTATGGCTGAGTAGTATTCCATCATATATATATATATATATATATATATATATATATGTATATATATATATACACACACACACACACACACACATATTATATAATCTCCCTCTTTGAACTCTTTGTCTCTTTTAACTGCTGTTGCTTTAAAGTTTGTTTTGTCTGATAGAAGAACAGCTACCCCTGCTTGCTTTTGGTGTTCATTTGCATGAAATGTCTTTTTCTACCTCTTTAAGTTTATGTGAGTCCTTATGTGTTAGGCGAGTCTCCTGAAGGCAGCAGATAGTTGGTTGTTGAGTTCCTACTTATTTTGTGGCTATCTTTTCAGTGGAACATTTAGGCCACTTACGTTCAATGTTAGTATTGAAATGTGAGGTACCATTGCATTCATCATATTCTTTGTTACCTGTATACTTTGTTTTTTGTTTTGTTTTGTTTTTTGTTTTTGCTTTTTAACTTGCATTTTTGTTCTATAGGTCCTGTGTGATTTATGCTTTAAAGAGGTTCCGTTTTGATGTGTTACCAGGATTTGTTTCAAAATTTAGAGCTCCTTTTAGCAGTTCTTGTGGTGGTGGCTTGGTAATGGTGAATTCTCTCAGCACTTGCTTGTCTGAAACTAACTGTATCTTTCCTTCATATATGATGATGCTTAGTTTGACTGGATACAAAATTCCTGGCTGATAATTGTTTTGTTTGAGGAGGCTGAAGATGGGACCCAATCCCTTCTAGATTGTAGGGTTTCTGCTGAGAAATCTGTTGTTAATCTAATAGGTTTTCCTTTATAGGCAGCTCTTAAGATTCTTTCCTTCATCTTAACTTTGGATAACCTGATGAAAACATGCCTAGGTGAAGATCCTTTTTAGCATGAATTTCTCAGGTGTTCTTTGTGCTTCTTGCATTTGCATGTCTAGGCCTCTAGCAAGGCCAGGCCAGGCAAGTTTTCCTCAATTATTCCTTCAAATATGTTTTCCAAGCTTTTAGGATTGTCTTCTTCCTCCGGAACACTGATTATTCGTAGGTTTGTTGTTTACCATAATCCCAGACTTCTTGGAGGTTTTGTTCTTATGTTCTTATTCTTTCTTTCTTTTTTTTTTTTTTTTTTTTTGTCTTTGTTGGATTGGTTAATTCGAAGACCTTGTCTTCAAGCTCTGAATTTCGTTCTTCTATTTGTTCAATTCTATTGCTGAGATGCTCCAGAGCATTTTGCATTTCTAAAAGTGTGTTCAAAATTTCTTGAATTTTTGTTTTTTCTTTAAGCTATCTGTTTCTTTGAATATTTCTCCCTTCATTTCCTGTATTATTTTTTTATTTCCTTGCATTGGGCTTCTCCAGTCCCTCCCTGATTAGCTTAATAACTAACCTCCCAAATTCTTTTTTGGGTAAATCAGGGATTTCTTCTTGGTTTGAATCCATTACTAGTGAACTGGTGTGATTTTGGGGTGGTGTTGAGGAGCCTTGTTTTATCATATTACCAAGGTGAGTTTTCTGGTTCCTTCTCATTTGGGTAGCCTCTGTCAGAGGGAAGCTCTAGGGCTGAAGGCTGTTATTCAGAATTTTTTGTCCCATGGGGTGTACCCTTCATGTAGTACTCTCCCTCTTTTTCTGTGGATGTGGCTTCCTGTGAGCCAAACTGCAGTCATTGTTGCCTCTCCTCTGGGTCTAGCCATCCAGTGAGTCTACCCAGCTCTAGACCAGTGCTGGAGGTTGTCCACACAGAGTCCTGTGATGTGAACTATCTATGGGTCTCTCACCTGTGAATACTAGCACAAATTCCAGTGGAGGTGGTGGGGGATAGTTTATAGACTGTGAGGGTCCTTAGCTTTGGTGGTTTAATGTTCTATTTTTGTGCTGTTGGCCTCCTGCCAGGAGGTGGAACTTTCCATGACACATCAGCTATAGTAGTGTGGAGTGGGACCCACGATGGGTAGGGCCCTAGAACTCCCAAGATTGTATGCCCTTTGTCTTCCACTACCAGGGTGAGTAGGGAAGAACCATCAGGTGTGGGCAGGGCTAGGCATGTCTGAGCTCAGACTCTCCTTGGGAAAGTTTTGCTGAGGCTGCTGTGGGGATGGGGGAGAGATTCCCAGGTCACTAGAGTTGTATACCTGAAAGGATTATGGCTGCCTCTGCTGAGTCATGCAGGTTGTGCGGGGATGGAGGAAGCTGGCAGTCACAGGCCTCACCTAGCTCCCATGCAAACTAAATGGCTGGTCTTACTCCTGCTGTGCCCCCTCAACAGCCCCAGTCTGTTTCCAGGCAGAGGGCAAGAGGGGCTTGAAAACTTGCCAGAGGCTATCTGCCTCCCCGCTGCGAAAGAAAAGGGCTTTAGTTCTTCCCCCAGCCACCCAACCCACCATCACCCTGCTGTGAAGTCTGCAAGCAGGATTAATGCCCTCCCCAGAGTTCTGGCCAAGAAGATTCTTGTCCCATTCAAATTGTTACAAAGTTCAGCTACAGAATTCCTTCTCCCTGTGAAGTTTTGCCCCCTGCATGTCTGGCCACCCTCCTGATGGATCCCAGTGGTGCCAGGCAGGAATGGGCCACCTGGGGACCCAGAGAACCCCCAAGTCCTTTCTGCTGCTTCCTCTACCACTGTATTTCACTCAGCTTGGCTCTCTCACCTGGCTTAGCTCCAGGTAAAGTCAGAAACTTCTCCCGCAAACAGACATTCATCTTCTCCAGTGGGGGTATATGTTCGAGAGAGGAGGGTCTCCCTTTCCCACTTGCGCAGTTGGGGCACTCATACTATTTGGGGTGTCTCCCAGGTCCTGCAGGAGCAGTCCGCTTCCTCCAGAGGGTCTGCGGGTCCTCTCAGGATTGCCGATTTGTTCTTAGAGTTGATCTGGAGCTAAAATTCACAGTGCAAGCCTCTTCATGCTCCTCTGTCCGGAGCTCCAAACTAGTCCTGCCTCTGATCCGCCATGATCCCCTAGTCTTTACATTTTTTTTCTTAGACATAGCACAGGAAAGTGCTTGTTTACTTGGCAGGCACCCTGGTAGCCAGATAGAAGTACTTGGGCTGAGCCAAGTGCCTTGGTTACAAGTACGTCATCAGCCACAATTAAACCAGGAAATACAGGACTCTCAGGAAGTGCACTTGATAACGGAGCCTTGATGAGCCAAAATTAGCCAATAATCAGCATTGCTCTTCATCCTGAAATGATGCAACCATATTTTACAAGGCAGTCCAGTGGTGGAGGGCAGGTCTGAGGGATACATTTGACCCCTTGTCTAGCTTTGTCGCCAGTCACATGATTTTAGACAACCAGAGTTAAATGCCTTCCCAGTGTTTTGGCTTCTCTTTTTCAAAGTCTCAAATCCAGCCATCAGTGGCAGAATTTGTAAGGTCATATGAGTGGCAATTTATTAGACAATGACCTCTTTAATGCTAGGAACAATGTTTTCTTCTTCTTCACATACACTGAGCACAATGCTTGGTGCAGCAGCCATTGAACTACTGTTTGCTAAATTATTAACAATCGGAAAACCAAATGATAAATGAGACCCATTAGTCACTAGCTGTTGAGACAGGCTTTCTGATTGTCCATTGATACTATTTAGCACTGGGCTAGGAATGACTAGTCCAAGATCACTTACAGAGTCACATGGAAAAGTATGGGGTGGCATTCTAGCCACAGAGCTACACAGCCTGCCCAAACAGAGCTGTCTCAGTAACACATGCTCTCCTCCTACCAAACCAAAAAGAAAATCAGCTCAGTTAGAGTCTTAGGATTCCAAGGCCCACTTATTTCTGGTTACTTGCTTTTGGCAGGCACTGCATAGATAATCAAAGAAACAAAGCTGATATTGAAGAGATTTATCCTTTTTGTTCCTAGAAAGTTCATAGGCATCATCGTGTCTTATAGTACATGAGTACAGCTGGAATTCTTTGAATCCTGGAGAGGAAAAACACACAGGTGACCAAGGTACCGAGGCACATTCCGAGAGAACTATAGAAGCATGTATCTGTCCTCTAGTGATTTGCAATCTAACGTCTTCGAGACTCTTTCAGAAAAGAACAGCTATGCTTAGCATTAATAAACTGTTAATAAGCATGTAGGGAAGCATAGGCTCTGAAGTGAAAAGAACGTTACTAGCTTTGTGACCTAGGGCATATAACTCAACCTCTCTGGGCCTCAATTATCACAATAGTTTCCATCTCTCGGACTTCCTGTAAGACACAGATGAAATCAGGCATGTTAAGAGAGGTACTGCAAATGGTAGCACACATCACAGGTGCTAGTCATTATTGTTTCATAGATGCTTCTTTCTGCATATCCAGAAGGTAGAGATGTGAACTTCAAGAAAATGCTCAATTTAAAAGCAGTAATTCAGAGAACTATGATTGCAAATTGGGAGCAAATTCCAGAGAGACAGAGTGACCAAAAATTGAATCCTGGATTTAGCCAGGCGCCCAGAGATATCGGTGCACGCCAAGGAGCTAATAATGTCTTTCCGCAGAACTCTGTTTAGAACACTGAGGAATTTGGCTCTCAGTTCTGGTGTCTACAATATCAGAGTGATTTTTGATACCAGGAATTATAAGAATTGGCATTTGCTCAACGTCTATCACATTCACTTTTTTTTTTTTTTTTCACTAAACGTTAAAACTACTCTCTATCACATAGGCAAGTTGAGTTTTTTATTCAGCTCTAAAAATCTAATGATAAAACCTTCCGATCATGCCTGTGTGAAGATATTACCATTAGTAGAAACAAATTAAAATGCTGGAATGTCCACAGTGTGAGCACAACAGGCTCTCAATGAATTTATGCTTTCCTATAAACCTGCACACTTTCTCTGTAAAATAAGCAATTTTTTGGACAGTTTTTTTAAATGGCCCAGTTTCTCTAGTCATTAGCAGACAAAATTTTTATGGATTTTAATACTTTTCTATTCAGAATAATTGTGTAATTTATGGCAGAATATGTGCCCAGTTACTATATATTTCTCGAGGTTTCTAGTTAACAACCTTTCCCTTGCACAGTTGGACTGCTGATGTAAGTTTGTAAGAGAGATGCTTAATTTTCTCATCCTCTTCTGTCTCTGCCTCTGCTTCCCCCTGGGTCCTTCTGGCAATTGCCTTAGCTCTCCTGACGGCAAAGCAAAGGAAACCCATAGAGCCCTGTCTTTCGTCTCAGGTTTTACCCTACTGCATCTGCAGGACGACAGGGAGGCAGGAATTCAGGTCCCGAACACATTTCTTGTTCCTCTGTAGATGAGGTAGCTCCTCCGCCTTTCTGCACTGTTATCAAAAACAGGCTGCACCCACCCACGAAAGGTCCGGGGAGGCTCCCGGCTAGAAACTGTGCAGGGCCCCTCCCTTGGAGCACAGTCTGTCTCCATGGAGACCGACGCGCTGAGAAAACTCACACCGGGCCAGGTGGAGACCACAGCAGCGGGGGAGATGCCGAGAGTCTACAGTCGGGGAAGAACAAGCAGCACTACATGGGAGACTGCAGTGTTCCGGCTGGAGAATTTACTCCTTTGTAGCTGTTTTTAAAAATATTTCCTCATCTCAAAAACTGGAGAAAAAGTTGGGGGGGAGAGAGGGAGGGAAGAAAAGAAGGAGAGAGGGAGAGAAGAATGTCCATAGATAAGAATGAAAGAGTTAGCTTTTCATTTAATTACATATAATTTCCTCCAGGTCAGAATGTTCTGTAATCCAGTGTTTATGATTGTGGATCTGCTCCATTTTCATCATGCAGCAGTAGTGAGAAAGCAGTTGATCATGGAAACCACTGCCTACACTTAGCAAATAGTCAGTCCCCCTTTGAACCCCTCATCAAGTTGTACACATGACATGATCTCTCAAGCTCTTGGCTTTCTCTAGAATCTCATTAATTGCAGAGAGTGATTTCTAATGATCACATTTCAGAAACTGTCAGAAACGTTTTTTATTTTTCTTTTGTTGCTTGTTGCCAAGTGAGAACAATCTTGTAATGACACCACACTTTTCAACCTGCTTTTTCATAATGAGTCTTCAGAGGGAAATTCAACTTAAGAGAGCTAAGAAAACAGTCTGCTACTTCGCATATCATCAAAACCATAGGAACATGGTTTTGCATGCATAATACGACATGGTTATAATGCCTGCACGGGGCCAGCTATACCCTGCAGAGATTATGAGCCATTGCTGCTGATCAATACAAGTGTAGCATTACTTGCACTTGCCAGTACACACTTTAACATAATCGATAACATATAATTTGTTAGCATTTCTAAGAACTAGGGAATAGAAGGGAAATGTAAAAGATCAAAACACAAAGTCTCAGGTTTGCCTCTGAACGATTCTATTATGTGCCCCAAGTCAGGAAAAGCTAATGTGCTCAATAGCACAACTTTTTAAAAGCACCACTATGTTTCGTTACTTTCTACCACCACTCGGGCTTTACCTTAGTCATTAGTATTGTTTTCAGACTAAATAGAAAATAACAGCCAGTGAAGGGAGAATACACTCATAAATGAGATGCATTTATCTAAAACCCCCTGTCCTTAGAGACCAAGAATGACATTCCTCTGAGGACTTGAGGAGCGGAGGTGACAGTCTCAGTCACAGGAGCTGAAAGTGAAAGGAAATGATGGTCTCAACCACACTCCCAGGGGAATGATTTTTAAAGAAATGCCTTTGAGTTTATTCAGAGGCACAACACCTTTTTCATGATCCTGCAATGTTGTTCTGTTACATTGTCAAGAATCCTTGGATACAGCCTAAATCTGTGCTATTTCAAAGCTATTTCAAAAGGCCTAATAATTTTTTGTATTTGTTATGTATTCTAACAGCCAAGACATGAAAATATTCTAATTTTCTTTGCTCAGTTTATAGTTTAATTTAATTCATGATGATCAAAGTCAGTCCTTCCACAGAATTTGAGTCAAGTGAAAAGATCTGCATGCCCAAAATACACCTCTTTTATCAACCTGAAGCCCTATTATTGGAGACCATCATGGATTCTCACATTTCCACAACTAAAATTTTAGATTCCATCATCAATAATTAATACTAGTAAAAATTGCTTAGCAAAATGAAGATACTTGAGGAAATATGACCAGAGCAGGGACAATAGGTAAGAGATATTCAGAGGCAGAGATTAAGGGAGAGAGAAAGAGTTTATTTTGGCATTTGTTGAAAACATACTCTGCATATGAAACTGGACATTCCTTGTGCAGTATATTTTTTAATCCTCACAATAAACTGTTACTGCTCCCATACCACATAATAGGTCTCACAGCCTCAATCTAACTATGCTACTGAGAGAACAGGGGTGACAGGTGAGTGTGGAGAAAAGTCTGGAGAAGGCTCACTGCCTGGGAGGTTTGGTGACAGCCAGGATAGTAGGATGCGAGGTGTCAAAGGGAAAAGCTCCAAAGGCAAATTCCACCAAAGCAGTGACCCAAAGTGACATAACGGAACCCTAAAATTGCCTCTAATTTATTTCATGATCATTTTGAAAACATTTGAAAAACAGGGAGGAAATGATTCATCAAGAGGAAACTACAAATCCGCTTTAATTTTCAGATACTTCAAACACAGTAGTAAAATGTTAAGAGTGTATTGTGGCCGGGAGCGGTGGCTCACACCTGTAATCCCAGCACTTTGGGGGGGGCCAAGACAGGTGGATCATTTGAGATCAGGAGTTAGAGACCAGCCTGGTCAACATGGTGAAACCCCATCTCTACTAAAAGTACAAAAAATAGCAAGGCCTGGCAGCATGCGCCTGTAATCCCAGCTACTCCGGAAGCTGAGGCAGGAGAATTGCTGGAACCCAGGAAGCGGAGGTTGCAGTGAGCCAAGATTGCACCACTGCACTCCAGCCTGGGTGACAGAGTGAGACTTTGTCTCAAAAAATAAATAAAAGTTTATTGCAAGATGTAAGTGGGATAGAGCTTGTTCGTGTGGTGAATGTGTGTATAGTAATGATGTGTGTGTGAACACACGAGAGTGCAGTACACATGTGAATGATATGCTGTATGTGTGGGTATGTGTGTATATGAGGGAAGCATATTTAACACATTATTGCTGAAGCACATTTAACACATTATTGCTTTTTGATCCTCTAAATAGATTTTCACTCCCCTGGGAAAATAAGCAACAACCCCGTGAACTATCTGCTTATCTGAGAAAATGCCCTAAAGAAAATGAATGTAGCTGTGCTAACTGGACTCCCTTTAAATGCAAAACAGGTACCAAAAAATTCCTCATAAATCTAATATGCTCCCTAGATGCAGATTTCTCCCATTCTTCAAGAGGTCCATTTAGCACCTTTTTATCTGTTTTCCAAACCCCAGTGTTCCCTGTAACCCATCTGTTACAATAAATGCTGACTGATGACTTTACCTCTTACTTCACTGAGAAGCTAGACACAATCACATAGGAATTCCCCCATCTTCCCAGCATCACCTCCACCTGTACTGGAACCCACATGCTCTGCCTTTTTTCCTGTTGCAATGGAAGAAATGTTTGTCTTCCCAGAAAAGGCTACCCCATTGTGCTTTGGATCTGATCCTCTCTATGCTTCTCAAGGGTTTCTGACTCTCCTTGAAATTATTAGTGTCCTTCTCATTGCCATGAGCATACAAACTTACTGTAGGATCCCCCTTCTTTAAGGAGTGTTCACATGATCCTGCAATCCTCCACAAAGACTGCTCCCAGATTTCTGCTCTGCATCACAGCAAAACTGATTAAAATGACTCTCTTATCTTCACTGCCCATGTGGTTTCACTTCCAGACATCTCTTTGATGTCCTTCAGTAAGGCTTCTGTCTCACTCCAACACAACAGAACTGCCCATAACCAAGCACCAGTGACTCCCCTACTACCAAAGACAATCATCAATTATCTGACCATATTGTACTCTCTCAACAAAAGTTTACAGAGTGAACAGTCTCTTTCCTGAAATATTTTTCTCTTGGTTCCCATGAAACCTACTTTTTAGGTTTCCTATTACTTCCCTGTCCATTCTTCCTCAGTTCCTTTACTGGCCACTCCTCTTCAGCAAGACCTCCGTCTGAGGTCTCAGGAGTCAATCTATCATTTTTCTATCCTCGACTTATGCTCTCCCTCTTGGTGATCTCTATCCCATAGCTATAGATAGTATCTATTTGCATCCAATTTTATATATTTAGGCTCAACCTCCCTAATGAGTTTCATACTCTAATATCTAATGGACTACTTAAAATATACACTTAGGTGTAAACTTAACGTTTATACCTCCAACTTAACATATTCAAAACAGAATGCATGTGCTTTGCCTTTTTGCTATTGGTGGGGTGTGTGTGTGTGTGTGTGTGTGTGTGTGTGTGTGTGTATGTGTTAGCCTCCAAAACCTGTTCCCCACCACCTCCAGTGGTCTTCTGTATCTCATAAATAGTGCTATAATCCAATTCGATTTACAACCCAATTTAGAGTTGCAAAACCTAAGAATCATGTCTACCTCCAAAATATACCTTGATTACACCCACCTCTCAGTTTCTATTGCAAATACCTGATGCCAGCCATTGTGTGATCTCCTATCTGAACTATCTCTTGCTTGCAGACCTGGCCCATCCTGTTATCTGTTCTTCATAATGAATCCAAAATAATGTGTTTAAAACACTTATCACATCAACTGTCTAGTTAAAAACCCCCAATGATTTCTGAGTGCATGTAGAATAACATCCAAATTCCTTACTTTAAGGTGTGGGCTGTCTGTTAATACCTTTGTCTATTCTCAGACTTCCTCTCCCAACTCTCCTCTTTTGCTCACTGTGCTCCAACCACAATGACCTTTGTTATACTCTCTAAACCAGACAACCCTATTCTGGTCTCAGAAGTTTGCACTTGCAGTGGCAAGTCATTCTACCTGGGTCACTCTCCCCTCTGCTCCTCATCTAACTGATCCTAATCACTGGGTCTCATCTCAGATGTCGACTCTGCAGAGATACTTCTGCAGACAAACACATTTTTTTTTCTTTTTTTTTTTTTTTTTTTTTTTTTTTTGAGACAGAGTGTCGCTCTTGTTACCCAGGCTGGAGTGCAATGGCGCGATCTCGGCTCACCGCAACCTCCGCCTCCTGGGTTCAGGCAATTCTCCTGCCTCAGCCTCCTGAGTAGCTGGGACTACAGGCACGCGCCACCATGCCGAGCTAATTTTGACAAACACATTTAAACTTGATCCATATCCCCCTCTTCATTCACTATCACACCATCATGTTTTAGTTTCTTCATATAACCTGTAATAAAGAAAATTTCTTTTGTGTTTTATCTTCGCACTAGAATATAAGCTCCATGAGAGCATGTATGTCTTGTTCATTTACTGTATTCCAGGTGCTTAAATCAGGGTCAACGGATAGTTGATGTTCAGTTAATATTTGTTGAATGTAGAAATTAATCAGTAACAGTATGTTGTGAATCCTCAATCAGGTAAAAGTGACAAAAGCTAATGATCTGAGCTGATGCATGAAGATGGTATTATCTTGATAGTTTTAGTCTTGTGCTAAATCATAATAAATACCCCTAGGCTTAACAGGAGAATGTGACCCAAACACTTCAAGCATGTGGAAAATATTTTAATGACAGTAAGAATGTGAAAGGGGAATTATTCAAGCTCTATGCTTCATTCCTTTCTTCAACATGGTAGCATAATTTAATTACACAGTGCTATAAACATTCCCATGCATGTAAAGTCAACAGTATGTTTACCATAGCCGAGCTGTACAGTTATAAAAAATTAATTTTTAATCATGTAGTGAACTCATCTTTACTATATCTTACTAGATACAATTACTTTGAGATTTGCTATGCATTGAAAGGAGATAGCTGTCAACTGTCAAATTGCCAAAGTGGCTATAGTAATATGATACCAAGTAGATTTAAAACAAAAAAAAATGTTTCTAGAGTTAAAGAGGGACATTTCAAAATAGCAAGAGGGTCAATTTATCAGGAAGATAACAATTAAAACATGTATACACCTAATAAATATACAAAGAAAGCAAAAAAAGAATTAAAGAAATAAGCAATGCAATGATAATAGTTGGAGACTTCACTACCCCGCTTTAATAATGAATAGAACAAAGAAGAAGATCAACAAGGAAATAGAGGACTCAAACAACACCATAAACCAACTAGACGCAACAGACACCTATAAAACAATCCACCCAGCAACAAGAGAATATGCATTCTACACAGTACACATGGAACATTCGCTAAGATTGATTATATGCTGGGCCATAAAACATGTCTCAATAAATTTACAAGGATTAAAATTATGCAAAATATGCTCTTTGGCTACAATGAAATTAAATTATCAATATCGGAAGAAAATTTGAGGCATTTACAAACCTGAAAATTAGCAACAAAATTCTAAATAACCCATGGTTGGAGAAGAAACCACAAAGAAAATTCAAAAAATACTTTGATATAAATAAAAACAAAGACGCAATATAACAAAATTTATGGGATGCTGAGAAAGCAATGCTCACAGGAATATTTATAGCTGTAAAAACCTTTATTCCTAAAAAAAATAAAAAAAAGAGGATTATCTCAAATCTAATTTTCCACCTCAACAAAGAAAAAGAAGAGGAAACTAAACCCCAAACAGGTAATATATTTTCTGTCTGTATAGATTTGCCTAGTCTATATATATATAATTTAAATGGAACCATAATAAATGTGGTCTTTTGTGACTAGCTTCTTTCATGGAGTAGAATGTTTTCAAGATTTATCTATGCTGTAGCATATATTGTTACTTCATTCCTTTTAATTGAAAAATAATATTTTTGTGAGAATGTACTTCATATTATTTATCCATTTATGGGTTGACAGACATTTGGGTTGTTTCTACTCTTTCGGCTGTTATGATTAACATTGCTTCAAGTATTCATATTTAAGTTTTTGTGTGAACACGTCATTTCTTTTGGATACATATTAATATCTAGGAGTACAATGCAGCATCATATCATACAGCAATTCTGTGCTTAAAAATTTGAGAAACTACCAACTGTATTCCAAAGTGGCTGCACTGTTTTACATTTCTATCAACAAAGAATAGATCAGTTTCACCACATCTTTGCCAACACTTGATAATTGACTTTTTTTTTAATGAAGCAATATCTCATTGTGGCTTTGATTTGCATTTCTCTAATGACTAATAAACATCTCTTTTATATGCTTATTGGCCACCTGTATGTATTTGTTGGAGAAATGTCTATTCAAAATTTTTTCCCAGCTGTGTGTGGTGGCTCATACCTGTAATCCCAGCACTTTGGAAGGCCGAGACGGGAGAATCTCTGTCGCTAGAAAAAATACAAGAATTATTGTAGTCGGGACTACAGGCGAGGTGGCATCCTCCTGTAGTCCCAAGTACTTGAGAGGCTGAAGCAGGAGAATTGCTTGAGCCTGGGAGGTGGAGGTTGCAGAGAGCTGAGATTGCACCATTGCACTTTTAGCCTGAGCAACAGAGCAAGACTTTGTCTCAAAAAAAAAAAAATTATTTTCTCATTTTTAAATTATCTTTTTTTTTTTGTCGAGTTACAAGAGTGTTTTATATATTCTGGGTATAAGTACCTTACTAAATATATTATTTACATATATGTTTCCCAGTCTTTAGGGTATATTTTTACTTGCTTATTTGACGTGACACAAATGCTTTCACTCAGTTTATCCATATTTTTATTTTGTCACATATCTAAGAACCTACTGAAGCTTTACTTGTATGTTTTCTTTTTACATTAACCTATTTTGATTTAATTTGTGTATGGGGTGAGGTAGGGGTCTAAATTCCTTGCTCTCTATGTAGCTATCCATTTGTCTTAGCACCATTGAAAGACTATTCCTTCTTCTTTGAATTGTCTTAGCAGCCTTGTTGAAAGTCAATTTGTTGTAAATATATTAGTTTATTTCTGTACTTATTTGTAGCTGTGACTTCTTTCTTATAGGATTTGTAGATAGAATGAAAATGAACTCATGCTGTGAGAGCACTCAAACATACCTTTCTCCTAGGGCTATGCACTTTATCTCCAGGACATATGAAGACAAGATCATAGTACAATTATTATAACAGTCTGAGGGCAGGTCTGGTTGAGAACAGGATCTACCTTGCATTCCTCTAAACAGAGCTAGCTTCCTGCTAACGTATCTATGAAAATACAGTACTTCCGGTGAAATATTGATTTTCAAGTAAGAGTTTCTAATTTATAAAGAATCGTGTTAGTTTTGTTTTGCTTAAATGGGCTTTCTTTTTTAGGACAATTTTGTGTGCACAGCAAAACTGAGAGGAAGGTACAGAGATTCCTCCTTTACCTGCTGCCCGGACACATGCACAGCCTCTCCCATTATCAACATCCAGCACCAGAGTGGTGCATTTGTTACAGTCAGTGAACCTACACTGATGCATCATTGTTGCCCAAAGCCCACAGTTTACATTAGGGTTCACTCTTAGTGTTGTGCATTCTTTGTGTTGTGAGTTTGGACACATGTGTAAAGATATGTACCCAGCATTACAGTATCGTACAGACTGGTTTCACTTTCCTCTGTGCTCTATCTATTCATCCCTCCCTCTCCTCTGTCCCCTGGCAACCACTGATTCTTTTACTGCCTACATAGTTTTGCCTTTTCCAGAACATTAGGTAGTTGGAATTATACAGTATGCAGCCTTTTCAAATTGGCTTTGTTCACTTAATAATATGCATTTAAAATTCCTCCATATCTTTTCACGGCTAACTCATTTCTTTTTAGCACTGAATAATAGTCCATTGTCTGGTTGTACCACAGTTTATCCATTAACCTACTCAAAGACATCTTGATTTCTTCCACATTTTGGTAATTATGAATAAAGCTGCTATAAGCATTCATGTTCAGGTTTTCATGTATACGTAAGTTTTCAACTCATTTGGGTAAATATCAAGGAGCACAATTGCCAGATCATATGGTAAGAGTATGTTTAGTTTTGTAAGAAACTGCCAAAATTGTTTTAATGTAAAATAAAAGTGTATGATTCAGATGGAAAAATAAAGCTGCCTAAAAGGAAAACATTTGAAAGATCTAATATATGAATTCTAAATCACATTGCCAAAAGACAACGACTGGAATTCTAGAGAGTATTAAGGGGTGTGTTGTAATTAAGACTTTTCTATGTGAGTATTGTCATTCATTTGTGAAAGCAGAAGACAAATATTCTCAGAGATACAAGGGCTCAGACAATCTGTTACCCAGGTAACCTTTCAAAAATTACTTGAAATAAATTCTAAGTGTCCAAAGGATAAAGCAAATTAAGAATTCAAGCATGGAGAATTACCATGTAAGAGAACTGGTGGTAAATACAATTTTCCCTGTCCCCACTAATTAGAACATATCCCACATTATAGGTTCTTTAGGATTTGGTACTTCTGAGTGACACTTGTCACAGTTGCCGGTGTATACATGTTGCTAAAATTGCTTGATCCATATCTGCTGCTGCCACTATGCTATGTGGTTCCTCTGCGAAGGCAATGAGCGCTGTTGCTCTCCTTTGTAGGTACTTCTGCCACCAGCATGATGCCTGGCATCATGGCCGGCACTGCCTTTTTTGTAAATGAATGAGTATGAACAAATGAACTTGACACGTCCTCTACTTTTGTACTTATCCACCCTCACCTGATTATAATATATGGGGGACACATGTCTCCTTCATGAATTACTCAAGGACAAAGACTGTGTCGCATTCGTCTCTGTATTCTAAGAGTGTCAACACTGCCCAGGCTAAACAGGGTCACTTAACGCTTTCTGAATTATTGAACTGAATCCTCTGCCACATCCTCCCATTCACTAGACACTCCCACCACACTAAACAACTAAAATGGCATATGCTCTCTCACACCTCCATGCCTTTGTCTATGTGGTGTTTTATCCTGTGATTTTTTTTGCCCCACCTTCCCCACTTTGTGCACACCCACAGCTTTCTAGCCAGCTCTGGTACAGCATCCTTTGTCAATATCAGGCAGAACTCACTGCTGCCAGAGCAATTGGCCATGTTATGCTGAAATCGGTGTGTGTGTTTGTCTCACACTCTAGACAGTGGACCCTTTGAGGGCTAGGATTCCAACTTTCCCAACTGTAGGCATGCTTATACCTAAGTCACAGCAGACGCTCATTAAATGTTTAGCTAAATAAATGAACTTTCTAAAAACTAAATAAGTAAGTCTACTAAAGGAGCCCCATGAGTGTGTGAATAACTGCTTATCTATTCAGAAGGGTTTGAATAGGTCAATGAACTGTTGGCCAACTTGGAAGTAGCAATATTAAATTTGGTACCATGCATCCGGGGAGAGTCTGTAATGATAGCCAGGCATTTCTGAATTTACCTGAGTTTCCTTTTAGTATAGCGGAGGTTATTATCCTCTCTGTGTCTCAGAGAATACAATGTTTTCAAGGTTTGTTAAAAGAAGCTGGGCTCAAGGTTTATTTACAACGTACTCAAAAGTATTTTCCAGTCTTTTGGTTATACTCATGAAGTTTAACAGCTTCTAAACTCTTTCCCTGAAATTGGAAAATTGAAAGGAGGGAGATTTCTCAATGTCTTTTAAATTTTTAATCTAATTAATAGTTAAATCAAGAAATGTTCCTTATCAAAATTTCCTTTGGTTTACTCTACCAGATTCATTTTCTGTATCATGTGAAAGCACAATTTTTGACACTTAGAGGATTCAATTAAAGTTTTAATGGGAAGATTTAGTCCATCTTTTAAAATCTCTGTTTTCTTTTCAAGATTATACTCTCTTAGATGTCGACACTATAGTTAGATTTGCAGTCTATAAATAGTCTCTTTTTTGTACTTATTTTTGCTAACATTTTTTTTCCCACTCTTGAAAGCCTGAGAAAAATCTAACCTTACTTGGCTATTGATGAGTGCTTTCATGTACAGTAGTCATAAGTAGCACACCTGCTGAGAAACTGTTTGCACATAAGGAGAACTGAAGTGCACAGCTTTGCCTGAGAGAGTATCAGCAATTTGGGGTGAGCAAAGAATTCTAAGTAAAACACGAATCAATGTAAACTGATAGACCCACGGGTCAAAATATACTAAAAACAATTCAAAATTTTCATTATAAATTAAGGTGGAAAATATTACACAAAAGTCATTGCTGTGGATATCACATAAAGGTATCTTATGGAGACAGAAAATGCCAAGGTATTACAAGAACAGCTGCACCATTCTTTATATCCTAAGCAAAATGAGGATGTCCTAGAAAGCAGTCTTCAAATTCTATTTTTGACAATGTCAAATCCATTTTATAAAATCTGTAAAGTTCTAGAAGCAGTCAAACATGGGAACACATATTGCCCAGGATACCATTTCTTTGATACAAGAAAAGGTGAAATGTGTTGCTTCCTGCCTACGAATGCAAGAAATGGAAACTTGAAAAATTAAATTTCTGTTATTAATTGCCTTCACCCAGTTCTTATCGTAACAGTTACTGATTATCAATTACTCTTGTCACTTATCCATTTGACCTTGAAAATTTAAGAATTCTAGGATAGGAATCGGGGTTTCAGGAGTCTGGTTTCAAACCTGCCATTATCTAGCTGTGTGCCCCTGGGTTAGCCCTTTCCTCTTTTGGGGTTTTAGTTTCTCTATTTGTAAAAGTGGAGGTTGAATAAAATGACTGCACGTTTGGTTTTGTAACTAAAGTTAGTTATATAAAAATGAGATATAGTTCATGATCTGGAAATAAGAACAAGATACAAATCTGACAAAAGAGAGGAAAGCTGACTTACTTAAAAGGCAAAAAAAACCAGCATTCTGTCCATATATTGGCATATCACCATCTACAGGTAAGTTTGATGTTAAAGATACAAAAAGGAAGTTGGTAAAACTTTAATCCAAGAAGTCCGCATAAATAGCTGACTGCCTCCCAACTCTCCGTGATTAGTAGAGGTTGTCTGGAGCAGGATATAAAAGATTCTAAGGCTTAGTCTGGCCTCAGTGGAAAAGAATGCTGTGCTTTATTAGCCATGTCTGCACAGGCTCAGAAAGGGAAAGCGGGGGTGTATGCAAGATACTTGCCGTGTAAGTTTTAAAACAATATTCTAGCCATGCAGAGTAGATAGCTGTTACTAATTTCTGAAGATACTTATAAAGACTTTAGGGCAGCCTCTATTCCCAAATATCACAGCATATAATCTGGCACATAAAACACAATAAAATATAACATTAAAATGTAAGTAACTCCTTTCAGGCCCTTACTGTTCTGCAAATACAAATACTGTTCTACAATTCAGATTAAAACACAGAAGTTCGTTACAACAGACACTCCCATCCGACCTCCAGTTTTCATTGATCTTTTCTCTGGCGAGAGAAGCCCTGGTTTTATGTGGGCCCATGGCTGCGCAGAGTACGTACACATTTCTCAGCCTGTCTTGCAGATTGACGAGGCTATGTGACTAAGTGCCGGCCAATGAGACATGAACAGAAATGATGTGAGCAGCTTCAATGTTATACTTTTGTTGGGGCTCAGAAACCTGTACCCCAAATCCAGTACTTTGATATGCTGGACTAAAGAAGCAACCTTGAATGGCTGCAGCGGCTCATGCCTGTAATCCTAGCACTTTGGGAGGCTGAGGCAGGCATATTGCTTGAGGCCAAGAGTTTGAGACTAGCCTGGACACACAGTTAAACCCCATCTCTACTAAAATTACAAAAATTAGCTGGGCATGGTGGCACACGCCTGTAATCATAGCTATTTGGGAGGCCAAAGCATGAGAATTGCTTGAACCTGGGAGGCAGAGGCTGCAGTGAGCCGAGATCACACCACTGCACTCCAGCCTGGGCGACTGAGTGAGACTCCATCTCAAAAAAAAAAAAAAAAAAAAAGCAGCAGCCTCAAGGTGTCTCTGATCTCCCCCCTCACACACACACTCATCTCTCAAGCCTGTCTCTCCCAAAGCACAGGATGAAGCCATCCTCTGAAGTCTGGACTCTCCTTATCTGCCAAAAGTGTGGACTCACTGAAGAAGAAAACAGTTACCTCTGGTTCCTTCCGTGAGTGGTCATTAACGGAACCAGATCACAGGAAGAAAGACTGAAGTCGGTCAAACCGGGACAGATTTTTGTCACCAGCCATTGTCTTCCATTTAAGTCCCATTCAGTTTTTCAGACAGAATCATCTACCAGCTGTTGTCTGCTCTGAGGGCCCAACAGACTTTGTCCCAGGCCATTGTATGTTCTCCAAGTCCATTTATTTCCCCAAAACATCACTTACTATCCCTCAAATTACCACATTTGCCCCAGCTCCTCTTGCCCTGGCAAGAAGGGTACCTCGCTGGATTACTGGGTAATCAATCTCATGTGATTCTCCTGTGCCTTTGAATGTTAAATTTTGTAGGCCTTCTCCTATGAATCTGCCTTTTGTCAGTTGATTTCTCAGTGAACCTTCAGAGGGCAAAGCGGAAGTTCTCTTACGGCTGCTACACTCCTAAAGAGCAGGAATACGCCCACCCTTTCCCTTTCGCTCCTCCTTTTAGCCACAAGGCAGACTGGGTGGCGTGAGGCATAAGAGATGAAGATGAGGTAACACCCTGGAGTCAGCCATCAGCCCCAGCCTGCTTACACACGGGAGTTACATCCGACAGAAATTATTTTCTCTCTTGCTTAAGGCACTATTTTTCCAGCCTCTGTTAGAACAACCAAACACATACCTTAGCTAATAAAATAGCTACCTTGGGGTATGGGAATATGCATAAGAAATTCATGTTTCTTTGTGAGAAATGTGACTTGATTCAGGAGAGTTACTCCCGTGATGCAGGTATTTCCAAGTTACAGGAGTTGAAAGCTGTGATGTAGCTACTAAACAGACCTTTTGTTGAGGTTTATCTCTTGTATCAAAGTTGGCAACCTTTGGCCCATGGGCCAGATCCAACCAACAGCCTGTGCTTGTGAATTAAGTTTTAGAGCACAGCCATGTGCATTCATTTACATATTTTCTGTGGCTGCTTTTCAAGTTACAAGGGCAGAGTTGGGTAGTTGTGACAGAGACCACATGGTCTACGAAACCTAAAATAGTTACTACCTGGTCCTTTCCAGAAAGTTTGCTGGCTCCTGTCTTCAAAGATGGCAGCCTTTGCATCCACAGGAACTCTGACTCACTGAGTTCAGATACTGCTTTTTCTTTTTTCCATCTGGCAGTTTGCTTACACCTACATATTAATGTATTCAATACCCTTATTTCCGTTTACCCAAACATGCTATTATCTGTTAAATAACTATTTAAGAATTTTTAATTTCCTACTTCTCTCCTTTGTAGTTACACTTGGGTGTCACTTAACCATAGGGACATTTTTTGCACACACAAAAGAGTGTTATCTCTGCAACAGAATGAGTACATTACAAAGGTGAGTGGGGAAAACAAGCCAGGCAAGGCACAGCGCTCTGCTGTTCACTCTCCTAACTCACATTCTGGTCTCAAAGCCAGTGAAATCCAAGTTCACACCCTGACCTCCAATGTCACTGAGAACAGTGACTTTCTGTCACTGTTAAAGACAATATATCTAAAATACTTAAAGCCAGACTGTGTTAAATCCAAGAATATTACGGATCTTTTAGCAGAAGTTTTAAGATACAAGCCAATCTGAGTCTTTAAAGGTAAATTTGACTTGAAAATAAGTTTAAATGAAAAGAAAAAGTAAGACATTGATAAAGAATATGATGCATTCATCCTAGTAATAGTCACTAATCAAAGGGAAAAGCAAATGACTGTGTTTCCAAATGTAAATTTAAAGCCACGCCTATCAGAAAAGTAGGCTTTGAACTAACTGAAAAAATTGCACAGTTGGTTCTAAAACTGCCATGCTCCTGAATTTATTCATTCAATATATTTTTAATAAGAAAAATTAAGAAGACTCAAGCCATTAAGAAGTAATAAAAGACTGTGGAAAGCTATTGACTAAAATTAAGACAAGACAGAGAAACTCAATTGATACATGTGCATAAATCTACACATGAAAGAGAAGTTGTGTCTCTCTTTTTAAAAATAATTTCTAAATTAAATTCATTTTAAATATCTATCCACCATAATAGATTCCACAATCTAATTAAAAAATTATGTTCAGAAAACCTAACATTGCTAGGAGTATGAAGTGTTTTTAAACTATATATAGTTGTGTATATATTTAGACCATGTACCAATTTTATTATACTTACCTTCTAGAACTGTGTTATCTAGTATGGTAACCACTAGTCACGTGGTTTTAAGGGCTATTGAGCCCTTGGAATGTGGCCAGTCAAAACTGGGATCATATAAAATACACTCAAGATACTAAAGACTTAGTATGATAGAAAAGAATGTCAAACATTTCAAGTCTTTACATTTTGATTGCATGTTGCAATGATAACACTTTAGATACACTGGATTAAATAAAATATACTGTTAAAACCAACATATCCTTTTTTAGCTTTTTAAACATAATGACTAGAAGATCTTAACTCATATATGAGGCTCATATTATATTTCTATTGGACAGTACTGGCTTAGAGCACTGGTCTCCAAGCCCTGGACTATGGGTCATTACTGGTCTGCGGCCCATTAGGAACTGGGCTGCACAGCAGAGGGTACACGGTGGGCAGGTGAGCAAAGCTTCATCTCTATTTACAGCTACTCCCCATCACTCACATCACCACCTGAGCTCTGCCTCCTGTCAAATCAGTGGTGGCATTAGATCATCCCAGAAGCATAAACTCTGTTGTGAACTGCTCATGTGAGGGATCTAGGCTGCATGCTCCTTAAGAGAATCTAATGTCTGATGATCTGTCACTGTCTCCCATCACCCCCAGATGCAACTATCTAGTTGCAGGAAAACAACCTCAGGGCCTCTTGCTGATTCTACATGATGGTGAGTTGTATAATTATTTCATTATATACTACAGTGTAATAATAGAAAAAAAGTGTACAATAAAGGTAAGGCACTTGAATCATCCCCAAACCACCCCCTCAACTCCAGTTCGCGGAAAAAATTTCTTCCACAAAACCGGTCCCTGGTGCCAAAAAGTTTGGGGACCGCTAGTTTGGAGTATCTCAGAGTGCTTTCTTCCTCAGGGGCAATTATCAGCTTTGGGGTTCTGAGAAACTTACCACCACAATACTGTAACCAACAAATGTAAATTTTGTGTTGAATATTTCAATGAAACTTAAAAAGCATTTTGTCTAATCCCAAAATACCGACTGTAGTTTTAAGACTCTATTTAGAAATAATAAAATGGCTAACGTACATTTTTCTCCTTACTTTTGTCATTTTAGTTTTATTGATTTCAAAGAGAAGATTTTATTTGGATGGAGAACAAGATGTGGTCTCAGTTATAGGTGGGAGGAGGGAAAGAGACCAAAAATAGAACTGACAAGAGAATGTTGCCAGATAAGAAACAATAACTACACTTGCAATAAAATTCAACCAAAAATAACCTCTGTGAAGAACAAAAATTGAATATCTTAAATTATTTCTTTAGATGAAAACTTTTTCAGTGCTGCACTTTTACAATCAGCGTAGGGTACTAACATGGTGTAGGATTAGATGATAGAAAGGTTTCTATAGAAAACACAACTATTAGGCCGGGCGCGGTGGCTCAAGCCTGTAATCCCAGCACTTTGGGAGGCTGAGGCGGGTGGATCACGAGGTCAAGAGATCGAGACCATCCAGGTCAACATGGTGAAACCCCGTCTCTACTAAAAATACAAAAAATTAGCTGGGCGTGGTGCCACGTGCCTGTAATCCCAGCTACTCAGGAGGCTGAGGCAGGAGAATTGCCTGAACCCAAGAGGCGGAGGTTGCGGTGAGCCGAGATTGCGCCATTGCACTCCAGCCTGGGTAACAAGAGCGAAACTCCGTCTCAAAAAAAAAAAAAGAAAAAAAAAAAAAGAAAACACAACTATTACTTCCTAAGATTCTTCCTTGATATGCTCTCTGCAGATAATCAAGACAATCTTACTTAGCCAATGAATTTTTTTCATGGCCACATCATAATTGTACATATTTATGGGGTATACTTGAATGTTTTGATACATGTGTATGTTGCATAATAATCAAGTAAGGGTAGTTAGTATCCGCATCACCCCATAGATTTGTCATTTATTTGTAGTGAGTTAGTTTATGAACTCCAAAATATCATATTACAAAGTGCTTTTTTTCCTGAAACAGTTCTAACATGCAAACTTACTTTTCTGGCCATTCAAATTTACTTTAATGAAGTATTCTACCCAGTCACCATTCTTCTAAGTTCTTCCACAAAACAGAAGAACATGTGCTGACTGACAGTACTCAGCTGACTCCTGGCCTATTATTTTGAATGACTTACTCACAAGAGAGATATTTCACCCTGAAAAAAGGTAAAATATCTGAATCCATCTTTCAGTCCTCCTAAGACCCACTTGAACGTTATCTCCCACTGCTCTTTCAACATCAGCTGTCAAGAATAAAAATGTGTCACTTATTCCAATTTTTCATTGGTTTGGGCCTTTGAAACCAATGAAAAATCCTTGTTTTAATGGCCGGACATAGTGATTCATACCTGTAATCCCAGCACTTTGGGAGGCCAGGGTAGGAGGATTGCTTAAGTCTGGAGGTCGAGACATGCCTGGGCAACACAGTGAGACCCTGTCTAGACAAAAATAATCCAAAAGCTAGCCAGGCATTGTGGCACACACCTGTTTCCCAGCTACTCAAGAGGCTGAGGCAGGAGGATCACTTGTGCCCAGGAGGTCAGCACTGCAGTGAGCTATGATGGTGCCCCTGCCTTCAAGCCTGGGCAACAAAGCGAGACCTTGTCTCTTAAAAAAAAATAAATGAATCTTTGTTTTCAGTTCCAAGATGTCAGGAAAAGAAAATTAACTTCAGCGCTCAGTTGTAGAAATGCACGTATGATCGTTTCTGAAGACCAGTTGCTACTGAGGTCAATAGGATGACATAAAGTCTGATTCTTCTGTTTCTAAGTTACAGGTGAAACAGTACTTCACTTTCCCCTGCACCTCAAAAACAAACAAACCCAAACAAATGAAACCCCTCAAAATCTTTCCTTTTTCTTTTTAAATTAATGAAAGACCAAAGGCAAAAAGAAGTTGTGTTAAATGTTTGGAACATTATGTTTTTTATTAATAGGGCTTGTGATCATAGGAATAACAACACTGCCTCCAACTTCACCAACCTGCAGCGAGCTCTTTCAGCTACGCCTCATGTAGAGTCGCCGAAAGAATATTCAAAGGAGCATTTGGTATTTGGGCTGATGGAAGTAAGAAGAATTTGTACAAGGGGAAAAGAAACTTGAAAAAGACGAGAGAGAGAGAGAAAGGGAAAGGACATGGTGGCATCTATTCTCAATCAGCTTCTGGAACTAGACCTAGTCTTCCCCAGAATGGAATGAGATAGTCCATTTTGATGAGAAAACTTATGAGACTGTACTCAAGCTTGAGAGGCTCAGGGACAGGATGTGACTCCAGAGTCCAGAGGTATGGCCAGGTGCTGAATGTGGTGAAGTAAGACAGGGCAGGCTGGCATGGCACTCGTGGTGGGCCCATCACCAGGGGTAGCTGACGAAGTGAGTGTCCATACAAAAGACACTGCATTCACCTACATCCTTGATGGTATCATGCTCTTGCTTCCTCACTGCTGCCACCACAGTCTTTATAACCTCAACGTCAATGTGTTGCCCTTAAAAAGCCTGCTAATAGAAATGCTTTTGGAGGATATGGTCAATGGAATATGGCTTCCGTCACAACGTCTGTGTAGCAATGGTGAGCTGTGGGACAAGGAAGCACTATGGCCACTCTCCCAGAGCAGCAAAGTTCTCACAATGGGTGCCAGCTACAGCTACTGTGTCTAGCTGCCTCCCTCCTGTGGATGGACAGCTGAGGTCAACAGGTGAAGGAGACGATGAGAGCACTTGATCAAGGGCACACATGAGACAGAGCTTTAGGAGGGACTGAGGTCCAGCCAACATGTTCATGTGGCCTCCTACTTCAAACTCAGAGCCTACAGGGACCTCTGTGCTTTCAGATCACATGCAACCTTTCTACCAGAGAAGGAAGCATGAGTCAGGTCAAAATCCCCAATCCCAGGAGTGATATTATTACTATATATTTGGAACAATAAGCACAGAGAATACAACGTTTCATATTTCAGATTGGAATTTTCCATTTGAATAGATGTTTTAATATTTATCTCATACTATGCAGTAGGTAGATTCATGAACATGATAGTAAATATTTTTTGAAAATTGAATTATATTTTACTTTTCTCTAGGAAAGATCATGTGAAGGCCACAATTCCATCTTAGATGCTAATTCACCATGTTAATTTCTGGTTTTTCCTTATTTCAGGAAACTCTCTAAGATTCCTACTTTATCTACTGTTACTGTAAATCCTGCCCTTAGGCAAATACCCATAGCGTTCCTGCCTTTCTCTATACCTAATTGTCCTACACATTCCTTCCTTATGGTATATGAGTCCTGGATCTAGGGGGTGATAATGCAGAGATCTACCATCGTTTCTGGCAGCTTCCCAAGACTAGGGCTTCTGTTGGTAAGTCCCTATTAAATGTTTCTTTCTGATAAACTGGATTTGTCAGCCTCTTTCTTCTGCCTCTCAGCTTCCTCGGCTTTTGAGGGTAGGTTTGCATAGACCCGCTCACCACAGAACAGATCATATAGAAAGGAAACCACAATAACACCCCTGGTTAAAACATCACCCACTAAACACATTTGTTTTCTACAACTGGATTTTTACATCTCATTTCCCAGAAATAGGATATAATTTAAATTAAATTAAACATATTTTTATTAAGCACTTAACATGTGCTATGACTTGAGTTAGTTCCTAGGGATTCAAAGATGAATGAAACATGGTTCTTGTCCTCATAGTGGCCAAGGATTGTCAGGGAAGATGGATATGTGGCCCCGAGAGAAATATGAGCATCACGGAGGAAGTGATTAATTCAGGACTGAGGGGGAGAAGTCAGGACAACATTATGGCATTGAAGTTGGATCTTAAGGAACAACTGAAAATATACTGGGTTATCAACAAGGTTCAGTGGCATATACCTGTAGTCTCAGCTACTTGGAAGGCTTGAGGAAGGAAAATCTCCTGAGGCTAGGAGTCAGGGGCTACAGTGAGCTATGATCATGCCTGTGAATAGCCACTGCACTTCAGCCTAGTTAACATAGCTAGGCCCCATCTCCAAAAAATATACATGCCAGGTAGTTAAGGGAGAGAGCAGTATTTCAAACACAAAAAATCACGTACACCTGGGGGAAGCTAGATTAAGAGTACACTAGGCTCTCTCTACATCATTTGTGCATATTTCCTGTGAATCTAGAATTATTTCAAAATTAAATTTAAAAAAAAGAATATATGCCAGTGTTCATACATATGAACATGCATGATTTTTAGGAGAAATAACAATCCTGAATGAGGGATTGTGATAGGAGGTATATCAATCTGTTCTCACACTGTTATAAAGAACTGTCATAGACTGGGTAATTTATAAACAAAGGATGTTTAATTGATTCACAGTTCCTCATGGCTTGGGAGGCCTCAGGAAACTTACAATCATAGCAGAAGGGGAAGCAGGCCTCTTCTTCACAAGGTGGCAGGAGGGAGAAAGCATGTGGAGGAGGAACTGTCGAACACCCACAAAAATATCAGATCTCATGAGAATTCACTCACTATCATGAGAAGATCATGGGAAACCTGCCCCCATGCTCCAATCACCTCCCACCAGGTCTCTTCCTCAATACATGGGGATTATGAAGATTACAATTCAAAATGAGATTTGGGTGGGGACACAAAGCCTAACGTACATGGAGATTATGGGGACTAAAATTCAAAATGAGATTTGGGTGGGGACATAAAGCCTAACCATATCAGAGGGATACTGGACAGGGAATCAGGAATCAGATTGTATTGGAGAAACATAGCTGGCAGCAAGTGGAAGAGTCTTTGAACAGATAAACTAATTAAAACATGATTTTAATAGCTCCAAAGAGAAATTATGAAAACCTGGGACTAACTCTGTGGCAGTGGTGAAGGAGAGAAGACAAAAGACTGAAGAAAAGAGCAACAGGTGTTAGTGAGTCTGATAAAAAGAGGAAACAAGCAAAAATAACTTCATAATTGGGGGAAAATTCATACTTTTCATCATTGTAGAGAATAACCAAGAGGCTTTTAGAGTGAAAGACAGTAAATTCAGTTTGGAACTACTGAAACTAAGGCCAAGACCATGTGGAAGATGGATTGGAATTCAAGAATAAGGTCTTATAAATGTCCATTTTCTGTACTGTTTAAGAATATTCAACTTTGCTATAGAAGACAAGAAAAGAAACAGGATGGATTAAACTCACAAGAATTGTTAGGCAGATTTAGCAAAAGTTATAAGAAATATGTGAAACTCAGAGAATGTGTTAAGTATAGATAATGGGTAAGCAAGTAACTTGTGAGACATTGGTAAAATTCATGTGGCATGTTATATATAGACATGGTAACATGTAAGACCTGCCAAACATTGGTCAATAGAATAAACTAAAAATATAATAATACATGAAGGAGTTTTGTTTAATATTTGATAGAAATAGATGGAAAAACCAAATCGTGCTACCTCTAGGATGACAGCTATGTCACCCTCAAATTCAGCCACACATTGACGATACCCAGTATGGTCTCATTCTGGCCGTTGTGTACTTAATGCAGAACAGCATGTTTCACGGGCTCAGGACTCCTTTTGTCTGTGAACCTGTAGCTCAAACCTCACCTCTGGTTCTCATAATCACATTATTGGCAAGGAAGACTGACATCATTTATTTTTTATCCATTTTCATAGCATTGGCAAGTAAGAGAAAGAAAGAAGATATATGAACATTATGATACCTAGGACTCAGGTTTTGTGTTCCTTTCATCCACTTGGATCCTAATCTAAGAATATTAACTTGCTCCATCTCCTTACCCTTGCCTCTCATTGTGTATTTCAAATTGATTCAATAAACTATATGATACAAGTATCTTAATTGGTCCATAAGCTTTTCTGCTCTGTGTATCTCTATGAAGATATACTTCATAGTCCACTTGGAAGCTACCATTGCCTCAAGATAATTCCCTGCATGATTGATCTGGTCTGGAGGACTATAATCATTTAGGTGGTTGAAGATCAGATAACCTAACTAGACCACAATTACTTTTAACACAGTAAATTTAACATATGTAAGTTTTCAACAAATGTAAAACCCCATAAGACATAATCAGTTCTCTACCTTCGAAACAATAGAAGTTACTTCTTTTTATATGCTTCCGAAAATGTACAATATAAATTTTGCCTTTGAGGGCAAAAACCATATCCTATTTATCCATACCTAGCCTACCACCTATAATAGTGCTCTCATTGTATTTTGGTTGAATTAAAGAATAAGTTTCAGTGCATTTTTATAATGCAGGTATTTACATAATAATACTTATATACTGACTCTGACAAAGCTCATTATTAAATTTAATAAACAAATTTATTTAAAATTATATATATTAAAGCATTCATCCAGACAGAGATTGTTGTGGCAAAAAACTGAATTCCTCCTGGACAGTACTGACAAAATGAAAATGACTTAAAGGACACATTGGTTCAAGACCCCAGGATCAGCAAACCTCAATTTGGTTTTCAGCAGCTTATGACAAAGATCCCAAATTCTCTATTCATTGTCAAAGTAAGTTGGCAAGCAGATGTGATGCTGGGCAAATATGGAAAAGTAAATCCATGTCATACATGCTGTGTTTGTTAAGGAACAGTGGAGTAGAGAAGTGATGTGGGTGTCTAAGTAAAGTCAAACTCCAGCATATGAAAAAAAAACAGAGCGAGAAAACAAAATGGGAGTCCTTTAGTTTCTTTATCTGGGAAGATGCTTAAGTCTGAGACATGTTAGATACATTATGGTTTGTTCAGACAATGGAATATTTTCAGTTGTTTAAAAGATGAAAAACAACTTAGGAACTGATTTGGAATGATCTATCAGATATATTACCAAGCAAAAAAAATTAAGCTGAGGAGCAGTTTGTATGTCCTGCTAATATTTTGTGCATAAAGTTTTGTGGAAGGATACACAGTAAATTGATTACACTGATTACAGGGGTTGACTTTAGGAAGGAAAATTGGGTAAGATAAGGTGTGGTAGAAAGCAAACTTGTTTTTTGGCTTTGCATATTTTTAAAATTTTTATAATTTTTCATGTGTTATGGTTTCAAAAAGGCAAAATGGAGTAAAATAAGTAAAATAATTTTTAAAATTTAAAGTCAGTTTTTTTCTAAAATGCTCTTTCATCAGGGTATGTAAAACTCAGGGCAGTAAACAAACGTATTTCTATGTGTTTATGTATATAGTACATTGTGCATTGGAGGATTTTTCATTTACTATCTGTTGAGCCTCCCAAAAAAGGATAAGAGATTATTTCTAATTATATTGTGCATAAGATTATATATTTAGAGTGCTTTTCTTTTGATTTAATAAATAAGTCACATACTCCATTAACTCAAACCCTATTCAACTCCAAAGGTTCCAATATACCTGATTTCACAAATGAAAAAAATAAAAAAATATATATAGAGAGAAGAAAATGAAAGACATGCACCTTAGTTTTCTCATCCATAAAATGGAAATGATAAGAATATTTAGCCTGATAATAATGTACGCATAAAACTCATAATAAATGGTAGTTGTAACTGCCATAACTTAAAGGTCATATGAAGAGATGCTTGTTCTGTATATTAATGTCCAGAAAACATAAGCTTATTGTCCTATTTAAATACAACTGTAAATGCCTAATGATGCTTGGTGATGGCTATTATTTTTGTATCACAACTTGGCAAGAATCTCTCCCAAATACCTATGATTACCCATTTGAATTGGAAATGGCCCATCACCCAGGATTTTCACAATTAGCTGCTTCAATGGCCCTGGTAAACAAAATGACCAAATTGTTGTTCGAATTTCTTACACATTGTAAAGTTCATCTAAAGTGATTTTTAAATGTAGATTTTTTAATTAAAAATAAGAAAAAGAGACATACCATATATTGACCTCTGAGTGATGAAGAATTTAAATTAAAATCATGGAGATACTAAGAATCCACATTTGGAAGAGGGAGAATTAAATGTATCTTCCTAAAGACAAATATAAAGACAAGTTTAAAAACAATTCATTCTGATTTGTTAAACTGACCAGGTAATCACCCTGTAGTCTATTTTTATTGCCTTTGTAAACACAGGTAGGGCATCATTCATCTGGAGCTTTTGTGAAGAATCATGTTGATGTCTTAAACCTTCTAAGAGGTTTATATTGAAAGGACTAGTCCTTGAGAACAAATATAAACCAGGCTAAATCACCTTTGGATATACATGCTGTCCACCAGCAATAACCTGATTGATTTTTTTTAGTTATGCCTGTAACACAAACTAATTTCATTGAAAATGAACAGCCATGGTTGTGTTATGAACATTCTGATCTATTATCCTACTAGGGAAGAAAATACACAATTACCAGACAAAAAAGATAACGTGTAGTCGTGAGCACAGCAGGAGCAGTCATGGAAGAACAACGACCTGGCAAGTTCAGTCCTGTTCCAGTCTCACCTCTTCCAGTCTGTCGATGATGTCTACCCTCAACAGGGTCAGCTTCTCGTCACCACCCTGAAGGGAGGGGTGCATCCAGAACTACTCACTACCTGTCAGTGACCACTCAGAAGTATGGGGCAAGGGAGAGAGAAAGAGAAACGAAGGCATAATGCCTGTACATGCCCCTGTGAGTCTGTGTACATAAAAGGAGAACCAAGAGGGCAAAGAGAGACAGTAAGGATCAGAGACACCTTGAGAAGCCTGGAAGAAGGACCGTTTTTGGAGGAGACCTTTGTTCTCTGACTCAGATAGAGGAGGAATCAGGATGATTTTCAAAGGTAATTATTTCTGAGACCTAGCTTATGTTCAGTCTAATGAATTCCACAGCTGGAGCAAACAAACAATGAAATCTGCTCAGGTTAACAATGAAATGGTATCACAAATGCATGTTTTTTTAAAAAAGAAAGAAAACTCATCAATCTCATCGAGTCACCTGGAGCCTGAAAAGGAAGAAGACAGCTGATATGTTTGAAATGAGGAAAATCGTGCACAACCATTCCTAAGACACCATTCACTAAACATCCAGAACTAGAAGGGTTCCTGAGCTGCTAATATTGAGCTGGTAAAATCTCACAACACAAGGATGGAGAAGCGACTCTGATTTCAGGTGCGTGATGGGGTGTGAGGAGTCCTTAGAAAGCAGATTTGTGCATATTAAACAAAACTAAATATTGGATGATATCTACTGAGAACTTACCTGGCTCTTAACCACGGAAACAAAAAGGTGTATTTTGAAGTTCTTTCTAAGAGCAGAAAAGGAAATGCTCCACTTTTGAGCCTTAATAAAGTTATTTTAGGGCAGAAAAGGCCATCAACTTTAACAAAGGCAACCGCATCCAACTATAACATTTGTATCAAGTGGTGAGAACCACTGTAGGAGCCACTATAGC
This sequence comes from Saimiri boliviensis, assembly GCF_048565385.1. NCBI lineage: Eukaryota > Metazoa > Chordata > Mammalia > Primates > Cebidae > Saimiri > Saimiri boliviensis. The sequence continues at coordinate 74,273,950 of NC_133464.1, read as the reverse complement.
ATATCAGAATTACGAAGAGAGAGAAAAAAAAAAAAAAAAAAAACAGAAAATGTTTGATCTCTTTACCTCAACTTAGAAATTGCTGAAATTCATAACCATATTAGTAGAGAATCAACAGAATAGGCAAACTTTTCTCAAAGGCAGGAAGAGCCTGAAATTTACTCTGATTTTTAATTTCATTTAGCATGTATTGCTATGCTAAGGGAGGCCCTTCTGTATAAATAATAATCAGAAAAAGAGAAGGTCTTCAAAATTGGAGAGGACAGTCTAATGTTTTCACTGGTATATGCAACTGTGAGTCCAGCTGTAAATCTCTTCAGTGCTGTCTAGCCTGAAAAGGGAAGAATTATGTACTGGAATATGCAAGAGAAGGCTGGAAGTCCTTATGCAGATGTAAGTTGATTAAAATTAGCACTTCATGAAATTGCTTCTTTTTTTTTTTTAGATGAAAAGTGATTCTAAGTGGGACACAGCTATAAAAGTAAAAAGTCCTCATTTTCAATCTGTGCTAAAGGTTCTTTCCATGAGCGACCTTATTTGGTGCTTCAACACAAGATTATAATATGCAAGAACTTTTAAAAATAGTTTTTTCCTTTTTCTTGCTTTGGTTGTTATGAAAAACCACCATGATTATCTAGAGGCAGAGTAAGTCATGCGATAGAAAGAGCATTCAAACGTCAAGCCTAGGACTGATAAACACCACATAACTTTGAATGAACTACTTAACTTTGTGCTATGGATTCACCTTTAAGTTTCCCTCATAAAGTGGCTGAGAGGAGTAAGTCAGAGCACTCCTACTGAGCACCTTCTCAGTGCCTGGCACCATCCACATGGTTCTCAGTAGCTGTTACTATCATTATCAGTGTCCACAAGTGGTATTAGATTTAGTGGCAATGCTCTTACTGTTGGGGAGGAAAAGAAATTCCTCTTCTCTCTACTCCTCTTAGGTTCTCCAACTGTGGCCTTGCAAATTAGACTGACAAATAATAAAGCAAGAGAACAACAAACAGAAGTATAACATGAGCATCTTGTATATATATGGGAGTGCTCAGTGATAAGAAATTCAATAGGTGTATATAGTGTCACAACGACGACGACAACAAAAATTTATTTTAGAGACACAAAGGAAAAAGACTGAATTTCTGGGGCAGGCTGGGCCTGGTGGCTCATGCTTGTATTCTAGCATTGTGGGAGGCTGAGGCTGGAGAATCTCTTGAGCCCAGGAGTTCAAGATCAGCCTGGGCAACATAGAAAAAATCCATCTCCGTTAAAAAAAAAAAAAATCTGGGGCAACAAATTATAGGAAGGTAAATATATGAGGAAAACTAATGGAAAATAAGGGCTAGTTAGTAAGCTTTGTGATGTAGATTCCCTGTGCAGTCAAACATCTGAAAGCTGATAAGCATCTAGAGTTGTCTCTGGTGATTAACTTTCTCCTTGGTAGATAGGAGAAAGGAGACACCTGTACAAATTTATGTCTTGCTTTTAGGAAAATTGGGGAAAGACAGGGAGCTTTTCTTTTACCTGTTTCTTCTCAATTGCCTTCAACTCAAAATAATCCTAAGCCAAAGTGGGATATTTGGGAGTGGCACATTCCGCCACCCTTCATTATTCAATTCAGCAAACTTTGGTTGCACAGCTGTGACATGCTAAGTGCTACACAGGTGCCTACGAGGAGTTTAGAATCTTGTAAGTACACAAATAACTTGAGTCCTTTTGATAAGAGGGGAGGTTAAGGCCAAGCAGGAATTTTAATTGAAATTGAAAATCCCCTTGAATTGCTGATTCAGATCCACTACTACCATGACACTGCGAAGGCTGCAACCTGGTGCTTCTGAAAAATTATACTGAAAGATGCAAAGGGCCTGTTTTGTTGTGGTTGTTGTTGTCAATTCAGAGTCTCACTCTGTCATCCAAGCTGCAGTGCAGTGGCACCATCTTGGCTCACTGCAACCTCTGTCTTGACGTTCAAGTAATTACCTTGCCTCAGTCTCCCTAGTAGCTGGCATTACAGGCATGTGCCACCACCACACCTGCCTAATTTTTGTATTTTTAGTAGAGACGGGGTTTTACCATGTTGGCCAGGCTGGTCTCAAACTCCCAGCCTCAGGCAATCTGCCCGCTTCAGCCTCCCAAAGTGCTGGGATTATAGGAATGAGCCACTGCGCCCAACCCTTTTACAACTGCTTTGTTCCATTAGTATTTCTAAGATTAATATGCTCTTCTGAGAGATCTTCCAAATGTTATCAAACTAATTGGTTCACTACACGACCAACGTTGCCAATTACACCCAAGAATCTCCTATCATGTACTTGTGTTGCCTCTATTCAAGACCTCTCTGTGCTGCTGACTCACCAGCATCAAAGGAAGTACACGCTGCCTATCACAGACATTTCTTACCGACTTACAAATTAGACTGAAGCACTGGCAATTAATATTTCCACTGCTGTCTGCCTGACATATATATCATTAGTGGTACTTTACCTGTTGAAATGAGAAATGAAATTATAGAAAAAATAGGGATTTTTAAGACCCAAATCAATGACAGCTGCACTTTACTTCCAGATATAAAGAAGAGGGAAAGACTAAGGCATTGTGTTGTTTTGAGTACATACTTTTAATTACCTTTTTTTTTTTTTTTTCTGAAACAGGTTGAGGCAGGAGTGAGATAGCATTCATGTCATTGCATCACTTTCAGGCCTCTAAAAGAATCTGATTTATATGCGGAATCTTAAAAAGTAAAACTCGCCTGGGCCCGGTGGCTCACGCCTGTAATCCCAGCACTTTGGGAGAATGAGGAGGGCGGATCACAAGGTCAAGAGATTAAGACTATTCTGGCCAATATGGTGAAACCCTGTCTCTACTAAAAATACAAAACTCAGCTGGGCCTGGTGACGTGTGCCTGTAGTTCCAGCTACTCAGGAGGCTAAGACAGAGAAATCACTTGAAACCAGGAGGCAGAGGTTGCAGTGAGCCAAGATCATGCCACTGCACTCCAGCCTGGTAACAGAGGGAGACTCCATCTCAAAAAGAAAAAAAAAAAAAGGAGAACTCAGAAAAGTAGAGGATATAATGGTGGTTACTAGAGGCTGGTTAGGGCACAGCGAAGAAGAGGGAAAGGGGAGAACTTTGTGATCATTCCATAATGTATCGATATATTGAAACACCACATCATAACCCACAAATATATCATTTATCGATTAAAAATACAAGTTTTAAGAAAATTTTAAGCTTCACTAAATAAATAAAATTCCTAAGAGACTCTGATGATTTTTTTTTGTCATATAAGTATTTTTGGCACTTAAAATTAATATAATCTATAAATAAAAAGTCACAAGTAATTAGTGTGAGCCCCAAGTCTCCTACAAGCTACAACCAAACCCTAATCTTACCAACCATTTTAGAACCATAGACAATGACAGTAAGAAGTTCAAAGTTCTGTCTCAAGTGGTATCTAGGCCTCCCCGGCTATGAGCGGTTTCTCTCTCGTACGTTTTCAAAACTGAGGAGAAATCTGGAGGACAGCATCAACTCCTTCTTCCTATGTGCCAATTTGTCACTCTCCTGTTACCCCCAAAGCCAGTCCCCCAAACGATGAGCTCTTTCCTCACTGGGTGTCGCAAGGCCAAGACCAACACATCAAACCGAAGTGAGTGTTAAGCAGTGCAGGCTTTACTTGCAGGCCATGGAATTGAGAAGCAGGAGCATGGCTCACAAGTCAACTTCTTGACTAGGTTGGGGGTTAAAATATAGGATCTCTCTAATGAAGGGATTGGACTTTAAAAGTGAAGGGAAGAACATTCATGTCTTTCCAGAAATGGGCGGTGAACTTTGTGGAATCAGAGTGCCACCTTCCTGTTCTTTCATGGCTTCTTCCAGTGGTTGTCATGGCAATTATCAACGGTCATGGAGCTGATCGGAGTGTCACCTGGCAGGGCAATGAGATTATAATGAAGCCTGGGGTCTTGTTGAAGTTGGTTCTAACCAGTCTCAACTGGCCTGGTTACAAAGGGACATTTTTATCACAGGTGTCCTGTTTCTTAAGCAGAGTTAGGGCAGGATAGAAGTTCATCAATGTCATGTAGGCATTACACTGGGTAACACTCCCTTTTCATCTCCTTCTGATCTTTACTCAAATGACACTTCCATAAGTGCTTTCTGGGTCACCTTTCCTAAAAACGCTAACTCTCTTTCCTGCTTAATTCTTCTTTTAGCATTTCTCATCATCTAACATGCTGCAGCACATCTGCCACAGCCCTTATCTCCAGCCGATATAGAATACATCTGGCTTATCACCAGCTCTCTCTACCAGAATGTTAGCGCCATCAGAGACTTTTGTGTGTTTTGTTCATGGCTATATATCTGGGGCCTAGTATAGTGCCTGGTACATAATAAATGTCAAATATTTGTGTTGAATGCAGGAAAGATACCTTCACCTCCTGAATGTGGAAATCTACAAGTCCATGCAAGTTCTCTGGAGCCAACTATAAGAGCAACTTATATTAAGTAAATTAACAAAAACTTGAAAATAAGGTACAATAGTCCCCACCTACCTAAGGTTTCACTTTCCACAATTTCAATTATCTGGGAACAACCACAGTCGAAAATATTAAATGGAAGATTTAAGAAATAAGCAATGTATATGTTTTAAATTGCACGCCATCCTAAGGAGTGTGATGAAGCCTGGCACTGTCCTACTGCATTCCACCCAGGATGGGAACCACCCCTTTGTCCAGCAGATCCATACTCTGTTCCCTGCCCATTGGTCACTTTGTCACTTGGTGATCAGATCATGTCATTGTACCACAGTGCTTGTGGTCAAATAACACTTATTTTACTTCATAATGGCCCCAAAGTACAAGCATAGTGATGCTGGCATATTATAATTGTTCTATTTTATTATTAGTTCTTGTTGTTAATCTCCTACCTCCTATGCCTAATTCATAGATTAAGCTTTATCATAGGTATGTAGCTATAGAAAAAAAATAGTCTTTGTAAGGTTTAGTACTATCTACAGTTTCAGACATCCACCAGGGGCCTTGGAACATATCCCCTGTGGATAAGAAGAATTACTGTAAAAGGAGGGCTGCTTGTCCTAATTCAATGGCATATGGAATCATTGCCCTGATATACCCATGCAGGGATTATTTAGTTCTTCAGGAGAATGAACCCTTGAATCTTTTGTTATCATACTATATACTACTGATTAGGGCCTAGGCTCTGTGAAGTTACATGGTAACTTAGAGATTTTTGTCGATAAAGACAAAATGAACTCTGTGCAGAAAAAAAAAAAACAAAGGTTATATTTTTATTGTGCTATCAGACATAAATCAGTGTCTGTCTAGCCTAGTAACCTTATTCCAATATTCTGTCTTCATTACCTTTAAATACTTAGTACCTCAAAAGCATTTTGGGCCGGCTTTATCACCCTGCTAGTTCCTTCACCAATGAGTTAAATAAATCTTTAAGGTGTTCTCATTTTATGTTTGTATGACAATCACATGTTAACATTTTGAAGATGATTTTGACAATTCAGAAGGGTTTCCCAACAAAATGTCCAAATGGATGATTTAGATTAGGACAGAAGTAGATTGGGTTTGTTAATTTTTTTGTTTACTTCTCAGACTACTGGTTAGAGCAAATCAATGTGAAGATGTGCCCACCAGAAGGGGAATCGCTCGTTGAGATCTGGGACATCAGTTGTTGTGATTCTGGGTTTACCTTTACAACATCTGGCTGATGTAGAACTGAAGCAGCAAGCTCTTAGTCCAGATACCTGCAACCCTTTTTCTCTTGTTATGTGAGCTTGAAATATTGAACTACACCTGGAATGTATTAATAAAATAGAAGATAAAGCCTCACAAAGGAGCTCTGTTCTGATTGTTTTATAGAGAATAATAAACCTTTACATAAATGTAATATTCGCAGAATCCCTAGAAAACAAACCAAAGTTCTAATACTTTAAATATGCTATGTCTCACATCCCCAACAAACATAAAAATGAAAATCAGAAACTGCTGCTTCAGAAACTTTATTATATGAGAATCCAGGTTTATGTAATCAAAGTGACTCTTTAGACATATTAAACTTGTTTGATCACTTTGGTTTAAAAACAGCTCCTTGACTTCTGTCTGACTTTATCTATGCAGAATATAATAAAATTTATCACAATGAATCTGTGTTTTCTCATGAATACACTATTTAATCTGCATTTCTCAAAACTCTATGCCATTTTACTAATCAGACGAACCAACATATTTTCACATAAAGTTTTGAATTATGAAAATCACAAAATTAGTATTCAATTGAACATGGATATATTCTGATAATTTTGTACATCAACAGTGATTATGGTCTATAGTGCCTCAGTTTTCACGTAATTTTCAAGATCCTTATTTAACATAAGGAACATAGATTTTATTAAATTGAGTTAATGAATAATCTTTTGATATCAGTATAATTTCTACTAGGAGAGTACTAAAACATTGGTCAGCAAACATAGCTTTTCATATATCTATGAATATGCACGTCTATATGTATGCATTACACAAACATGTATGTATTCTGACTATTCCAACAATCGACATTTCTGTCCTCTCTCTCTCTCTCTTTCTCTCTCTCTCTCTCTCTGTCTCTCTCTCTCTCTCCTTCTCCCTGGGCCTCCTTATTCCCTGAGACAAAATAATATTGAAATTGGGCCAATTAAGAGTGCTACAATGTCCTCTAAGTATTCAAGTGAAAGGAAGAATTGCACGTCTCTCACTTTAAGTCAAATGCTACCAAAGATTAAGCTTAGTAACAAAGATATGTCAAAAGCTGAGAGAGGCCAAAAGCTAGGCTTCTTACACCAATTAGCCAAGTTGTGAAGACACAGAAAAAGTTCTTGAAGGAAATACCATGTCCAGTCTAAATAACAGATTTTAAATGTAGATAAAACAGCCTTTTATTGGAAGAAGATGCCATCTAGGACTTTCATAGAGAGGAGAAGTCAATGTTTGGCTTCAGAGCTTCAAAGGATAGGCTGACTCTCCTGTTGGGGATAGATGCATCTAGTGACTTTAAGTTGAAGCCAATGGTCACTTACCATTCTGACAATCCTAGGAGTTATGCTATATCTACTCTGCCTGTGCTCTACAAATGATACAATGACCCCTGACAACAGCATATCTATTTACAAAATGGTTTCTTGTATATTTTAAGCCCACTGTTGAAACCTATTGCTCAAAAATAGAGATCCCTTTCAAAATACTACTCCTCACTGACAATGTAACTGGTCATTCAAGAGCTTTGATGGACTTGTACAAGGAGATTCACGTTGTTTTCATGTGTGCTAACACATGATATCTGTATAATTTCTACTGGGAGAATACTAAAACATTGGTCAGCAAACATAGCTTTTCACATATCTATGAATATGCATGTCTATATGTATGTATACATACAAACGTGTATATAGACATGCATATTCATAGATATGTGAAAAACTGTTTTTCATTTGGCTTCACAGCATCCATTCTGTGGCCCATGGATCAACAATTCATTTCAGCCTTCAAGTCTTATTATTAAAGAAATATATTTCATAAGATTGTAGCTGCCACAGATTGTGATTCTTATGATGGATGTGGTCAAAGTAAATTGAAAACCTCCTGGGAAGGAGTCCCCATCCTAGATGCCATTAGGAACATTTGTGATTCATAGGAGGAGGTCAAAATGTCAGTGACAATAGGAGTTTGAAAGAAGTTTATTCCAACCCCCTGGGTGATTTTGAGAGGTTTCAAGACTTCAGTGGAGGAAATCACTGCAGGTATGATAGAGGACTAGAAGTAGAAGTAGAGCCTGACAAACTTACTGCAATCTCATGGTAAAACTTAAATCAGATGAGGAACTGCTTTTTATGGATGAGCAAGAAAGCAGTTTCTTGAGATGAAACCTACTCCTGGTGAAGATACTGTGAAATTGTTGAAATGACAACAAAAAATTTAGAATACTTCATAAACCTAGTTGATTAAGCAGCAGCAGGGTTTGAGAGGATTGACTTCAATTTTGTGACAAGTTGTATTGTGAATAAAATGCTATCAAATGACATCTCATGCTACAGAAAAATCTTTCATAAAAGGAAGAGTCAATCAGAGCAGGAAACTTCATTGCTATCTTACTTTCAGATAGCCACAGCCACCCCACCTTGATCAGTCAGCAACCATCAGCATCAAGGCAAGACCCTCCACCTACAAAAATATTAGGACTTGCTGAAGGCTCAGATGATCATTAGCAATTTTTAGCAATGACGTATTTTTAAACTAAGATAAGTGCATTGTTTTTATACATAATGCTATTGTCTACTTCATAAACTACAATCTTGTGTAGGCATAATTTTTATATGCACTGGGAAACAAAAAAAATCATGTGATTCTCTTTATTGCTGTAGTCACTTTATTGTGGTGGTCTGGAACCAAGCCTATAATATCTCCAAGACATGTCTATATTCCCTGAGGGCAAAATTGAAGATGCTTGTGTTAATGAAGGCATCATCGACAGTGGAGTGTTCAAGTCTCCCACTATTACTGTGTGGGAGTCTAAGTCTCTTTGTAGGTCATTAAGAACTTGCTTTACATATCTGGGTGTTCCTGCACTGGGTGCATATATATTTAGGTTAGTTAGCTCTTCTTGCTACATTGATCCCTTTATCATCATGTAATGCCCTTCTTTGTCTCTTTTGATCTTAGTTAGTTTCAAGTCTGTTTTATCAGAGAAGAGGATTGCCACCCCTGCTTTGTTTTGCTCTCCATTTGGTACATAAATCTTTCTCCATCCCTTTATTTTGAGCCTATGTGTGTCTTTGCATGTGAGACAGGTCTCCTGGATAACAGCACACCAATGGGTCCTGACTCTTTATCCAATTTGCCAGTCTGTGTCTTTTGACTGGGGCATTTAGCCCACTTACATTTAAGGTTAATATTATTATTATGTGTGAATTTGATCCTGCCATTTTGATACTAGCTGGTTGTTTTGCCTGTTAGTTGATGCAGTTTCTTCACTGCATCGATGGTCTTTACAATTTGGTATGTTTTTGCAGTTGCTGGTACTGGTTGTTCCTTTCCATGTTTAGTGCTTCCTTCAGGAGCTTTTGTAAGGCAAGCTTGGTGTTGATGAAATTTCTCAGTAATTGCTTGTCCATTTCAATGAGACAGAAAATTAACAAGGATATCTAGGTCTTGAACACAGACCTGGACCAAGCAGGACTAATAGACATCTATAGAACTCTTCACCACAAATTCAAAAATACACATTCTTCTCAGCATCACATTGTACTTATTCTAAAATTGACCACATAATCAGAAGTAAATCACTCTTCAACAAATGCAAAAGAACAGAAATCATAACAAACAGTCTCTCAGACCACAGGTGATCAAATTAGAACTCAGGATTAAAGAAACTCACTTAAAGCTGCACAACTACATGGAAACTGAACAACTTGTTCCTGAATGACTACTGGACAAATAATGAAATGAAGGCAGAAATAAAGATGTTTTTTGCAACCAATGACAATGAAAACACAACATACCAGAATCTCTGGGACACATTTAAAGCAGTGTCTAGAGGAAAATTTATAGCAATAAATGCCCACATGAGAAGTGAGGAAAGATCTAAAATCAACACCCTAATGTCACAATTAAAAGAACTAGAGGAGCAAGATCAAACAAATTCAAAACCTAGTAGAAGATAAGAAATAACTAAGATCAGAGCAGAACTGAAGGAGACAGAGACACAAAACACTGTTCAAAAAAATCAATGAATCCAGGAGCTGGCATTTTGAAAAGATCAACAAAATAGATAGACCATTAGCCAGCCTAATAGAAAAAAAGAGAAGAATTGAACAGACACAGCAAAAAATGATAAAGGGGATATCACCACTGATTCCACAGAAATACAAACTACCACCAGAGATTACTACAAACACCTCTGTGCATAGAAACCAGTAAATCTTGAAGAAATGGATAAATTCCTGGACACTTGCACCCTCCCAAGACTTTAAACCAGGAAGAAGTTGAATCCCTGAATAGACCAATAACAAGGTCTGAAGTTGAGGCAGCCATTAATAGCCTACTAACCAAAAAAAGTTCAGGACCAGATGGGTTCACAGCTGAATTCTACCAGAAGTACAAAGAGGAGCTGGTACCATTACTTCTGAAACTATTCCAAACCATACAGAAAGAGGGAATACTCCCTAACTCATTTTATGAGACCAACATCATCCTGATACCAAAACCTGGCAGAGACACAACTAAAAAAGAAAACTTCAGGCCAATATTCATGATGAACATTGATGCAAAAATTCTTAATAAAATACTGGCAAACTAAATCCAACAGCACATCAAAAAGCTTATCCATCACAATCCAGTAGGCTTCATCCCAGGATGCAAGGCTGATTTAACATATGCAAATCAATAAATGTAATCCATCACATAAACAGAACCAAAGACAAAAACCACATGATTATGTCAACAGATGCAGAGAAGGCCTTTGAAAAAATTCAACAGCCCTTTATGCTAAAAAACTCTCAATAAACTAGGTATCGGTGGAAAGTATCTCAAAATAATAAAAGCTATTTATAACAAACCCACAGTCAATATCATACTGAATGAGCAAAAACTGGAAGCATTTCCTTTGAAAACTGGCACTAGACAAGGGTGCCCTCTCTCACCACTCCTATTCAACATAGTATTCGAAGTTCTGGCCAGAGCAATTAGGGAAGAAAAAGAAATAAAGGTAATCAATTAGAAAAAGAGGAAGTCAAACTGTCTCTATTTGCAGATGACATGATTGTATATTTAGAAGGCCCCATCATCTCAGCCCCAAATCTCCTTAGGCTGATAAGCAACTTCAGCAAAGTCTCAGGATAAAAAATCACAAGCATTCCTATGCACCAATAACAGACAAACAGAGTAAAATCATCAGCGAACTCCCATTCACAATACTACAAAGAGAATAAAATACCTAGGAATACAACTAACAAGGGATGTGAAGGACCTTTTCAAGGAGAACTACAAACCACTTCTCAAGGAAATAAGAGAGGACACAAACAGATGGAAAAACATTCCACGTTCATGGTTAGGAAAATGGCCATAATCCTCAAAGTAATTTATGGATTCAGTGCTATCCCCATCAAGCTACCATTGACCTTCTTCACAGAACTAGAAAAAAAAAACACCTTAGACTTCATATGGAACCAAAAAAGAGCCCGCATAGCCAAGACAATCCTAAGCAAAAAAAACAAAGCTGGAGGCATCATGCTACCTGACTTCAAATTGTACTACAAGGCAATAGCAATCAAAACAGCATGGAACTGGTATCAAAACAGAGATATAGACCAGTGGGACAGAACAGAGGACTCCGAAGCAATACCACACATCTACAACCACCTGATCTTTGACAAACCGGACAAAAATAAGCAATGGGGAAGGGATTCCCTGTTTAATAAATGGCGTTGGGAAAACTGGCTAGCCATATGCAGAAAGCTAAAACTGGACCCCTTCCTTACACCTTATACAAAAATTAACTCCAGATGGATTAAAGATTTAAACATGAGACCTAACACCATAAAAACCCTAGAAGAAAACCTAAGCAATACCATTCAGGGTATAGGAATGGGCAAGGACTTCATGACTAAATCACCAAAAGCAATGGCAACAAAAGCCAAGATAGACAAATGGGATCTAATTAAACTTAAGAGCTTCTACACAACAAAAGAAACTATCATTAGAGTGAACTGGCAACCAACAGAATGGGAAAAAACATTTGCAATCTACCCATGTGACAAACGGCTAATATCCAGAATCCACAAAGAACTTAAACAAATTTACAAGAAAAAAGCAAACAACCCCAACAAAAAGTGAGTGAAAAATATGAACAGACACTTTTCAAAAAAAGACATTTATGCACAAACATATATTAAAAAAGAGTTCATTATTACTGGTCGTTTGAGAAACGCAAATCAAAACCACATTGCGATACCATCTCACACCAGTTAGAATGGCGATTATTAAAAAATCTGGAGACAACAGATGCTGGAGAGGGTGTGGAGAAACAGGAATGCTTTTACACTGTTGGTGGGAGTGTAAATAAATTCAACCATTGTGAAAGATAGTGTGGTAATTCCTCAAGGATCTAGAAATAGAAATACCATTTGACCCAGAAATCCCATTACTAGGTATATACCCAAAGGATATAAATTGTTCTGTTATGAAGACACATACACATGTATGTTCACTGTGGCACTGTTTACAATAGCAAAGACTTGACACCAACCCAAATGCCATTATGATAGACTAGATTAAAAAAAAAAAAACAATGAGGCACATATACACCATGGAATACTATGCGGCCCTAAAAAAGGATGAGTTCATGGCCTTTGCAGGGACATGGATGAAACTTGTAACCATCATTCTCAGCAAACTGACACAAGAACAGAAAACCAAGCACCACTTACTCATAAGTGGGTGTTGAACAAGGAAAACACATGGACACAGGGAGGGGAACATCACACAGGGGTCTGTTGGGAGACAGGGGGACTAAGGGAGGGATAGCAGAGGGTAGGGGGATAGGGGAGGGATAACATTAGGAGAAATACCTAATATAGATGATGGGGCGACGGATGCAGCAAACCACCATGGCATGTGTATACCTATGTAACAATCCTGCATGATCCGCACATGTACCCCAGATCTTAAAGTACGATAATTTTAAAAAAGACAAAAAACATGAAGGCATCATTTTTGCCATTTTAAGAATGTGACAAAATGATACATGTGATTATAGAAAATCATATTGAGTTTCATCTGCTGACTTTTTAAAATTTGAGCATTTTAGAAAGGAAACAGAAGACTTACTTAGTTAAAAGTTAACTAAAATAAGTAACTTGCTGAGCCTTCAGCAAGTCCTAATCTTGCAGGTGAAGGGTCTTGCCTTGATGCTGATCGCTGCTGACTGATGAGGGTGGTGGTGGCTAAAGATTGGACTGGCTGTAGCTGTATGGAAGTAAGACAGCAAGGAAGATTGCTCACTTTGCTTACTAGAGTTAAAAGTTAAAATGCAGATGAGTCATTAAGACTGCTAAAAAAGAGAGTGGCAGAGAAATATAACTTGGGATAAAAGGTAATGAAGTGTTTACGAAGAAAAAAAAAGCAAGAATTTTAACCTATAATTAAGTATCTTTCTCCAGGATATAAACAAAAATTGTGAAGGTTAAAACTTGGATAGAGATATACAATTGTAGAAGGAATGTGAAAAATTATTTTGTTGCCTTGCTTTATAATAAATACTAATAATTAATGTAAAAATAAGTATGACATATGTTAAAAATTTGGCAAAGTTGGCTTAGTTTTGATTAAGTAATTCCTAAATTTCAAAAAAAAACAAAGAATTCTGTGACTCCTTTACAGCCAAATATAACGTTAATATAAAATTAGAATTTGGTCTTCTATCCATTAAAATTGATCTCGGAGTATTTTGTCTGTTTTTAACAAGAGGTAAGAGGGTTATTCTGTAATCTCAGGGAGCAGAGATTCCATGTGTCACAAGAATCATTTTCTTCTTTCACTGCATTAGTAATGTCCTCAATTTAAAAAAAAAAAAAATTCACTGAAAGAACTAATGTCATGATAACTTCTTCTTCATTTACTTTAATATATTTCATTGTCACTGATTAATAAAGTAGCCCAGCTAAAACTATTCATGTACTGCAGCATCTGTGATTCTCTTTTAGTAAATTTCCTCTGATAGCTCTTTTGATTTTTGTCTCTTCAAGATCAGATTCTAAAATTGAGGGGGAAAAAGTTTCAAGATTCTTTTATACCTAAACTACCTCTGAGAATTTTCCAGAGGGATCCTGAGAAATTGCCAATATTTATAGTTTTTATAAATGTATGCATTAGTTTCCTATTGCTGCTTTTGCACATTACCACAAAGTTAGTGGCATAAAAAAACACAAATATTATTATTTTCCCATTCTGGAAGTCAGAATGTTTCAGTATGCTAAAATCAAGGTGTTGGTGAGCCTGGTTCCTTCTGCAGTACCTGAGGGGATAAATCACATTATTGCCCTTATCAGTTTCTAGTGGCTGTCTGTATTCCTTGGATCGTGGACACTTCCTCCATCTCCAAATAAATCACTCCAATCTCTGCTTCCATCAACTCACCGTAATATAAAGGGGTTATATACTGGCCCACCTCAATAATCCAGGAAAATCTCCATCTCAAGAACCTTAGCTTAATCATATACCTGCAATATCCCATTAGCCACATAAACTAACACTTTCACACATTCTGGGGATTAGGACATGAAGATCTTTGGTGGGCCCATTATTTTGTCTACCACACCTTATCAAAAGATAGGTTCCAGAAATAATGAGGAATTCTAGTAAACTCCATATTTCTTAAGTAGCTCCACATCAAGGCAAATCTGCAGAGAAAAGTTGTTAAAGAAGAAACTCAGCCTTCCTTAGGTTAATGTTGTACGAATAAAACATTATTAACATATTTTATAGAATGCACACTTTTGCAAAGCAGATTGAAAGACTTTGAAGATTATAAATGCCTTTACTATTCATAGGATGTTCTTATGCCCAGAGAAAACATTGATCAAACATTTAAGAAAGAATTATGGGCTGGGCATGGTGGCTCATGCCTGCAATCCTACCACTTTGGGAGGCCAAGACAGGTGGATCACCTGAGGTCAGGAGATCGAGATAAGCCTGGCCAACATGGTAAAACCCAGTCTCTTCTAAAAATACAGAAATTAATTGGGCGTGGTGGCGTGCGCCTATAGTCCTAGTTACTCAGTAGGCTGAGGCAGGAGAATTGCTTGAACCCAGAAGATGGAGGGTACAGTGAGCCGAGATCATGCCACTGCACTCCAGCCTGGAGACAGAGCAAGACTCCAACTCAAAGCAAACCAACAAAAAAATTAGTGGGGTGTGGTAGTCCACGCCTGCAGTCCCAGCTATTCAGGAGGCCGAGGCAGGAGGATTGCTTGAACCCAGGCGGCAGAGGTGGCAGTGGGCTGAGATCACTTGGCTGTCATTTAGTCTTATCATCAACAGATGATTTCTGTTTTCCCTACTTCCTCACCTGAAGGCTTACAAGCCTCAATATTGGGCCGGGTGTGGTGGCTCATGACTATAATCCTGGAATTTTGGGAGGTCAAGACGGGTGGATCACCTGAGGTCAGGAGTTCGAGACCAGCCTGATCAACATGATGAAAACCCGTCTCTACTAAAAATACAAAAATTAACTGGGCATGGTGGTGCACACCTGTAATCCCATCTACTTGGGAAGCTGAGGCAAGATAATTGCTTCAACCTGGGAGGTGGAGGTTGCAGTGAGTGGAGAACGTGCCATTTTACTCCAGACTGGGCAACAGGAGTGAAACTCCATCTCAGAAAGAAAATAGGTCTTTGACAAAAACAGTCTTAGAGCCTAATGGAATAAACTAAACCAAACACCCATCACTATTGTTATTTCAAGAAATAGACTCGTGAGTACAGGCTTTGGAGTCCAACTCAACATTACTTAGTCAATCATGAAGCTGTACTGGAGAAGAACTCAATAAGGATATAAAGGGTGCTTGTTAGTCCAGAAGCAGAGTACTTTCAGGAAAACTGTTCTGCAGACCCACAAGCCAGCAGAACAAGACATAAGTGAGAGCAGAAAGTGCTGCACTGATGAGGGAAATTTCACAAATTTCGTTCGGAAAATCTTAGAATTATTCTTGATTTTCTACTAGTGCTTTAGGCTGTAAGGGTGGTGGCAAGTCCATCAGTAAAGAATAAGGATTGTTGGTCTGGCACAGTGGCTCATGCCTGCAATACCAGCACTTCGGGAAGCTGGGGTGGGAGGACCACTTGAGCCCAGGAGATCAAGACCAGCTCGGGCAATATAGCTAGATACCGTCTCTACCAGAAAATAAAATAATAATAATAATAAGGATTTTATTTCATATGTGTAACCAATGCCCACAGATTTTCCCTAGGAAATGGGCTGCTACTTGATCTGTGGGCTATTTCCTAGACTTAAGGGAAGTAGAGAGAGTTAGGAAGCTTAGCAGATTGTCAGGATATGAAAGAGGAAAGAAACCAACCTAATTGATAGGTACTGCAGGGGACAGTTGTGAGAAAAATCTCTCTTTGGGTTGGTTGTCTAGTGTCATAATACAAGAACCAATAAGGATGTTTTGTTTAACCTTTAGAATAACAGAGTCTATTGAAAATGTCACCTGAGATTCTTTATGAAACTGGCAAATGGAAGTTAATTTTCTGGCCTTATAATTGTTCAGCACCATGTAAGTCTAGATTGGTTAACCACATTCAGAAAGGCTCATGTGTTTAATTCAGACATCTTATTCAACCTATGTAACATAATCAAGCCAAAACAAAAAGTAGCCAGCCTCTCTTTTTTTGTGATCCAAAACAATCCTTTGTTCTAGGAACAATTAATAATCACCCTTTAAAACTCTCCTGCCCTGTGTGAAAGGACAGTGTGTTGTTTAAAGTAAAATCATAACTCATACCAACATAAAATAAACACACATTAAATATTTTATTTAAAGCTGGTTGTGGTGGCTCATGCCTATAATCCCAACACTTTGCAAGGCCATGAGTTTGAGACCAGCATGGGCAACCTGGCAAATGCCCATCTCTACTGAAAATACAAAAATTAACTGGGCGTGGTGGTGGGCAACTGTAATCCCAGCTACTCAGGAGGCTGAGGCAGGAGAATCACTTGAACCTGGGAGGTGGAGGTTGCAGTGAGCCAAGATTGAGCCACTGCACTCCAGCCTGGGTGACAGAGCAAGGCTCTGTCTAAAAAAAAAAAATTACTTAATGTTTTAATTAGAGATCTAGAAACATATGCCAATAGTGTCAAAAGAAAATTCAAAAATACCATACAGTATATGTAGGCAAAAAGGATGCTGAGATGAAATTACAAATAGATGCAAAGTGGCTTCTTGGGGGTGGGGAATGAACAGAAAATCAATTATCTCCCTATTAGACACAACTCATTTGCATGTTTATGAATCAGAGTCATTTGCATTGCTAGTTATCAACAACTAACAGAGTTGTATATAGCTCAAAGCCAATGAAAGGTAGAGAGATACCCCAGAAAGGTACACGAGATAGAATAGTTGATTATTTATTTATTTAGCCCAATTCCAAGTCTTCCACAATCTTTTCCAACGTCTATGATACACAGTTTCCGTCTTTTCAACTCTTTCTGTAGGGGGCTTCTAAGCTCGTCTTACGAAGTTTGGATTTCTCCTCCCTTTCCTCTAAACAGAGTACTTAAGCCAGAGTAGTGCTAAGACATCCCTTTAGGGGTCTGTCTTTCCCACTAGTTTCTTCACAGTGAGCGTGGTTTCCCTAGGACTGCTTCTGAAGCCTCATTTACCCTTCCAATGGGGTTCCAGTTTACTGGCTCCTTGAAGACCCTAAGCCTCAGAAAGAAAATACCCTATCAATGTGAAATTGTTACAGGCCATAGGTTCTTGGGCTCTCAATGCAATAGAAATTGAAATGAGGCCAAAAGAGTTTTCCCAGGCAAGGCTTCATTGGCGCTTATACCTGGGTATAAGGAAGGCAGCACAAAAGAGAGAGAGAGTTCCCGATTTGACTCTCCAAAAAGAGCCAGTTGGGATTTTTTTATTACGCAAAGTGCAGGAATTGACATCGGGGTAGGGGATACAGGCTGGGCTGGGCAAAGCACAGGACAGGTAGGAGATGCAGGTCAGCAGATCTGGTTGCCTCAGTTATCTTGAGTAACGGGCCACCTGGTGGTCTGGCTGGAGGCAACAAGGCTATAAATTAATTGTTGAAACCTTGTCTCAAAAATACAAAAATTAGCTGGGTGTGGTGGCACATGCCTGTTACCCCATCTACTCCAGTGGCTGAGGCATGAGAATCATTTGAACCCAGGAAGCAAAGGTTGCAGTGAGCAGAGATAGTGCCACTGCATTCCAGCCTGGGCAACAGAGTGAAACCCTGTCTCAAAATAATAATAATATTAATAATTTTAAAGTATTCCTTCTCAATGCACAATTGGTTCAAAATTTTGGATCTTGGCTGTGCGTGGTGGCTCACTCCTGTAATCCCAGCACTTTGGGAGGCCAAAAGTGGGTGGATTACTTGAGATCAGGAGCTCGAGACAAGCCTGGCCAACATGATAAAATCCTGTCTCTACAAAACACAAAATAATTAGCTTGACATGGTGGTGAGTGCCTGTAATCCCAGCGGCTTGGGAGGCTGAAGCAGGAGAATCACCTGAACCTGGGAGGCAGAGGTTGCAGTGAGCTGAGATTCCACCACTAAACTCCAGCCTGGGCAACAGAGCAAGACTCTACCTCAAAAAAAAAAAAAAAAAAAAAAAAAAAAAAAAAAAATTGGATCTCCTAAGGTTCATTCCTGGAATTTTTTAAGTAAAAGGTGTAGTTAAACACTATGAGAGCACAGAAGAACAATGTAGAATGGTTATTTTCTTTGTATGACTAAAGTTTCAGGATTAGCAGGTATGGTGTCATCGAGGTAGTGGTGTGGGTTTTATGATCAGTGGGAATGCTTGAAAGAATTTTCTGATGGGGGTGAGCTGAAGCAACGGCTGGTTCCTACTCTGTCTCAGAATAACAAGTCCCTTAATCAGGTCTGAAAGGCAGCTCCTGTCTTCCATTGTGGAAAAGAACAAAACTTTGTGTTACTGTTAATAATTTAGCCCCATCCCACCAGCTATCCAATTAGACAAGCATCCTTGGGGTTGGGTCACTTAAAGGTACCTGGTTTGCAGACTGTGAATGGAAAAATTCCCCGCTGGTCAGGAAATTGGCCTTTTCTCCAGGCTCTCCCCAGGAGGAGAACCTTTAGCTCTGTGCCACATCTCTATCCTAAGGCACTTCCTTTTGTTCTCTATGAGCTATTTTAAAAGCTACCTTCTATTTCCGTGATGTCTGACTGTTAAGGCAAGGTTTGCTATCAGTTGAAGTCATCTCAAATCCCTTAAAGGCTCATTTGCAAATGTATGCAAATGAAGCACTCCATGGATTAATTAAAATAAAATCTAATAGCCTTAAATAGACACCAAATAATGGTCCTAGGAGAGGCAATTAATTCTATTGTTTACAACCACTCTCTTTGTTAGCTGGGTTTTCCCCAAATGAAGAGGCAAATCATTTCCTTAGCTTCTCTACCGGAAAGACAAAAAATCATGGCATTTATTATCTGCCTCATTGTTGTCTGTAACATAGCCAAACAACTGCTATTAACAAGAGGAAAAACAGTTTGGAAATGGGGCTGCAACTTACAAGGCTTCTCAGAGGCTGGCCACTGCCCAACCCCTGAGCCTCATCTTATCCGAAAGTCCTTCCTACAACGGTATCCCAGCAACTTCTGCACTGAATTTTCTTCCGTTTCACAGCCCTACCAAGGCCAGGTCCTCTGTCAGGAATGACACGCTGTTCCCTCTGCCAGAGAGCAGGCCAGCGTCATCTTCAGGAGCACACAAGCCCAATAGGGAAGGAGACAAGCAAGCAGATTACTATACAATCCCTGGCTGTGAGCGCAGGGATAAAAAAGTGAATAGAACACACTAGGTAGGTTAGGAGTGTCTGTGACCCAGGGCAGAGGTATCAAGGAAGAGCCTGAGAGAGGCTACACTTGAGCTGAGGACTGAGGGAAGAACAGAAGGCTATTCCTGGTGATATGGACAGGAGGCAGAAAAATACTAGGTAGAAAAGGGTGTAGTCCTTGGAGAGGCCTCCACCCTCAAGCCTGAACCCATGGCCCTAAGTAAGAACATGAATTCCTGTTTTCCCACCAAAATATTGCCTGGTCCACCCTGCCCCTGATCTTGTACCCATAAAACCCCCAGGTTCCACTGGCAGAGGGTGGCAGAATAGCAGAGTGGTGTAGCAGAGCAGTAGAAAAGAAAAGTGTCTGAAGGTCAAGAGAAGCAGCACCTAGACATCAGACATTACTGTTGGACAGGGGTTCAGCTGGGAATTCCCCAGAGAGGGGAGGACCACCTTCCCACTCCAGCCCCTTTCCAGCTGCTCATCCTGCTGAGAGCCACTTCCATCCTCAGTAAAATCCTCTGCATTCACCACCCTCAAATTTGTTCATGTGACCTCATTCCTCCTGGATGCTGGACAAGGACCAGGGTGCGGGTGTGAAAGGCTGTCACACTGACCCTCCAATGAGCTGTTTAACACTTAAGCCATCCACGGATGACAAAGCTAAAGGAGCACATTGTAACATACACCCTCTGGGGCTCCAGGGGTCACAGGCAACCCTTAGACACTGCCACAGGGCCACACATAGTTCTACTCCTGCCAGCACCCAGACACACTCATCCTGGCCTCTGTGCCTGCCCATTTGCATGTTCCACCTCCTGCAAAGGATTTGAGAGCTGTGGGCTGAGCAAGCAAGCCACGCCTTCATAATTCCTACAAAGGGGTCAAGGGAACTATCCCATCTTACTGGCAGAGCAGAGACCTAAAATATATAATTTTATTTGTTGTATTTGAGGGAGCTACTAGGAGTTACGTCACTGGTAAACTGAGTTTTTTCCCTACTTTGTGTCAGTTGCAAAGAAAGAACACCCAATGCAGGTTTGATTTCTGTCCAGAAATGGAGAAGGAGTGAATTTCCACTCTAAAGACCCCCACTCCCCAAACAATAGAAGGTATGGACTTTTTAAGGACTGGGTATAGGAACAGCAGAGGAGTGTTAGCACATGCAGGGCAGGATGCTAGACAAACAGGCTCAATTCATAAACATGTATCTTCCTGTAACCTATGTACATACAATGGTGGAGATTTTCACTTTGAAGAGGGAATTTCAGCATTATAATGATGTGGTAATGATTCAAAGACAACTAGGGGTCATCTGTTTCAGTTTGGGTTGGTTTGGAGGTCTTATCTTGCCCCCCCTACCCCCAGTATCCAGTCAGGGGTCATGACTAGTCAGTGGCTGATATGGTTGGCTGTGTCCCCACCCAAATCTCACCTTGAATTGTAATAATCCTCACATGTCAAGGGTGGGCCAGGTGGAGCTAATTAAATCATGGGGGCAAGTTTCCCCATACTATTATCTTGTTAATGAATAATTCTCATCGTTTTATAAATGGGAGGTCCCCTGCACAAGCCCTCTGGCCTGCTGCCATGTAAGATGTGACTTTGCTCCTTGTTTACCTTCTGCCATGATTGTGAGGCCTCACCAGCTATGTGGAACTATAAGTCCATCAAATCTCTTTCCATTACAAATTACTCAGTCTCAGGTATGTCTTTATTAGCAGCATAAGAACAGACTAATACCATATATTGATACTGGGTAGTGGGGTGCTGCTGGAAAGATACCCAAAAATGTGGAATCAACTTTGGAACTCCATAACAGGCAGTTACCTAGTACCTCCAACAGGTAAGTATGTTGGAGAGCTCAGAAGACCGGAAAATGTGGGAACATTTGGAACTTTCTAGAGATTTATTGCTTGCCTTTAACCAAAATAGTGATAGTGATATAAACAATAAAGTCCAGGTTAAGGTGGTCTCAGATGGGGATGGGGAACATGTTGAGAACTGGAGTAAAGGTCACTCAGGCTACACAAACAAACTGACAGCATTTTTTCCCTGCACCAGACATCTGTAAAACTTTGAATTTGAGAGAGATGATTTAGGGTATCTGGATGGAGGAAGAAATTTCTAAGCAGCAAAGGGTTCAAGAGGAAGCACAACATAAAAGTTTGGAAATTTTACAGCCCAACAGTGATAGAAATGAAAAACCATTTTCTGGGAAGAAATTCAAGCTGGCTGCAGAAATTTGCATGAGTAATGATGAACTGAATGTTAATGACCAAGACAATGAGGAAAATGTCTCCAGGGCATGTCAGAGAACTTCATAGCAGCCCCTCTCATCATAGGCCCAGAGGCCTAGGAGGGAAAATTGGTTTCATGGACTGGGTTCAGGGCCCCCTTGGTGTGTGCAGCCTCAGGCCTTGGTAGCCTGTGTCCCGGCTGCTCCAGCCATGAATAAAAAGGAATAATTTCAAACTCAGGCCATTGCTTCTGAGGGTGCAAGCCCCAAGACTTGGCAGCTTCCATGTGGTATTGTGCTTGCAGGTATTCAGAAAACAAGAACTGAGGTTTGGGAGCCTCTGTCTAGATTTCAGAGAATGTTTGGAAATGCCTAGATGTCCAAGCAGAAGTCTGCTACAGGGGCAGAGCCCTGATGGAGAGCTCTGCTAGGGAAGTGCAGAAGGGAAATGTGTGGTTGGAACCCCCAAAGAGAGTCCCCACTAGGGCACTGCTTAGTGGAGCTGTGAGAAGAGGACCACTGTTCTCCAGATCCCAGAATGGTATCTCCATTGATAGCTTGCACCATGTGCCTGGAAGAGCTGGAACACCAGCCTGTGAAAGCAGCTAGCAAGAGGGCTGTACCCTACAAAGCCACTGGGGCAGAGCTACCTAAGGCCATGGGAGCCCACATCTTGCATCAGCATGACCTGGACGTGAGATATGGGGTCAAAGGAGATCATTTCAAAGCTTTAAAATTTGATGGCCTCACTGGATTTTAGACTTGCATGGGACCTGTAGCCCCTTCGTTTTGGCCTATTTCCTCCATTTGGGATGAGTGTATTTATCCAATGCCAGTACCCCCACTGTATCTATGAAGTACTTGCTTTTGATTTTAGAGGCTCATTGGTAGAAAGGACATGCCTTTTCCTAGAAGAGACTTTGGACTGTGGACTTTTGGGTTAATACTGGAATGAATTAAGACTTTGGGGGACTGTTGGAAAGGTAAGACTGATTTTGAAATGTTAGCACATGAGATTTGGAGGGTCAGGGGTAGAATGATATGGTTTGGCTGTGTCCCCACCCAAATCTCACCTTGAATTACAATAATCCCCACATGTCAAGTGTGGGCCAGGTGGAGATAACTGAATCACGGGGGCAGTTTCCCCTCTACTGTTCTCATAGTAGTGAATAAGTCGCATGAGATCTGATAGTTTTATAAATGGGAGTTCCCTGGCACAAGCTCTCTTGCCTGCTGCCATGTAAGATGTCACTTTGCTCTTCATTCACCTCCCACCATAATTATAAGGCATCCCCAGCCATGTGGAACTGTAAGTTAAACTCTCTTTCCTTTATAAATGACCCAGTCTTGGGTATGTTTTTATTAGCAGCATGAGAACAGACTAATACAGTGGCAGAGCTGGAACTGGAATACCTTCCGGCTTCTGCTGCTGTACCTTTCCACCACTCTGTACCTCTGCGGGTCTCTCAACTTTGCATTTGCTTGTAAATATTTAAACAGCCCTGGAAAGATCTATAGAACATCAGAGAAACCACACTTTAAACAATCCATTCTTAGCCCCCAAGGTATATTAGAGCTAAAATCATAAAATTAATAGTTACTTACTTACCCAGGATCAATATATTTCCTAGCTGAGATGAATGATTGTTTTTGGATAGAGCCTAAACAGCTCCAGAGGAGTGAGTACAGCTAGAAAGGGTTTTGCTGATAGAAAAGCAAAGCTAGGAAAGCTTAGGGAGCCTGCAATCCAACATGAGGGGCAGAGGCCAGCTTCAGCTAGGCTAATCCTTAAAACATGTGTGATGGCATCCCCAAAAGGGATGGAGATGGGAAATTAGTACTTGACACTAAGAACTCTGAGTCTGAAAACTTTCCGGAAACACAGTTTCCTGCTCCAGCACTTCCAGCTGTGCTCTGACATGAAATCAACATTTTCATCAGACAATGTTTAATTGATTAACCACCTTATGTGATTGCCCCTGGACCAAAATAGAAATCCCCCCAAGGACCTGATATTCTAAAGAAAAACTTGGAATCAAAAGAGAAGACAGGTGCTCAAGTAATATGGCCTTATTTTAGAAGTAAAAACCACATATTGTGTATAGGTTATACATATCCCTAAAACAAGTCAACTGTATTCAAATTATTTTATCATGAAATGAGAAAATCCTAAATTGCCATACTAATTAATACAGAATCTAAGCTAAAATTCCATATTCTCTATCAGTGATTTCACCTTCGAAGTATGTCAAGAACAGGTGCTCGCTAAATGAATTTTTAGAAGCTCTTTTAATGTGGAAGTGAAATGCCATATACACTTACTATTTCCATGGTAACTATTTTCTTACTGAATGGAAATAGTATAATCAACATTTAAGAACTTCTATTTCCTGAAATGTTCATCTTATGTGAATGTCAGTTGCATTCACAAGTTACATGTAGTCTCCTCCTTTTATTTAAAATTTTTTAAATTTAGTATCTATATAATGACAAAAATGCTGCATTTTTGTTGCTCTGTTGTTTATAAAATATGTTCCTGGACTACTTGACTATTTTGATATAATAACTGAGCATAACTCTTTTCCTCATAGTGCTGAGAATTTGGAGCTTTCAAATAGATAACTCAGTCCCTATGTATCTTAGATGTGTTTGGTAAACATTACAAATAAATGCTTTTTTGTATTAAAAGATAATTTTTGGAAAAAGGTAAAATCACATCTTTCATACAAATACAAAAATGAGTATGTGTGAAACATTTTTATTTTATTTTATTTTTAAATAAAATAAATATTTTATTTTTATTTGCCTGGGTGCAGTGGCTCACACCTGTAATCCCAACCATTCCGGAGGCCGAGGCAGGTGGTTTGCTTGAGCCTAGGAGTTCCAGACCAATCCTGGGCAACATGGTGAAACCTTATCTCTACAAAAAAATATAAAAATTATCCGGGCATGGTGGTGCAAGCCTGTAGCCCCAGCAACTCAGGAGGCTGAGGCAGGAGAATTGCTTGAGCCTAGGAAATGAATGTTGCAGTCAACAGAGATCGTACCACTGCATTCCCACCTGGGGGACAGAGCAAGATCCTGTCTCAAAAGAATTCTTTTTTTGGCGGGGGGGGAGTTATGAGAGAACCAGATGTCAAAGTCTTGCTTCTTGACCAAACGTTGTTCAGGCTTCTCTGAGCCTCTTTTCCTCTAGGTCTCAACTTTGATTTCCCATCCTTGCCAGGTCTCTATAGCCCAGTTATAGTAATTTTAGAATTCTTCTAAGTCAGTTTAGAGAGAATCCCAAAATATGCCAGATAGTCGTCGATCTCTGATCACTCTGTCCTGCCTTTAGTAAGATTGTCAAGTTGGTTTTGTAAAAATCCTCCTGGCCCTTGATGTCTCCTCTTAGTACATTTTTCCATCCATTGACCCCTCACCTGTTCATTGGCTATAAATCCCTGGCTGTCTTGACTGTATTCAGAATTAAGCCCAATCCCTCTCCCCTATTGAGATAGTCTCCACGTCTTTTGAAATAGTCCTGAATGAAGTCTTCTTTACTGTATAACAAGTTCAGAATAATGTGTTTTTTAGCACAGGCAGATATTATAAACAGTTCAAAGAAAAAGTTAAAAAAAAAAAAAACCTTAAAAAGGAATTGAATTTTAATGGAAACAAAACTGGTTTTTTTGGAAGGATCAGGGAAGTATGCTGAAACAATGGCGTTTGCATGTCTAACAGTTACCTGCAGTTTACAAACTCATGCCAAATAGCTCAAAGACAACAAACCGTTATAGGAAAATCCAAGTTCTTGTCACAGAACTGGGATACTTTAGGCATATCGACACATTGCAGGGTGAGTAGAGAGGGGTTTATTGGATGAAATGGGAAACAGGGACTCACAGCAAAGCAAGAGTCTTGCTAGCAGGTTTCCTGCCTCACAGACTGAATCCCCAGTTACCACCAGGGAAACAGGAGAGGCCAGGCTCCTTTCCCCTGCAAATTTCTCAAGGCTCCACCCGATCCTCCCAGTGCATAGGCCTGCTGAAGATTCTCCAGGGACCTTCCTCCTTATCCGCCCTGGGCATCCATCATAACTAGAGTTGGCTGTAGCACAGCCTGGGAGGGTGAGCTATGGATAATACATTGCTTTCCACTGAAGCATAATTTTTGTTTTGGAGTAGAGCATGGTAACCATATAGCATGAGTCACACTATACACTTCTTAAAACATCAGCTTTGCAACCACACTATCCCAGAACCCAAAGCATGACTTCTCATAATTTGGATTTAGAAACAATCATGACAAAGTAGGAAGAAAATGTAGATATTTAACTCTCACAGGTCCTCAATGAAGTATATATAATCTATACACTTTTGAAAAGAAAGGTCTAGTCATGGACTGCCCTTACTTGCAAGATTGATTTAGTGAAGGCAGTAAAATTTCTCCCAATAAGGCCAATAAAGATATAAAATAGATTAGAGTTCTCATTTTCAAAGAAACACATTTTTTCAATTTTAAGAAAAATATATTGGAAACAAAATTGGAATCCAGCTAAATAAATAGAAAGTGCTAAGGAGATTAAGGAGTTCTTAATGTTACTTCATTGAAATTCTTATATAACGTTTATTGCATTTATTTCATGCTGTCTTTAATATCCTTTTTTCACATATTTTTATCCTATTTAATTCAAGACATGGTCCCTCCACAGAACCTAGTACTTTTCCCATAACACATGTAGGCTGCCTGATGGAAGATTGAATGAAATTCAATGAAGGGTTCTAATATGGTTTGAATGTTTGTCCTTTTCAAAACTCATGCTGAAAATTGCCATTGTAACAGTATTAAGAGGTGGGACCTGTGAGAAGTGATTAGCCCATGTAGGCTTAGCCCTTGTGGGTGGATTAATGCAGGTATAAAAGGGTGAGTTTGGCACTCTCTTTTTCTCCCTCTCTCTCTTTCTCTCTCTCTTTTCCTCTCTCTCTCTCTCTCTCTTTCTCTTTTTACACTTCTGTCATGTGATTTCTTCAACCATGTTAAATGCAGAATGAAAGCCCTTGCCAAATACCAGCACCTTGATATTGTGCTTTCCAGTCTTTAGAACTGTGAGCCAATAGATTTCTGTTCATTATAAATGACTCTGTCTCAGGTGTTCTGTTATAGCAGCACAATACAGGCCAAGACAGCTTTTCTATGGTACCATTTCCCAGATATGCTGCTTTTTATTGCCCTAATTTAATTTAAAAAGTCATTTTAGATGGCATTACTATCATTTATTGAGCACTGATTATGTGCCAGGCCTTGTTCCAAGTGTTTAGCATTCATTATCTCATTTAATGTCTGTAACAGCTGTATGAGGTTATTACTCTCATTTTATTAAGATGTAATGGGAGTAAGTTTCACTATTGTCCAGAGCTACCCAAATATACACATACATTTTTATCTTCTGTACCATTATCATCTTTCTGGGATTAAAGTCTATTCCCGCCATCCCTACCTGTTCCTAATCCATACATCTTGGGCATTACAAAGAAGGGTAGCCACATGGGGCAGTTTAAACGGAGCTCCACAAAGTGTTGGGGTATATCTTCTGCTGGCTGATCCCAGGTAATTTCAGGCAGCTGTGGAAGGAGAGCCTCAACCCTAATAAGGAAAGGGACACGTGATCCCTCAGCTCAAACATCGTGCAGTGGCCGTTCCAATTGCACGTGGCTGGCAGGCACTGGCTTGTCTTCATGGGGCTGGCAGGGGGTGGTCAACAAGGTTCTCCTTTTTTCGACCTCCTCCAAGGACAGACCACCCACCCCCTTCTAGCACAATCAACATTCTTCTCATTTCCTTGAAGCAGGGCATAATGAGTCACCATCTCTTCCATCCCTTGCTTTTCTAATAAATTATTATGGTAGAAAAACTTCTTTCTTAATTCTTAAAGAGTTGTTGCTTTTTTTTTTTTCTCTAAGCTTTTGTAAATGAAATACCTTAATTTCTGGAACTAGTGGTCTTCAAGGCCTGTTTAGGATTCAAAAACTATACACCCTTTCTCATTTGTGCATTTGTAAGAAATGAATTCAAATTCTCCTGAGAACATCTGGAGGACTTTGACTGAGTTGCAGGGGAGGGCAATCATTTTCTATAAAGGGCCAGATAGTAAATATTTTGGGATTTGTAGGCCATACACAGCCTTTGTCACATAGTTGTGTGTGTGTTTTTTTTTAATGACTCATGGTAGAGGGACAGATGAGTTCAAGGCATTTGCTTATTTTTCTATTTTGAGTCCAAATCAATTAAGCATTTGATGCCTACTGAGAAGTAGGCATCTGGACTGGTAAGTTTTCTACTTCTCAATTTATGTTTGATCCATGGCTGAAGTTTTAAAATTTAAGCTATGATCTCTTTCTCAACCACACAAATATTTAGATCTATAATTCAAAAAAGCCTTTAAATATCACTTGTGTGAGTGTATATTTTCCTACCTCCAAGTGGTATTAAATTAGATTATAAAATATCTTAAAGGACCTCTATTCTGATTGACTTAAACAGATAAGTGCTTATGTAATTAAATATTCCTAAAATTCCCAGAAATGTTGGAAATCAAACTTCCAATAATTTCCATGTGCCAAAAAGGGGCCATTCTTAGTGAAAATAACCCAAATGTTTTAAAAATTCAAGTTCACATAATGTGGATAAATACTTTGCAAATGAGACTAATTTCATTTGTTGGTTTAATAAAAATAGTTATATCTTCTCTGAGCTAGATGACATATTTATTCTACTTGTGTATGTTCTTCCTAAACTTATATGGGTATAATGATTAAATAAGCTAACATTACTTCTACTAAATGTTTAAGCCTGTGAAAAATGCCAATCTGTGTTTAACCAAATTAAATCTTTACCTAACGACTTTATTTCAACAGCAGTTATATCTTGTAATATGTTCAGCTTGATGATAGTTTCCAAGATATTTAGGTAACTTAAAATCTTGGACTGATACAAAATGAGTACATTAATGGATAATCATGAGATACTTAGGTAATCTCTAAGTAAGATAAAAAATTGAAGCATTAATTATCAAGTGTAATTTTAAGTTTATATATATTTTTTGTTACTTATTTTTATGGAGTTTAGAGGAGTTTGTTAATGAATATGTTTATTTTGGCCACTTTGAAAACTTGTATTATAAAAGACATATGCAGATATAGAATGATACAGAGAGCTCAAGAAAAGGGAATTTTATTTGTCCTGATCAGTGCTAGCTATGGTTTGGTGAGTTATTTATAAGATTTTCAAAAAAAGCTTTAGTATCAAATATTATACTGATACAAAACTGGAATTCAGTTTTCTCTCTGTTAAAAGAATGAGATTATGTCGCATTATTGGTCAGGTCTTGATAGGTAGTTTTAAAAGTTTATTATTTAGCTTCTGTGCAATCTGCCTAGTTGACAAGGATTTTATGTCTTACAGAATAACCTCCATGGTTTATTTTATGTTTTATTTATGTTTACTTTGTTTCCTTAATTATTTATGAAAACAAAGATTTCTCATATAGACAAAAGCTCAGATCCTTTCCAATAATGTTACCTCCTGAATTAATTACGGATCATCAGATAAAAAGAATCCACAGAATATATAGAGATATATAGAAAGAGATTTATTATGGAGACTGAGTCACATAATTATGGAGGCCGAGAAGCCCTATAATATGCTGTCTGCATGCTGGAGGCCCAGGAAAGCCCAGTTACCACTGTACAGTTCCAGCCTATGCTCCAAGACTTGAGAACCAGGGAAGCCAATGGTATAAGTCCCAGTCCCAGTTTGAGTCCAAAGCCCAGAGAATCAGAAGCTCCAGTGTCCTAAGGCAGGGGAAGACGAATTTTCCAGGTCAAGCAGACAGCAGATTTGTCCTTTGTCTACCTTTTCATTCTGTTCACACTCTCAACAAATTGTATGATGCCCATACATTTTGTGAGGATGATCTTTGCTTCCTCTACCAAATCAAATGCTGATTTCTCTCAGAAATACCCTTGCAAACACACCTGGAGATAATGTTTTACCAGCTATCTAGGAGTCTCTTAACTAGTCCATCTGACACATACAATTAACCATTAGAGTTCCTATATTTACTTTTATAATTTTTATTGTGACTTTGGTCTAATAGGTAGTAAAGGCTTAATAGGTAGGTATCCCATGTTCCTAGATAGCTAACCTTCCCATGATCTCATCTTAATCAAGCACTGAAATTTCCTAATAAATTTTTATATTTCCCCTTTCCAAAATCACAACCTAAACATAATATCTCTGGCATCTTAAAACTATCTTTGAGATTCCCCAGAGGGCCCCTGATAAATCACAAAGAATTTGTTTGCTTGTCATGTGAAAAGAGAGGTACTAGAAATAATTAAGTTTATTTGAATATTACTAGTAATGAGTTGCTTGGGAAGAGATGTTAAATGTGAAGAGATGCTCAGCCTTCCCTAGGTTAAATTTGTATGAGTAAATGTTTATGAATAAAACTGTTTCAGTAATTATATGCTGTTTGGGAAGTTCTTAAAGTATTGTCAGTGCCCTCACCATTGATGATATGTTTCTGTTTATTCAAATCTTTGCATGCTTTGCCTGTTATTAGACAACAAGAGTCTAATGTTAGCAATCATAATTTCAGTTATTTTTTTATTGTGACTTAGTCACATCTTTACTTCTTTAATTTGAACCTATCATCTTCAAAGCCCATGGTTTTCCTTTTTTTTTTTTTTTTTTTTTTTTTTCAGACAGAGTTTCGCTCTTGTTACCCAGGCTGGAGTGCAATGGTGCGATCTCGGCTCACCGCAACCTCTGCCTCCTGGGTTCAGGCAATTCTCCTGCCTCAGCCTCCTGAGTAGCTGGGATTACAGGCACGTGCCACCATGCCCAGCTAATTTTTTGTATTTTTAGTAGAGACGGGGTTTCACCATGTTGACCAGGATGGTCTCAATCTCTGGACCTCATGATCCACCCGCCTCGGCCTCCCAAAGTGCTGGGATTACAGGTTTGAGCCACCGCGCCCGGCCAAAGCCCATGGTTTTCTACTGGAGATTTATATCACTTACTTGCAGTGTTTTACTAATATATATAGATATTTAAGACCTACTCAAACTTACTGAATCTCTTTACTTGATATATATTCTTGATGTATTCTTACTATATTTTTTGTATACTCACAGTCTATTATGTCAGGATTATTATATATTTCAAGACTTTTTTCTCTAACATGATTATGTTCATCTGTTTTTATTAACTAGGTATGCTATTCTTGAAAATAGGTCTAATTATTATGTTTATGAATATGATATAAATTTTATCTAAATCATTTGAGGTTGACATTATTCTCTTATTTTGCATGCCACAGAAACAATCAAATATTTTTTATAGTTGCATTATTCTTATAATAAACTCTCATCAGACCTTTCACTTTAGAAACTTACCCATTGTGAAGTTAACCACAGCAGTTTTAAGTCCCTTGTCATCTACAGGTAGTTTTCTGTTTCATTCTGATGCTTCCTTAGAAGTGCAACCAGCTAGAGGCCAGAAAGAGGCTTTTATGTGTCCTGGTCCAAGCCAGCTATGGTTTGATAATGTTGCTTTATCTTCAACAAAGAAGGAACACCTCAGACCCCATGAAAAGGACTGTATCAGGTACTTCAAAGTACAGGCTTCTGACATCACTTACACAACTTTGAGACCATATCCATGGAATGAATCAGGGATTCCAGAACATAGTTCAGAAATAGATGGTCTCATGGGACCGCTAACCCAAGATCAAGTGAAAGAAGAATTAATTACATAGGACCGAATAACCTGATCAGGGATAACTGTAGATTTTGTCTGGAATATCATTGCTGTTTTAATGTTCTCTTTTCTGGATACTTAAAGAAGCTCCTTTGCTTTCCTCATAAGCTACCTAGAACTCATAACAATCGAGTAGACTCAGCTTTTATAAACCAAAATAAAACATCTGTAGATGATATATCTTACTCTACCTAACTAACACCTCCAAAATTTGGAATCTCTTATTTAATATTCTTATTTTCATGGCAATATGGTTATTCTCATAGAATAAGAATCTGTCCTACTTGTTGTCAGGACAAAATGAGAAACATTGATTGTGCAACCAAGGTTTTGTCTGGAATGTCATGTTTGAAAATGATGTTCATTTAATCAAACATGACCAATAATTTTAAGAAACTATAGTTGATTTTATGGGGGAAATACTTTGCAAAGCCCTTTTGGCACTGGCCTGGTATCTGGTTTATAGGTTCTCAGCCTTACAGGTAATAGAGAAGGTCACTTCTTGGTAGACCCAGAAACTATAGTTTATTTTGTGGACCTCCAGAAGGGAGGATTTCTAAGAACTACAGGTAAAACATGATAGAAAATTCTTGGCTTGGCTTCCTATCCTCAAGAGGCTTTTAAAAGATGAATCCGAAATTCCTTCTGAAAACATCCATCAAAGAAACTTAAGAAGGCCTACATGGTAAATTACTATTCTTGCTACACCTATGTAATTAATCAGGTCAAATCTAAGGAGGCTAGCATTATTTTATTATCAAAAATAATCTTTCTATGAGATTATAAACTAAAAATAAAATTTTAAGCCCCCCACCCACCAAATGGACTCTCTCTTGACCAGAACGACCTAAAAGAAACCTGAAAAACTGAGTTCCTGCCATGATAGGAAAGGAAATTGGACACACCTCATTATACCCCCACCTTTTGGCATTTAGGCACAACAACTGACCAGCACTAATATTAAAATAGAGATCATAAGACAAACAAAACAGACTCTTAGTTGCAGTAAAGTACCAAATTATAAACAAGACCTAAAGCCATGTCAGGCAGGAATTAATTCACATCTATAGCTATCAGTCTTGCTAAAGAGGTTATATTGTGGCTGACTCTGACATAGCATTCTTATTTTAACTTAAACATTTCCTTTGGTGAACTTCAAGATTTTAGACAACATTTTATTTCTTTAACTAACTGCAGATTAAAGAATCTCTGAATCCACCTCTGATTCATATGCCTCCACATCAAGATTTGCTACCTCTTCAGGCCAAACCAATGTATACCCTTCATGTATTGCTTTACAGCTTTGCCTGTAATCCTTGCCTGACTGCAGTGTATAAAACCAAACTGTAATCTGACCACCTCAAGTGCTCATTCTCAGGACTCTTGACACTGTGTTTCCCTGGACTGTGGTTGTTCATATTGGTCCCAGATAAATCTCTTTAAACTATTTTATAAAGTTTGGTTTTTCCATTAACATTATCTTTGAGGGTATGACTTTAGAGAGAGGAGAGAAATTTTGTGTTTTGGAAAACTGTGAATTGTCTATAGTATACCATTCCAGGTTATCAGATTCTAGCCTTGTTCACTGTCTTTGAAGCATGTTGCACATATTCGCACAATTTGCATATTGTAGGTAACTGATGGATACGCAAACTGGCTTGTCTAATGGCTACTTGATTGACTTCCTTCCACTCTGGAAAAGTCAGTTTTGTTATCTATCTACAAATTATACTGGAATCTGCTACTTGCTCAGAACATCAATCCACACCACCTTTTTAATTATTTTAGTTTCCTTCACTACCTGGCTATAACCCTCTCCACTGTTGACCAATTTTTTCCTCTCCTGCCTGACTCAGCACCACTAAGAATTAAAACTCAACTGCCCAGATAATTATCAAGACTCTGGTTTGCCTTGCAATTGGCAGTTCCTCCACTCTCCATGCTCCCCTTCCCAATATCCACCCCCTGTCTGAAAAAAACAGTTTGGTGTTAACCTTGATGAACTCACTACGTAGGAGATGATGCAAGGGCCAGAGTTCTCTTTGGATAAGCCTCTATCTGGGCCACTAGGGAATTCCTTTGAAGGGCTTGAGTCATGCATGTCCTTAAATGAGAGGAAACCAAGACTGTAGACAACCTCACCAACGTTCAAGAAATACAGCAGGCAATGACACATAACCAGAAGACTTTCCTCCACCACATTGGAAATCCACTTGGAATCCAGTGGACTGGATACTCTCCAAGTTTACTATATATATATATAAATTCTAGGCATGTCTCCTTTAAAGGGCCTGATCTCCAGGAACCTAAAACAACTGACCTTTGCTACCACCTTTCAACAGATGGTTCAGCTAATTTTATAGAAACAATGCCAAAAAAATCTTGGAGAGACAGTTTCTTAGACGCTGCTTTGCCCCATACAGGAAATTTATGATCATTTATGAGTTCTTTGTTGACAAAGGATTTTTATCCTTTTGAAAAAGGGGGAAGACCAACAATGTTGAAATTTTTCTGAGCTGTATGTTTCATAAAGCAGGGAAGATTTGGAAGACTGAGAAGACTGAGAAATCTCCCCTGCCCCTTTGTATACTGAGAAACCACCAACCAGCAAAGGAGCTTTTTGCTGTCCTGTCTTCTAAGTTCTGCCTCCACCTTTCCTCAGTGACTTAGCCAAGACCCATTTCCGTTCTTCCTCATGATTCTGATAAGACTTGCCATAACTCTTTTATCTGCCTCTATAAAGCTGAAGGCTCCCCTTCCTTTTCTTTGACAAGTTCCTCATTGAGGAATGTTCTTTCTCCCTGTTACAATAGCCTGAATCAAATCATCACCTAATTGTCACGCGCATTTTGTCTTTCACATTGAACACAGATGGACCACGTCAAACCAAATATGAGCATCATGATAGAGAACAAAAGCAGTGCTCACATGCGAGTCAGAAAGTATCCTATGCTTACATGTCCTGTCCTAAATATAAATTTTGTTTTCCATTGAGTTACTTTTTATTTATTGCTCTTACTTGGCTTTCTTTAAATCTCTGGCTTGATCTGATCATATTCTCTAACTCTGTAAAATGCTTTTCTGTACAGTTTCCCTTTTAATCTTTTCTTGGAAACTTCTCCCCTAATGTTC